>NC_090658.1:46760804-47385804 GCF_013368605.1 Nyctibius grandis | reverse complement strand
TAAAATATTCTAAGACGGAACTGCTGGAAGCCTCTTAAGGTAATAATGGCTGTAAATTCGTATGTAATTCATTAACAGAGCCAATATATTACATGTAAAGAACCTTCCTGTCACTAAACATGTAGAAAATTTTAATCAAAAGAATTGTTTTCATTCTTTCATTTCATCTTTTCACAATTTAAAAAATAACAGAAAGGGAACTTGGGATGAGTCTTCTAGTTTTGCATTTATCTGTAGTGGTACTGTGTGCTTGGTGCAGGCAGCAGTGCAATAATTGGAATGAGGCTGTTTATCCTATCAACTGCTGACATTCACCCCTTGCTTGCCCTGTTTTCCTAGGCTGCGTCTGGGTCCCTCTGACAAGTCATCCCTAGTGCAGTTGTGTGCTGAAGAGCTAACATCATTTCTTCTCTCATCTTTCCATCTTCTCTTGTCTCCACTGAAATACCATCATTTTCACAATTGCGGCATCTTTGATTATTTTCTGTCCTCATCAGGAATTATACTATATGCCATCATTCCTCATTGATAATGTCTACTTCATCTAAATGTGAAAAGCGAGGTTGTATGGTCCACATCTTGGTCATCTCTTACCTCTCACACTGCAACTTGCTTCTCTGTACCTTCCTCTCATCCAGTTACTTGTTCTTTCTGAAGATGGGCTGAGGAAAAAAAAGTCTGTATCATTTATCTTCCTATGAATTTATGCATCCTTGTTTTATTTTCCACATTTTTGTCTCTATTTTTACATTAGATTAAAGCACCTCAGTTCTGAAGTTCTGCATCTCATTATGTTCCAATCAGCAGCTATTGTTCATGAAAGAGAAATTGGATTTTTTTCTGGATAATTCCTGAAAACATCAGTTCTATATTCAGCATCCATGAAAAAGGAAAATAGAGGGCTAAAAACTAGTAAGAAGGGAGTAGAAAATATAATAGAAAATATGAATAGGTCATTGCCAAAGTCTGCAATGCGCTCACACCTTGAAAACTTCATGCAGTTTTGATTAATCGATCTTTAAAAGGATATGGTAAAACTAGAAAAGGTACAAAGGAATATAAAATTGTATAAAAATAAAATGTAAATAATTTATATATATTTAAAATCATGAACACCACAGAGAAAATGAATGTGGAATAATTATTGACTGTTTCTCACAATGCAAGAACTGAGGGACATCACATGAAATGATCAGGTGGCAGCATAAAACCAAAGGAAATACTTTACAAGTGGTTCTTAAATTGTGGAATTCATCGCCCCAGCATGCTGTGAAGGGTGTTGAGAAAGCCAAGAGTACAATTCTGCTCAAAAAGAAATTTGAAAAATGATTGGAAATGAAGTCTACCACAGCCATTAGAGAGAGAGATGTAGCTACATTCATCTCTGAAAGTTCCTAAGCCAGAGCTCAAGCCTGGATGGTAGCATGACAGCACTGTCCCATTAGGCTTTTCCTCTAAGCTTCTGCTACTAGCCCTTGACAGAGAGAGTATGTAGGCAAGACAGACCTTCGATCTGCCCCAGCATTATCATTCTTATTTGCTTCCCTTCCCTCTTGCTGGGACCATTTGTCTTTTGGTCTTCCCCTCCAGCAGGTCACCTTTCCTACTGTAAACCTCCCATATCCTCTACCTCTTTCACAGGAATTCCTGGGTATTGAGTCATCCTGAATACACATCATGATTAACCTTCTACATTTAGTGTGTATGTGATAACCTGAACTGAAACATCAACTGATTTTGGAAAGTGTCATCCTTTTTTAACATTTGCAGATTGCTGAGAATACCTTCAGGGATGAAGAAATGTCACTGTATCTTCCAGCTTCATAATATGCCCACATCTCACAGATTTTCTTGTGGTAGCAGAGATCAATAGGAAAACAGAAATAGGAGAAAGAAAGAAGAGATGGATGGGTGCACTCTGCATTCAGCACTTATCAAGGGAATGAGTTTTCCTTCTGAGTTAATGCAGAAAAAGTTAAGACAGTGCTGGAGACATCTGAAATCCTGCCCAGCAGAGCCTTCATGGAAAGGAGGCTCCATGCTCATGCCAGAGAGGGATGCTTCCGATGGAGGGCCCACAAATGTTGTCCATCTCTTGTCTTGTGACAGAATGTTCATGTGGCATCTGGGCACGGCTTCTGGCACTCTCCATCAAGCAACCCGGCACATACCCATTACCCAGTGACAGCATCGATCTCTTAATTAACGTGATGTGATGGGCATACATCCAGTCACTTGGAGCTGGCTGTCACTGCTGGAACAACTCATCCAGTCAACAGCCGGCTCTCCGCTGTGTCTGAAGAGCCTTTCTGGAAGAACATGGCAGAACCTTTGTGAAGGAAGAAGCAGCACAGATAAGGTGGATCTTGTCAGTGGCCCATGGGATCTAGGCTGTGAGCCCAGTGAGCCTGTGTTTCTCTGCTGCTCCCTATGCTGTGCACGAGGCAGAGGAAGGGAAAAACTGCAAACACAAACACTGACAAATAAGGAACTTTGTCAACATGGTGAACATACATCTTATGGCCAGATAAGGCTAATAGGGCTGAATATTATTGAACCAGACAGTTACAGCCCCAGATTATCTGGCCTAACCTATTGATTGATCTCACTTAATACCTGCTGCAAACACATATCCTCATCAATAAGGAACCATTCTTTGACATGGCAAATGATAAATGTAGGATGTTTATGTGATGAAGGAGTAGCCAGGCTTTCCTTAAAACATGAGTGCATTTTCACAATTATATAAATTCAGGTATATGCCCTTATACCCGAAGAAGTTCAGATATACCATCAGCTATTTCGTCAGTAGCCTTTACTTATTATTTTCTCTCAGTAGAATCAATGTCTCTTTACTTAAACCAACAGACAAAAGGTGCCCAGTACTGAACAGATCTGTTTAACAAGCTTTTCAAGATAAATCTTGCAGAATATATATTTGTAAAGACATTTCCAAGACAGTTGAATGCTCAGGTTTTTCTTTTAGCTCTCAGTGTGCTTTTGTGTATTTCAAGATCAAGGAGATTTATGGGATTTGAGCTCACTGAACTAGCAGAAAGGGGACAGTGTTACAGCCATCAGCTGATGATTTGACCTCTGCTCATCTTTGAGTCTGCTTGAAAAAGGAACTGAAATGAAACAAAGCTGACTTAAAAGTATAAATCCAGCTACATTCATCATACAGTACATTTAAGGCTGTGAAATGACTGAACATTCAAAAATAACCCTTGTAAGTGTCCTTGGAAAATAATTGTATCAAATTATTAATCTTCACTAAATAAATTGGTTTGACTTGTACTGCAGCTGCCTGCAGCAAATGCCTATTTTACTAAGAGGTTCAAGGCTCCAGAGAAATGTAATTTACATATCAATCTTTAAGTACTGCTAAGACTAACTGTCTTTGGGAGTGGGGGTATAATTCTGGCAGTATGTTCCTGAGGTACCACCTTGCTAGTAGATGTTGATGCTGTTGAAGATGTCCAGGATTCAAAAGCAGTTGAGAAGTTTTCCTGGAGAAGACAGAAGCCAGAGAAGATGCCTAGTAGCAGTAACTGAGGATGGCAATAAATCATGAACTAGATTTTGCCTTCTCTGTGGAAGGCAATGACATAGTTTACGTAGGAAAAATAGGAAAACAGAGCCCCAGGAAGGGCAGGTGCAAATGTTACCCAGGGTTGGAGAAAGGAGAGAAGTTACAGAGACTACAGTCACATCACTAGGTTAACAGCATGCCCCTAACATTTCTTGGTGGCCCAGTGGCTATGCAGTCCTTACCTGTGGGAGGAGTAAGCTATTACACAGTAAAGCATGTGAAGGAAGGCTGTGTCTACAGAGCAGCGTGATTTCCCCTCTTTAACATGTAAGGAATCATAGATGAGAATGTTCTCTCTGTAATTGTAGCAATCCACTAATAAGGATGACCAGGATGAAAATCAAGCTATGCAACCTTCTTTTTTAAGAATAACGACTATAAATCCAAAAAACCACAAGATATTTTTATGTCAGTTAAGTCAGTTAAACATAATGTACTGATTCCTCATTGCTCCCCAAATAGATACCAGGCAGTGATATTAATTTGTAATTTCTTTCCTATTTTTTGAGCATGGAAGGGAAGAGAATTTGGGGGGAAAAAAAAAAGAGTGAGCCACTGTGGGAAAAGACTCCTAAAATGAAAAAGTCAGCCAGGGGAATCTTACAAGGAAGATGAAGTCCACGAAGCTACACTCAGTTAAATCAGTGACAAAAACCCCTACCAGTCATGATGAGATGGGTGGGCCAGATGAGGTCAGGGAGACCAATTCAGGGCTGTGTGTAAGGGAAATGCAGGCAACCAGCATGTCCTCAGCCTACAGACCGCAAAGGAGGCTCTCATCTGTGACAGCAGGCTTCCCAGAGGAACAAGCAACGGTTGTGTACAGTGGGAAAGATCAAGAAAGATGAGATGTGTAAATCAGGAGAGTAACACCGTATTTCCATATGTTATTTGTGTAATCTCCTGCAAGGACCAATCTTACACATAAGGAGCTTTGAAAAGGCAGATGACCCAAGTGAGGAAAAGTGGGCAACAGAGTGAACAAATGAATTGTTTGACAGCAAGCAGATAGAATATGTTGCATAATATCTGTTTTAATCTTCAATAACTAAACTGGCATTCAGAAGGGTTCCTCTTCTTTCTCTTTTACTAGACTCTGTGTTACAGAGCAACTTTGAAGGACTAATGGTTAAGTATCTGACAAATATCAATGTCACTCCAGAATTTAGTGAAGACCCACTGCCTTTACGCACTGTTGTTTGTCATTTACTTCATGAAATTAAGCAAACTAGGACATGACACATGAAGCGCTGCCAGATACACAGCAGTAGCTGAATTTCAAGGAACATTCTGCTGCTTTCAGCATACATAGCTTTGCCAAAAAAACAATCTCAGCAAAGCAGTGCTCACCTAGCAGGAATTTTTTTAAAAAAAGAACATGAAAAAAAGTGTTTTCTTTGTCCCTTTTTTGAGAAAGCAGAGAACAGAGAAGGCTGATACCCTGATATCAGAGAAGGTGCCTATTCAAATCTAGGTCAATGTGCCAGTGCCTGATCTTTGCAGAGTTCTGGTAGCTGGTCAATGTTCTGGCAGAAACACAGTGGTGCTACTCCAGACAAACTACAATTCGAGTGTCTGAGCAGTGACAGAATGAGTACAAAGACTGGAGTGATCCCTACAAGCAATCTCTGCCAATTTAAGAAGAGTAATCCCCAGGCAAAGCCACGAGGAAATGTTCCAACATCTGTGGACCAGACTGCTCTGCCCTGAAGTCCCATTGAGCAGCAAGTAGCTCCATATCATGGGACAACATGCTGCAATAAACTGAGATACAACAAGAAACGGTGGTTTATAGCTCATATGTTGGATTTAATCTGTAAATTGGTACAGTCAGGAAGAAGACAATGCAGTAGCTGGGGCGTTGCTGGCCGCTCTCCGCAACAGTGATTCATTCAGCGATCCACTGTGTAGCAATAATATAGCATACATGGAAGAGGTGTTCTGGCTTGAGTTAGCTGCAGCTGCTCACCAGCATTGCTTTATTGCTTCTCAGACCACATCATCTCCCTGCAAAAAAGGATCAGAGTAGAATTCCATCACATAGGAATGTTTTCACATGTTTTCTTAAGATAGTGGGAACAGGCTTTTTAAAGAAAATTTTAAGCTTCTCTTGAAATGTAATCAACCCAACATATAACAAGGTCACCAAACTGTGAAAAAGCAAGGGAGTTTGTCAGGGCATGCCCATCTGAATGAAAGTAACAAGCATTAACCAAATTATCTAAGCTACACAGAAGAAAAAAAACAAAGGGAGAATATAAATCTGACATAAAAGCTGATTTGCATTATTTTTTCATTTTTGTAAAATTATTTTCAGCATTACATAGAAGGAACTTATAAAAATGCATTGCAGTTAATAGTTTTCTGCATCTCACAGTACCAAGAAGTCTGATTTTTATCTTGTCAATGCTCTTTGGAAATGTTCCTCTTTCAAATCCTGACTGCATACTTGGAGAAAAACTGGCATGCAAATAAACCATTTCTGACAGAGGATCACAAATATTTTTCCCAGATGTCTTTTAAATACCCTATTTCTAACAACATTGCAAACTATTTAGAGACTACAGCTTATGGAACTGGTATCTTCGATTGGTGCATCTCAGAATAGAAATTCAGAGTGTGCCGAGCCAGCAGTCATTGATGTGCCCTGAAAGGACCATTTGATGGGCCAAATCCTGAGAGCTGGGAAGTGTTTGTATGTTTCATTCACTGCTGCAGATGTTCAATTACCCTCAAGAGCAAAGCCCACTTATTTTGTGATGGTTGAACTTTCAGCCTTCGCTTGGAAAAAGAAATTATCTCCTATGGGGTAACAGATGTCAAACAGAAGGTATTTTTGAGATTAACAATTTTTTTTGTTAATGAAAATAGTATCTCTTGCTTTCTTCTTCCCTGTCCCCTCACACATTTTCAATATTGCTCCCTTTTATGATCAAATTTTGACTTCTGAAAGACTTCTTTTGCAAGAGCTAATTGGGAACTGGTCTCTCTTGAGGCTGTATTGATTGAACAGAGTAGGTAAACTCTCTGAATTTAATGGTGACTAACAGCCATCTGCCATACTCTATGACTAACATTATTCCATTTTTGTGGGAAGATGTGATTCCATTTCAGATCCTTAAGCAATTCAAATCACCCTATAAAGAAGGCATTTTGCCTTTTCAGCCTCTTTTTTTTTTTCCTTTGGAGAGAAGATGAATCCCCTAAAAAATCCAATTGAGGGGCTGCTTTTGACCAAAACATAAATGAATCTGTTTTGTGTCTGATGAAATGCAACAGAGTGTCAGTCTAAACTCACTTTGCTAACCTGTACTGCTTTGCAAGGACTAACCATTTCAATGGGGTTATAATTGTCTGACAAGTTACTAGAAAAAAAAAAGAGGTAATCTCTTATGAGAAGGTTTAGCATAGGTTGTTGATGGATTGGAGTCTATTTAGATAACACTAATCAATGCATCTTGGCAATTGCCAGATGGGACACTGTATTTCCTAGTGGCTTCAAAGGGCGTTTTGGAAAAAGACGCTAAAAACCAGAAAGGATTTCAGCATAGAAAAGGAACGTGGTGGTAGATAGCAAGGATAAACAACTTGAGGAACTGGTGTTGGGCATTGTGGCTCTTCTACCCACTTATGGGCTATGATTTCTGTCTCCAAGAAGAGATATTCATAATGTTAGTGTATATTTAGGGCCACTTCTCAATAGCATCTTATACTTATTTTTTGATATTATTATTCTAAGGTTTGTTAATAATATAGATAATGTAATTATTAACTAATCATTAATTATAAAATATTTATTATCAATGATTAATGTTTGTAATATTTAATGATATTACCACTCTACTTCTGTGTTGGGAAGGTAGATTTGCAAGCCGATACACAAAAAGAAAGAGCAAATTCTGCAGCTGGAGAACCCTCCAGTCTGAGCTGCAGTGGGAAGAATAGATGCTGGTGTAGCCTGTAGAGCAAATAGCCAGAATATGGCTGTACCCATGCACTCAGGCAGGCAGGCAGGGAGGCAGGCACCTGACTTGGCAGCTGAAGCATCCTTCTAGGAAGGTCTCAAGCAGCTGAACTTGGAAATCTACAGACCAGTGGTGATAAAGCAAGGACGGCCATGGCAAAGCAAATGCTATGCAAGACAGCAAACTAGGAGCCAGCCTGGATGGGATCCTATTCTGTAGTCACCTCCTTCATGTGCTGCCACAACATGGCTTTCTCTGAAAAAGCTGTTATGTTTTTACTGAGCTAATGAACAAATAGGATAAGACCTGAAATTATAATTTACAGCAAACAGGATTGTAGATGGTGGAACTACAGGCATGTTTGAGTGTGTTATTTGCATAGTAAGGAGAGAACATGTTATCACAGACCTGACTGTGAGTTGTAGGTCCTGAGGAGCAAAGTTCCTATCCCTAGTTTGGGGCATCATGCCCTGCAAATGTAATGATCCTGTAGTGTGTTTTAATAGAATTAACTAGCTAAACAAAGAGCCTCCAGATGCTGCCTCACTCCCGGTCCAAAGGACTTTCTAGGTTCTATTGCCGTGTTCATCAAAAGCTGAACATGACTTACACTGTGGGGGACACAGTTGTAGAGCATTGGCTTAATGACTGCAGCCTTCAACAGTGCTCCCATGAGGCTCTGCCTTACTGGACCAGGTCTTATTGTGAAGTGTGGGCAGGGGGAGTGCCCTTCAAAAAGTGCATTTCAAAACTGCGTGGTTTTCAAGGGAAAAATAAGTGCAGCATTAGAGCACTCTGATTTTTAATAGACAGCACAGTTCTGTGCTTCTGGCCTACTGGATATAGCTTCTGCTCCATGCACGCACCATGGAGCAAGACAGGGCTTTTGCAGACCATTGCAGCATACTCTACAGACCCTCTATAAATTGTTGATGAAACAGCTAATCTTCCATGCATGCATGAGCAACACACCTATCTTTTCCTTTGGAGCTTAGGTGAAAGCTGTTCATAATACAGCTTTTGCTAAAAATGTACCATGCATGCACAAAACATGGTTTTCAAAGACTCTTAAGCCAAACAGATCAAAAGTGTTCATCACTGAAACACTCAAATTTCTTTGCTAAACTTTAAATTTCAGCCTGCACATGTTTCAGTGTTAGAAGTGTCAAAAATCACCTCTCCATTTTATATTATGAGAAAAATATTTGTTCTCTTTCTCTCACTTGAAAACAGCAACTTTCTTTTTTCGTTGAACTTTGAGTTAACATCATATTTGGCAATGTAAAATCAATCCAAGAAACAGAGGGTTCAAACACTACTAAGAAGTTGAAAACCAGAAAGCAAAAAGGAAATACCTAGACAAGAGTTGTTATTGTTGTCAACATTCCATATGCTGTAAATGCCTGATGAGTTTGAAAGGAAAAACCCCCACCTATTATCAACGTTGCTTCCAACAAGAGAATTGTAGGGAGGGGGAGAAAGAGCTCCACAACTCCCTACGTGGAGTAAGTATATTATGCATGGCAGTGCAGCAGCAAATCAAGCCCTGCAGAGCCGCTTTTCCCTGTGCCGTGCAGCCAGGCACGTAACAGAAGCCTTTATTGCAGAGCGTGAAGAGCCATGTAACATGACTGGTTGTGGTTGTATAGATTTCTTCCCAGCGAAGTAGGGACATCACAGGGTGATGTGCTGAGAAACAGCCTGATCCACGATATCTCCCAGGGATGGGACAGCTCCTCCCTGCCTCTTCTCAGGGGCTTGGGAGGAAAACCTACACTGGCTCCAAGTCATCGGTATTTTCAGTCTTGATCATAGAATCATAGAATCAGTTTGGCTGGAAAAGACCTTTGAGATCATTGAGCCCAACTGTTGACCTAGCACTGTCAAGTCCACCACTAAACCATGTCCCTAAGCACCACATCTACATGTCTTTTAAATATCTCCAGGGATGGTGGCTCCACCACTTCCCTGGGCAGCCTGTTCCAGTGCTTGACAACCCATTTGGTGGAGAAATTTTTGCTAATACCCAATCTAAACCTCCCCTGGCACAACTTGAGTCCATTTCCTCTCGTCCTTTTGCTTGTTACTTTGGAGAACAGACCGACACCCACCTTGCTACAACCTCCTTTCAGGTAGTTGTAGAGAGTGATAAGATGAAGCTTTTTTCCCAAGTTTTCCTGTTCACCTGAGGCAGTGCGATAATGGAAGAGGGAACTGGAGACTATTGACCTCATGCTGGATAAACAAATCAACTCTGACTCTACAGACTTCTTTTAGGAGGGCATTGAGATGGAAGGCAGTTTGAAATTCAGATTCTGGCTGCACTTGCGGAACAGGGGATTAGAAAAGAATAATTTTGTAACCTGCTTAAATATTATTCCATCTCGATCTATTTGTGCTGTGAAAGGACCAGGCACACACCAGGGCTTAGGTCTACAATCTGTGAAATCAATAGGAATTGAGGAAGCGTAGGTAGGAGATAGAAATGTCAATATTCTGTTGGATCTAGGCCGAGGTTTGACAGTGTAAAGTACTGTGCAAAGATGGCACAAGACCCTTCGTCAAAGAGCTTGATGTCTAAATATGAAGAGTAAGTTACTGAGAAGTGAGAATTCAGGACTTCCCAATACAGGCACAAGGCCTCACTTTTCTTATCTTACTAAGTTTTAAAACCCATCACATTGCACGTTGGTTTAACGGACCTGCTCAAACTAGCCCACAATCCTTTTCTTGTAGCATGTGTGTCTTTAGTGAGAGATTACCATCTAATGAAACACGTGGAATAGCAGTACGAGAAAAACCCTGATACATTTCTATCTATCTTTAAACACTGTAGAGGGAAGTGGTTAGAAGTGGAGAGTTAGAAACCTATGATTTGCCATATTTCACTGGTTCAGTTTCTCAGCAAGAGCTCTTCAGACAACCCACAGTCGATTTATGGGAGCTACAGAACCACCAAAGCAGGCAATTGTGAAACTGAAGTGGTCTTCCTCAGCAGCCCAACCAAGAAACTAAGGGCCCAATCCCACTCCCAGCAGAGACCACACTGATCAGGGCAATGGGATTATGGTACCTTTGGCTGCAGCAGAAGCTGGACAAGGTTTGAAACTGTGCAAAGTGAATGCAAAGAACCATCTGACCACTAGTGCTAACACTGCTCAGTGGGCTCTGCTATGCATGATGTGATCCAACGTGCGTCTTCCTCAAAATATTTTATCACTTGGTTGAAAGATAATTTAAGGCATCAGCCACTGACAGTTGCCCATTGGGGCTGCAAGGGAAGTGTTAAAGACTTCAATGACTTCTTGCACAGGATGAAGAAGGCCTGTCATAGTCTTAACCTTGAAGGCTGGCAGGGTCACAAGGAGCATACAGAAGGCACCATTGCTATTGCAACAAAACAAAAAAAACATCAAGGAAAAAGAACCCAAACATTTTCTCTGTAGACAAATTAAAAGTGGATCCACAGGTTGCCATGGATACAAAAGTCCGTTTAATCTAGTAGCATTTTCTAGCAGGTAAACACAAGTATAAGTGATTAAAAAGAAAACACAGCCATGTTTATAATGTTCCATTAGGTCTATATAATTAGTTCTTTCAACTGCAAACCACCATTGGTGACGTTTTTCTCTATTGTTCATAAAAACCCAGTGGGCTGATGAGACCATTTTTAGAACCACCTGTCCTATCTTTGCCTCTCCACAATCATTTGGGATCAAATGACTACTAACATGTCACATGTGGCAATTTTCACAAGCCAGAACCCTCATTTCGGGTTACAGTACTCCAACTAGCAGTTTATATGGCTGGTCTGAGAGGAACACATGCACAGCTATGTCTTAGACCATAAGGCAAGCCAAAACCCTAGGCACATAGCCCTGCGTGGGAGCCTCTATAGTCCTATCTCAGAAAAGTGACCTTATGCTCCCATGCATGCATGAGAGACTAAGGCAGTTTCTCCACTTGTGGGACAGGCAGAAGAGCTACTTGTCTTTGCACAGACTAGGCTGAAAGAGGAGAATGTTCCACCAACAAAAGGCTCATGAGTGTGCATGGGAGGAGACTCCCAGAGCTCTTACATCCAGCATGCCCTTCAGAAAAAGGACATCTAGCTTGCCATTAGGTCGCAAGGTCCTGGCAGTGTGCCTCAGCCAGCTGCAATGGGAGCCTGCTTTTGGAGTGGTGTGCAAGAGTTGGGAGAAATTGTCTTTGCTGCAACCAGCAGCTAGAGAAGTCTGGGTGGGCTTCTTCAGTCTCTGGACTGTTTCCATTAATATTTTTACTCTGAGCCCATTTTGATAAACCTTCTTTTTCTGTCCTGAACTTCAGAGCAGTCCTTCCCACTGTTGTATTTTACTGAAAAATAACAAGTTTAAAGACATTTCAGTGTCCATGGACACTCCCATAGAACCTGGATGCTGAGGTGAATTCTACATCATCTGGATGGAAAGATCCATCCATTCACAAATCAAAAGTTTATTTCAGTGGCTGTAGTACAAAGAACCTGTCAACATCTTTAAAGTATTTTTTTCAGTCTTAAAAACCATTGTGTGAGAAGGTCGACACACGGCACCACTATTTTTTGTTTTATGGGGACCGTATATAAACCAGACAACATTTGTGAAGAGTAATCTGTGGTTTTCTACATGCCAACCCAGCAAACTGGATGCATGAGGTCGCTCGTCATTGCCAGCAAGAAAAATTCTGCAAGTCCAGTTATGCCTTCCCATCAGGGTATTCTGAAGACACATGGTGGCATGGATGCAATTAAAAGGATAGTTCGGCTGACAGAGCTATGATTTCGGGTGAGCAAGGAGACAAAACGAATGCAGTGTGATGCCTGAGTTACTGTCTAAGTTGGCAGAGCTTGCAGTAAAAAAAAATTTAAAAATCCATTTGTATATAAACTTAGTTAATTTCTTAATATAATCAATAAGACACTTATGAGATTTTTCAAAGTAGAAATATGGCTTAAATCTCACCCCTCAAATTACACTGGGCTTTTCTGTTTGCTTAAAGACACACAAGAGATGGATTCTTTTCTCTGGATTTGGCTGTATGAACTACATAGAATTTTAAAGTTCCAATGAATTCATTGCAATTTAAAAATACCTGAGCATAAGATTGGTCTTTTAAATACCTACACAGTCCAGCTTTTATCATATTCCAGGTTGTGCTAGAGTCCTTGAGAATCATCAGAAGGATGTTAATCTTCATTGTTTAAAGACAGAAACAATCAGTATTATAAAATTTGTAAAATCCATAGCACTAACAATCTTCAGATCAACCCACACTGAAAGTTTGCATCAAAAAATGTAAATAATGTGTTCCCCTCCCCGTTGCATACAATCAATCCACAGAATCTGATTACCGTTTATTTTGAAAGCACTGCTGCGAAAGGGTAGGCTTGATAGCTGCTACTGCTGTTGGTGAGAAGGGAGACAGGGACTGTCTTCTTAATGAGTGTTTGTACAGTAACCAGCACAGTAGGATGCCAATAGTAATAATAATAAACCTTGATCAGAGATTTCAAACATTCCTGTAACATCAGACAGACCGTTCTGACTGCGGCACAACCAGGGGCTTCAGCTGCTGTATGAAATCCTTAGATTACTCCAGGGATACTTCTGAAGCATGTTTACCTAACCCAGTGAGGGCACGGGTATTTTCACTTCCTTCATTTTTCTTGTGCTACCATGCTGCTTTTAAATCAGTGGCAATTTTGGAAGAATGGTTACTTTACACTGTACTCACACGAGAAACCAAACCACTCAGCCCCACAACCTGCAGCATGCTCAGTGCTGGATCCAGCAATGGGCAGGAGCATGCGCCTCACCCCACGCCCATGCAAAGCCCCCTCAGAGCCCGAACTGGGTGGCAGGCCCAGCAGCCGGTGAGCACCTGGCTGGTGGGGCCCAGGTGCCTGGTGCCCCACAGCCCTGTGCTCCAGTACCTTCCCTGCTTTGCTTTAAGGGCCGCCACAGCGCTGGAGCTCTGTGCCCTGTTTTGGGGCAGTGATACAAGGGCCCCAAGTGCCATGTCCCTGCTTGCGCTCCCCCACCTGCTGTGAAGATATAATGAGCTGGTGTGGCGCTGGCCATGCCATCGAGGCCCTGACCCACCTAGGCCCTACCTCAGCGCCTTTCTCCTCCCCGGGGAGGCGCCAGCTGTGGGGAGCCCCTACAGCCAGGCCCCGTCGGCGGCCCCTTGCCCGCGGGAGCCCTTCATCCCGCTCCCCGCACACTGGGCGCTACTGACGGGCCTGCAGGAAGCGAGGCCAGCTCTCCTGCCTCTGCCCTACCCGGCTCCAGCACCGCAGGCGGGCGGACAGCTCCAGCCGGGGTCAGAGACCCGGGGCCGGGGCCGGGGGCGCTCCTGCCTCTGCCCTACCCGGCTCCAGCACCGCGAGCGGGCGGACAGCTCCGGCCGGGGCTGGGGCCGGGGCCGGGGCGCCGGGGGACAGAGGCGCCGGGACCCCCCTTCCGGCAGCGGCGCGCAGCGGCGGCTCCGGCGCAGCCGGCGCTGTGGTTTTAAATGGGCGGAGCGGCGGCGGGCGGCGGGGCGGGCGGTGGGCGGCCGGCGCTGGCCCGCGGCGCCCATATAACCCCACCTCCCGGGCGCGGACTGCCGCGGTAATTGGCTGGATGTGGTACTTGGAGATGTTGAGCTGGCTCCTTCCCCCCATGTCCCTGCACACACACAGGGGCGGGTGGTGCGGGCGGGAGCGGGAGGCAGGGCTCAGCCCCGGCGGCGGCGGGGCTTTCCCCACTCCCTGCCTGCCCGCCACTGTGCCCGAGCCGCTCCTGCTGCTGGGCTGTTGCCTGCGGCCGCAGGACCCGGCCGAGCCGGGCCCAGGGGAGCGAGGGCGGCTGCTGGCGGCGGCCGAGATGATGGCGGAGGGCGGCGGCGGGCCGGCGCGGAGAAAGGCTCTGTCGCTGCTGGAGGCGGCCCGCACCCGCTACGAGAGCCTGCAGATCTCCGACGACGTCTTCGGGGAGTCGGGCCAGGACAGCAGCGGGAACCCCTTCTACAGCACCTCGGCTGACTCCCGCTCCGCCGCCTCTTCCCAGGACGAGGAGGACGACGAGGAGGACGAGGGGCGCCCGGAGGGGCCGGGCCTGCGGAGCAGGGCGGCCCGGCGCCGTGCCCCCAGGGCGGTGGCCACTCCGGCGGAGCGGCGGCGGCAGCGGCAGGTCGTCGGCGGCAGCGCCGTCCCCGGCGGCCCCGGCCCTATGGAGGAGGAGGAGGAGGAGGAAGCGGAGAAGGGGGGCTGGACCCGGTCGCTGCGAGACGTCCCACCCCCTCACTTCAAGGATGGCAGCGGTACGGCGGAGGGCGGGCTGCCGGGGCGGGGGGTGGCGGGGCCGGGAGGCTCCGGGCGGCCCTTGGGAGCGGCGGTGCCCCGGAGCGCGGCACCGAGGCCTGGGTCGCGGCGGGGACAGAAGACCTTGCAGTCCCGGCTGTCGTCCTGGGCTGGTGCCCGGCCCTTGGCCTCGGGGGCGGACGAGACGACAGGTGCCTCCTGCCCGGTGCCTCCTGCCCGGTGCCTCCTGCCCGGTGCCTTCCCGGGAGCGGCCCTGCTGTCAGGCCGCTGGTGCCCAGGGCCGGCTGCGCTGGTGCGGGAAGAGCCTGGCCGAGGCAGTGAGCGGGAGGGCGAGGGCAGGCGGCGTGTGCTTAGTCACAGGCGTCCCTCCCCGGCTCTGTAGCGGTGCCCCGAGCGCAGGCAGCCCCGAGGATCCCCGCGGGAAGCGGGCAGGCTCTCCCCGGAGCAGGGTGTGCTGCGCAGGGCCGGCGTTTGGCTGTGCTCCGGTGTGGCGGGTGGCTCCTCGTCCCTGCTTACAGGTGGGGAAGCTGCGGATCTGGGCGAGGCGGGTGACCTGCCCTGCGCTGGGCAGAAGGGCTCTGGGAATGGGACCGGGATTCCCTCCATCTGCGAGGCTTTCTGTGTGGCCGTCCCTAACCTTAACCCTTCTTGCATGGCTTTTGGGCAGGGTGAATACCAAGAGAGTAGTAAAATGACGTGACATGACATACAGCAGCAGTGCACAGCACCGAGATCTCTGTGGACTGACTTGTGTAGCAAGTTGCACCACTGGTTTGCCTAGGGAGCCATTATAACATATATGAGGTCTGCAGGCCTCAATAACCAAGTTAACTGAGTAGGAGCAAGGCTTTGCAAAAAAAAAGGTTAATGGTTATGAAGACCTGGGATGTGAAATAAAACATTTGCATTTCAGATCAGGAGGTGATGATTGCTGTCATCCTCAACCGAGCTGACAGTTTGTCTGTCTTGAGGTTGCTTGTCTTCACTGCTTTTCTTGTAGTGTTTAATTCCTTCATTTTGCTGTTAAAAGGTAAATGCAGAAGAGTGCTGCTACACTTGGTGTAGTGTTCTGAAAGTTGTGCAATGGGACAGGCAGAAACCTATCTGAGGAAGCAACTTGGGATGGGGGAGTAAGGCGGAGCTAGCATTGGAGCCCAGAGAAAGTTCTGCCATGCTTCTGATGGATGTGCAAAGAGAAGTTCCGTCTATCTCTAGTAATAGCTAGACTCCGTAAAATGTTTAAATATCAGGCTGATGTGCCTCTTTAAAGAACTCTGTAGTTTTATCAATGATTCTTATGCATAAGCATATCCAAGATCAGGTTCTGGACCACAGGCCTCATGGTGTGATGCTATTTCAGCATCTATTATCACTTAATTTCTCTGCCTTTGCTGGCTTATTTCTTCATATCATTACTTTATGGTAATATCCATTTTAACATAGACAGAACTGGGATCAGCATTTTAATGCTGTTTTGGAAAAGAATTAAGTTGATGACCTATTAATTCACAAATTCATATTTCCTTTGAAATAAAGGAGTCTGATTTATGGTTGTCAGAAATAGATGCAGATGTCTCTTGAGGAAGGTGAATATTTTCTGTGAATTGCTGGGAATATTTTCTCCTAGTAATACATGGAGAAGAGGTCGGTGCTGCCCTTTCATTCTGTTGATCATGATGACAGATGCTGTTCATAGCGTGGTGGTTTGGTTTGGCAGAAGTCCAGTTAGTGTCATGATTTGATATGTGTGAAACATGTACCCTCTGTGATATTTTTATTTTGACTATTGAAATTCCAAGCTATGGAAACAACTTCATTGTATATAACTAAGCTCTTATAATTCTAGTTTGTAGATCAACTGGTTTTAGACCATTTTATATGTCATAGTAGGAGTAGCACTGAACATATTGTACTGGCACCATTGTCGCTTCATTGGGTGCTGTTCTAACCCAAGAGTTCAGATCGTACCTGCTGAGGAAAAGGTCTCCACTGAGGTGAAGACAGTTACCCCTTGTAGTGATGGCACATCTTTCAGTCACTAATGGAGTACAAGGAAGAAATGCAGGGTCAGACACAGAGCACTAACAAAACCATATTCTCAGTTCCAATGTGTTGGATGTCAGAATCCTTTCTTTTTTGGTTCTGAGCTTAAAAGGAAGAGGTTTTCATGAAACTGAGATAAAACTTGTCCTTGGTTAGCACCGAAACTTCCCGGTGCAGCCTTTTGGCCAAAATCTCAAGAGAAGAATCCTAGTGGCAAGTACTTGATATCATCTGATGCCAGAAGACGAATGTCCTTGTGGACTGAAGTCCCATGAGACTTTAGCTACGTCAGTGCTGGAAATAAATCATTGAATCAGACTAGGATCAAACCTAGTGTCAAGCTGTTCGGTTTGGGAGACTGCCTCTTCATGAAAGGGAAGGTGTGGAGGAGGAAAAGGTTTAAGTTAGTTAATGAGAATGAGCTATCGCTCCCAAGAAAAAAAATGAAGAGCCACTTATAAAACTCTTGTGGGTTTTTTAACTACAAGTAGAAAATACTATCACTTCCTTTTTTTTTCTTTGAGTAAATTACTTAATACTGCCTTTCCCTCCCCAGCCTCAATATTGAACTGATGTCTTAAAGCAGTATTGTATCTATCCCTAGAATTAGTCCTGAGCATAGACAGGCTAACTGATACTTCGTCTCAAAAATATACTAGAGGCCCAGATGTGCTGGGGGCTGCTGGCAGTGTTGGATGGTTCAGTATCGCCTCAATCTGCAGTCGGTCACTGTGTGTTTGTGGTGACGCCTGCCTTGCCCATGTGGCACGTTCTGACAAACTGGCAAAGGTCTGGATTGACTTCTGGGTCAGGAGAGAAGTGACTGGATGGCATCGCTACGCAACGCTGTGCTGTTTGTGTCGCTGATTTTTATTTTCTGCCCCTTCTTCAGGGATCTACATTTACTGTTATTC
Organism: Nyctibius grandis; assembly: GCF_013368605.1. NCBI lineage: Eukaryota > Metazoa > Chordata > Aves > Nyctibiiformes > Nyctibiidae > Nyctibius > Nyctibius grandis. The sequence goes on along the minus strand of NC_090658.1, from coordinate 47,367,966 downwards.
CTGTTCCATTTAACGAAAATAGTGGGTGCTTAGACTCCCTGGGGAGAAAAAAAACACATTAATAGCCTTAGCTGACTTCCTTTGTGGAAATCCAAAATAGCTGTTAACTTTAACACAGAGGTTAGAACAGGTGGCTTGCCGGCACTTTGTGTTATTTCCCATTAAGCTGTCCTGTGAAACCATTCTCTTTAGTTGCTGAGAAAAATGTTGTTGATGTTGTGATGCCCTGATTTTTAAACTGTTAACTAGTGGCACTGTGTAGTTCTGATTAAAATAGGTTAAGGGAACAAGGGAGCTCAAGTGCCTGTCACAAATATCAAAACAGTAACATGAGTTCTGAGGTACTGGGATATGTGTAGTGGATAGAAGGTCTTGGAGGCAGTTGCTGAAATGCCTTCCCTTCACAAAGAGTGCCTGGCTACAGCAGGTCCCTAGGTAGGTCAACATGTGTATTTAAAAGGGTGATGACATCCCTGATCAAATGTTGGATCCAGGCATGTTTTGGCATCTCCCTTCTCATTCTCTCCAAACCTCACTGTGAGGGGGAAGCAGAACTGATTTGTTGGGAAGTGAACCTACAGATAGATAGGCTCCTAGGAAAGGAGATCTGACCTCTGCCCAAACAGTACTTTAATTCTGGGAGGAGAGATAGCTGGGGCTCCTTCTGGCTTCCCTTCCTCTGAGGGCAGGACAGAGCTAGTTGTGGAAATGCAGAAAGAATAAGAGAACAAATTGCTGCTAGGACAGGGGAAGCATAGTGGAAATGGAGAGACCAAGTGAGCAACTATTATTACTTTAGAGACGAGCTAGTAAGTGCCAGTAGCTCAACGCAAATTCTTGATTTCTGTTTGCTCCTGCCTCAGACTTAATAGTCCGTAATGGATAGAGGCACTATTGATGGTTGCCTTTCTTTGTGGAGGGTCTTAGAAAGTGCAAATATCCTGGTATTGCTGCAGCTTGAGTTCCTGAACTGGGGTAGCTGGTGGACCCCAGCTCTTCCTAGGGTCCAATGCTTGCTATATCCATATAGTTCAGTGACCAGAAAATTGGACCTCAGATGTCAGAGCACTTCCTATTGTTAGGGATAATGTTTTAGGGTGGCAGTAATAGCAGGGAAGTCTGAGCAAAAGCTAATGCTGAAGTTCTCGAAGTTACAGCCCATTGGTGCTACTGTTTTCTTCATTTTCTATGCCCTCCAAACCCTGTTCTTAAGCCTAGACCTGAGGACAAAATGTTAAGAATATTCCTTGCTGAAAGAGCATAGCAGCTCCTCTTCAAGTTGCATTTAGAGAGTGTAACTAGCTTTTTATGGATTTCCAGAGTATTTCTCTGAAACACTAAATGTGCTGTAAGTTACCATCTTTGAAGAACACACTCCAGTAGAACAGCATGCTCTCAGGGAGAAGTTGCAGAGACTGTGTTTAGCAATCAGGCTCTCCTTGTCACCTTGAAGAGGTTTAAATGAATATTTAAAGTAGTTTTTAATTTTTTTTTTAAAGGAGAATGTTCTTTTCCAGGAAGACCAGATTGTGGGAGACAGTCATTTATTCCATCATGGCTGCCACATGAGAGATGATCTTCTGCAGTAGGGAGGGTATGTTATTTGAGAGATGAAATGCCTGCGTGCAGGATGGTAGCATGTTCCAGATAAAGTCAAGGAAGCAAGGCACAGCTTTAAATTCCAGGTTGTGACCACCCTCACAGTAAAAAAGGTTTTCCTTATGTTTAATCACAAGTGTTTGCGTCAGCATGTCAGCTGATAAGAGTTCACTCATGATTGGATTTTTTTCAGTAGTGTTGTTATTTTATGAATGTTAAATAAGGAAAATTAATTTAGTTCCTTCAAGTTAGTGTCTAGTGAATCATACAGTACAATATATATTGATATAGCATGGAGTTGTTCATTTGACCTGTGTTCTAAATAGTTCTATTATAGCTAAACAATTCAGTTAAAGTTAAATAATCAAAGGAGAGGAAAGTGATATAGGTAAGGCGAGAAAGGCTTTTACCTGTTATTTGAATGGCTATAATTGTAACTGGCCAGAGAGTTGTAGAAAGTCTTTGCAGGATTCAGGGGGAGATCCAATGCACATAATCTTCCCAGGAGTGTGGAAAGGCAGATGGGAAGGCAGCAGGGAGACTGGAGGAAGAGCTCTTGGGTCAGGCTGGGCCATACAACAGGGCCATATACACACCACAGTCTAACAGTGGTGGTGATCTTGGTTCAAGTCCTGAATTGAATCCGAAGGCTTTAGTCTTATTATATTGAGGTCAATACTTAAAGATTCCAAAGGTGGAAGAAAAGCTATGAAAGCTACTTAGTTCCTTATGGGAGATTCTGCTTCAGAAATATCTGGGCCAAATTCTCTGACTGTAAGTGGATAAAGTGCTGCTGATGTGACTTGTTCTTGCTTACTTATGTCATCAGAGAAATTAGTTGCTTTTGACTTGCATAACCGTGGAAAATACTGGAAAAAAATTTGTGTATCTATATAATCTCTTCTTGCATTCTAAGTACAAATTACTTATATCTTCCTAGGAGTGTTGTGATGCTGTCATTATGATAAATACATCATAAAGATGTACACTACCACTTTGCAGATCCTTTCTAGGATGACTTACAGGTTTGAAGTTTTGCTAAATAAGTGAATTATGCAAAAGCTTACTATCTCATATGTCTTATGAAATCTAAATGTGCTTTTCAGGTGGTTTTACTGAGTTTAGAGCACATTTTCCTGCTTCTGTCATCACTGAAGTGATGCAGGGGCATGACACGACAGCCTTACTGATTCTAAAATTTAGTGCAACTTAGCTATCTGTGTTCCCTTCCTTCTTTTGCCCATAGCTTTGCTATTGAACATGCATTTGGGGAATAACCTAGTGTTGATAAACTTCATGGCAAAAACTCTGTTTTTCTCTGCTTTTGTACAGAGAACCAGTTTTGGTCAGTAGTTGAGACATGAAAGCCTATAAGCACTGCAGATCAAAGTCTTCTCCATAGACACCGACCAGCCTTTTACAGAGAGAAAGCATATTTACTCCGTATTTACTCTGTCAAATGAGTCTTTTCCCCTTGCAGCTATTGATGGGGTCATTTAGAAGTAGATTAGTTCCTACAGCTACTCATGTCCTTTTGTCAACATCACAGAAACAGCACAGCAAACAGTTTCCTTGTCTGCATCCCTCCAAGTCAACCTGGAGAGGAAACTAGCCTCTCTGCTGAGTCTAAGGAGGATGGAAGAGTGGAGTTGGCTTGCTAATCCTTTATAGACTGCCAGGTCACAGGAAGCTGTCCTGGATGCCATAAACTTACAAGAAGCTGGAAATTTCTCTTAGGTGTGCTTGTTCATGTAGGTGTTTTGTTTCCCTCCCGTGCTCAAGTTTCCAAAATTTTGGAGCAGGTGGATTTAGCAGGTTGGAAATACAAGGTGCTTCCCAAAGGGAAGATAATAGTGGATACAGCTACACATCTTATCTAGAGGTCAGGGGAATATAATCCCTAAAATACCTCATCCTTCCGAATACTGCCAAAAATTGGGCGTGTTATTAGAAAGCAGAACAGATGGACTCAAAAGGAATGCATGGCTAAGATGAACGCATGAGAATACTAGCATTTGACATCTCATTTCCTTGTGGCAAAGCATCCTTTCTCAGAGCTTATCCAAGCTCCCACTTCATATTCCTTAAAGAACAGTATGTTAATCAGTCACTGGCTCTATCTGAAAATGAACAGACACATAACTGAGTGGGTCTTTTAAAAACGAAGCCAGAGCTTCTTGACTGAGGGACTGCAGGGAAACAGGCTTGGGAGGCTCCTTAGCTTATTTTGGCTTAGTATAAATTACTCCTGGATTATCTCCTGATGCTCTATGAAGACAACTGGTATTAATGCACATGATAGAAAACATGCTTTTGATTCTGCTTTCTTGGACAGCATGAGGGATTCACATGACCTGTATTGACAAACTGTATTTGCTATTAAGAACGACAAAGAACAATACCAAGCAACTTCTATTCAGCAAGCAAAACAAAGCTGTAGCTGTGCAGTTGAAAACTGGGCAAACTGAAGTGTAGTTGATGAGGCACACTGTAAGGATGCAAAAATCATGTCAGAGAGGGATACACAGGAGACACAGAAGCAAAGAGTATCGTGTATGTCTGTATGGATGGGGGGGAATTAGCTGTGTGTTGGACAGGAGGATTACTGGACTGAGAGAAAAGACACAATGAGCCCATCAGTGGGCACAAATGGAAGTGTTATTTCTAGTGAAGAAAAAGCAGAAAAAAAGACTCAAAGCAGCTACTGTTATAACTGTGATTCATTTCTGATTACATATGGCAGAGAGGTGGGTGTGTATGAAAGATTAAATGGGAGCAAAAAACGAGAATATCTTTCTCTTTTTAAGTTACTTAAGAAATTCACTGTTGTAGAAAGTCTTGACTATCCAGCATGTATAGTCATCTGTGCTTTTTTTGAAAGGTAGGTGCTGGCTAACTTCCCAGTGAGTAGCACTTGTAGTGTGCCATATGGGGTCAGAATGTGGGTGTTCCCATTGATATCATGGTGCTGCCTGCTGCTGGATGCACCTTGCTGATACAGGGTTTGGGCAATGGTAATCTTGTCAGTTCATGCCCTGAAAAACTACTTTGAAGAGGTTATATGTATTGAAACTCATACATGTATGCACTTACACATATGGCTTACGGCATTTGGGATGAGGATCTAGTTTTACTTATTCTGCCCCAGTACGGGGAAAACAGTTCAACTGGATTGGGAGGCAAGAGGTGGCCAGCCTTCCCCAGAGGGCAGGGTGGTGGTCTGTAAACCTTCACTTGCAGTAGCCTAGTGAAAATGAACTACCATTGGTTTGGAGCGAGGGATTCCCAAGATTATCTTGAAAAATGGAAGGTGCTCTTATATCTGTCATGCTGGATATGCCACATTATGGATATAAATACATATGTGGATATAAATTCTTATTTAGCCTTTCAAAGGGCTTCTGGCTTGCTGGGCTGTGTTCCTGAATGGGATCACCAAATGAGAAGACCTCCTTAAACTGAAGACTCATTTCTTAGCCAGCATAGTTACTCCTTAGTTATAAACTTGTCCTGTTATGTAGTTATTGGTTGGTTTCAGATGAAGTAAAATACAATGTCTGAAGGTTTATACTCATGAGATCATAGAAATCATAGAATGGTTTGGGTTGGAAGGGACCTTAAAGTTCATCTAGTTCCAACCCCCCTGCTGCAGGCAGCGACACCTTTCCTCTAGACCAGGTTGCTCAAAGACTCATCCAGCCTGGCCTTGAACACAGCCAGGGAGGGGGCAGCCACAACTACTCCGGGCAACCTGTTCCAGTGTCTCACCACCGTCACAGTAAAGAATTTCTTCCTCATATCTAATCTAAATCTACCCTCTTTCAGTTTAAAACCATTCCCCCTCGTCCTGTCACTACTTGCCCTTGTAAAAAGCCCCTCTCCCGCTTTCCTATAGGCCCCCTTCAGATACTGGAAGGCTGCTATGAGGTCTCCCCAGAGCCTTCTCTTCTCCAGGCTGAAGAGCCCCAACTCTCTCAGCCTGTCTTCATAGGAGAGGTGCTCCAGCCCTCTGATCATCTTCGTGGCCCTCCTCTGGACTCTCTCCAACAGCTCCGTGTCCTTCTTATGGTGGGGGCCCCAGATCTGCATTAGTACCCTCTTGTCGTTGGTTTGAGATTAAAAGAAATTAAGCACTAAGACTTGGATTGCCTTTGAGTGATCTGTAGCTACTTTCATGGTGCTAACATTGCTGCAAATAGTCTCAGTCCTTTCTTTTAAAGGTATTGAAAGGAAGCAGCTTTAAGCATATCATGAATCCGCCCACTGGGAAAAGAGTGATGGGTTTTGGAGTAAATGACATCCTACTCTTTCCACTGGACAGGGTTGTGCTTGATAAACGAGGAACGGCCCTCTCAAAAAAGGCCTTTCTTCATCTGCTTCTGTACTACTGGGTAATGACTCACACTTAAACTGACATCAGAGATGGTCTAGAACAGCTTGTCAAGCCTCTACAGCAGCCACCTGTCATGGTGCCACATGGGGCCTGGGGGGTCCCCATGGGGGTCTGTCAGGGCAGGGCCTGTCAGCCAGGGTCTCTTCCATGGCCAGGCTGCGGGGAGCTGGAGACCAGCCCTGCTGGGGCATTGCTGGGACAGGGAATGACAGCCCCAGGGGCTGTAATGGGGTCCTGGGCCAGGGGGGCCAGGCAGGGACAGTCAAGCCTGGTGGTGCCCCTGACAGTAGCTCCTTGAAACAAACTCTTTGGCAAAAGCCGTGACTTTCTGTAATGTCTTTTCCACAAAAAAGGTGTTGAGAAGGAATTTGGCGCTGCTTGTTTGGGCTGCTCTTCCAGACCACTTCCCGCCTGCTCTGGGCTCTCCTTTCCCTGTCCCTACAGCTTGGGCTCTTGGCAGCCAACTCCCTCATCAACCATGGAAAGCCTGGCTGCTGCCACAGGGCGACTAGGGGATAGCGCTGTCTTCTCATTACCTTTCTATTTCATAGGTGCCCTCTAAGTCCCTTTTAGTTCAAATTACCTTTGCTGTTTATTTCTTGTGTATGAAACAAAGTACCAGCTTGTGGTGGTTTTGGTACGTGGAGTGTTTGTGTGTAGTTAGGAGCTACCTGAGCCTTGCAGAGGCCCACCATGGTCACTGCGTTCCCTGTCAGGCTTACCTCCTCATTTCCTGTAATGAATCAGAGGCAACTTCTTGAGGCGGGAGCTATCTCTGCATTACTAGGCCTGAGTTTTGCACTCCACTTTGTGTTACGCTCTATCTGTTGCAACAAACACCTTCTTGCAGAGATTAAAATATACAAGGGAGAGAAGCAGGCAGATGCAGAAACATCTGACTGAATAAATACAATCTAGTCCCTGTCAGGTATTCTCACTAAACTTGTCATTACTGCAAATGTCTGTTTCTGTCTCCATTTGAATTCAATAAGGTCTGGCCTAGTATCTCAAAAAAGGTGTTGCATAAAGATCTGGCAAAAGCCTAAATGTTCTGATGGAAGTTTTTATTTACTTTTTTTTTTTTATTAAATGAGAATTTGAAACTGCCTTGGTAAATGGAGGTGGACTTATGAATTTGTTTATTAAACTTTTAGATAAGATGAAGTTGGAAGGGACTCCATGTGCATTGAAGGATAGGCTGAGAATTTGCAAGGTTCTTGACAACCTGAAATAGCCCAGGGGGAATAAAAGGGGCGTGATGCAAGAGAGAAATGCTTAGTGTGAAGGCAGCAGTGATTAACAGCAGAAGTGGAAAATGGAGGGGAAGAACTGTTTAGGTGGAAAAGGAGCTGGTGGTTGAAGCTGAACACCAGACAAATGTGACTCAGTGTCATGTTTTTGTGAAAAGGCAAACATCCTCCCCAGATAACCCAAACAGAGTGTACAAGACTTGCAACGAGACTGGTTTGCCATTTAGGAGAGAGATTCTGGATCACCAACCCAGGTGAGAAGCAAATAGTCAAATGTGAAGAGAAAGGACTGAGAAGCAGAAAAATCTACTAACTGGACCACGTTTCAGTTTTCTGTTTTTAAGCTAAGTGGCCATATGGATAAGTAAGGGCTATTATAGGAAAGGGAATTATCTGCCTTATCTGCTCTGAAAATGGAATATAGGGAATAACAGGTATAAATTGAACTGATGAGTAATTAAATCAGACATGATTGATAGAAACTCTCAAACAGACAGTGCAGTGCTGCAGAAGACATGAGGCATGTCAGTGGAAACCTAAGAACAAGCGGCACTAACCTGTTGTAATAAACTGACACCCAGTATGTGTGCTGAATGGGGATAGAGGCCTGGACTACAGGACTTCCTGAGGTCCCTTCTAGCACTCTTCTCCTCTGTTTTAGATTGGTTAAGATAAATGCAAACACTAGAGAAGCTGCTTTGTGGCATGTTGTATGTTGGAGTGCTATGCAAAAGACTTCCTACTTGCATCTCCTGCATCTGCTTTGGGAGCAGAGAGAAAGCTGTATAGCTTGTGGGAAGGAGCGGTGTGCTCACAGAAGGCCTCCTGATCTGTTAAGGTGAAACTCCCTCCTTTCCTTTGCCACAGTAAAGTGGCCCAGTTGCATTTGACAGTTACTTAGGGTATTGCTCTCACCCTCACTTCTATGGTAATGAGTTGTGTGTCCATGAATCTTCAACACAACATTACCCAAATACTTGAGATTAGCAATGCTACACTTGGGAGGCACTTAGGCACCACTGGATGATGCAGTAACTAAGTTTGTACTTGCTTGTCCATGACTGTTTTTGAGGTACAAAGAGCCTCCTTGCAGCTGAATCCTGATACAAACCTCAATGGACCATGAGAATGGATACGTGGAGGAAGACAAGCACAGGTCTGGAATCGGCCCAGCTAAGTTCATAGTCCAGACATCTGCAATAACTGATGACCATGTAACAGATGTCTTGGCAAGCAAGGACAACAGAATGTCTACTCCATGTTTCTCCAGTTCATGGACTGGGTATAAGAAGGTTGTTTCTTCACTTCCTTGTGAGGATTGCAAAATTGTTTCATCTTGCAAAGAGTACTCTTGGCACTTAGATCTTTTCTTTTCCTGATATTTACCTCAAGTATATTTAAAAGATTTGCTTCCCCCCTGCCCCAGGGCTGAAAATGGGAAAGTAACATGTTTCTTCACAATCTTCCCTTGCAAGAATACACCCCTACTTCTTCTAGTAGTAGTTCTGTCTTTCCCAGCTTAGGATCAAATATTTGTTGACAAACTGCACAGGGTTCCAAGTAAGGTCTTGGCAGTTCCTTGTTCAAAGGTACTAATATGTCACTATCTCCACTAAAGATAACTAAAAACCTGCCTAATGCTACCTAGAAAACCACTGGTTTAGAAGTCAGTTGTGCATCGCTTTTCTGCAGAATAAGAGATTGTCACTGATTTGAGCATATAATTCAAGAAAAATCTTTTATTATTAGTCTTGTAAGATTTATTTTGGCCAACAAATCCAGCTCTATCTAGTAGGATGATCAGCCCAGCATTGCCCAGTAGTGTCTTGATCATACATTCAATTCTAGTTCCATGTTCTAGTAAAAAAACAAAACAATCTCTTTCCCAAAGTTATCTACCTTCATCCAGACAACTCCTCTCTGTCAAGTATGTGGGTAAAAAGGAAACATTAATACTCTGACTCATCCCTGTTGCTGCCAATTAACAAGTACCTAGCTAGAAACCAAACAGATAAATTCATCTATCCTGTAAGTGATATCTTAGAAGCTTACCCAATAAAAACAATTCTAAGATGACCTGTCTATGATACAAATGCTTTGTATTTGTCTTGATGTCCTTGATTAGTCTTTCCTCCAGAATCTATTCAGTCTTTGAAGAGTATTGAGGTCAGAGTAATTATTTTAAAGTCACCAAGTGTCTACATTTAGTCCACACCCAGGACTAAACAATAACAGTTTTTCTCTCACCCAATGTCCCTTCCCTGGCCAAGGAAGGGAATTGGGAAAAGGAGGGAGACTCAGAGGTTAAAATTAAACAGATTTCATAAAATAAAGAAACCAATATAAATGATAATACAAAACACACACGATTATACTTAGCTACAGAGTTGCAGCAAGTTGCTCCAGGAATAGCAATCATTAGGAATAAGAAAGAGCAATACTTTTTTTTTTTTTTTTTAAAAAAAAAAAAAAAAGAGAGAGAGAGTGCAAAAAGAGCCCCACCCCTCCCTAGCCAGCCCTCCCTTTTATAGTGAACTTGGTGTTAATGATACAGAATACACCTGTGGGCCAGCCTGGGTCAGCTGCCCTGGATTTAACTGCTAAGGGCCTTGATCACCATGGCTGGCCACAAACTGAAACAAAATCCCAATGAAACCAGGACACCAGGTCTCTTATTTCTCTTTGAAAGTTTTTGTTTTCTCATCTTAACGTGTTACCTTGAACTTGGATTCACGTAGGTTCTTGTTATGGGGCTCCTAGTATTTGAGTATTAGAAACAGAAACATATACTAAACTGCAAGATTTGAATTTTTTATGTCTTTGTCTCTGCCACAGGTATTGCAGCTTCTGATGTCCTATCCTCAGACTCATGAAACCTATTCTCTGATGAACCTCATTACTTGCCTTGAAAACGAAGGCAAAATCCTTGCCCTGACAGCTGAAGCATGCCTAAGTTATCATGAATCTCCGTGTCCTGAAAGTTGCACTGGCCTCACTTCCTTCTTCTTCCCCTTCATCTCCATTTCATGTGGTTAAAGAGCATTTTGGATCTTTCTGTACAAGGCATAGCTGTTTCTGGTTAAGAGGAGTGAGAGTATACCCAGAAGTAATCCTACAATTCCACTAGACTGGGGTAAATACAAACCACGTTGAGCTCTGTTAAGTGCAAATTATAGTGCAAGCACCCCCTTGCTTTCTGGGACAGATGTTGGGTGTAAAATATTCAGCTATGGATATTTTTGAATTGGTACTGCCAAAGTGGGTACTGGATATGAAACCGTTCTAGGAATATGAAATGGACTTGACACTGTTAATGCTGTTGTTGAGATTGTACCAGTTTTTAACTCTTTTCTTTTTGGCTGTTGGCTATCACTCCCTGAATCAATGAAAAGAAACTAAGTGAGCATTAGTTTCTTTCTAAAAGAAGCCATTTGTATTGTATGCTGAAGCAGAAACTGATAGCATTTTATGGGCAGATACTGCAGTTGAGTGAGTGAAATGTTAAATCATAGACCATGTCTTTTCTTCAGGTCTTTTCTGAAAGGTTGACTCACTTTTGCTGAAAGGTTGACTCAAAAGGGGTCTGAGTATTGACCTGGAGCAGCTTGACATTGAGCAGTGTGCTACCAATTGTTCTAATGTCAGCTTTCTTCCTAAGATAAAAGGGAGATGGGATTCTTTCTTTTTAAGCTGAAATGGGCAGTTAAAGGGAGAATGCTTCAGCACAATACTTTAATCAGGAAAGGAGCAAGAACCAAGTATAACAGAAGCTGTTCAAAACCTTACTTTGAAGCTTTCCGTTTCTACTGAATCCTTTTAATCTGTACTATAACCTTTTCCTAACCTGCTCTTCTCTGCTACAGCATTTAGTTTCTCTAATTGTATTTCGCTTCCTAGAATCCTTTGCTGTCATAAAAACGAATGTTTCTCTTATGTCTTAATATAGATCCTACTGATACTTCACATTTTAACATCATATTCTTAGTCGTTATGAAACTTCCTTTTTTTATTCTTCTGGGCTCTGCTGGACACCATGTCTCCACTGTCCCTGTTAAAATTGCAGGTAGTCTGGGACAGGAGTTCACTGTTCAAATTTTGCTGCTTAGTAAGCCAGGCTTTTTGCAATTTTGCTCTGCCCCAAGTGCCCATGTCCATTCCTGTGGGAGGAGAAGGTAAAGGTCTTCCAGGTACTGAGTTCTCACCTATTTTATGCAAAAATAGCTGATGGAGGTGACAGCCTTTTGAATTGCCCTTGCTGAAAGATGTCTTGCTTGAGTTCAGTCCTTATTAGACAGCACATTTGTAGTGAGAAGAGCCTGCAGGCTCTAACAGCATCTCCTGCAATGAAAAAGCTAGTTGATGTCGAGAGACAAGACCATGTGAAACCAGACTCTGCCTGTTCTTGTGTTCATAATGTCACATAAAGATGACAGCTGCTATTTCTAACATACCAAAGTGATGGCCAGATGCCCCTGACCACGCTGCTCACCCACACCCGCTACAGCTGCTGTTCCAGATCTGAGTGCGTAGGAGATGCAATATGTGAACAACTGTCACACCCACCACAACATCAAACTTAGCAATAAAATCTGGAAGGAATGCAGTGTGCAGCTCAGCAAAAATTGAGTTTCCGATCTAATAGGAGTGGTGCTTATCTATGTGTTTGGTTATCCCATGATTAATCAACCTTCTGTTTGGATGAATGTTGCACTTCAGGGGTGTCAGCTGCCCCTGCGTAGAGTTTTTAGTGAGCATTTTATTGAGACTGAGGTGTGAATGCATCTGTGCTCCTGCTGCCTAGTGGCAGAAACTAGTGAAGGTTTAGGGGCTAATGCACTGAGTAATGGGCCCAATTCTTTGTGTCAAGCGTTTAAGGATTATTCTCCCTTCTCCCTCACCTCCATTGGTGGGGGTGAGGATTGGGTCTCCTATGTCTGGTTCTTCCCTCGTTTGCGCAGTCTGGACCCCCTTATCCCCCAGACATTGGTACCAGAGGCAGGAGGATGTGGCCAAAACCAAGTGATAATTTCTATAAAGAAAATAAAATGTTATGTTTATTTAAGCAGTTTTGGTGTGGCTATTGCTTTTCTTTTCCTCTTTGAAGAGCTTGAATGCTTCCTAAAGAAAGGAGACACACAGATACATTTTAAGTTGTGCTTTCTGTGACCACTGGTGTAGACAGCCATTGTAAGTTGCCTTGTCTGTAATTTAGAAGGAGGAGGAGAAAGTAAGCAAGATTCTAAACACAAGTAAAAAAGTCAGGTCTTCTAAGCAGAGTCTTTAAGTGCCTCTTTTGTTGTGTCTTTAAGGACTCTGTACTGTACTTCTCACTACTTATTCTTTTATAGTTATTCCTGGCTTTGTACAGACAGCATCACTTGACATTATAGTACTTCTACTGCTAACTTGTTTGGAGCAACCCTAGGCTATAGGAAACATATGTGATCTCACTTCAAAAACAGGCACTTCAGTGTAGTGTTGCACTGATGCCTAAGAATGATTTGATTGCTGTAGCTTAAGGTTGAGTATCTGCATCAAATGCTCTCTGCTGAACTGGAGCCTAAGAGACCCTAAAAGAGATTAGTGTTGTCAGCTAACTCCCAAACTGTAGCCTTGAAAACTTCTTAAGAAATACCTTTTGATGTTTGTTGAAAAGTACAACCTGTTTGCTGTGACTATACAAGGAGCTTAAGCGCTTGACATTGTTACGTGCCTAAAACTCAATGGCAAGTTGTGTGACTGGATTGCTCCTTAAACATAGCATTTAATTAGCTTTTAATAAACATTTTATATACTTACAACAGTAGTAAGTTTGGTATCAGATCTGAGTATAAGTGGTAGAAACTAACATTAAGACCCATGATCAAAAGGAAAAACCCATGTTCCGTGAAGAACACATCAGTTTCAACTTGCTTGCCAAGGTTTGAGAAGAACGACCAGAATGTATTGAGTGATAGTCATAAGGCCCTGAAGGGAGGACAACAGGGCTGGGGGAGAGACTACAGAGGATTTTTATGATAAAAAGATACTTCCCTCCTTTCCTATCACTATGCATACTACAGCCTCAGTCTTGCTCATTGGATTAATAATTTGCATGGCTGGCTGCACAATGAGTGTGTGCTCTGGAAACTTATTTCCACTAGAGAAAAACACAAGACTGTTAAACATCCTTTTGATTTGTGAGTGACACAAATTAAAAAAACTCAAAGGTGTGTGTCGAGGAATGCTAATATAGTACATAATCCTTTGAATCCAGAGAAGCATATAAGCATCTGCTTAAATAAATGTATGTGTGGTACTACTTTAATGATATAGTCCAGTAACATGCTAACAGATAGCTGAAGCTTATAGGATTCAAGTGCACACTCAGCTCTCTGCTAAAGTGAGGGTGAACTGTGTCTCCTAGGCTGCTTTGGTCCTGAATGCTGTTACTGAAGAACTCTAGAGCAGTGTCCTCCAAGCGTTTTTGATCATGCACCCCTATCAGTAGAAGTTTTTTGAGCAGGTACCCCTAATCTATGTATATTTATTTATACATTATATACATATACTACTGTACTAATATACTATGTACATTAGAAAACATACACAAAAATAAAACTTGAAAAGAATGAGAGAAAGATGAAATAAACAATATTTTAAAATTTTATTTTATTTATTAACAGTTAAAAAAAGTACTTCAAGCACCCCAATAGATTGTTCTGTGCACTCCCTGGGGTGGCTGCACCCTGCATTGGAGACCACTGTACTACGGACTATGAAAGGATCTTGATATGAAGTTCATATGTGGGCAAGCAGACAGTGCCTAGCAAGCAGGACTGTGGTCATTTGTGTCCAGCTCTGCCAGACTGCTTCAGTCCAGGCCCAGAGGGAGGATTTCTGTAGAGTGACTTGCTTCTCTCTGCCAGGCATACTACCAGATCTAGTATTTAGCTGTGATGAAAAGAGGTATGTTCACCTGCTTCCTCTGTCTTCTCTCTCCCCCCTTCTCCCTCCTCCCCAAATAAATAACATTCTAGCTTGCCTAGCGGGCTTGAGGTTTTGATGACACTAGGTTATAAAAACTCCAGGCCCAGCCTTGCTAATAATCTCAAGGCTTTTTTTTTTTTGCACTAATATGTTGATGGGAGTTATAGCACTTAGGACCTAGTTGAATCTGGCCCTAAGGGAGGAATGTAATCAATTCTTGATGTGGAAGGGAAAATGCTACCACCTATTCAGGGGCATTCACAGTTAGTGAGCAGGAAAGGAGCCGCATCAGAGATCATGGAAGAAGCTGATGGGGTTGAATGAGATGCAGCAGGTCTCTTACTTTTCCTAATTTTCTTTTATGAGCTGGTCAACATAAATAAAGAATGAATGGAGAGAAATGTTGCTTAAATGAGAGGCCTTTGTGAACGTACCCACAAGCAGCTGAGGAAGTAGAAGGGCAATACAAAGGAGCAAATCTGTCTATAAAATATAAAACCAACTTTAGCAGTTAATTCTGGAAGGCTGAGGAAGCAGGAGGCTCCCTGTGTAGATATGTATTCTTCTTCTGTATTTGCCTTGCTATTCCTGCACACAGAGCCAAGAGAGCGGAGAGAGACTTAGCAACCAAAACTTGAGGTTCTCAGATACTCCTTTTCCTGGGGGATTCCCTAATCAAAAAGCACTTAAAAGCCAAATCAGAAAATGAAAGAAGGTTTGGAAACAGATGAGCATTCTTGACGTCAGAGCTGCAATGCTGTTACTGTGGCTGGAGCAGCAGCATAGGCTGATCTCTCCTGGAGAACAAGTTGACACTGGGGTTTCTGACAAATGAACACTGACGGAGGCAGCGTCTCAGTGAGGGCATGGAGATCTCAGCTTTCTAGAAAACACAGTGGTAAAGAGGCAGAGACACTTGGATGTCAGTAGCAACAAAAGGAAGAAGGGTTTTGCCATGCAAGAGCAGTGACTTGCTTAAATAACCCTCAGTTGTTTGTTATTTAAGTGGAGGCTGTGAGGCATCTAGAGAATTGAGTTTTCCGTGTAGAAAATGTTGTGGCGGTAGATGAACACTGATGGGCTCCACACAGATGTTGGGCACTTCCTTTCCAGCGGGCACTGGCCAAGGCAAGAAAGGGACTTGCAACAGCAGCTATATGTGAGTTGTTTCACATCTGCTATGAAATTAAATTGATTTTGGTGGACTGACTGTCTGGTCTATACAGAAGAGCACATTTCTGCCTTTGCTCACTTGCAGAAATACGTATGTCACCTTTTTGGTGTTTTGTTTTTAAGCCCATAGAATTTAAATCTGCACTTTAAGATTTTGAATGCTTCTTACATTATGTTGAGAATGATTGAAGAGGGTGTAGGTGCAGCATGCTCATACCTGAGGAAAAGAAGCAGGGAATACAACTTTCAACACTGTCGTGTAACATCACACTGTCTTCAAAATGAAAGAGAAAAGTCTCCAGCGGCAGACCTCCGTCACCAGTAGTTGTGGCATTTGATCTGTG
Source organism: Nyctibius grandis (assembly GCF_013368605.1). NCBI lineage: Eukaryota > Metazoa > Chordata > Aves > Nyctibiiformes > Nyctibiidae > Nyctibius > Nyctibius grandis. Next base: position 47,352,238 of record NC_090658.1, on the reverse strand, counting down.
CTTACCTGCTAATTAGGTATTTATTGACAGAAAGGGTTTAATGGAAGACTGATGGATGAGAGTATGAGTGTAGATGTCAGTACGGTGTTAATTCACTATTATTTCTGTTGTGATAATGTCCAGAAGCCTCTGTAGGAATCCTTAATGTGAAGTGCTTAGCACTTTGCAAACAGAAGGATGTGCTTTGCAGTGGTTCTTCCCATGTTACTAATTTAAATTTACCTTGTAGGTGCATCCTGTATAATTATGCCTGCAGATTCAAGGAACTGATGTTTGGACCTGGTTTTTGTATAGCAGAAAGATTTATTGGCTTTGTCTTCCACTCCACTCCTTAATGTGACCCAGATTTCATCAGCCACATCCACTTTTTTTTTTTTATGTCAGCACACTATGAAGTGCTTTGAAAATCTCTGCTGTATGAAATCTCTGTTGCTGCTAGGTCCAAAATGAGAAATACAAGCTACTTCCTCCTTTTATAAGCTGGGGTATATCCTTACAGTGATTAAATCCTACGAGGTCTTTTAGCTTTTATTGGTTCATATGTTGGCAGCCCCCAAGAGGCGTGGAGAAGATGACCTCCAAGTGTAGCTGTGATCTGATGTGATGGATGGCTACCAGTAAGCAGTGCCTGTCTGGTGACCTCAAATCTTTTCCCTGCCTGATCTTAGAGTACAGCATACTAAGACTGTGTTTGAGGAGATGGACTTTGGCTCCAAAGTAACAAAGCATCTCTCCTGAAAGGCTGTGGAGGAACACAGGTGTTGCTTTTCTTTGCAAAGCTAGTTCCGTGGCCTAGTTCCTGCTCCACTTGCGCCCTGGCAGCTGTGCAGCACGGCACGGGCCATGGGGGGAACTGGCTGCCGGGCACTGAGCAGTTACGCTGGCTGCACACAGAAGCTGGGCAGAGGTTGCAGGAGTGGTGCTGGGTTACTGAGGGGCTGCTATTGCTGAGGGGAGAGCGGTGCTGTGTTGCTGAGGATCCTGCTCTGACTTCATGCACTGTTTAGCTCTGAGTTGTGCTTCTGGCTCACTCTCTGCAGATACAACTCCCTGAAAGCCTTCCCTGGGGATACAGTTGTTTGTAAATGCATCCTGCATCACCCTGGAGTTAACACAGACAGTACAAGTAATAAATCCACCTTTTTGCACAGACGACTGCTTTTTTTTTTTTTTTTTTTTTTTTTTTACACTTCGTTGCTGAAGAAATGCTCTGGTTTCTTAAAACTGAGAAGTTGTGGGTTTGTACGAGTTATTAGGAAGCCTATGCAGTTGGAGTGCTGTGGAGTCCATCATGTATCCTGCATGTGGTAAGAGGATTAGGGATGTTGATGTGCATGGTATAGAAGTCTTTATTGAGCTTTCCAGCCGCTTGGCTATTTTGAGTTCAGATGTTCAGACAGCCTGTGGCCCTGGTCACTTCTAAGGGCAGGCCGAACAGGGATGGAAAAAGGCAGTCTAACAACAGGGGCAGGAGTAAAAGAGCAAAACGAAAACAAAGTGCACAAAATGATACTGTGCATGTGTAAAGGAGCCCTGGCCCTAGCAAGGATTGCAAATACATGACCTCCACTTGCATCTTAGGTGTCCTAAGAAAATATTTAGACTTTCATCTGCCCCTTAGCCTAATACACCAGTGAGGAATGTGTGGCTTGTAGCTGCTTGTCCCAAGGTTTTTGAGGGTGTTGAGGAGGAACATGGAGGATATAAAGTGGGGAAATGACAAGTTTAAAAGCAGCTGTGTAAATGCAGGTACATTATGGTCTTCTCTGATAGAGGTGATGTTGCCTTCAAATGAGGGTGCCTGTGACTGAAGTGTTGATTTATTTTATTATTATAATCTCTAAAGTGACGAAAGCTCCTTTGCCACATAGTCTGGGGTGATCACAGCAGAGAAACCTTGTCTTACTGGGCAGTTTGTGAAGCTCACCTAGAAATGCATGTGCACGCTTTCTTACAGAGAGCAGTAAAATCCAAGGCAGGTTGGTACAACCCAAAGGAAGCAAGTTTGGAAAAAAAGCCTGAATGTCATCTCCATGGAGCTCCTGGCACCAACCTCCTTGGGCTCCTCTCTGGTTTTTAAGCTCTTCTAGCTGGGCTGCAGCAAGAGCACCCTGCTCATCAGCCTCTCCCAAGTGGGTACAGCAATAGGTGCTTAGTTCTGTTCATGGGAGGTAGCACTGAATGCTTGGGGGACTATGTGTTTACCCTAACAACTATTCTCTGTCTTCTCCAGGAAGAGGCTGTAACTGCTGGGAAGCAATTGCAGAGACCAGTACTGTAGCTACCCTAGCTCGTGTGGGATGGAGATGAATCATTAGGAGGTTCTGTATTGAAATTAATGTCCTTGCATGAAAAGGTTGTCTCTAATGCTTTAGTGAATTGTCTGGATTTCCAGTTGATATATTGTTTCTTTTTTTTTTTTAAATAATCAATTTTTGAACAAAGCAGAAAACCATTTCCTCATGAGACTTGCTCAAAAACAAGAGGTTCATTTTTCAGTGGCATATGTGTGTATTGCATGTAAATGCAGGAGTTGACGTGAAGGCTTTCAACATCTCATTAGTTGGGTCACTTGCTTATTGACTTTCATTTACAAAAGATAAATTAAATGTCCTGATGATTTGCCTGGAAAACATACTAGGCTATTTTCCCTTCTTCAAACACAAAATCCCTCCCGTTGGAGGCAGGGTCCTGACATCAAATGTTGCTAATGCTTACACAAGTGGATTTTTATTTTAAATTGCTAAAAGGAGCAAGTTGCATGTGGGTAATGGTATTTGTGAACAGTGTGCACTAGAACAGACCAGGAGCCCTGGAGATAAAAATGTGAAGGTGGATTGCATCTGCAGGAGTTGCCAGTGCAGGGGGGCTCCTGCCGTGGAACCATCCCAAAGCAGCCTTCTGGGATTTAGTTATGAGGGTCACCCTGCTGGAATGGAAGTTGTGCTGACATAAAACTATCCATGCTGCTTTGTAGAGTTATTTCATAAATGTGCACAGCTGTGCCTACAGCCAGATGTGTAATTGCTCTGTGATCTACCAAAAGCTGTATTACAGATGATGTTTCAAGTCAGCATGTTGATGGTTGTCTCTAACCTCCCAGATATGCTCAGTGTCAGCTGGACTGTCAGGAGCAGCCAGTCTGCTCTGATGGTTGAGCGCAGTAAAACGTTAATAGAAAACTGCAGTGGCAAAAGAAAGTGCAATGGGCGATTGCCATGGAAGCTGCTGCAGCAGGAATTCCCCGATGAGGGACAAGCGTGTTCAGTCCCACAGCCAAATGAATAATGTGCAAAGGATTACGTAAGCTGGCACGATGTGGTACTGTTTCAGCATTGACCCTGCTGTTTTAAGGTGTTTGGCTTTTTAAAATTATTTTAACCATAACACCTTGTACCAGTGTTTGGGAGGTTCGGTTGGATGTTGATAATGGTGATTGGTAGGTTGTAAGATCTCACCACAGAAATGAAGTAAGTATATAATTAAAGGTGTCTTTCTACTTCGCTTGTCACAGCTTGAAGGCTTTGTAGCTTTAAAACATGATGGTAAACACAAAGAAATACTCTCTTAATTAAATGTTTTTGACTCTGGCTTAAATCTACAAGCCGCTGCACTTCCATAGAAGACTGGCACAACGTCTCTCACATGTTCTCGTTCTCAGAGACCAGTGCTGTTGGAAGCACAGCATACATTTGGCCAACGGGAAGGGCTTAAGACCTGCCTGCTTGGTCCCCTGAAGATGCCCAGAAATTTAACTGTTTTCATATGGTGTCTTATCACACATGGTAGCCTGTTGAGTGACAGCCAAAATCCTTTACCCTTGGCATCCCAAGGGTTCTTGGTGCCCCACTGAGGTCCTTCACCTTGTCCAGGCTGAACTGCCTGCTAGCGCACAGCAGCATGGGGCAGGGGGAATGGGCAGAGCACCTTGGTTATCATGCCAGGCCTTGTGAGCCACCGTCACATCAAGTGGGAAGGCCATCTTATATTGGGTGGGAACAGGTACATTACTTGTCCCTGATCTATGCCGGGTTGACACGCTAGACTTGACTCTTAAGTGTTTTGCTATAGTGCTGAAGAAAGTGAGATGAGAATCTGGATCCAGTTCATAGCATGGAAGCAAGCTGAATTGCAGGAAGTTCCTTAGTTTACTAAACGCTTTGCTAGTTTTTACTATTTAGTTTAAATTTTGCTGTTTGATTTACCAGATAAATACTTTATTTATTTTTGTCATAACTCATCACTGTCTGAGTTATAGCTCCACCGGTGTGGAGGCCAAGGGACTCTTTCGACCAGAGTCAGCACAGAGCAGCTGTGCACTGGTTTTCAGTCCTTTTTCATTTGTCCTTGGATCACTTTTAGACTCAGCTCTTAATTCTCTTTATGGGCAGAAGTCAGAGTGCAATGTGGGGATTGCTTTGCTACTGATGCTGTGAGGAAAACAATCCTTCTTAGTGCTCGGGAGGGAAGAGAAAGTGCCCTTTCACAGAAGGTATTCGGAACAATTTTTGTGACTACAGTTATTACATGCAGATGTGGAGGCATTGTCAAATGCTTACTTACAGAGCTTAGAAAAGTCAAATCACACTTTGCTAAATAGCTTGGAATAAACTTAACTGAAAACAAATGTAGAGCAGAAGTGTAGGCTACTTAGTGCCCAGGCAAGGGTGCAAAGTAAGTTTCTGGGGAAAGGTGACCTAGTAAAAACTCACCCAGAAGCATGAGCTGCTGAGTGAGCCCTTATGATCTAAGAGGAGAAGCAACTTTGGAAGGACTATGTCCATTTTCTTCTTTCTTGTCTGAGAAAGCCAATATAATGCCTTTTTGAGGGTTGGTGGTTTTTTTGTTTATTGCACCCTCGTAGGTTGGATTTGAGCTCCAAGCGACTCCACAGTATGGATCATGTTTTGATCATTTATATAGAACTCTTGTGCTGGGCAGTCCTAAAGGAAAGTTAAGGTTCATCTACCAAAATAACAACTGCAAACATCTGCTTGTCCTGAAATATTGGTCAGAACCACAGCTGGTATAAATTAGGATGACTCCTTTGCCTTGACAAAGTAGATTTGTCACTGAAGCTTTGGTTGCTTTTCTTAATGAAGATGAACGAAATATATGCAGCATAGTATCCTATATTAAAGACCTGGATACTTGCTGCCCAGTTCCTACAGGACAGCAGTATCTGAAATAAACTGGAATAAAACGCAGAAGAGAACTGTTACATGCACTTACTTCAAGCTGTCTTGACAGGCTTGTCATAAGGCCACCAAACTGGCTATGGTCTGAGAATGGTCTGATGTACATTTCTTCCAGGCCATTAAGAATAGAGCTGATATGACAACTGATTTTCTGGCAAGCCAGATAAGCTCCAGTGCTTCCAAAGCTTATGTGGTAAGAACTTAGTGTGAAACAGAAATTCTGAAAAATCTCACTTGGGAAATATTAAAACATTGTTTTTGATTTTGTTGCTATTTTTTCAGCTCTTTGTATTGGTCTCTACTCATTGAGAAAGATGAAAAATTGTTTAAACTGTCTGTCGTATTTCATCAACTGACACTTTCCATGAAAACTTTATGATTTTTTTGATGAATGTGTATTTTCTGACAGAAACCTTCCATCGGCATTTTTTTGTGTTCTCTAAGTAAGACCCAAAAATCATGTTGTGTACTTTTGGAAAGGTAACTTCTCAGGAATATAAAACAGGCTCTAATTGCTTGGACTTAAGAAGAAGGAATTAATTGGCTTTTCAAACCCTGATCTTTGAAAGCTGTGCCATATGTCAGAGGAGGAAATACTTCCCAATTGCCAAAAAATGACAGGTTCTGGATAGATTTTTCTTAGGTATGTGTCTGTATATAATACACCTAAATGTGCTGTCCTCTTGTGTGACTATAAATTGTTAGATTTTTAGTCAAAGAGGACAATAAAATGACTTCTAAATGCTTAAACTGATGCTTCTGCCACTCCTGTGCCTGATTCAGGAGTATTGGGGCCTGCCCAGTGGCTAATGAAGTTAAATTAATTTCAAAGTCAAGCCTGGATTAGCTCTGTACGAGGTTTGTTTCCAAACCATGCAATTTGGATTGGCATACATATGGGCCTATCAAGGTAATGGGATATTTTATCATGAGCTTTGGTTACACTTCAAATGACAGCACTAAGTCTTTTGCACAGCAGAGCAAAAGAATTTTCTTCCACTGCATTTTCTTCTTACACATCTGATTTATCCTGCCCAAAATGACAATGCTTTTGACCTTCTTAAGATTTGTATGTTATGTTGCAAGCACCGATAGATGACAGTAGGTTTCGAAACTTTCCATCTTTTATTCTGAGTCTGTGAACTCTGAGCTACTAAAAAACAGGTTCATAATCAGAACAGAAAAAATGGAAAAGGATAAATTAACCTACTAAAAATGTGCTTAAATTACATAGTCCTGCAAACCAGCTAAGTAAGGAAAAAGCAGTTAATTCACTTGGAGTTCTTCTCTTTTTCCTAACGCACTGCTCAGTTAGGAAGGCTAGAAACACTGGTGAGATTGGAGCAAGGGGAAGAATGTCACTGGTGGGGACCCATCCAAGAGAGAAGACCAAAGGTTGTAGGAGGACGTGCAAGGGCTACCTGAAGGATGGTCACACAGAAGTTTCATGTGAACTTTTTCTTAAATCGTTCTTTTTTCTGCAATGTGTGTGTTTACTGAGAAGTTGAGTGTGCAGCCTGCTCTCTCGCTAGGTATCAGACCCAGTGAGGCTGCTGCAGTTTGCCTTGAGCTGAGTTGAGCCAAAATGGGCTCTGCAATGCGTGCAGTCTGAGGGCGCGGTGCCAGCCTCCGCTCCACAATCATATCTCCAGTACAGAAACACACATGGCTTTCCCTGCTTAGCTTATTCATTTATTTTGAGTCTGTTCTTACAATTTAAATAGCTATGGCTCTGGGGGAGACGTTCCTTCTGAGTGCAAAACAGAAAATGGAACAAACCTGGTCAGAATAGGTTCTAGTAGCAGTAATGACTTGCAAGGTAATTGCTGCTGGTTACACATGCAAGTTTTTGCTGGTAGACAGGGTGAGAAGGAAGAAGGAGAGTTGTGTGTGCGTGTTATATCATAACAGAGGAAGTTTATGTTATTTTCCTTGTTCTGCAAAGTCACTTAAGCAAGCCCAAAGTGCTAGTGCTGGCGTCTGTGCTCCCCAGCCAGAGGTTACTCAGTAGAGCTCCGTCCCCACCCTGGTTGTGCACAGACCACTGGGTCTAGCTGCATGTTTGGAAACTCCAGGAGTGCTTTTGTGGTCTGACTCTATAACTTATATTGGAAAACCTGGCTGGTTTTTAAAGCAAAAAGTCCTACGTAAATACATATATTCTCCATGCACACACTTTAGAGCAGAGGAGAGAGAAAAATCTGTATTTTACAGTCATAATTGTATATTCATTCTGAGAATGGAAGACTAGGCAAAGCCACTATTTTATTTGACTGAGTAAAGCCTTGAAAGGTAAACGGTGCATGTATGGAACACTGGACTCTTTCCATATCAGTGTTTTCTGAGTAAATGCCATTTAAGTCAATGTAAAAATTCTTAAAATGTGCAAATTCACTATTTAGGTTTCCTATGCAGTTGGCTCTGTATATGGGATAAATTAGTGTACTTAGATAGAAAGTCATATTTAAATAATTTATTTTAGACTAGTCATTAACTATGCAAAATCCAATTCATGTTAAAAATTCAGTTCCCTTCGTACAGAAATTCAATGTCACTCTTATTTTATTGCATATCAGTAAATTATGAATCAACTGTGCTCACTTTGCCAATGAAGGCTGTTTTTTAAGACAATAAGATTATACAGGGACTTTCAGAATTATATTTAGTCAACAATTAGGTTGATGTTTGAGTCAGAAAGTGATTCAGCTCACTTTTTTAAAGCTGTGTGGGTTCTGCATGGCGAATGGGATACAAATCTTGCATATTTCTTTGAAGAAGGAGAGCAGATAGGAGATTATGTGCAGCTGGAGCAGGACTGCTGGGTAAAAAAAGGATTGTCCTTATCCAGTATACCTGGCAGTTTTCCATAGTCGCTTTTCAAGGTAAACTTGTGCAGCTGCTGAAAATTTAATTACATACAAAAGTCCCTTTTTGTGCTTCTCACTGCTCTTGACTTCCTAAAGATGGAGTCCAGCCTATTGTCCATATCCACCTGTCTCAAGACAGACATATTTCACTTCATAAGACTTAATGCTTTATGAATGCATTTTGGTTGCTGTAGGCAAGATTTAAAACATTATTCCCGCTCCCAGCTTCTGCTTCAAAAGGCAAGAATTTAAAAACTACCTCTGTGCCCTACCTGGATGGTTGCCTGGGCACTGGAGTTGTATTTGATAGCTACTCAAGGCTTCCTGTATAAGTAGGAATACACCCTGTGCAGCCTGTTGTTATCAGAAAGCCATATCTACTGTAGAATGTCAAAACTTGATTAAGTTGTGGGGAAGGAGGAAGTGATGCACTGCAAGTCATTCATGCAGAATCATTTGTAGAGCATTTTGTGTCAGCTGGAAGGGTCTAGTGGGTGCTAGCAGAATATAAATTTCCTGATCAAAAGAAGAGAACTCTTTGTTAAGAGGCTTTATTATTGCAATAGCAGTTAAGGTTAAGTAAGTACACCTATTCTAGCCCCATATGTTTCACTTGATAATGAAAACCTTTTATCATTTAAGCTGAAATTTTCTGCTCTGTTCTTACCAGAACATGGTTTGTGTGTGGCTCTTTACTCTGGTCTTGCTATATAGAGGAATGTGCTTTCAACTGAACTGTTTCACTTCCAGTTTCTCAGTCTCACAAATTAAAATTCAAAAGTAATCTTTGAATATATGTTTCTTTCCCTGCTGCACTTGGAAAAAAAAAATCCACTTTTCTTTGCTTTTTTGGCATTCTTTGCAATCTGAAGGTTCACTTTTTCAGTGTCTTGGTAATATTTTTGCTGTCCTTCTAATAGCTTGAGTTCACCAGGATGCACTCAAACACTAAGGCTTAAGAGCAAGTCCAACCACAATATTTGTGTAGTTCCTTGTAGTACTGTTTCATGCAGCATTTTTGCAAGCTATAGTTGTTGCTGTAGCTAAGGATGTGAGCTGAGATACAGGGTAATGGAGAATGGGACCTGACCAATACATTAGTGAATCTTTGCAGAGCTGGATCGCAGAATGGCAAATCTCATGCTCTGATTCAGCTGGGAGAGATGATGCTGAGATCCAAGCAGGCACGTAGGGCAAAGAAGGCTCACTCTTTAGGCAGAATTTCGAATGAGAAACTGTGTGCCTCCTACTTGTGATGAGGGAGAGTGTTGTTGAGACAGTCCCAAGGCTGAAGGGAGGCTGTTAAACTAACGTGCAATATTTATTGGATCCAACTCTTAGTTTAGGGTTACAATCATGATACCGTCTTTTGCACAAGGTTGTAGAACTGCTCTTAAGCACTGTCCTGTCCATTGGGTTTGTCCATGCTGCCCCTCTCAGGTGTATTGATTTTCACTGCTTCTGTAGGAGAATAGAGAAAGTCCCTCTCTCCATAGCCCCTACCTGGTGACTAAAGCACTGCCAAGGGGTAGGAGCATGAAAAACGCTACTTTTAAAATGGAGCTTAATTAGCTTATGGAAGGGATTAGAGGAGAGAGGGCTGTTAAGGACTGGTCTGTGTCCCTGGTATTGCAGGCTCAATGTACTTAATTTGGCTTAATGTAATCTGGTATCTAACTGGATAACCTTGTTACACTGATACAGTGCTGCCAACCCTTAGAGCCTCCCTTTTTTTTTACCCCTTCTTCTTACGCAATAGTAGAAACTAGCAGAGAACATGCAAGATCAGTGAAAAGCTAGAGTAATGACAGCATGGGACTGCAAGGCTTATTACATTATGGAAGGAAGAGGACCAGTGTGTGCATTGTAATAGTAAACATATTCCCTGTGACATGGGACAACAACACTAGCCACGTGATGTCTTTGAATTGTTCTGGTAATGTGCTGTCTTGGGGATGCCCGAGTGCCGGATAAGGCTCCAATGTGGTGCCAGAGACACAGAACTCAAAAGTGCATAGGCATGATCTACACAGCTCTGGGTCTGGAGCAGAACCAGATTTGAAAATCACAGGATTGATGACGATGAACTGGGCAGGAATTTGGGGTGCAAAAGAAAAGGTGGGATCAGGTTCTAGTGCCCAGGAATCATGTCAGCTGGGATGGGGGCAGAACTCTCTGTATGGCTCAGACACCTTCCTTCTGGGCTATTTTGAGGAAGGCACTGCTGTGACATGCATATGGCAAATAAGATTATCCAGAAAAAGGCCAAAACAGCTGCTGAGGGTGAAAGGTACAGATAGTGTATAAGTGGAAAAATTAAATGCATGCTGCCTCACAGACCCACATGCCCTCTAAGTCTTGCTACAAACAACTGAGTGTGCAGAGTGGAGGAAGAACTAGAGTGTGCTGTACTTGTGTAATAAAGGAGGAAGACAGACAATATAGGAGAGAAGTTTCCTGATGAGATCTGTCAGACAGTGAATATGCTTTCAAAGGAATTAGCTGACATGCCATCACTTTGGCCTTGTTTTCCTACTTTAGGAAAGTTAGTCCTGCTTTAAATTGCTGGTGTTGGACATGCCTTGCAATGATCAGGAGTGAGCTTATCTTCCCTTCCTGCTTTTGTCCTAGGTCCAACACGAAAAATGCCCCTGACTGCCAGTGCCATGGACTTTTTTCAACTCTTTGTCCCTGACAACGTACTAAAGAATATGGTGGTCCAAACCAACATGTATGCCAAGAAATACCAGGAGAGGTTCGGTAGTGACGATGCCTGGATTGACGTCACCTTGACGGAAATGAAGGCCTTCCTAGGCTACATGATATCAACAAGCATCCACCACTGTGAGTCTGTTCTCAGCATCTGGAGCAGTGGCTTCTACAGCAACAAGAGCATTGCACTTATCATGACACAATCACGGTTTGAGAAGATCCTGAAGTACTTCCACGTTGTGGCCTTCCGCTCAAGCCAGACAACTCATGGCCTCTACAAAATCCAGCCTTTTCTGGACTCTCTGCAGAATGGCTTTGATTCTGCTTTTAGACCTTCGCAAGCCCAGGTAAGGGTTAACCTGTTGGCAGGTAACATCTAACCTATGTGCTCTAGGTTGTCTCGCTATGAGTGAAAGCGCAGAGCACAGCTTCCTGTAGAAAGAGCTGCGGCTTCACAGTATGAAGCCAGGCTGCAGTGCCTTCATGAAGCATGAGAGAAAGTGGCACTGTCCTACGCCAGTGCTCAGCAACATCCAGCTTATAGCTCTGCAGTGCAGGTGCCTGGCATGTTTCAATAGGGATGATGCTCTCTGAGCTGGGGCTGTTTGCTTTAGTGGTCTAAACAAGCCTGAAGACTTCTCAGTGAGCTTGGCACCACTGGGTTTTGCTATCCTGAAGATGGGTTGCAGGCTTCTCCTGTAAGGGAGAGCAGAAAGGGCAGAGCTGATGCAGCTGGGGTGGAGGGAAAACCTGTAGCTGCTCCTGCTACAGGCTGAGGGTTGGATGCAGAGGCTGAGTTTGCTAGGAATGACCAGCCCTGACCTCAGCAGTAGGTGCTTGCCATATGGTCCAGCAGCACAGTGACCTCCTCAGGACTGGGCAAAAGGAAAGTAAGCAGGGGGGAAGTTACCTTTGCTTGCTGCAGTTGTCAGCTACCCTCAGCAGCACTGCCTGTGCCTTGTGCCAGTCCTGGCTTTTAATGATGGATGATGCTCCTATGGAAAAACTTATTGATGTGTGGATTTGCAACCAAAGTGCCAGTGAACTGGAAATATTTCTAGACTACCAGGAATAAAATTAAACAGGACTCCAATGAATTTTCATTTCCAAATACAATTAGGGGTACAGCAGAATGCCATTCTGTAGGGAGACTGCTTCGTAGACTGGGCAGACAATGTGAGGAACTAAATATAGAACTTACGTAGCTGGTGGTTGTCTGACTATAGCTGTACAATTCAACAATTTTTTTAAGTGCAAAGAAATCTTTTCTTAGTATTCATCAAACACTATTTAAACTTCGTTCCAGTATAAATGATCTCCTTTTGGAGCTGTTGCTACTGGTCACGTTCAGAAGTCTGGAAAGAAAAGTAATAAGCATGAAATATCCTCTTTTTCTTCCTGTTTCCTCTCTGAAGCATCACGTTTTGCCCGCTGCACAAAATTAATGAAGACATAGATGCATCACATCCGTTGAAGTGTGCCTAAAATAAATTGGGATTGATTACAGTTTTTTTCTATTTTACAGACAATAAAAATCATACCTGTATAATTCAGGACAACACAGCTGTCTAAAATGCTGTTATGGTAGAGAAGGGAGGAGGTAGGAGTGTTCTCACTAAACCATACTAGCAAGGTGCATTTCCATCAAGCTAAAACAGGCAGTGAGAGACACGGTGTTGTTGGGACTGAGCTCTCATTAGGATGTGAAATCTAATCCTTATGGCCACTGACCTCAATGGGCAGAAGATAAAGGCTTCAGAAATGTCATCACTGTGTCTAATGTAAATGCTTATAATGGTGTGCTGTGGGACATGCTGTGAGTGCAAATCCATTAAAGGATAAAATTTGATTTGCATGTATATCCCTTCTCCCTTCCTCCTTCCTGAGCAAGGTTTGAGAACTGAAATAACAAAATCATAGCGTCCTATTTGCGGTGGCAAAACATCTAAATCTCTACAAGTAAAATGTGTGCTTGTGCTGAGCTTGGTAAGGAGATGCTACTTTAAAAAAAAAAAAAGAGGAAGAAGTAGTGATAGCCCAATTCTCTTCTTTCCCTCTCCACTTCTCTGCTCCCTTGCCAGTGTTTACATCAGTGATTTCTATACAGTGTGTTTCAGTGGTATTGAGCGGAACAAAAAGCACTAACATACAGCTTCAAAAATAACTCTATGAGAAAGAAAAAGGTTTTGGATCTGTTGTTAAAAATACTCTAGTGTAGTGCCAATAGCCTACTGGGGGATGTTCCAGGCCTCCTCCCAAAAGGAGCCTTATGCCTAATGTCCTCCTGGGTGCCATCAGGCAGGGCTGCACACTACCTGTCTCAAGAGACGTGGACCCCATCTGCTCAAAACAGCAGGAAAGACCTCTCCCTGGAAATTGTCTTGTGTGCAGATTAGCAGACTTCAGTAAACATCAAACCCAGAATGTCAGGCCCAGTGAGAAATAGTAGAAATAATTAAAAATAATAACCCACTTGCACAGAAACAAAGAAAAGACAGAGGGAAAGACCCATTCAGGTGGGCTTCTGGATGTGCTGCCTCTGAAAGCGTTTTGGGAGGAGGTGCCCAGGTTTCTGTAATCAGTGATACCTGGAATCCCAAGTTCAAAATGGATTTGTTGCTTCAGGTACACCTGTATCTTTAACATGAGACTTGTGGTATCTGGGTGGCTTGTGCCCAAGCAGCAATCTATGCTGAAGCTTTAGGCTAACATCTTGTAAGTGGCATCAAGCAGAGGAGTGACTTGGGCTCCTTGCTGTTGAATGCAGCAAGGCTGTTTGGGCTTGTAGGTAGACTTGTTTACTGACTTTCCTCCTCTGGCAGTGAGGACTCACAGAACATGGTTTAGGAAGATGCCATGTTTAACTCACCCCTATGGACAGAGCAGACAGTCTGCATCCAACAGGCAGTGCAACATCTGCCTTCACAGTTATTTCTTCTATAGATTTGATCTTTTCTTTTTGGAGAGCTAGAAAAGATTCTTCAAGTAGAATTTCTGTCAGAAAATATTTAAAGTTTTTTTTCCTCATGCGTAACATCCTCCCCCCCGCCACCAAAGTGTGTACGCAAAAAATGACACCACAGTTTCTATGAAAGGAAACAGAGGGAGAGAGAGAACTATGCCAATATATCAAAACAAAGAAAACAATCATCTAGTGAATTATAATTATTTTGCTAAATATACTGAGCAAACAAAAGGAAATAATTACTCTCCAGCTTATGAAGGTATTGGAAGCCTGGAACATTGTAATTGTGTATCCGCAGCACTAGCTTCAATTTCCAAAGCAAAAAAAAAATTATGCTCTGACCTAGATTGGATAGGAATGACAGGAATATTCTCTGCATCCTACCCCTCTCCAACATCTTCTGTATACATAACTGCTGCCTCTATCTGAGCAACAAGAGGTGGAGTTTTGGGTCTGTTCCTGGAATCAGTATTGTCTCTTTGCCGCTTAGCTTTGTAGCTGTGCTACTGTCTACAAGTGGAAGACTGAAGACAGGGAGGATGCCCTGCCTGAGCTCAAGAGATATACTGCAACAAATTCAAGGGTACTCACCTGCCAACGATATACAGTGAATTCCAGAAACCAGAGGAGCTCAGGAAGATAACATCACTGCTCAAATATCTTTCTGTGCCTGCTGAGTATTTATATGCTTGTCAGCGGGATGCGACTAGACAGGATTGCTGTCTCTGGCTGCCCTTGACTGGCATGGGAGAGGTCAGGAGCACAACTCCGGCACTCTCCCCTCTTCCTCCAAAGGGCCTTTTCTTTGGCGTCTTGGAACCAAACAGTTCTGCATCTGCCTAGTGAAACGTCAGCTGGGAACAGTCAGCTTAAGTCCTTACCTCAGGCAGGAGTGAACTCCCTGGCAAAAAGAGACATAACTCCAACCTCTTGCTCCAGGGGCGTGGTGCTAAAGTTTGGCCAGTTACTGGCAGGCTTGTTTGTGTTTTACTCTTGGTGGTATCACAGGGTACAGCTAAGCAGTTTCAACGCAGTTCTTCCAAATCAGCTCACAGCATTAGATGACAGCTTCCCTGAAAACACAGAGGGACAAAACCAGGCTGATCAACCCATAACTCTTTTATGTCCTCATGATTAAATATTGATTTGGTATTAGGCATTTCCCAGTTAGAAGATCTTGCTCGAGTCACACTCTATATCTCAGTTTTCCTGTTTTCAAAATGATTCTTTGTGAGTAAGGGTGCTGGTCCCAAACCAGGACTGTTCTGTCTTAAGGCTTCTGTGAGTGTAACACAAAGACATAAGCTTTCAGAGAGTGTTGGCCAAGTGTAAGACATGGAGCAAGAGAAAGGCAGACAGAGGAGCAATAACAATATTGAACAGTAAGATAAATTTCTGATGTCCTGTGGCTCTTGGCCGGTTAATCTTGTGGTGAAGCCAGATTTTAGGGAGAGTTTGACAGCAGAAAATGCTGAATCTTTATGGCTATTTTTAAATTACCTAGTGGTAATGGAGTGCTGTAAGAACTGATTACTTTTTTTTTAAAGAGAGCCAATTGAAAACTGAACAAATGAGCAGAGGAGTGTGAAATCATGGCTCCATCGGAGGTGGAAGTTAACTTTTGAATGATGGCAAAGAGGATCAGTAAAATGTGGATGGGCCAAACAGGACTTTGAAAGTGAAGAGAAAGAATCTGACTGATATATTGGAGAAGAAGAGCTATCAGAGAGAAATAAAGAAGAGTGATGTGGCCAGTGTGATGGACTAGGAGAATGGCTTTCCAGCAGCAATCTGTAGGGCAGGATTGCCTTATGTTGAGACCAAAAGGAAAACTGTTGCAGGATGGCTGTGGGCTTGGATGAAAACTTGACTTGGGCGAGTGGGTTGTTGCTCTAAAATGAGTAACATTTTAGAGGTGTTTCTCAGAAAGCATGGAAAATCCAGGCACTGCCTGGCTCAGAAGACCTTGCAAGGAGTTGGAGGTAAAGACTGACATTCAGATTCACTGGCCAGTGAGATCTGCAGCAGGAGGAGAGGGATGCCTGTAATGACCAAAACAAGAGATAGTAAGGGGTTATCTTAAGGGAAGGGAGATGCTCTCAAATGCAGCGTAATAAAATCAGAACTGACAGTTAGATATGCAAGCAGAGATGTCAGATACTAGCAGAGAATTTAGTTTAGACAGGAGGAGCTTTGGAGCAAAGAAGCAGAAGCACAAGCTACTATTGCAGAAGCAATGGCTGAATCTGTGCATACAGGTACAGTTACCCTGCAACTGGATGGCACCCACCAAAAGCCAGAGACAAGGCAAGCTGAGGCAGTTTCTCCAGGAGACAGGCTGAAGAGACAGCCTGTGTTAGGGATGGCCATGGAACTAAGAGAAGATGAGCTGTCTCAAGGATGTGTTGGTTCATTATCTAAGGCAATGGAGTCCAGGAAGTCCAAGAACAAAAGAGTGGCTCTGGGCTTTGCCTACAAGCCTATTTGAACTGTGATGAGAGCAGAATGGGTGGAACTGTGGGGTGGAAAGAGCTTTGGAGGTGATGTAAAATGGAGAAGAAAGAGAGGCACTCCTGACAGAAGCTAGCTGTTTTGTTCAGTGAATAAAAGATGTTGTGAGATAGAGCAATTGCTGGAGAGGCAAGACTCCAAGATGGGACTCCAACACTTGGAGTACGTGTACATATTGAGGGGAAAACAAAGAGTGAAAGCTTGGCAGGAAGCTATAGCAGGGATGAGGATGGCTATAAAGAAGAGGAAAAAAAAACCCAATGGGATAGCTGTGGCAGAGTGAAGCAACTAAATGAGGAGCTGCTTATACCTGAACAAAACTGGGGATTTGAGAGAAGAAAACGGGGACGATTTCTGTGAACAAATCCACAAGATGTCTTGCATCAAAGGAAGTCAGAATAGGAAGAGGGGTGGGCTTGGGGAGCGAGTCAAAGATGGTGAAGAGGCGTCCAGGAATATGTGTAGGAGTCAATTAAGCCTGAAAGTAGATTTTTATCTGGAAGATGAGAAGCAGAAGAGAATACGCCATGGGGGCAGTAAGTTCACTTATTTGCAGTGACAGCAGGAATGGGGAATGGGGAAGGTGCAAATACCACTTTATATGCGGATTTGGCAAAGAGACAGATTTGAGATTACAGGAGGAGCAAGGAGACTGAGAACTGAGGAGGGTGAACAAACTAATAGGACCAGCCAGTGGCAACAGGACTAACTTTTGTCATAAGAAGAACATGTCAGTGCCAAAGCAACAAATGGCCCCCTTTGAAAACAAGATGGGGATCTGCTGTTCCAGCAGCAGGCACAGCCCATACAATGCCTTGCTTGCAAAGTCCTTTACAGCTGTTGAAGCAGTGGTTGCATATGGAGGGGTGACAACACTTGTCTCCCCACCCTCACTCGAGGAAGCAAGAAGAGCAAGCTCCAGGGTTTTCATTTCAGTTTCCCTGCCTGTCCACATTCCCTCTTTGCAGTGACAGCAAATCTTGCCCTACTCTTGTTTCCATTTTCACTCCCTCTTCCCAGCCATTCAGTAGGGATTTTGGTGGAGCATTGGTCTTCTTATGGAGAAATGGGAATGACCGAAACATTTGGGACAGGGGAAAGGAGGGGAAGCTCTTGGTCCTGTGGGAAGGCAGGGCTGAGCGTGGGTAGGGAGAAGAGGAAGATGGGGAGAGGTTTTAAAAATTCAGATTTGCTTTCTAAATTTAGGGCTGACAGGCCTTACCATGTCTTAGAAGGCAGAAAGACTGTGAAGGGTAAGCAGGATGCAGTATAGCTGCTGTGAGGAGAGCTCATGCTGTGGTACAGAGGAGGGAGCTGAGCTGAGGGTAAAAAAATTTCCTCAAGTGATGCTTATACAGCCTTTTCTTTCTGCTGCTCTCCATCCTACAGCAGGGGAGATTATAACAGTTGAACCACACCACTCTGCAGGATCTGGCAGGTAAGAGGGCCTTTCCAGAAGCTGAGGTGTATCCAGCCCCATCCCAAGGGATGTGGTCCTCCCCTCTGCACGGAAGAGGCTGAAAGGCAAAAGTGAATGAGGGCATGTTTAATATTTGCAAAACGCTGTCAGAATTCCCTGAGGTGGAAGTGTGAAATGCCCCAGGTGGCTTTCAGAAAGGAAGAGCCGTGTTTCATGTGGACCTTGAGCGAGGAAGAGGATTTGGCTCCACTGGGGAAACGGGGCAGCTGCAGCTTTAAGAACAAATAGCTTTGTGTGCAGCTCTCCTTGCTTGAATCTGCATTTTGGTGTATAATTTGAACGTTTCACAAGAGTGCTTTCAGATGGCCCTGTGAATGTTTTATGAACTGTTAAGAAGTGGAGTGCGTATAAATGGAAGTGTGTAGCCGCCACTCTGTGGGGAGGGCATGGGTGTCTATTTTGGGCTGGCAGAGTGATGTTCAACAAATGTCTTGTATTCAGGAGGCCAGCAGCTGCTCATCACTGGTGCTTAACTGCTTACCCACCACATCTCTCCTACAAGCATCGCTCCTAGGTTTAATGCAGCTTTGTTCTCATTTCCACCACTGGCTGCGTGCAGGTGTGCACAAAAGTAGCACACATGCAGATGTGGAAAGGGTCGGTCTTAGGGTGAGAACTTCTGCATTGTGGATACCTGTATCTGAGCCTGTGTCCTGGGGTGATGGTCACTAGAAAAGAATGGGCTCCTTTAGGTCATAACCCATCTGACTTATTTTACACGTCTTTAAAAGGGTGTGAATTACAGCCTGCTGGGTCTGCTTTCCCCTTGTGTACTATGAGGGGAGCCTGCAGTGACTTGCTCTGATTTAGATGTAGGTGTCTGAATTTGGTCAGCTTTCATCAGCTGAGACCTTTCAACAGTTTCCAAGCATTTGTACTCTCACAAGTGACTTGCTAGATGACTTGTACATGGTGCAGTCAGGGTTATGTATGTTATGCACAGCTACCTGTGAGCTGCAAGGAGGTAGTAGTGCTTTTCTATATGTGGATTCTATAGTGTAAAACCTAACGTCTTTGCTACAGAATTAATGGAGAGAAGGGTAACAAAACAGCTATAAGGAACAGGGAACCACTTACATAATCTGGATACAGAATGCAGAAATTGCTTCACTTCTACAGGTTTTCATTACTTGCTCCAGTCTGCCTTGTCTTTTTCTATTCCTGCCTCTGGTCCTTTATCTTTCTGTCTCCTTTTGTCAAATTTTTCAGCTCCTGAGGCAAGAGAGGCTTCCCTAAAGCTGCTGCCACCAGGAAAAATTTTTCTGTCTCTTCACCACCTCCTTAAGTGGCAGCAGAAAATATCTTTTTCTCCCTTAATTTCTCTCCCTTTGCTGTATGTCTTCCTTTGCTGTAACCAAGGAGTGTACAGCATATTGTAGGGGATGTTTGGGGGGAAGACATTCTGCCAAACAAGATGAAGCTGATGATGATGCTTGGAGAAGGATGCGGCTAACTATCCCTACCCCACTCACCTCCTGCCTCGTTTTGGAGGAATGTTGAACTGTAGCTGAGAGTGAGAGGTAGAGGCCACATTTTGGAGGGATGTTAAACTGTAGCTGATAATGAGAAGTGAGAGCCATGCCTTGTAATGTTTGCAAACCATGTGTAGAGCAGCCATCCACAATGGAGTGTCCTTGGCCAGGCTTTGGTTTTTGTTGGATGGTAGCATTGAACAAAACTGGTTTTGCTCCTTTGTATGAGGTGATGTGCACAAGCACAATGCAAGGGTTGTACTTCCTTGGAAGAATTTATAGCACCATTTTTTCCAGCAATCATGTACTCTTCTGTTTCTCTACCCTCCCCTCTTTTCTTGCCAATTGCAGGTACTACATGAGCCCCTGATTGACGAGGATCCTGTTTTCATTGCCACGTGTACAGAGAGGGAGCTGCGTAAGAGGAAAAAGAGGAAATTCAGTCTCTGGGTTCGGCAGTGCTCATCCACTGGTTTCATCTGCCAGGTGGGTTTTACCTCTTCAGATGTCTTGATTCAGTTCCAGCAGACCCTTAAATGTATTGCAGGACCAAAGGTAACAGTCACTTCCCTTTGTTGCCTTGCCGTGGGCTACAATCTGAATGCAGCAGGCCTCTGTCTCCTGCAGATACTAGATCCGAAGGACAGTAACAACAAGGTCCTGGTGCTCTGTTTGCTGTATGATTTAACTGAAGGTGCCTGTCTCTAATACTGTCCATCTGGCTGCCAGTCCTAAACTAATTAAATTTAAATGGAGTTAAAAGGTCTGTCTGTTTGTACATCCTAAGTTTATCATAATGTCTAGGTACTGTGGCTTCTGTAATTTTTAGTGAGTCAGCTTCTCTCTCTAAGTATAACACTGCATCTGTGATAGCCAGTGGTGTCCAACAGACTAAATCAATATGGTATCAAGATGTCAATTTTTCTGAGAGAAATATATCAGTGGAATTTCCTATTACATCTCTTTTCACACCTCTACTTCTCTACCAAAGAAATAAAATCTGATGTGACTTCAAGGTGAGATATGAGGTTGAGTAGGAGATGTGTTAAAGGGTTTGGTTTTAGTGTTGTAAAGCATTGGGGACAACTTTTCAAATTCTCAGATTCCCCAGTTGCTTATGTATTCTGAGAGCTCTTGAAAAATCTGGCCATTTATTTTGATACCTAGAGGTGAGGGGGCAGATATTTTCTGATATTTCTTTTTCCCAAGAGCTTCTGTGAAAATGTGGTGTCCTGCATGTTCCAGAGCAGTGGTTCAGAGGTTCAGGCAGGACACGCACACTGCCTGCTCAGGCTGAATGCATGTCAAAACTGCAGGGCCTGTGGATTTGCTGTGGTTGAACATACGTTCACAGTAAAATTTGATCTGTGAATCACTACGACTGTTTGAGTAGCTATGCAAGAAAAGAGGCTCACTGGGAACAGGGGTTTGCATTTTCAGCAATGCTATTCACTCTAAGAAGAAAATTAGGATCATACATCTTCCATGCAGGTTTTAAAGCAGTTTTGTCTGATACAAAATAGATTCACCTTGTGAAGCATCCTTGGAAGTTTCCACTCTCAAGGCTTTTGGAAAGTCATCTGCTACACAGAGGCAGTGTCCTTAATCTCCAAGGTGAACTCCACCAGTCCCACATGCAGCTTATTATTGAAGCATAATGGGTACAGCGAGCACAAAGTTTGCTGATCTCTCTTGTCATGCTCCCCACAGCCAACTGCCACCAAGCTAATAAGTCTTCAGACATGCCAGAGGTTTCAGATCTGAGCTATAATTACATTGCACCTCCTGTCCTGTCCATTGAGGAAAGTAAATTAATGGAATGTCAAATTAAACAGAATAGATGCTCAGCACCACCCTAGTCCTCCTGCTCCCTTAATGAGTTAGATACTCATGCTTCACTTGCATCCGGATGACGTCCAGGATCATTTTACCAGCCGCCTTCCATTTTCATTCCATGACTTGGCTGTAATTATCATCATGCTAAAATGACTGGGTGAGAGAGACCTTAGGGAAGGATGAAAAAGAATGTACAGGAACATGAGCGTTCATGCTAAAATGGAAAAACCTTGTCTGGGGAAGATGGGGATCTTCAACTATGGTATGCTTGAAATGCTACATCAGTTGTGTCACGCTTACAAGGGATCTTGCAGAATCCAAAGCACTTACTTGGTGGTTATTTGGTTATTTACTGTATTAAAAGAGGGTTTTTTTCTGTGTTTAATGTATGGAGAGAATTGATCTAAACAAGAAGAAAATCCAATGTTTTCCCCCTTCGTGTGCACACCTTCCCCTCCATCTCTTGTGAAGCTGCCATCATGAAGGAAGGACTTGTTGCCTGATACTTAAGGACTGACTGATCTATCACCTGTCTGCTGTCGGAAAAACCTTACAGCACCCACTTGGAAATACATAGAAATTCAGTGATACTGTCTGGATGAATTCCCTCCCTCATTGTTTCCACGTGATGGCATCGAGGTCATTTTATTCAGGATGAAATATGACTATAAACTTCATAAATCAGGCTAATTCAGTTTCAAAAGTCTGAGTAATATATATCTATAAAAAGGAGAGGGAGCCCAGGCAGAAGAGAGAAGTGAGCTGCATATGACTGGCTGTCAGAAATGGAAGGAACCTCAAGAGGTCTGTGATGCTCGTGGCCAAAAGCAAGGTCCTCGAATCCTGAATGATGAGCCTGACGTTAAAAAATCTTCATTTTAGGACATTTCAGTTATCCCAGTGATCTGAAAAGAATTGGTTGGCTTGTTTTCCTAATGTAAAATTGGTATCAGTGTTTTGAAGCCACATGCTGAGCTACTCTGTGAACAACTCCTGGCTGGCAGCTCACAGGGCAGTTGTTAACATTAGGAGTTTTAGCTGTTTGACTCCCCAAATTCCTCTGCTTGCTCTCATGAACAAAACTCTGAACCACTTTTTTGGGTGTGAGTAAATACTTCCGTTTGGCTCATCATTTGCTTTTTTAAGCAAATAGTGTTTGGTTAAAAATCCAGCCCAATAAGCCATTCATGGAACAGAAGTGGCATAAAAACCAAATATTGCTTGTGGATATAAGAAGGTGCTTGGCTTATATATGCATAATATAAATAATGTATATATATTAGACTACTTTTCTGTCTTCTGTAACACAGGCAACCTGACTCCACCCTGACAGTTAAGTCTCTGTTTTAAGATAAATGCACAATTTCAAATCATATCTCTTCTTCAGAATTTCTCAAGCAAAGCATCTTGTTGCAGTGAATAGCTTTGTTGCTGAGTATCTTTTCATGGTCAGCTGGCCAAGTGGGAACATGAGGAAGGACACATCATTCAAACAAAGTAAATATACGTCTACAGCAGCTGGGAAGATGAACAAAACCTTTCAGAGGGTTAGAAGGTCTCCAGGAGAGCTGACTTTGGCAAAGTAGGCAGCAAAACTGCCCTGATACTGTTGCCTTTTTTACCCATCCTTGATGCTGGACATCAAGGTGGCAGCAGCTGCTGCTGCAGGAGAGAGCTTGGGCCTTCTTGTTTCTTTCTTTCTAATTCAACGAGAATAGCAAGCTCAGCTTGCAGCACCTCAGGTGTCCCTCTCTGCTCCATCTCCTCATTCCCCTCCAATGTATTTCCCTGCATATATGTTACCACTAAGACACTTTTCAAACCAATATTTTAATATCTTGACTGCAGTTTAAATGATGACAGTATCTTAGAAGTGTTTCTTTCTTAGAGTATTTGCTGAGTAAGTAATCCTATTTAAATCAAAACTCTAGTTGTGTCAGGTTTTTTTTCTATCTTTTTCTCTCAAAAAGTCTGGAACACTTGCTTGTAAAAGATACGCATAAATATATCGGTAGAACTCTCTTTCATTTTAGATATAGCAATAGAGCTCATCAAAAACTGCTGAGAGTTCCCAAATATCTGATCAGTGCCAGTTATTTTGTCCTGAGAGGACACATCGTGCTCTCTCTTTCCTTGTCTTGTGTGTCCCACAAGGAATGAACGTGGCCGTAACTGTTACTAAGTGATGCTTAGTCCTTGCATAGCTCCTCCAGCAGATGAAGGTTTTCTGATTATTTTGCAGAAGGAAACACAGAAAGTTGGTCCCCACAGGGAGTCAAGCAGAACAAGCTATTCCCATAGTGCCTTGTCCTGTACCACAGGCCCATGGCACAAACATAACCCTAAAGATAGTCCCTGACCCAAAGAGCCATCAGTCAACAAAATGGAAGGCAGTATGCAGATGGTAGAGAGCACTGCAAAGGGACGGTCAGGCAATATTAATCATTATGATAGGCAGTAATGGAATTAGCTCATCAACCCAATTATTCACTTAAAAAACCTGTGATATCATGGTGGAGAAGAGATGGCATTATGGGTGTGTGTATCCTTTCCTATTCCTTGGGATGAAGTTTGTTCTCTGAGGCTATTCTGGATACTCTTCCCTTCCCACACCCCCTCCCTGTCCCCAGCTATATGGGCCCTGCACTTGCTTTTATTCACTGGCAGAAAATTCTTGCAATAACGCATTTCTTTTTCATTAATTTCCCTGTGAAACGTGTCACTCAGATTTATGAAGCCCTTTAGATCCTTGTGCTGAGACTGAATTTGAGTTTCTACCTTCCACTGCTTACCCTGAAGAAGTGATGAGTCAGAACAGATTAAGAAAAAGGACTGTCTCTGCAGCTTGAGTTTTCCCACGTTACTGAATGATCAGCGACTTGCACTATAGCGGTGTTTAAAGAGTGCAACCTGGATCAGGCTGGCCCCTGCATGAGAGGGTAAGAAATGTCTCTCTCCCTGAAGAGCAGCAGTCTCGGTGAAGGGAGATGTCTGAGGTCGCTCCATAGATCAGTGGCAGAGCTTTCGGTTGCAGCAAAAAAAAATAAAGCAATGCAAACATCACGCTTTTGTAGTAAATGCTGTAGTTCATTCTTGATTTCAAACAGGGTAAGTACAGTCATCTCGAATACTTCATAACCCTGTTTATTTTACAGAGTAAGAATTTACTTGCAGAATTTAGGGAAACTGAGATGGTGCCCCAAAGAATTTATACTTTCACAACACACCACATAAGTGCATTCAGTCGCTGGGAAAGGAGGGGGTAAATAAGCCTGGAGTGAATTTTGTTTTCAAGGTCAGAGTTGCAGGAGAGTTAGCCATCTGTGTATTTGTTTAATAAAGCTGCTCAGAAACATTGGTGTTTCAGCCTGTTTAAGTTCTGAGATTAGTCTGAGCCCTTGGGTTTCTTTAAAGAGTGCCCTGATAATTTCTCTGTTGCTGGAACAGTTGCATCTGGAACACACAGATGTAGCAGCTGCTTTGAGGAGGCTCTCAAGGTCAGGCTTTGGCTGGGAGGGGATCCCAGGAAATCTGATCACCTTCATTTGTCAGTCAATGGTGGCTGGAAAATCCTATCTGCTTTCTTCCTCTGGTTCCCACCAGTCTGTGGCTTTTTAATGCATATGGTTCTGTGTTGTCAGCATCT
This sequence comes from Nyctibius grandis, assembly GCF_013368605.1. Classification (NCBI taxonomy): domain Eukaryota; kingdom Metazoa; phylum Chordata; class Aves; order Nyctibiiformes; family Nyctibiidae; genus Nyctibius; species Nyctibius grandis. The sequence continues at coordinate 47,327,551 of NC_090658.1, read as the reverse complement.
GAGAATCTCAGATCTCAATTAAAAGTCGGTTATCCTCTTGCTCACCGGTATTAAGTAGGAAGATAGTTTTGCAGATGTGTGATGGGCCAACCCCATTCATTTCTCTGGAGATAACAATCTGACTGTGTTTCTAGGTGAATGGGAAAAACAAACATCTAAACGTGACCTAATGCAAAGATCTCTCCCAGAGTTTACCCACAGTCCTAGTGTCTATTTTCAGGTAGGAGCGAAAGTTATTTTTTAGTTCCCCTCTGTGGTGCTTGGAGTTTCTGACGATAAAACTACCTGTGTAGTTGTCTCCTTTTTGAAGCTGTTCTCACTCAGTGCAGCTCTGCCTGAGGAAGGAGGCTAAAAGCACCAAAGCCTCCTCTCTTCCTCACTTCATAGTTCTGCCATAGGATCACCCCTCACAGATCCCATCCCTTTGTGCTGGGTGCTGTAAGTGGAACAAAAAGACAATCCCTGCCCTAGCAAGTTTAGCATCTAAATGCAAGATGGAGGCATAAACCTTCCACAGCGAGTCACTTTAGTTCAGGCACCTTTTGGCTGCCCAGAGACTCTGCAGCAGGATGTGTACAGCAGTGTTTAATGGCTAATGCACACAGCAGAGAGCTGGGACCAACACGGTGCTAAGCACCAGTATAGTCCCTGCTCCCAGTGAGCCTGCGCAGGCCAGGTGGTCATCAGCCTTGTTGCTCCTTGGAAATGAGCTGGGTCCTTGATGTCACTGAATTGTCATCTTCTGTTTTATTCTTAAGATTTTATAGCTTTTTATGGAAGTATTTTCCCCCTTGAGCACCTAAATGTTATCTCCCTAACAGTTACAGCACGTACTGGTAGTTTTTACTTTTCTTATTTTGCATCACATATACTTTCTCACTTACATTTATCCTCACTTATATTCCTTCTCACAGCTCAACAGTAATTTTCTTAGAAAAACTAGAGCCAAGGCTGTGCAATTGTATGGCACCAGAGAGGCTTCGATCATGCACCTGAGCTGGGCTGCCAGTTGCACAGAGGGAGCTCAATCGAGCGGCACTAAGAAGACAGCGGTACCAATGCATAGATTAGCAGTTGCGTTGTGGGGGTTGCGTCCTGTCTAAGAAGAGTATTAAAGAGCAAAAGGAAAGAGCTTTGCAGAGGTTAGCGCTGCTTTCCAACCAGGCAGGAGAAAGGCAGCATGGAAAGAAGCAAACATGGCCTTGTTTGGCATCAGTGGTTGGATGCCTGGCTTCACAGGGCAAATGCCAGCAGGAATCAGTATACTGAAAAGATATAGGAAGACCTCAAATAGGGAGGGCTAAACGACAAAGGGTTGTCTCCATTTTCCATCCCCACTTCCATTTGATGCTGCAAAGAAGAGGGAACTGGCAGAAGGCTGACATGGTTGAAGCAAAGGGTTAGGGAAGTGATCTATGGGGCAGAGCACTGTCTGGATGTCAAGATACATGTAAGCAAGGCCAAAGGGAAGAAAGATGATTGCAGTAATTGAGAAGAGAGCCAGACAGTTCCTAGATATTTGAAAGAATGGGAAAGGCTTTATCATAGAGGTGTTACACATAATGAAGCTGCTTGACTTAGATATGGCTGGCCTAGGAGAAGCTATAGAGAGAAGTCAGCATTTGATGATCCACAGATTGTAGGTTCACAGTACAGGTAAGATGTCCTAGTGTCCCTGGTGATGATGCAATCACATGGCAAAGTGATTTCAGGGGAAGGAAAACAAGAAGTTTTATTTTTAGCCGTATTGGGCTTGCATTGTCAACTCTACCAGCATCTCTCTGCCAGTCTTACCATGATCTTGTTAGAAACTTTGAAGAACGTGTACAGAGATTTGCCAGTCCTCAGCACACAGATGTTGGCTGGATCTGTGTACTGATGCAGACTGAAATATTTCAAAATAGGAGGCAGAGGGAGAAGAGATGGGGACCAAGGGAAGAGCTTTGTAGGGAGCCCCAAGAGCTAGATGGAAAACGAATGGGAAGGTTGCGTGTCCCTTGAATATTGTTTTCAAAGTAGCCTTTAGAGGAGTAGGAAGAGAATGAAGAGGGGCTCAAACCAATTAAAAGATCTGGTCTTGGTAAGAGCACCATCAGTGGTGCCAACAGCTACTGAGAAAGAGTTAGACCTAAGAGCTGGCAGAGCAGAGGGCATTAAAGAAGGAGGTGAATATGGGCTGCAGAAGTTTTGGGGTGGGACTGGAGGGGAGGATCTCCGAACAGTGATGGTAATGGCAACAGTTAGAGATGAGATTTAGGATGAGAGAGGAAGACAGAGTGAGGCAGGATCTAGGGAGTGGCACTAGGAATGAGCAGTTGAGTATTTGGCTGTGAAGTCTATAGAAAAATGAAGTTATTTTTGATAGCTATTCAGGATTCAAAAAGCATGACAGTACCATTCTTTTTTCTCTTGCTTTTATAACTGTGTCATCTAAAAACTTGGCTTCTGTTTTGTGGTTGTTTTGGGTCTGCCTTTTGTGAGATATTTTGCATAATGTAGCCTTCAAAATCTTCCTCCTGTTTATTACTACTGCCGCCCTTTTTTTTTCTTCCAAATGTCATCTATTTCATTTGAGAATTGTACCCTGGGGTGCTTCAATTATGTATGAATGTGGAGTATTTGGGATGTGCTATTCAGAAGTGCTTTCAGTTTGCTGTCTGAGCTTTGAATATGTGCAGAATTGCCAATATTTTAGTTTCTAGGGCACTCGTAAATGTGCAGTCAAGGTGCAGCCATTGTTCCTAAGTGCTTGGGTTTTCTATCCAGTTTCTAGTGAGACCTTATGAACCTTCCACATGAATTTTCCATAGAGTAAGTTGCCAGCACAGAGCAAGGAAATTCCTGTTGGCTTGTAGTAGAGATGTCTACCCTGAGACCTTCCGTCCTCTGGTAGCACTCTCTGCAGCAGTCTGCCTCTGTAGCCAAACATACTTGGTTTGAGTTTCTGAATGACAGGTGATTGACTTGCCTCTCATCTGTCAACATATGAAATCTCCTGCCCAGAAATGTGATGTCTTTTCTGATTGCCTATGTGTAGGCAAACGGTCTTTCCAGAACAGTTTGCGCTGCTTTTCTTGTTTTGGAAGAGCTCAGCACAGCCTTCACACATACCCTGTCGCTCGGGCATTCAGGTATATTGGTTGATACCTACTTTTGCGTTTGTGATGGGAGGAAGCAGAAGTAGTTGTAGGTGGAAGGAAAGATGAGCCAGAGACTGCGAAGGTCTTTTCTTACTGTCAGGCTTTTAAAGGGAAGAGACTGTTAGCATGCTGCATGGAGACTGCAGGCAGAAGAGAGGAGGGTTTGAGGGATGAATTAAATGGTGTGAGAAGAGAGACCTGTTGTGTGCACGGGTTTAAAACATGTTGGATTGAAAGTATCTGGTGCGGTAGGGCTGCCGTAGATAGAGAGATGGCAGAATTGAACGTGTAGCTGTTCTGATAAAAAACAAATAATTTAGAATGACTAGAGAAATCTCTGTTTCTGTCCCAGCACTGCAGGATAAAGAGCTTCAGCCTGTAGTTACGTCCTAAGACAAATGATGTCACGTTTATACAAGTTGTCCCATTTGGTGCTACAGATCAAATGGATCAGCAGCCACTAGAAAAAGATACACTCTGCAGATATTCAAAAAGCATGGCTTTGACTGTCACCCGCAGAAGCAGAGGATGTTGCTGCCAGCATCTCCATCTGTTGTCCAGCAGCAGTTGTCGAGCCTGTACTTCTGATGACGTTTTGCTATTGGAGCACATGGAAAGGGCACAAAGCTCTAACGCTGCCACAGGGAAAGCTGTGGTGAATGGTGAATGGTTTAACAAACGTTTTTGGGGAGCAGCTTCTGACTGTGCCTCTGAAGGTCTTGCAGCCAATTTCTGGAAATTCTGTGCTTTTTCTGCAGACTGATAACTGTTAAATACCACTTCTAATGCATTACAGAAGGGGCGGGGAATGCTGTGGGCTTCAGTAGGCAGGATCTTAATGATTTGAGGTAGAATGAAATAATCTGGATGAGAGGATGGGGAGAAGGAAAAAAAGGCCATATGGGATCCTAGATGCTTGCAAGGATATTTGAAGCTATGCCTTTGCCAGTTGCCTGTACACAGCCACTGTTTCACAGCAGCCTTTATGCCTTCCAACATTATGCTGCTGTCATCCATCTTCCCAACAGAGCTTTGAAAGATGCTTCTCCAAAACAAGAAAAATTGTGCCAAGAACAAAGGCTGTGCTCGGATAGGCAAGGAAATGTCCAAGGAGAAAAAAGGGGGATATATTTAACATTGGAGGAGAAGGGAAGGTTCAGCAATGGGTATGGATGTTTGACTAAAGGGCACTGGGGAAGTGAGCAGAGCAAGGGGGGATGAGAATCAGAAGGTGGCCATTACAGGGACCCTTGAGATAGAGGGGAACGCAATGGAAGGGTGCCAGGTGCATAGGGAACTCTGCTAACAAAACCTATGGAGTACGTAGCATCAAAGTATGAAAATAGTGGTACCTCAGTGGACATTTGCATGGTGGCCATGCTCTTTAGAATAGCTGCTTGCAGACTCAAACCAGCTCACAGTGAGGGACCAATCGGCACACCAGCAATGCCAGCAGACTTCCTCATCCCTTGGTGGGGTGGTACTCTACAGGGAATACGAAGTGAGCATGGAGCAGGAGAGACTCTTGGTTAGGTAAGACTTACTGCAATAGGGGAGGGAAGGTGTAGGACACTTTCCTAAGCTTAGAGATTCCTGCTTCGTTTTCAGTTTAACTGCTAATCCAAGGTTGAAACTAATCTGTCTGCATCTTCTGTCTCCTCTACCTTGTATGTAGATTTTAAGGGCTTGATGTGTAGGCTCTGTGCTGTCGTACTAGTAACCAATAATAATGAAATACCTTTGCTGCAAACTTGGAACAATCTGCCCTTTGTATGCATTCTACTTTAAGCTGCTCTCTGGAGCCCTGATTAATAACCTAAATGACTTATTATAATTAGCTAGTCCTCAGACTTAGCATTGGGGAAAGCACAAATTTGACAGCTTTCAAAAGTGAGTGGAGCATGATCAGGGAGTCTACAAACATTCCTGCCTTTGTCCTCATCTGGAAACTTTTCTATCAAAAAAGGAATTTTTTTTTTTAAGATAAATAATGTATATTTAAGACTTCTTTTTAATATATGCTGTACTTCTTTTTGGAGTTAGTGTGCATTCGTCCTTGCACCAACTTTGTTCTTTAGCACGTCGATTACTTCAAAATACAAATTATGTCTCATTTCTCAGAGATTCCATACATAACACACTCCTCGGGGGTCTGTTCCACGATGCATGAATTGCTAGGGAATATTACATTAATATGTCTAGAATACCAGTGCTGGGAGATACACTATCTAAAAATAGGGAGAAACTGTTTAATTGATTTTTTTTCCCCTCTGAGATCATTGAGACATAAATTACTGAGAACACTGCTGCAAATGTGCAAGCATTTTTATTCTCTGAGCATTGTAATGAACTTTCCTTTATGGAGGAGTGTGTTGGTAGGAGAAATGGATACATATACAGGAAAGCAATGCTGCGTGTTCTGGATGGTTGAGATCTCAAGCAAGTTTAACAAAAGCTCATTGTGGATACATCACTCCAACAAACAAGGCAAAATTCCTTTTCCCTGCCCCTGAATACTGAGCAAGTTTCAGCTTTTTCTCTGTCAGGTAAAATTTTCTGGAATTCCTAAAAGAACTGAGTATTTCAGAGACAAAGTCACGAAGGCAGGCCTGGGCAAATTTTTCAGAAAAATTGCATTTGTGTGTGTTTTTAAATCTTTGCAAGTTCCATGGTGTTACCATACTGTTTGAGTGACTGAACACAGTGTCTGCTTCTTCTCATTTCTCTTTCCAGCAGGTTATTTGTGCTGACTTTTAGAACAAGATGAAGGTCAGATGCCTACCTGATTTTAATAGGTGTTCCACTTTGGTGAAAGTTATGCTTGTAAAATACTGTCAGTGAAATAAAATTGAAGGCTTGTGTACAAAGGAAGGGTTATGTGCTTTCTTCCTCTGCATGACAATGCAGAAGACTCCTCTTTTAGAGGGATCACTTGAAGGAATAGCTTTACTTCAGTGCTCTTTCAGTTGGTGGGTATACTAGCTGGACTGTGTTTGGTTAATTATAGTCACACTCCTAAGGGATAAATGTTCCTGCACTTTAACACAAACATGTATGTCCATCTACAGATGGTGTTGAGAGCTCTTTTGAAATGCATAGTATTGTGGACTGCACAGTAGCAGGGTACAGGCTAAAGCTACTGCAGCCTGCTACAAATGAGCCAGGCATTTCCCTATTAACAGCAGCATACTGCGCTGTACCCTGCTTCCTGGTTCAATCTGTTTTGGTGGGTTGTCTCCAAATCATGATCTAAGTAAAGGATCTAAAAATTAGTGCTGTGCCTGGAGAGTTTGATGAGGATGTTCTGGCTGGTTGGGTATGTGTATTGCTGGCTCCTCTCATTTATGGGGGTGCACACGCACTGGTGTCTCAGCCTAATGGTTGATGCCAACAGAAACAAATCTGAACATTACTGCAGTGAAGCTAATGGGACATTTCTTTCTGGTCATCTTGTAGGGGCCTTTTTCGAAACTGAAGTTCCCATGCTGTCCTTTTGCTGGCAGCATTAAAGCCTATGCAGATTCCGTACAACACATAATCTCAGTTATGACTTGAGTCTTTTCCTGCCAAGCAATCTTCAAACTGCACAACAGTGACAAGAACCTCAGGAAGCCCTTAAGCTGAGGCAAAGGACACTGTATTTATAGGTAGCTGTGCCTGCTAGCCTCAGGTGGTTTTAAAGTAACAGTCCCTTGAAAGGGGCTTTAGGTATTAGCAGTTTATAAAAAGTATCATCTGCTGCCTTGATTCTCAGCTTGTCTCCGGTTGATCTGAGCAGGTATGTTGGCAATTGCATGTGCTCCCTCTGGATTCCTTATAACCTTCTGACTTTTCTTCCCATTTCTTAAGATTTATGTCCATCTCAAAGAAGGGAGTGGTGCTGATGGGCTGGATGCTTTGAAGAACAAACCGCAGCTCCACAGTATGGTGGCCAAAAGCCTTTGTCAGAATGCCTCTGGGAAGAACTACATCATCTTCACTGGCCCAAGCATCACCAGCCTGAATCTCTTTGAAGAATTTGAGAAGCAAGGTGTGTATCATTGGGTGACTCACTGGATTTTAATGATGACAGAACTAGGGACACTCCTGCCACTGAATTAAAAAAACTCCCAAAAGGCTTCACTGAGATTTCAATTCCTTGTATAGATAAGTTGGTCATCTCTAAGAGATCTCATTCATGAAAAGGTACTATGCAGAGGACTTTCTAAGCTGCTCTTTAAATCTTGCTCTTTAAATCTTCTTAAAGTTCAAAATGAGGATGTAAAAACATTTTTAATAAGGTTGTTTAAAGCACTTGCTTTTGTTCTTTGCCTTAGAAGTGTGAGGTCTAATCTCCTATATGGCCTAGGGGACTTTTCAAGGGATTTCCTAGCTGCCTGTGATTTTTCTTTTCCCCTTGTGAAAGAATAAGGATGGGATGAATCCTTAAAGGTGTGCCTTAGAAGTCCTTGCTGGTTTAATATCTGTTAAAGATGTGACTTCTGTAGATGACATTTTGTGCCCTTACAAAAGCCCTAGCGTGGTTCACTTTTTGCTGGTATAACCATGCCTTGCAAGGACAGTTTTATTTCTGAAAGCGTAATAAACTCTACATTAGCAAAAGCACACTTGCCAGCAGAATGTCCATCGATATGGCAGTGTGGCTCTCCCAGCCAGTTTCTTGCTAGTGCAGAGAGTAATCCCAGGTCATCCTCTCTGTCAGATGTCCCCTCACCTTGAATATGGAAAAGCCACGTGTTACCTTGCTTTCAGAAATGCTGAGGTCTTGTGACTCCCCTTGAATTGCAGGCTTCTGCACTCTGACAGGCAGTTATAAGTCATCTCAATGTAACTCTTGGCTTGCTCTTCAGCCAGTACGGCCTTTCAGAGTCGGTGTGGTGCGTACAATAGGTCCTTCGTAGCAGTAACGCTGGAGGCTGCCATTATGCATCACGTAGGAAGAGGCTACGGGGCCTTTTCCCTTTTCAACACAGCACTGACAACAGAGTTTTCCTTTTGGCATGTTTTCCATTGCAGAAAATTAAATCCACCTGAGGCATTATATTAATGAAACGTGGCCCAGAGCAGGGGGAAAGACTGGGAACTGAGACAGTATCTTGATTCCCATTTAAAATGAGAATGCCAGTGCTGTAGCTGAGCCCTTCAGACTGCACTCACACTGAGGGCTGTCTCTGTTGAGCTCCGTGCAGGACCTAGCTCCTACATTATTTTAGGTAAGCTGGAAGCTCACAGAGTACAGTGGAATACCACCATTTTCTCACAAAAGAAGCTATGGTTTCCCAAATGCTACAAACAGCCAAATGGGAAAGAAGTCAAGCATATTCATAGTGCACTGGAGTTTTTCCTCGGAGCAGAGACTGTTCTTTAGTAAATGACTGTTTTCACAGCTGATTAAAAGCATTACATTTTTAAGACTACTAAAGCAAAGATGCAAAATGCGTGTTCAAAAAATGTAAAGGATAACCAACATAATCCTAATACCTGAGATATGTCAGGTTTAAATGCAAAGACTGACAGACAAAAACTTGACTGCTGAGTTGCACCCTTTATGCTCAGCTGGGGAAGGATAAAGACAATATGGCATGACAAAGTTGGTCCATAACCCCAGTGAAAAAGATGTGTGGCTACTAAACCAGACAAGTGTTTATTACTTGCAGATAATTTAAATTGTTCACAGGGGTGAATTATTCATGGACTTTACACCAAACAAATCATTCAAATTAACAGTTTCTAGCAGGTAACAAATTCTGTAATGTCTTTTTAACACGTAATTTTGACTAACTATTTAATCAAATATGCTAATGCTATACTGAGATTTCAGTTTGGTTCGTATTTGTTATATGGCTTCATGAGCCTTTTTATGATATTTGACAGCTGCTTCCAGAATTAAATTTCCGATCTGGTACATGCTATCTCCTTCCTAGGGCTGAAGCTATGGGGTGGGTGGGGGATGGACACTAAGATTGCAGGTTTATTGGCTTTGCAAAATAGTGTGACATTCCTATATAAAGAAGATCATGGGGAGAATGTGAATGTTTCTGTTTAATAAGGACATGGGATTGTCTGTGTTTGCCATGGGGCACTAGGGGCTAGCTCACAAGTTTGGCAGGGGGATGTTGAACTGGAAGGACTATGAGACACTGGGAGAGGTGAGATGCTAGATCTGTCAAGCAGTGGGGAAGTCAGTAAGAGCCCTGGGGGAGATTGTGTTTACTGACTCTACTGCAAAGCAGCTAATGTATTGCCGGCACCTGCTGGGATCCTACTGCATTGGCAGTACGTCTGGGGAGAGGCAGGCAGAGAAGGACTCAGCAGAGAGATGTCTCCTAATGTATCACACAGTCACCTTCAGCAATGACCTTAATGCTTTTTTGGTGTATGGCTGACTAAATCTGGACAGGGCCACACCATGACCAAGAAGCGTCACAAAAGCCTGATGTAGACCATCTATGCTCAGGTGCTCATGAAATTTCAAGACCCATTCTTAAACTGACAAATTTATTTTTCTTGTTCAAGAAAATTTAGTTTCTGGGCTGGAGCAGAATTAGTGGTAGAAAGATCCCATTGAGAAATGAAAACAAAAAGAGTTTGGTATTGATCTTAACTACTTTTGTTTTTTTTCTGTAACTATCAACAGAGAAATAGAGGGAGATTTAAATAAGCTAATGCTTAGAAACTATAAACTTTTTGGGAACCTAAATTTGCATTTAAGGGAACTGAAGGAAATTCTGGAAAATCTAGAAAGAAGCACCCACCAAAAATATATTAGTTCCTCTCAAGATTCTTGACGAAAAGGACCTAGGGGTCTTGGTAGCCAGTGAGTTGAGCGTGAGTCAGCAGCGTGCCTTGGCAGGAGAGATGGTCAAGACTATCCTGGGCTGTGTTAACAGGAGTGTAGCCTGTAGATCAAGGGAGGTGATTATTGCCTCCTACTCAGCACAGTTTTGGACAACACCCCCCCAGTACAGGAAAGGCATTGATAAACTGGAGTAAGTTCAGCAGAGGGCCACCATCCTGACCAGGGGCTAGACCACATGCTCCGCTATGGAAAGGGAACTGTGCTTGTTCAACCTAAGAAGAGAAGGCTTCGGGGGGGACCCAACAGCAGCCTTATGCTACCCTGAGGAGGTTATTGAGAGAATGGAGCTGGCTCTTCACAGTGATGCATCATGAAAGGATGAAAAACAACTAACATAAACTGAAACAAAAGAAGACGTTCAGACTAGATGTAAAGTTTTTCCTGGACAGTGGAGCAGGATGCCAAGACAGGTTGTGCACTCTCTGTCCTTGGAGGTTTTCAAGACCAGACAAGACAAAGCCCTGAGGTCCATCTGACCTCAGAGCTGACCTTACTCTGAGCAAAGCATGGCACTAGAGACATCCCAAGTTGCCTTCCAACCTGAATTATCCTTTAATCCATACGATCCTGTGATCCTATGAAGACTGTTATGGAACCTTAACTATCGTTTGCTTTTCCTAACCCTAACCCACACATGCATTACTGCAAAAACAGTGTTCTTTATTGAATGCTTGCTGTGTAGCACCTTCACTGTACCACAGTAGAGATATGTACCTAGTAATATAAAGGGATATCGGTGGACATAATTCTAAGATCTTTGAAGATACCAAGAGCTGAGAAGACTTCAGAAAATAAGACAGGGCACTTTGATCTTTTTCAAAATCAAAAAACTTGAATAGACCTCTTTTTTATTTTCCAGGGGACGTACAAAGCATTACTTTCTCTGGCCCCTGAATAGAACTGGAAACCTGCACTGAAATGCCCCAAAGCCTCTGTTCTGCAAGCAAACAGCTGTCATCATTGTTATTCGCTGAGACATTCATTCACAGTGCACATCCTTTTTTCCCCCTGTAAGCATTAGTGTTGTCCCTTACAGAGGACAGCACCTCCTAAAGCCCTGTGTCCCATGCTTCCCTTAAACAAATGATCCCCAAAACTCCCTTTTGCACTTGCTGAACCAGCAGGAGCAGCTGGCTCTGTCCTGCAGAGTGCCTAGGGTTGGCAAAGCTGCAGGAGTTGCCAGCCTGGGCGACCATGGCACTCCCACAAGCTTTGCAGGATCCTGCAACTCCAGCACATGGACCAAAGCAAGCTTTCATCTCCTTCCAACAACAGGCCCCCTGGTTGCCCTAGCTCTGACTTGACCCAGCGTTGCATTCAGGGAAAATGATCGCAGAATGTGTATTTTTGCCTGAACTAGTGTGAGCCTGGCTGCCTTTGCAAATGGTACTAATGACGATGTGGTGAAACAGGCTTCAGCACAAGCTCTCAGGGGCCTGGAGATCGTGGGAATGAATCTTGGGTGACTACACCACATTTCCTCACCTTTGCTGAGGTAGCTTAGGTGTATGCATTTATATTGCAGTTACAATTTAAGACAACCAGAGGAGGACAACCTGTCTTCATTGACTCCTGTGTATGTGGCAAACACCTGTTGTGATTCTGATTTAATTACACACAAAAACTTCTTTGAGCCAGATGGGCATAATTTTTATTGCTTCTATTGCTATAGTAACTGAGTGGTTTTAAAAAACTCTACAGATTAAGGGTGTCATCTGTGATAAGAGGTGCTAGTAAATCTGCAGAAGTGTTGCACTCTTCTAGGCTATACAGCAGGAGGGTTATATGGTATGTTCCTGAGAGGAAATGGTTCCCATTATTCTGCATGAGGAGTGAAACATCTGCTGGAAGCTTTCTGCAGGCTTATTGTCTGAGCTAAAGGAAAGGCTACAATTAATTATTATGGGATCTCAGAGATGGAGTTGCTATTTTGAAGCTTTAGCACAATAACGTAGTTATTAGCTTGGTTTCATACCGTTGCAGTCTCCTGGAGAGAGTATCACCCTTCAGTGAGCCATAAACTTTAGGCAGCTAAGGAAATTCTTCCCAGGCTTGCTTGTTATCAGCGCAGGAAGATCTTAATATTGGCTAGAAGAACGCTTTCTAAAAGTTTGCTATGTTAATGCCAAAGTTTGCAGGTACATGCCCTACTCTGTGTAGAATCATAGAATCGTTTTGTTTGGAAAGGGCCTTTAAGATCATCAGGTCCAACCATTAACCTAGCACTGCCAAGTCCACCACTAAACCATGTCCCTAAGAACCACATCTACACATCTTTTAAATACCTCCAGGGATGATGACTCAACCACTTCCCTGGGCAGCCTGTTCCAATGCTTGACAACCCTTTTGGTGAAGAAATTTATCCTAATATCCGATCTAAACCTCCCCTGGCACAACTTGAGGCCATTTCCTCTCGTCCTGTCACTTGTTACTTGGGAAGAGAGGCCGACACCCCCCTTGCTACAATCTCCTTTCAGGTAGTTGTAGAGAGCAATAAGGTCTCCCCTCAGCCTCCTTTTCTCCAGGCTAAACAACCCCAGTTCCCTCAGCCGCTCCTCATAAGACTTGTGCTCTAGACCCTTCACCAGCTTGGTTGCTCTTCTTTGGACACACTCAAGCACCTCAATGTCTTTTACCTCTTAGCAAGACATGAAATTAAAAAAAAAAAAAAAAAGCCTTCCACTGGAGGTGCAGTTCCTCCTATATTGATTGTAAGCCTGTTGCCGTCAGGCTTTTCTCATTATCTTTTGTGGAAGGAACTTGCGGGTTTCCTGGGACCAATTCATTCATTAGAAATAACTGATGGAGTGCGTGTTTCCACCTTCAGAATGTAGTTGTCCCATTGCTGTGTTGGTTGACCTTCTTCTGACACGAGTGTCTTAAATTTCTGATAGAAGAGCATTAGCTCTTTGTAGTCCTGCCCACAGCAACTGGACCAATTAATGAGCATTAGCAATTATTATATTAGTATTCCTGTAGTATCTGTGAGCTGTTGAGAGGATGTTCCACATGCCAGACACTATATGAACCAAGGACAAAAGCTGCACCTGCACTCAAGAGCTTAGGTCATTCCAGAAAGACAGAGGCAGAAGAGCCACATAAATGGAAACCCAAGATCAGTGGTAATACACTCAGGACAAGCCAGACACTGTAGTCTGACTTAGTGTTTCCCCTGTAAGGATATCCAGTTATCCAACATGCAAAATTCAGCATGATGAAAAATTTGATCAAGCAGACTTAGCTGATAGATGAGCTTTAAACTACCACAAGCCTCAGCTGCCTTATGAAAGATGTGCACAGATGGCACCTGCTTCCATGCCCGTCTTTTTTTTTTCCACTCAGGTGGGTTAATGCAAAGCCACGGGAGACCGAGGAAATTTCCATCCAAGATTTCCTTGAGTTCAATTAATTTGTTCAAGAAGATCTGCTTCTCTCAGACTAACAGAAACAGGCTATTACTATTTCACAGCCTAATGACAAATGCAAGCATTGTCATTATTAATGTTGTTTCCAAATCTTGTTTGTGCCCACCTGGCTGCATTGAGACATGCTTTTTTGGTGTTAGATTTTATTCATTGCCTCTTTCACATATGAAAAGGCCAAGAAGCTGTGAGCAGCAGAATGTGTCACCTGTGGAGCCTCTGATTTCTGTGCAGGACAAGATCAGTGCTCACTCTACTAGGGCACTATTTGGTTTATCTCCTTTCCCTAAGATCTGTTTTCAATGAACTTGTATTTTCATCTTCTCCATCCTTCTGGCATATGCATGTTTTAAATCAACCAGTGGTTTCAGTGGTTCTTCATTGCTTAAGCAGCAATTCCTTAACAAACCAGATGATGCAGGTGCAAGGAGTAGTGAGCTGAAAATCAAGAACTAGGTAGCACAGTGAAGAAGTAGATTAAACCAGAGTTTGTCAGCTATGCATATTGTGATTAAAAGCATCCTGGGAGTCATGTAGGAGAATTTATTTCAGTTAACATCTAAGATGCTATAGCTTTCCCTACATCTGTGCTCCCTCCACAATTTATTCTCTTAGTTAAACGTCGAAGACTCTCTTGGATCATAAATTCTGATTTGTTCCATAATGCGTATCACTGTTGGTTTTTTTTTCAGTCCAATTTTAAACATGTTGTGAAGACTGTTACACGGATTGTAGATGTTATTGTTGGGAAGATATACCCTGAATTCTTCTCCTTGTCATTTCATCATGACTGTGCAGGAGGTGTCAATACATATCATAAAGAGAGCAGGCTTTCTGCACTTGTCTCGGTTTCCAGAGACATTCATGTAGGACACAAATCTTTGGTATTAGAGGAGAAGGCCAGTTGGCTAACATATCTGTTGGACTAGGAAGTTGTAGGATAAGCTCTTTCTCTAGTCATCTCATTCAGACTTGCTCCACTGCTCTTGCTTTCTGGGTCCATGCGACGGCTTGCTGATAGGGAATGTTGTTCACATGCAGAGATTTACTGCTGTGGGTTGCTGAGCACCAGGAAGAGTGACTGCACAGGCCTACCTCCATCCATGCTGAACAACCCTGAAACTCCCCAGGCCAGAGGACAGTACAGAATAAGAATGAAGGGAAACATGTCCTTGATCTGCTGGTACAACAAAGGGCACTTCCGTTTCCTGACCAATGCCTATTCACCGGTTCAACAAGGTAAGCAATATTCCTACTGCTCATCTGGAAAGTCCACGTGCTTTATGTGACAAGGCAAAATGAGTCACTGAGTTTGTTAGTAAGCCTGAACAAAGAGCATGATCATAATATCCTAGAGAGTAGCAGTAGTGATGACTTCCCTTTTGTGTCTTCCTACAGCTATTCTTTTTTCCCGTACAAAGGTTAAAAGCCTACTGCTAATGCGGCCTCCTTTGCCTGAGCTGGTGGAGGCAGTATCCTTTTAGGTATAAAGATTATATCTTTGCTGATGGTCGGAGAAAGGAAGATGGTTGTTGTATAAAACTATACTAGCCCATTTGCAAAGCATCTTGTAGGATTGCTGCTACAGAAAAATTAATAAATCTCATGATGTACTTAGAACTCTGAGCAGATCCTACAATTAATTTATCTTATACAGTAAAAACTTAGTCACAAACAAATGTCTTTTTGCCAGAAGTAAATATGATTAAGGCTTCCTGTTGTATGTTAAATTGATTTTAGCAGTTGATGAAAAGAAACCAAAACAGATAACTCGGGTAGTTCAAATAATTGCAAAGAGCTTCTTGATACTGACATTTTTTCCTTTTCAAAAGTATACAGATGGTTTTAAGAAGGTTTGGAAACTTCTGTAAGATACAATATGGTTAGCTAACTCTTTGAAATTCGTCTTTCAGTGAAAATATTGTTTGAGTTTCTTTTAATTTTTATTATTGAGATTTATGTGTAACTGCCTGAGACAAATAAGAATAACCTAAACCTTTGAATGTAAAGCCACCAATTCAAAGGCATCTTGTATACTCTTGATCTGAATCCTGAGTGACTCTCACATGTGTGTACAGGCTACAGAAGCAAAGTTAAGGCCTTGAATTACTGTATGGCAAGCTGAGAAGTTGACTTAGTGTGTTGTTCAATGCCTTGCCAGAAGGCACATTACCTTAGCAAAGTGCGGCTGATCCCAAGGAGTTCGGCTGGGCACCCCAGCAGAGTGAGGACTTGGTAACTCAGATGGACTGGTGTCTGAGCACAGATGCTGAAAATAACGTACGTGAAGGAAGTATGACATTTTGGGGACCCTGCTGAAGCCAGTCCCTGGAGCAGTGTTGCTCCCCATGAGGGGCGTTCACCATCAGGATTTGTGCCGTTTCCCTTGTGCACTTTGCTGGATTCAGATTATTCAGCTGCACTAACTGGACAAGAGTTATCACTACACGTCACCTGGTTTTTATAGGCTAGCACAGAGCCTGTGGTTATAATTCATAAATATTATTAGAAAAATACTCTGTTTGTAAACGTCAGCATTAACCCCCCCATTAAAAGAGGGAGCAAAAGCAGACTCTCTGCTGGCAGCATCCTTACAAGCAGCACACAGAGGTGTGAGCTGTTGTGCTCCTGGTTGACCTTGGGTCTGTTTTGGCATAGATGGGATTGTAGATTGCGTGTGTGAGGTAGTTTAACGTCCACTGATTAGGACCTCTGTGTGTGATGGGCAAGACCCACCCAACACATTGCTCACGATATAGTTCACGGTGAATCAGAACAGAAAACGGAGACTGGCTTTTTAAAGAGGGAGGCTGGGGGGAAGAGAGTCTCTAGTGGAGAGCTGGGAACAGATGGAGACTCGGTAGGAAGGCAGCAGACCAGATTGCCTGCCTCCGATTTGGCATCTCTGAAGTCAGTGCAGCAAAACTAGTTTAAACCAACTTGAATCTGGACCACCAAAGTCTCCTCTAAGGCATGTAAATACAGAGGAGGAAGAGGAGGAATCTATGCTACTTGAGGCAAGCCTGTGGCACAGACCTGCTGAGCACATGTTAGACAGGAGAGGAGGTAGGGCCAAAGGGGAATAAAACCCACACAGTGTAGCTGGACAGAGACTGGCGCCAATGGGATCACCTGACAATGCATGGTGTGTGTTTGCACTTGGTTGAGCATAAATGTTGACGGAGGTGGAAGAGGCTGTGAAGAGAAAATCTTAAAAACAGAAACCAAGAGATGGTCAAAACAAAACTTATGATGAGAAAAGAGGTGGATGTAACTAATGAGCTATTTATTGCAATTTAGAGGAAAGTCGAGCAGGTAAATCTCGCCTGTACTCGGAGTGCAAATCCCCCAAGCCAGAGGTACCAGGAGGGCAGTACACTTGTCAGAGCTGATCTATGAATACTATTCTTAGATGCAGCAGGTTATTTATTATGGATGTTTTGAACCAACATGTCATAATACATCATCTCAGATGGTAAAGGATGAGTCTTACTCATCTAGTCTTGCAAAAGTGTCCGGCTTACTCTGCTATCAAGTATGAAGTTTCTGCCTAGAAAAAAAATCAGTGGGGTTTTTAATTTCCCTTAAGCTTTAACCTGAGTTTAATTTTACCTCGTATCTGTATTACAGAAGTACTGAGAAGCCAAAAGGGATTGGGACCCCCAGAGAGTAAAAAGTTACCCTTATTATAAAGCAGATGATGTATATGCTGGCCTAAACCTCCCCATCTGTGGGACATGGCTGCATTTTTTTTTTCCACCCTAGATCTGGTGCACACTTTCCCAGCATCTCCATTACTATGTTCTAGAAATAACTACAATCTTTTCTATTTTTCATATGAAGCAGGATGGATCAGGCAGCAACCTCACTTGCTGCACAGCAGGATGACCAGAATGACATCTTTAGCAAAAACTTGTTGAACTCAAGATCTTTTTAAGAAGCAGCTTCTTTCTGAGAAGAGCTTTCACAGCTGCTCTTCACCAACCAGCTCTATGTAAAAGCTAAACGGACAATAGCTAAGGATAGAAAACAAAGCTTGGGCCACACATGCAAGGACTAAAGAGCTGCAAATGGTGTGTTGGCATTTCACAATGACTTGTGGGAGGATGGGAGATGTTGTGGAGGCATCACAATTGTATGAAGCAGTTGTATGAGTCCCTGTGTGGTTCTTAGCCCAGGCAGAGCTGGTGTGAGGAGTGTCTGCTGAAAACCTAGTTTCCTGAAAAAATCAGCTTGTGAGATTTGCCCAGAACTCTAAAGTCTGGGGAAAGACACATAATGTTAAAAAGTATGTTTCAGGACAGGGAAGCTTAGGGTTTTAACTTTAGATTTCCACATGTCCTTTGTGAGACTACATTCAAGAGGTTGTATCCAAGGATGGTGAGAGTGGGGATGAGGCTGGAGGACTCTGATGGGAAGACCTTGAACATTAGACCTTGTACAATGCTGACTATCTGCAATTCTGATAAAAAACTGTAACAAATCTAAGTCCTGATAAAAAGCCATATAGCACTTGGAACATGCCGTGCCCCCTCTGTTATGTTATGAAATCTCAGTGCTTGCCAAGGTGGATCCAAGTGCTAGTACTACTGAGCCTCCATTTTTAAAAACCATGATTCTAGCTCCTAAAATCACAGATTGGCTTAGGATAAGTGTTTGAGGAAACAAGCATAGGTACACCTTTGTCTTTCTGGTTGTTTCATTTGGGATTTGGGGTAGTATTTCCCAAGTTTTGCTTGATGAGAATACAGCTTAAAAACTTTAAAAAAATGGTTTTTAAAAAAAAACACCCCAAAAGCTGATGCCTGCCTGCAATGGCAGCATCATGGCTGGCAGCTGGCACCCCCTCCAGCATGCAGGCAAAGGCAGGCGCGGACGCAGCGCAGGTGGTGTGTTCCCTGGAGTACTGCCAGGGACCCAGGGACGGGAACACAGCGATGCTGGGGGAGGACCAGGAGGGGAAATAGCTCATTGGATGTGCCAGTGAGTCAGCTGGCTTGGGACCACTTGCCACAGAGACCTGCAGCTAGGAGGGACCTAGCTCCGGCAGTTGTCTTCCCTGGAGGGGTGGCCTATGGCTGTGAAACAAGTCTAGGAAAGGCTATAAAAATAACGTGCGTATAAAGCTATTTATATTCTCAAAACAGAGGAATGTTACATGGAATATAATAGAAAGTGAGAGGGAGTGTATGGTACCCACATAGCTGCCACCGCAATGCTTTTTTTTAAGGATTGTGAATACAAAACAAATTGCAAAGGAAATATAAATCCTCCAAAGGAGGAGAGGGGGAAGAAAGAGAAGAGAGGAGAGCAAGAGGAGAAAGAACGAGATTTTTTTTTTTTGTGAAACGCTGGCATCAGGAACATACTTACCCTTTCCTGACCTGTCCAGGTGGGGTGGCAAGTGATTTTGCAGCACTGATGCAGCAGGCTGGTGGTATATCAGCCCTTTTTACCTCATGCTGGCCAGATTTTTGTAGGACTCGTGAAAAGGATCAAAAATGCACTATAATGAGTATGTGAATGTAATGAAGGATTTTTTTTTATTAATTGGGGTTTTTTCCTCTCCCCTTAGGCTACATTTACACCAGCTTGGGGAGGCAGAGGTGAAAAGAGAGTATATTGAACAATTTAGAGGTGCTATCACTTTGGACACTTGAGAAATCAGACTTTAAAGACCCCAAATAAATGGCTGCATGGCTCAGCTGTAACATGACATTTAGTATGTATCATAAGTCTTGCTTCAAAATAGAGCTTGCCAGCTAGGACTGCACAGGGGGCTTGACAGAGATAATGGATGGAATGAGACTTCCGGCTTAAGGAATGAAATGGTGAAGTCTGTAATCAAACCTTGAGGAGCATTTTAGGGATGATTGTAAAAGAGTTGGCAGAAGGAAGGCACTATGAGTTTGAAGGCTTGAGAAATGAGCAAGCCCAGAACTGTACCTGTACTGAAACAATGCTGAGAAAGGGTGCAGCCAAGACTGTGCTTCTCTAGACCTGGAGAAAAATAGTGTAGTGCCTGGGGGAGAGCAGGGATCCTCACTAGACAGTGTGCTGTAGGCATGTAGCAAGAGACAGTCCATACCCTGGAGAGGTGACCATCAGCTCTGTGGGGACATAAAGTCAAAAGTTAGGGAACAGACTCCTTAGTAAAGTGCTACAAGTTTGTTTTACTTATCCTTCCCTCCTACAAGCAGCTTCCCCCAGATGTGGAAAACACAGAGGACAGGAGGAATAAATCAGGGAAGAGCTAGGGAAGTTTCTTAGGAGAGTGTTGGACTCATAAATACTGCTGTAGTGTTGGAGAAGGCCAGGTCAAAGATGCACCATGTGAGGGAACAGGGTCCATTCTTGGGGTAACCTGCTCTAGGCACCACATCTTTGTCTATGCAGAATGGTTCGTAGCTGCAGAGGACTTGTTGCCTTACCACAGATTTCTGCAGGAGGCAGGATACTCATCCCCTGTGATGAGCACAATTATCTAGCCAGCTGACCAGGCAGTGCAGGGAACATGACTCGCAGGGAGAGAAATGTGTGCTTAGCTCCACTGAGCAACCTAAGAGTAAATCTGAGCTTTCAGAGATACTGTGGTTGTGGCTCCTTCAACTTACCAGCCAGCATCACCTCTGTCTTGACTGGGTTTAGCCAGTGGGCTCCTTCTTACTGTATTTTCTTTTCTTTGTCACTTAGCACCCAGTGGAGTGGAGGTACTGTTGCTCTTGGCCCCCATGGGTGGAGATGAGCAAAGGATTTAATTTCAAAGGACTCATTTGAGACCTTCAGAACTCAAAGCATAAAATATCAAGTCACAGCTCTAGACGTGACCATAACTCATTGTGAACCAACAGAGGAGAGACTAATACACTGTCTGTAGGGGGCTACCATGAGACTATGGCAATGTGTGGTTTCTATATGTAAAAGTGTTTGTGTCTAACACCTTTTCATTTCCAACTGAAAAATGATCCCTCTTCCCCTTCTGCTTGCTCAATGTACAACCAATGAAAAAAAAGTCAAATTAGCATCTCTGTTACAGATAACTTCCCAGTTTTAGGGCAGAAACGGTCAATAAGGTTTATGTTATAATAAACTGTATATAGAAACTGTATCTTTTAATTGCTAGACCTGTGATGTAGATTTAAAACTGTTATGTTTCTAATTGATGCAGGAGTTATAATTAAGAGAAAAAGTGGAGAGATTCCATGCCCGTTGGCAGTTGAAGCATTTGCTGCTCACCTTAGCTATATCTGCAAATATGATGACAAATACAGCAAGTAAGTAAGAATATGTGCATGCATGTGTGTGTGTGTGTGTGTCTGTGTATGTGTGTGTGTGTATTTCTTTCACTCCTCCTCTGTTGCTGCAATGTTTGAGTTCTCCATGTTGAGCTACGGGCGAGGGCCCAATCCTGCTTTCATGGAATTAATCTCTCAGAAAACTCCTGTTTCCAAGAGCAAAAGCTGGCTCTGCACAAGGGCAAAAGCTGCATTGCTAGTGTTGTTTTTCGCTCTATCTACCCATCCACCAGTCAAAAAAAAAATTGAGACTTATGTTCTTAGCATCTTGTAAATGACTTTTAAGAAGTGTTGGGAAGATGAGCCAGCAGGCTGATGTTCTTGGCCACTTCAAATGGAAGGCTAAATCGAGAATTCAACAAGGGTCTACCAGCCCCACAAGTCTCTCAGGCTAGCTCAGCTCTCCACCCCTATCGGCTGATGGTGTTTAGGTGATTATCTGATATATGTGTCACCTAGAGCCAGAAGAAAAGGAGGTTCAGTTGTGGATGTAAATCTGATCTAGATGATCTGGGAGAGCAGAATGTAGATCTGGCTCCTGAATTCCAGTTGGGGTCCTCAGTGTTAGCTCTTAATGTAGCAGGGAGAAACAGAAGTGAGTAAGAATAGCAGTGGTGAAGCTTGGCTGTGGGAATAGCAATGAGGTGCAGAAGATTTCAAGAACTAAAAATTGAGGAGAGAGAAAAAGCAGCAGGGATTTTCCAAGCCAGCTTTGGGCAAGGCTGCAAGAATTCAGTAGAAGAGATGAAAAAGGAGGCGGTGGTTGCTGGAGACTAATGTTGGGAGCTGATCTGAGGAAATCAATACAAAAAAGAGGTGAGGTAGTAGATTTAAATGGTTACTAAAAAAAAGAAAGTAGGAAAGTAGGAAATCTTATAACTGAAGAGCAAATATTCTGATAGTCTAGCATTAGTCAGAACCTAAATATAAGGATGTCAATCCTTTCTAGTTCTGCCTTATGGACAGGTGTTCCACATAGCAGCACTGCATGCTCTGGCTCTATCCCCACATCCTCCCATCTACTGTTGACAGCAGCAGCAATCATTCTTTGCTCGCAATAGAGATAAACAAGAGGAGAAGCATCAGCAGTCTTCTCTAAATTGTAACGTAATGTGCCTGAGGCTTTTTTTTAGTTACAAATTGAAGGGATTCAGACCCACAGCTCCTGTCACATGGATGTTTGTCATGGGTAAGCTCAAGGAGTCTGTATTGGTACTCTTACTTATGGGGAGTGGTACAGAAGTGAGAGTGTTGCTGAGGTTTTGCTTCTGAGAGCAAGGAAGTCCATTCTTTTAGACACTAATAGAAATCTCCAAAAATTGTGCAACTTAACTGTAAATGGCTGTCAAATACATTGTACAATATTTCTTAAGATGATACTTGCACTAGGTATTAAGTCCTGGGCCTGCTTCCTCTCTGGCACTGCAGAATCTTTGTCTGGGGTTATTATTTCTTGCATCCCAGCTGCAAGTGTTTGGCTGAACAGTGCTTTTCCCCTCCCCTTCTCTCTTGGCTTTCTAGGTATTTCATTTCTCACAAACCAAACAAGACCTGGCAACAAGTATTCTGGTTTGCCATCAGCATCGCTATAAACAATGCCTACATCCTCTACAAAATGTCAGAGGCCTACCATGTGACAAGGTATAGCCGCGCACAGTTTGGTGAAAGACTTGTAAAGGAGCTTCTGGGCTTGGAAGACACCTCACCCTCCCATTGATGCATTGTTCTTGGTGGCGTAGGCAAGGGGTGAAGGGTGAGCAGAAGAAGATACCACACCCAGAATGGCAAAGCAAGGAACTTGTGACACCACCAGTGCTGTCCTTATCCAAAATGCCAAGTGATGCCACTAGAGAGGTGGAAACTTTGTTCCTAGTAGCAGCTGGACGTAAACATGTCCTACAGAAAGTGCCACTGGGAAGCTGACACAACATTGCATATGTGAATGCCCTGTGGGAATCTGTACGCCAGAAATGGACTTAAATTAGTCATCTCTCAATAGCGTTTGTTGAACAGGGTCGTCTTGTAAAGTTCCTCTTGGGCTAAGAGCTTGTTGTAAGCTGACATAGCTGAGTAGTCCTAGGTGGGCATTACAGAAAAGTCTATACCTTACTTGGAGTTACTCAACTCTAGGACAAGTTGAGTAACTGCACCATGGGCTGTGGTTGAGAGTGCCTGCCACCTTGTAAGGCATCGCTGCTGTTCTCCCAGTGTGCTAAATGAAGGAGTTCACATACACGAACACTGAAGCAAGTCTATTCACAAACAAAACCTTCACAAGCAGGCAGCCAGGAACTGAGGACCAGTTAAGACTTTTTCTTTCTATCTTTTTTTTTCTTTGTTTTTATTAATGTAATGTAAGGCAATTTGATCCCAGTTAGAACGCAGCAAAATTAGGAGAAACCAAATACATTAGTGAATTTAAAATGGAAATACATGGCATTGATTTTCTTTTTTAACCAGGATGAAATATTTTATACACAAACAAACAGTGAGTAATATTGTAAGTATTGAGTAAACCAGCCTCACATCTTAACTGCCATGGTCAGTGTACAGGTGAGAAATCAGAATATAAGAATTATATGTTTTCTTGATTTCAACTGTATCTTAAATGTTGCTTAAAAACCTAATGTAATGGATTGTTAAGTTTTTAGGAACAATTTCTTTCTTTTCCTTTTGTAACTGTCAAGACTTTTTTGGTCCATTTTAGAACTTCATTTGGCACACAGTTGGCAGGAAAAACAAATAAGTCATTAATAGCAATGAGTTTTCCATTATCACTGTGGGGTGTTCTGTAGGAATGCTTCTTGTTAGAATTCAGGGCTTGTCACAGTAGTTGTAATTAAGCAGATATTACACGTTTAGCAAAATGACATAGCATTGTGTTTTACAAAAAGAAAGAAGTCCAGTTGCAACCAGACCTTAAACCTCACCAAAACAGAGCAAGCCCAAAGAGTTCTCCTGTTCTGAGTAACGCTGTAGAGGACAAGCATTGTCATGAGCTGGTGCCCGTGACTGAAACGCTACAGTTTGGTGACTGAAACGCTACAGTTTGGTGCTGGTGGAATCTGAAGGCTGCTGAAGCTATGGGAAACAATGCCAAGAGAGACAGGTATGATTGAAACAGGGGAGAATTGATACTGACGTGAAATACTGCCCTGCCCTCTACACATTATTGATTTCAGTCCGCAACTCAATCATCAAAAAACTCTGTATTCGAAAGGTCAGCAGTGATGGACACAAACAGAATTGCATTAACTTACAGAAACCATATTGCTCAGAGGACCAGCTGGTTTTAGGTCCCCAAGCCTGAAAAGTTGTACTGAAGAATGACTTGGGTTGATTCAAGAGGAATGGAGTGAGTGATTTCTTTATCAGAGTAAACCTCCCCAGGTTATATGTATCTATCCCGCAAGAGACAATAGAGGGTAACCAGCATGGATCTGAGAACTCCCGGGATTTCATCATTATGTGATGTGCAGATGTATAGCATGTGAATCATTCCAGAAGAAGAATCCCGCAGGGGTTAGTAAATTACCGACTAGCCCAAAGAGCATCCTTGTGCTGACATCTTTCTATTATTTCCACCAAAGTCTTATTTGTTTGGAGTAGACTTTGGAAGATCTTACCTGGCTGCAGGGAAAGTAAGGCGATGGCCGACTCCACGGTGATTCTGTTTGCATTACAGCCTGGAGACTGTCCCACATGTCCTGCTCTGCCCACCAGCTGCATGAGGTACAGCAGTGGGTTTCCTAAGCCCTGCTTTTCACTTCTCGGTCCATCCAGGAAATGCATGAGAAAGGACAAAACCTTGTGCTTTGAGGCCTTCTAGTCTCAAAAGGAAGGAGAGGATTTGTGCCACTCTCGACCTTGGCAATGCCAAGCTGCATAGGAGCCCAAGGATGTGTTCAAAACTTCTTGTCCCTGTGGAGAACTGAGACCACCACTCTTCAGACTGAGTGTGCAGTAGCTGGTTCTCATCAGTTTTCTAAGTATTCAAAGGGGCAGAGGAGCTAGTGTGAGGCATGAAAAACAAACGTTCTGCAATATAAGCCTATGATTTCCTTTTTTTTTTTTTTTAGGAAACTCCACAGAGGTACCAGAAGCCAAGTGGCATTCTTGGTGTTAGCTCCTTGCTTCAGACAATGTCAGTCCTGTAAATTTATGTGGTAGTCAAAACTGGGGCAGTAAGGAAAGGTCTGGCTGGAACTTTGCTGATGGGGCAGCTTGAATGAACAGTAGGTGCTGGGAGCCCAGATTCCTTGCATTCCCCTGCAATTTGCAAGACACACATGCCCCCAGCAGAGATGGGGAGGTTTGCAGGACCTCCTAGGAGACACTTGGCACTTCTGAGGAGTAAGCACAGCACTCTCCAGCTATGTCATAGCCCCTTGAGATAGATCTGGAGCCCTTGGCCAATTGTTACATTACTTTGTGTGCTTAAAGGCTTGGATCTAGGCCATCTCGTACAGAAAAATGTCGTTTCTTTTTCAGGTGACAGTAGGTCGAAGGCCTTGGAATGTTTAATTTTCCACTAATATGTGCTGTTAATTATGTGGATTACTTTAGCTAAAGTCATGAGGTCCTAGCTTTTTGCCTCAGGGACTGGGTCCTGAGTAGTTTTCCCTAGAATTGGTGTTGATGGGGGATTACACAGTGGCTGACTATTACAGGGAAGATGCTTTAGTCTCCTTTGTAAAGGAGAAAAATGAAGACAAAATTATAGCTTTGCAATGAATTTCATTTTTTTAGCCTTAACCATCCCTCATCATTTTGAACTAGTGTCCTAAACATGCACAACCATTCCATAAATGAGCAAAAATATTTATATATATTTATATGTACAAAATGTCTGAATTTTGGCTCTTGAAGCCAACCAGCAAAAGCCACCAAAGCATAATCTATATCCACGGATGACTATTCCACCTCATCTTCTCCATTGATTGACTGGGAGTGGATAGGGTTGGGGAAGGTTAAGATTTCTCCTTGAAAAAGCATCTTGCACTTTCTGTATTACTACAAATGAGGCAAAGTAATTAAGGAAGAAATTGAATCATTTTTAAAAGGCAAAAGTTTGTTAACTGCAGCTCAGCTTCTGTAGCATTTCCTTTACGGCAAACCAGCTTACTCAGATTTGGTTCCCCACCTGCTTGTAACACTAAAGCTTCTCCCTAGTTAAAGGAAAAGAAAAAGGGGGTTAGTCTCAAAGTAGTGCAAGGATGCTAGTTATAGTGTGCGCGTGTGTGTTAATTGTGCAATGGCTTGTGAAACTATATCAAGTTTGGGGTTGTTTTGGATTGTTTTGGGTTTTTTTGTAGCCTTGAGACAATCTGGGTAAGAGATCGCAAAGCTCAGCAGTAGCTAAAATGCAGTGGAAATGCCAACCAGGTCACAGAGGAACATCTCTAAATTTTTCCAGGGGAAAAAAAAAAGGTTTGAAGCTGAAGTAGACAAGGGAGCAGCAAGGCTCATTTTTCTCCTGCTGAACTGAATTTTCATTCACGCATACTTCTGAAAACTGAAAATTACTTATTTATGGTATGCAAACTTTGTTTCAAAGAAATGACCAGTTAGACATACTGACCACCTTCTATGCACAGTACTTCTTTCAAGAAATGTCTGTCCTGCCACGATCCATTCTTGGAAAACATTTCTTTTCCCAGTGTGTAATATAACACTCACTAGAGCTTAGAAGCCACTGTGAAATGTTTTCCACTGCTGTTGTCTCAGTTGAAAAATGCTTCAAGGGCTTGCAGAAACTCTGCCACTTTTTGCTTCAGACCATTTATGCACTTGACACTAGGGCACAATTTAAAGAAATCTCATCTACGTTTTCCATTTCTATTCTCTAGCCCCAGCCTTTCTGCATTTACAAGGTAGTCCAAGAATCCCAATTTATAGAAGTCTGAGTGTCCCTAATGGGTACAACTTTGTTTTCTTCAGACACTTCCTAGAGAAAAATAATTTTAGCTGTTTCCAGACTGACATTGGACAGTGACTCAAAACAGCATTCCCGTTCTTTACCTCCAGCTACACTTCTATGGCTTTTTTTTTTTTTTTGTCTGAAGAGATTTTTTTTTCCTTCTAACATTTCTTTAGTAGTCTGTCCTAAGCTCGTGAGTAGTGAAAGAAGCTTCCAATATCTCAGTCTTACGTGTCTTGTTCCCCTAGTCCTGGACCTGGTTTTAGTGATGAGTGGGGGATTACGCTGCACTGATAATTCTGCCCATCATCTGTGCTACTTTCCATGCAAGGATTGCAAAGTGCTTTAACAACCTCAGCACTCATGAGACATCATTAGCTCCTCAAACAGGAGTTTCCCCTTCCATAATCAAACACCGAGGTACAGCACAGGTAAGGGGGTGAGGAAACTGTAAAGTGCAGTTCACACTCCTGCTGATTAAGTCCATGTTCTGCGTTTTTCAGTCACTTGGTTCTTGTTCAAATGTACTTTTCCAAACTAGAAATGAAAACATGCTGAACATCATCCCACTCTGAAGTAAGGGCTGTGGGACTTTGTCAGCACAGGTTCCTCACTCCATATAGGCCAGTATGAGTCAAAACCAAGTTGCACTGAAGGTAAGAGAAAACTGGATAAAACATAGCAGCCCAACCTGCCTAGAGGAACTTAGAGGACATAAATGGAGAATCTGAAGCTCTGGTATAGTCCAGTAATCAATGTGAAATTCAGAAATAATTACTAAGACTGACTTGAGAAAAGTCATGAGGCTTAGATGGTATATGAAGTCTTACATCCATCTCTGTTGTGGAGTTTGCCATGGCACTTTCTTATTGCTAGGACTGATGTAAGATTAGTTGTTTGTAAAACAAGAGCTCATCTCAGTCTGGTTGAGAAAAACATTCAAGTGTCAAAGGAATGTTAGCAACGTTTCACAAATGCAAGGAACTCTAAGCTCGAAACATGGATATATGTGGCCTGTCATTAACTAGGATATTTTGCAGACTGATCACGTCAGCATCTGCTCAAATGCAAGCCTGTCACTAGTGCTACTTGATATATATTCCTTCTTGTAACTTTTCTTCCCAAACCTACCTTTGTTTCCAGATACATTATGAACTGGAAAAGCCCCCGTATCATCATCTCACTGCTGGGGAACAGCTGAGAATATTTGTGCTTTGTACAAAAAGGGTCTCTTCCTGTTCTTTTGAGAGACAGCTCTGTGTCTTCAGAAATGTAGCCCTGAAGAAGTTTCCTGCCCTGTGCTTTCCTTTGCTTCGCTCATTCCATGGATTTAGAGCACATCCAAATCATCCCACAGGTTCTTGGTCAGTCTGGAAGAGGTGACCACGCAGAGTTGGCCTTTCAGTTCACTTTTATGGTATTACTTTGCTGATCCTGCTATTTTGCAAATCTCAGATGAAACAGGGTATTGTTTCTGAAGCCTATACTAATTGCAATCACTGTGAAGGTGTTGCCTGCTTTGTCCCATTAGTGCTGCCCCATCAGGTTCGTAGGGACCCAGACAGGTCTCACCACACCCACTGCTCCCACTGGAATGGCTGTAACATTCCTCAGCTCTGGATCGCTGTCAAAGAGGGGCCTTTGACATGGTCTAGGGGCTTTTTTTGGTATGGTTTGTTTTTTTTTTTTAAATCCTTCCACTCTTATGGGTCTGGGGAACAGCTGTTAGGTATCACGAAAAGGCCTTACGTGGTAAATCCCTTTTGTATCACTCTTCTGAAGTAATAATTGCTTGTATTAGATGTCAGGGTGGTCCACACAATGTGTACTGCAAAAAACTTTATCTATGAAAACATCCCTCTGCAAAAATGCTCATTTGATGTAACTGCAACAACCCTTGAATGCGTGGGGGACCTGGATGAAGAACCTAGTGGGAAAGAACCGTAGTCCCGTCCTGTAGGGCCACGATGTGCAGGACCTGATTGGATAAACAAAGGGGGGAAAGACAAGTGCAATTTAGGATCCAAGCTCCTTGGACAAACTCCATAGTCAAGCCAGTCTCTACCTGGTCATGACAGGGACTCTGGAGGGAGCCGAAGTAAGCTTTATTAGGGAAGGGAAGATGCCAGGCCCATACAGTTTGCTCCCAGCCCTGGCTACTCTCTTTCTAAAATGAAGAAGCTGGCAAATGCTTCACTCTCCAAGTATTTACAGCATACTCTGGATTTCAGAGCATTTTGTCCTGTTTTCACTAGTTATCAAAAGCCTAGAAACAGAAAAGCAAAGCCCAGTACACTAGGTTCATCTGTCCAGAACCCCAGCCCACTTGGTGTCAAAATAACTTTGTGGTCTTGTTCTCCAATTAATCTGTGTCAAGGTATATGCAAAATATGACTGCTGAACAATTCACACCTCTCTGTGAAACAGAGTTACTCATTTGATGGAAAACAAATTGCAGGTCTCTTGGATTTACTTTTGCAACCTGGATTTTTCTTCTTGTTATAAGCCAAATCTTTGCCTGGCATTTCAATACAGAAATTAAAAATTAGACCTCATGTTCTTGGGTGAGATTAGAGATAACAAAACTCAGATTTAGGCCACGGATTAATCTGATCCAGTACAGGTGAGACCAATCAGCACAGTCTGATACAAGGAGGAAATTAAGGGGAACAGCGGGTTTGAGGAGGCAAAGTTCAGAGGTTGGGCATGCAGAGGGAGAGAAGCCAGGTGACCCCTTCTAACTCTCATCTTTCCAGCATGTGTACCCCCCTCTCCCCTGCTGCTTTTGAATTAAAAAGAAAAGGCTGATGTTTAACACAACCAATCTGCACAGCTGCTTTAGCGGCACAAACCTTGCTTTAGCTACATCACTGGCCTCACTCCATGCCTTTCCTTACACTATACACGTTCAGTAGTCATTGACCTTGGAGTCAAAGCACTGCTGCATGTCAGCACAGCATGGAAGCCACAGTCCAAGGAAGCGCCACCGTAGACACAGGAACAGTGGGGGTTCTGGAAAAGGAATCTCCCCCTCTACATTTAGTTTTCATTCTTTTTCAGTACGTGCAACTTACATTCCATCAAATGCAGTGACGGTACCAAACGCAAAGACAGGCCTTAGCTGGCCGAGTGCTTTCATCGGGCTGTGCCCACAATATCAGTGACTGCAGTTCTGTTGCAAAGTTCCATATTCTTTATAATTCTAAAGATTTCTGTTGAAAATGTAAATTCCAGAGGTAAAGCATACACTGCAATTGGGTTTAATTTTTTTCTTTTTTTTTTTCTTTTTCTTTTTTTTTTTAAAAATGTATCAGAGCAATTTTGTAACAGCCAAGTCTTTCAGGAAATGCAGGTGTGTGACTTCCTCATGGTGAGAGATACACAACTGTGTTTCTGCATGGGACAGGGAACTACTTTTGTGACACTGATTTTGTTCTACACAAAGGCACGCTTGCAATAAATTTTTTACAAGTTTTGTACACCATGAGCTAAATTCTGAGTTCCAAAAATGTGGTGTGGCAACAATAACAAAATGGATTTATAGTATCACTCTGGTATCTTGTCATGTGATTTTATTTCTTCAACAAAGTTTGTTTACAATCAACAACTTTGAAATACAGTCAGATATATTACTGGGTGCTTTTCTGTCTCGTTCTTTTCTGGAATAGGTGGGGAAGGTGTTTGGTAGTGCTTTGGGTGTGTAGGTGAAAGGATACGGAGAAACTACTGCTAGATAAATTACAGGTTCTCTCTCTAAGACTTAGAGGCAAAACCCTGACAACTTTATCCAGCTACTGAGTACAAAGGCATTTTCTTTAGAAAGAACTGAGTTTAAAAAGCCTTTCAATGTGGTCTGCACACAGGCTTAGGAAAGGGGACTGCTGCCCCCCTATGCCCTCCCAACACCCACAAGCAAGGCTTCCCAGCTGCCCGCAGGCAGGGAGGGCTGGACAGAAGGACACGGGCGGCTGTCCCAGCTCTCAGACGTATCTCTGCTGAATGGCACCAGCCCTTTGTCCTTACTGCTCTGACTCTTCCTTGCAAGGTTCATCTGTACCACCAGCAGTACCCACCAAAACCATGACTTACAGTCCAAATACGTGGCATTTGCAGGCAAAACCAGACACGCATCATCTGCAGGTGAGTACTATTTCACAGCTCCAAGTCGACAAGTTCCTACAACCTGGTTTAAACCTTAATCCACAAAGGGAGCAGAAACCTTGCAGTGGGGCTACAGGGGGTCTTTGCCAACGACCAGAATAAAGATGTCCCCCATGCTTTGGGCCTGTGTTCCTCATTCCCCTTGGCTGCAGAGCCATACACCAGGCCCAGGCTGCAGAGCATCCTCCCAATATATGCTGGTGTGGCTCAACACTGACCTCTTGCTGTGCTGCATCAGGTGGCTGCCATGTCTTGACTTGCTCAGGAATGCTGCTTGGGGTATTGCTTCTTAGTAACTTCTGTTTTCCACAGGAAGACATTTAGTTTGCATCTAAGTTGTGCAAAGAAAAATCCAGATTTTTCAGGGAAGGTTTTATTAAACATTAGCAGAAGCGACCAGCAGCAAGCCCCTTGACCTTAGCTATTTAATATTTTGATGGATCCAGTCCCTAGTAGGTGACTATTTTTCTTAAGTTGCTCAGCTAGTATCAAAAAAGGGGAGGGGAAGAGATTCAGGCATGTTCAACACCTCTGAGCTCTCAGAAATCTTTTCAACATACAGGTAGCTGAATTGACAACCCTTAATGTGCTGGTCTGAAAGACATTTTAGTGTGA
The DNA here is from genome assembly GCF_013368605.1 of Nyctibius grandis. Classification (NCBI taxonomy): domain Eukaryota; kingdom Metazoa; phylum Chordata; class Aves; order Nyctibiiformes; family Nyctibiidae; genus Nyctibius; species Nyctibius grandis. The sequence continues at coordinate 47,296,139 of NC_090658.1, read as the reverse complement.
TCCAAAAGACAGTCTGGACCTTTCACACAATCAGCTCCTTCAGGAAACAGGTTCCTTTTCTCCAAAGCCTTGTATTTTTTTGCCACGACAGTTACTGCTGAGTAGCTGGGGAGGAACCCACAGGTTTCTACTTTGAGACACCACATCCAAGATCAAGAAGCCATCAAACCAGAGTGCTTGCCTGCAGCACAGTGGCAGCTGGCTCATCCCAAAAGAGCACCAAGGCTGGAAACATGCAGGTGCATCATCAGGGTGATGGACCAGCACAAACACAGTCTGGCAGGTGGCAGGGCTCCACAAGGTATGCACAGCACGGCCCCTGCACCCACGGTGGCTCTGTACATCACTCCATAGGCACACAGAGGCAGGAAGGACCTAAGGAGGTGATTAAAAGCCCCTGCAGTGAGATCAGCCACACACCAGTGGAGACATTCAGCTGCGTCATAAACCAAATGAGAACTTATCCGCGTTCACTGTCCTGGTTAAAGAGCCACCCCCAGCAGCACATCGTTTTGCTCCCTGGTCCCTGGATGTGCCGTGACCAGAGCTAATGCTCTGTGTAATCAGGCTACATGATCAGAGTTGTGAGAAGCAATGCGAATCATCTTTAACACACTAATTGAATGAAACAAGGAATTTAATTTGTGGAATTATGAAATCCAGGATCTGATTAACACTGAGACACACACATGCATAACCTCAGCACTGTCATTTAAAACAATGCCATCCATCCAGATCAGGCCAGGGCCTGCCGTAACTCAATCTCCCACGAAATAATTCTCAAGAGAATTTGCAATTAATAAATCCAACGACGTAGTCTTTCTTAATTAAGCCAAACTTAACGTTCCATTTTGTGGTGTTTTCTAATATCCTGTTCCAATTGCCCCTCCATCCCCAGAGAGGAGCAGAGAGAAAAAAGTGCCAAGTCACAGATGCTGCGGAGAAGGATACGCCCAGCCATCACTAAGGCAAAGCACAGGCACTCTTAAAGCGTCTTCATCCAAGACTTGAAAAAGCACTTTACACGCATAATGAATGGCATCTCATCAGACCCCTGCAAGGCAAAACCATCTCAACTCTCTTCAGAGACCGCCTCTGCACTCCAGTTTCCTTAGATTACAGCACAGGTCAGATGCACAGCCAGCCACAGTTTCATCTTTGGGAATGAGAGTTTAAGCAAACAAGAGGCAAAAGGTGATGAGAACTGAGGAGCCAGAGACCTCTCTCCCTCTTCCGCTGTTTCCACTTCCCCAGGTAAGTGCCTGGATGGGATTCCCCAGGAGCACCCACACCAGAGATACTGGCACAGAATTCAGGTATTTTACCAGCTTTAGCTTTTTTTTGCAGAATCTGTTTCCTGTTACAGGTTTTGCCTGGGAACTTGCAATCCTTCCTTCATCCAAGAAGCAAGAGCAGCAGCGAAGCAGGTTGTCAGGCTCACAGGGAGTTCATGATCCACGAACCTATATGAGAATAACCTCCCTTGAGCAGACAGGCTCACCTACCGCAGCGCAGCCTTTGCCCCACACTGGCCCGAAGGCAGCTGGTACCAGCTGCCACATGAACACACCAAGGTGCAAGAAGACAAAATATGCTCCTTTTCATACTTCCATGACTCAGGGCTGGATTGCAACCTTAAAATGAGGGTTAGATATTCCTTGTGCCAGATTCAGACTCCCCAAGAACAACAAGGCAGGATTTAAAACTGCAGCATTGTCTCATACGCTTTGGGGAAACAGCAATGCAAACCACTTCATTCTCTTCTGGACAGACACAAAATTTCAGAACAAGCAGCCAGGTACAATGATGCCAAATAATAATCAACAAAAATGGAAAGTTGTGAGGGAAAGGGAGGAAGGGGAGAGACATTTCTTTAATTTGCTGTGAATAAGATTAGCATCTGCAGCCAAATCAATGGAGCAGTGTTGCAGAACAAATTGCAAATCACTGTCAGGAACTGGAAAAGTTCCTTGCCTACTAGTCTCTCTGTATCCCAAAGCCTTTTAACATTGGAACTATTGGAGATAAAGATACATTAATTCATGTATTTATCTCTTGAACATTTGGACTGAAAAAGCTGGTCTCCAAACCTAAGCAACTGTGTCTCCACTCAGCCACAGAAGAAAGTCCCCATCCAACACTCACAAAAAAAAAGAAAGTAATTCAGGCATCAGTGTCACGGATTTACTAAACCGAACACAGCTGATGACCCACAATCTGCAGCCAGACTGAGCAATCAGTGCCATTAAATACTACAAGTCAGGTTTAATAAACTTATTAAAATAGGAGAGATACTAGCACTTTTAATGAAGAAAATTTGTTACTGCAGCCAGGAGCTTGGTGCGTGTGACCCTGGACTAGAGAAGTTCTGATGTGTCTGAAAGGTGCTTCAGTAGGACTCAGACCAGCTGCTAAACATCTGTATTCCTTACAGGGGTCTTGGCCAATGCAATAAACAGACATTAGATAGTTTAAACAAATCATCCATATTCAGCAGCACTCTCTTACCTGTGATGACAGCAGCCGATTTCAAGGTGTTGTGCACTATCACTGATTTTAGAAGCTGCTTTTACATTGCATAAAATATACCTGCCTTCCCCCTGGCCTGAGGCAAGTATGCACACCCCAAGCGGAGACACTTGAGTGGACTTGGTGGCTGCCAGCAACAGCTTTCTATTGCTCATGCAATAAACAAAAGAGATTCCTAAACTCTTGTTCCCACAGGCCACCATGAACGATCTGTTTCTCAGGATTTGTCCAATAACATCACCACCAAATTTCAGTGGAAACATCTGTAGAGGCAGGGTGGTTCAGCAGACCAGTTGTAAATCACGTATCATGAACAGCTTGCAAGGCACTGGGATGAACATTTCTCCCATTACTTCCCAAAAGAGCAGCCTGCACGAGTGATGACCAGGCACCCTCTGAGCAAGGGAGACCAGGTACCTGAGAAAACTGGGCTGCAAGGGAGCTTCCCTGCTACAGCCCGAACCTCAGCGGTGCTGGAAGTCCCATCCTGCAGCTGTGTAGGTCGGGACCCAGCCTCATGCCTGTGCATCAGGTTTAACCACCAGATATGCCAAGACCAGCCAGACCCTACTCTTCTCTCCGTGTTGCCCTACCCGTTGTCTCCTTGGTTTTATGGCTGCTGGTCCCGGCCGGCTTCTGCTTTCGTGCTGCAAATAACCAAATGCTTTGACGCCACCCAAAAGGGAGAAAACTAGAACAGAAAGAGAGAAAGAAAGAGTTTCCTCTTACTGTTTCTTTTTGAAAAATGAGGAGTTATTTATAACACGGTGAGGCTCATTGTTGCGAGACAGCAGTGCCCTTTCCCAGCTGACAGCGTCTCTAGCAATGACAGCCTGTGGGATTGTATTGCCTGAGGTAGCTTAACCCAGTTTCTCATGTGGTTAACGAAAATCAGCAGTGGATGAGCTTTGCTGTTGCTGCTGTTCTTCGGGACCCTACACAAAGGCTGAAGCACCCAGGAACACATGAGCAGCTCTATCTTCTTAAGACAGACTTATTTAAAAATGGGTGGTTGCAAAGTCATCTTCCCACATTGAAAACAAAGCATAACATCTTATCTGGAGCCTAGGGGATTTACAATCTGGTTCCAAAGTTTCCCTTCCCTTCTGTCAGCAGCTCAGGGCTGTGTGATCAAGGCAGTCTGCGGAGAGCACACCGCTCCCTAGGCAGGTGACCTAAATCCTGCTTTGCCCATCGATGCTTCAGGGCACTGAAGGGGTTTGTGTGCTGCCTTCCCTCCCCTCCCCATCAGTTAGATGCTCTGGAATGCTTTCACCCTCAGAAGGCACCATAGGACAGCCCAGGGGCATCCTCTCAGTTTGGAGCAACCGCTCCACAGTCCCCAGGGCTGAGGGGAAGTCTCCCCCACAAAGGGACAAGCCTTCAGAGGCACAGGTAACGGGGCCAGCGTCACACACACCAGGCCCTTTTCCACATGGGTGCACATCAGCACAGTCCAGCTGAAGCGCCCAACTCCGCCCTTCCCGGCTCCCCTGCAGCACTCTGCAAGTGCTCGCTTTGGCACACGTCCAGCGAGACCATCTCTGGCCAAACATCACATGACTGTCCCAAAGAAGTGGCAAGAACAGCAGATTTGTAGGTCTCTGAGCTGCTCAAAACAGCGGGAAGAAGACGGAGCAGAAGTGTTTTAGGAAAGGGTGATAAAGGGTCACTCTTGTGGGACGTTTTGGACCTTTGGCACCTTCACACAGGCCTTGAGTTTCACGGGATGCTCCCTGGATGGACCCGAGCCTCCCGATTTGAGCTATGGTCAAAGAGCCTCGCTGTAACTTTGCAGCAGCAGTTGGAAAAAGACGCAGGACTTGTGTTTGGCGTGGCTGCCAAAAGTTAATTAAAACCACAAAAACAAACTAAGGAGAGAGCTGTGCATATGACAGGGTTCATCAGTCAAATCAGGTAGAGCTTGTGCTTATTACATGCATCAGACCAAACTCCCTGCAGCGAGCTTTCTCTACCTTTCCACCTCCTCAGGGCTAATTTAAGAGCTGTTCTTCGCAGCCCATAATAATTGAGGAAAAAAAAAAATCAAATTCTGTTCTGCCAAAAGGAGGAAACTGGAACAAGGGAACCGGCAGGAAACTTGTCTTGCTGCCATCTCTGGCTTTCCTGAGGAAACTTGCGCTCCAGGGCATCCCATCAAAGAAAACGGAGCTGCCAGCAGGACGCAGGGCTTGAGCCAGGCAAGCAGGAGCTCGTCTGCTGGGAAAGTGAAGGCCACTTCCCACAGATAAAAAAGCAGTGGGCTGGTATGTATAGGTGAACACAGAAATAATGGTACCGTACAGAGAAGCAGAGAGACAAGCATTTTCTCTGTGGATACCTTATGCTCATACAGCCTCTTTTGTACGTACAGTCCCCCCAAATCTTCCCTGCGAGGGACAGGGGTGGTGACCGCCCCTGCCTTGCCCTGATAGGCAGTCCCTGACAAAACAGAGAGCATCGGCTCACTAACAGAGCTCTTCACACATTACAGCCCCAGCTCAACAAAATGCTTAACACACAGTTGTGGTTACTCGCTCCAGACTTTGCAGATGCAGGGAGCGAGCCCGACGTGAATGCCACCTCCAATGCAAATATTCAGGCAAACACAGAACAAAGCAAGCAGGCTAAAAGGTCATGTTCAACTCACATGGATTTGGGCCCACCCTTTGTGTCCCCCATGAAATTACTTTTTGTTTGGCCAGGTCTAAATAACATACTCCTTTTCCTCTCAATATTAAAGTGAATGCTTTGCTTTTTTTTAAAAAAAAAAATCTTTCCAGTCACTCGATGGTCCTTGCTTCAAGGGCATTGCTCACTCCTGCCAGGCTCAGTTCTGCTCCACACAGGCTGGGCATGTCTTCAGCTTCATTGCCAGGAATTGTTTTCATCCACATGAAAAGTAACACAAAAGTATAATCCCGGCACTAACAAAAACGGTGGGGCTGGTTCCCACCAATCCCACAGCACAGAACTTCGCAGGTTGCAAAGCCACTTTGCCTTCTTGTCATCATTTCTCTAGCAATTGAGCCCAGGGTGCCCCATCTTGAACCAGGTCCCACTTTGTGCCAGGTGAGGATATACAGAAGCTCACACAGCCTTTCTCCAAGCGCTGCTAATAAAGTTCTCAATTCAGATACAGTGCAAAGATGATCACTTTCAGGCTAATGGAAAATTCCATGGCATGTTTTCAGAAGTCCATAAAAACTTGTTTTCTCCAGAAGTCTATGTGAGTTCTCAAAGACTGTCCTTAGGGACTGTGCAATGAAGAGATACCAGAATGTCAAAGATGCCATCTTCTACCTAAAAGAGGCTATTGAGAATGCTGATTCTTACAGGTTTGTATCTGTAGCAGTTTTGAACAGGAAGGAAGTTCTTGAAACGGCCTGTGGAATTTAATCCGTGAAGGCACTAGATTTCTGCTATTCACAATAAAATACAAAGTTAATTTCCTGAACTTTTTTAGGCTCATTTTTTCATGTATAATCTTTCTAGGTGAAAGTGTGAAATTTAAAAACTTTCTGCAGCCATTTGCCATTATAATATCATCATCAACTGAAAACCTTTTCACATTTTATGCAAGAGGTTAAGGGGACCACTTTGTAAGTAAGCTGCAGCAAAGAAAGGTAATTTGAAATGAGAGCTGGAGATGGGATTCTCCACAAAGCATATTAAATATCAGCTGCTTGGTAATTATTTCTGGGTGTGCTCAGTTGGCACTGCTGCCTCACACGTTCCTAGCGATGCACTGTTGCTTACCTTGCCTGCTGTTCTCCAAGATGCTCCATGCATCCGCGTGTTTGTCCAGCCTCGGGTATGAGCTACCCAGAGCACTTCAGCTGGAAACAGCCAACAGGGACCAAAGGGCATGTTAACCCCATATCCAGACTTTGACAACAGTAAATGCCTAAGGAAAGATCAAAGGAATGAGATTAACACTGAGTAATATTTCCTCCACCCGTCCTCCAAGCTCCCATCAGTCACTGACTTGGAGGTTTCCTGTTGCATGTTTTACATGTTCGCCATGTTTTACAGCCCTTTTTTTCACTGAAAGGGTTTTCACATCCATAGAGTAATTTTCAACACTGTGAAGTACTTTTGTCTTAAACTTGGTACCTGAGAATACCTGGTTTTGCCTTCTCATTCACTGTTTGTAAAGAACAACCAAGAGTTAACTCCCTACCCGTATTCTCCTTACCCTTCATGATCTAACCTCTTCTTGTACAGGCACCATGCCTTTCCAGTTCAAATCAGATGGAGCAGGACAATTCCTGCTCCTTGCTGATAAAGGACTTCAAATTAACAGGGAGAGAAATTGGGCCATGGCATCCTCTCAGTGCCACTCAGCTTGCAGTTGAGCTATGTCTGCCTCCCTTATTCCATTTTCCCCGTGCCTCTTCAGATTGACCAGCACGCTGTGCAAATACTTTGATCTATTCCAGCACAGAATCCTGTTCTGAAAAATGGGAACCGCTATAAGTCAGAGGTCCCAGGTGGACAACCAATTTTTGGGATGTTCCCTGAGCGAACTGACAGACCCCTCGAGAGTCTCAGTTCAGATCAGCAGCCTGCAAGCACCGCTCGTGAACATCTGGGAGTGTTTTGTTTACTGTTTTCATCCAGAACCCCCCCCCTCATGACCTACAGGCCCAACATTGATTTACCTTGCTATGCTGCATTTGCTGGAAGTCAAGGAAGATGTGCCACCCCTCAGGATCATTGACTCAGGACCTCTCAGAGCACTGTCTAAAAGCTGGCTGTCTTCATTACAAAGCCCAAAGTACAACATGAGTTGTAAGCATCAGTGGAAATCTTACTTAAGTAACAGCTGTAAGTGCCTCATCCTGCTTTCACTGGAGTTGAGAGGAAGACCTTCATTCCTCACCATCCTTCCATCTGCCTTGAGGCCAGCTCAGGGAACAGCTGTAGCAATGGATGGTCTGAAAAATCTGCTTCTCAGCTAGTTTAAGAGGCTTAGTCTGTCAGGGGAAAAGTTAAGAGGTGTCAGAATCAGACTCCAGAAACTCTGATACAAAGAAGAATATTTTGAGGAATGAAACTTAGTCAGCAGACAAAATCACTGTGAGTTGAAGCTACACATTCAGCCTGGAACAAATTACTCATTAAACCAAACATATTGGAATAGCTGACAAGAAGGGAATTAGACCAGCTGAAGAATAAGATTTCCTAATTCTTAAATTCATTGGTTTTCCTTGATGTTTAACTGCCTACATTTTATTTTTAAAAACTGATTGTCCTGAACACTTCTGAAAATTGTATCCAGTCTTTTACACCCGAGCTGAATGCTCTTGTCAGAGGTCACATCCGAACAGAAGCTGAGGACTTGGCACAGATACCACTGTTGAAGATGTTACAGCTTAGGCTGTAGAGCACAGGACAGCCAGATCTCATTTTACCTTAAACTATGAATTTACTGACTTTGAATTACATTCTAAGCTGCAGCTCTGCAACTGCTTCTCCACACCCTCTCACTTGCACCTCTTTCTCTTCCACTTCAGTTTTTTTTCCATCTTTTCTACCTAGACATCAAGATATCAGTAAGTGTGTCGTCATCTTTTGTAGCTCCTACTATGACTGAAGCCCTGATCCTCACCAATGACCTAAAGATGCCACCCTCTCTCAAATAACTCATTCAATGGGAAAAGTAAAAGCAACATCTTAATACGATTCTGGGACCAGCTGGCAGAGAGCCTAACACCAGTATGGTTTGCACCATCCCACAAAAAACACAAACTGCATGCAAGACAGAGCATTTTCTTTCTCGAGATTGTCTAAACCACAGTGTTCTGTCCCTTCCAAGTAGGAAAGTCCCTATCAAACATTAGCTTGATGTTGAAACTGAGATCTTGATGAAATTTAAAAACGTTCTTTCTCTCTCTCGCTCTTCCTCCTCTCTTGCCACTACAGACGCTTCTGGCTTAAGACTCAGCAATAATACTGTTTTGGTATAAATAATAATAATTATTATTATTGAAGGCATCTCAACTGGAAAGCAAAACAGAACATCCCTCAGCTCAGGCTCTCTCATTAAAACAAGAGGTTTGATTTTATGGTCTAGTTAAGCCAAGCTTGAACGGCTTTCAGCTATCGAAAGTAACAACACTCCATGTGTTTGTTTTTTTTTTTCCCCAGTCTTCCTTACACCCCACGCTGGCTCACCACGAGGCATTCCTAATGCTCCTTTTAACCGCTGCTAGCTCACAGAGGAGCAATACCTTAAGCACATACTGGGTCCCACTGCTCCATAGGATGGGCAAGCTGCTTTTCTATTTCACCGGTGCTGGAGGGTGGGGAAGTACACCACCCCCCTTGCCTGCTTCTGGTTATGAAACCCTGCCACTTTCTGCCAACTCCAGCTCTCTAGATCCTTCAAAAGGCCAACTCAATGCTCCAAGACAGAAAAAAATGAAGTTAGTCTTGTCCTGCTGCTTTATTCACTTAATTGTCTCATGGAACAGGCACCAGCACTAGCACAAGGGAGGAGAGGCAGGATCAGCATCTCTCTCCCCCTCAGCAGCAACGAATAGGTGGGCTCAGCTGAGCACGGAGCTGCCACCTCGGATTCCACCTCACGTCCACTTCAAAAACAACTTGCTGGACAGGAAGAAAGGTGGCATAAAAGTTAAGAGAAAAGTGTTTTGCTGAAGTGGTGCTCACCATGCAACCAGAGCCCAGCACACTCTTCATAGTCGTTTTCTAACCCTCTTTTTACCACAACGCCCAGACTACCAAAGGTGAGGTTTAATTAATACAGGTATGGCAGAAAACATAGCTATTTGCTACTTCCAGATCCTTTTTAATTAAAAGAACAAAACAAAACAAAAAAATCCTTGGATTAAAAACATCTGCTGGGTAGAAATAGGGACTTGAAATCAAACAGGTCCCTCTTCCTGCATACAGAGCAACAACACACTGCTGTGCTGCAAGAAATCAAATCAAATCAAAAGGGTATTTTGCACCCATTCAGACAGCCTCTCGGAGGGCTGTACAGAGAGAACATCTGTGGACTGACTTTATTCCCAACTTTTAAGCTTGATTACTAGGCAGATCTTAAAATAGCTACTGGATGTTAAGCTGCAAATAAAATCTGCAGTCTCACAAAAGATGCAACCCTGATATTTGTGCTCATTCTGTAATCATGGCTTATTATCCCAGACTATTTTTTTTCAGTGGTTTCTCTTCATTTGAAATCATTCTGTACAGGAACAATCTGCTAGAGTGTCTATAACAATTTATTGCTATGAAATTATTCACTGTATTTCAGGCTGGATGACGACACAGGTGATGCATGCAACTCAGGACCACATAAATTTTATAGAGTACCTACGTTTAATATACATCTAAGTAAGGCAAAGTAGACATTGGTATTTGTATACAAAAATATAACATTTTAAAATAACTAAGGTTATGGCAGTAATACCCTAGACAGGAACTGGACAATGGTCTACAGGACCCACTTTAAACAACAGTCCTTACCTCAAGCAGATTACAGCCTTTTAATCTCTCCTAATATTCAGCTTTCTTTCCAAACGCACGTAAGCATCTTCTTGAAAATTCAGGATTTAAAATGTTTTTGTTAATCCACAAAGAGCAAAGATTAAATGTTCTCTTATAAAATGGGTATAAATATATCTGGTTGTATGTACAGTAACAGGCAAGCAGAGTAAACCCATGCATAGAAACTGGCTAAAAAGCATGACCTGAAATTCCAGCAAATGAATTACACTGAATGGAAAACTTGGCAAGGCAAAGGAAACAACAGAGTTCTGGCCAGAAGTAATGCAAAATTTGCTGGACTGTTCACTCAGTCCTGATACTTATACTAAGAAGTTCACTGAGAACAGTACTCACTGAAAATGTCTAAGACTCTCGGTGGAGATGTATGAGACACACCTCTACATTTAACAGTGGATTAGATGAAAAGCTTCTACTGCCAGAAGCTTGTTGTAATTACCTTTTAGTATTATCTGTCAGCTCACAGGTGTCAAAGGGCATTTCAGATGGAGAATCCTCATTTGAGTTCTCAGATGTAATCTGCAAATACAACGTGGTTTCTTTTGTTTACTGCAGTTTGACATGGCCTTTTAATTTTTGCCAACCATAAATATTAAAGATCTATTTGCTTCATTTAATTTAGATTTTCTGAAAGGTGCCAATTAGTCACTGACTTCTGGCACACAGGGAGAGTAAGTTTGCACCCAAGAACTCTCCTTTCCTAGAGCCTGGCAGGTTGTAGGAAATCTTCCTGTTGCTCCCCAGTCCTGGTTCATCTTTTCTAAATTAATTAGAAAGCCTGTACTTTTAAAAGTGTTTTTCAGTGACAGTATGCCACTGTCACTCAGTCTCTGCTGGTGAAAATAGTTAACACTGTTCAAGACCTTGGAGGTTTTCCAGCTGCAAATCTTCCTGTCAGTACAATTAAAAGAGTAGAAGTGTTTAAATCTCTCCTATAAATGCTTCTACAGGTCATGCTAGCTGAACGTGTCCTGGGGCTAACTGTAAAGCTAAGTTTCCTGGAACAGAAGCAACTAGTCCTGTATGCCACAGAGTAGGAAAGAAGGATGTGCCCCAAGAACTGAATCGAGACATCTCTGAAGCTGGACAAAACGTCACAGAGATTTTTTTACCTCCTTCATTCTCCTGCTTCCCATTTACCCTCCTGGAGAGCCTCGTACCATCCCCTGCCTGTGTGGCTTGCAGCCCACCTCTGCCAAGGTGATGTTGTAACCAAGCACCATGCCCTGGCTGCAGCCCCACTTGCTCTTACAGCAGTAGGAGGATCTTGCCATCGCAGCTGTCCACCACCTAACCATGGAGGATTTGCTCCCTCCCCAACTGTGGCAGTGCAAGTTCACTTGCAAGCTCTCTAAACTAGACCTGTGAAGTGTTTGCCCCCCAAAATACCTTTCTTGAAAAAAAAAAAAAAATATCTTTTTTTTGGTTTGTTTTAAATATGGAGTATTTAAGATCTAGCTTCAAGTGCACCACAGACATCAGAATTACTACCCTGCACAAGAGAGCAGAAAGACAACACGAGCAGATGAGGACAGGCACCCCAATCAACTACGAGAACTGCTGCTGCAATCATCCTGCAGGCTGCAGGAGGCCCAGTCATGCCTGGCATATGGCTTCTGGCAGCAAAGAGATTCAAACAGTGGAAGTCTGGAGAAGACTAGGCCTGATGGGGCAAAGAGGGTAGTGCCTTAACAGTGTATTTTCAGGTGGTTACAGTCAGTGTTAACTCACTCCTCAATGTAAAGCAGCTTCTAAAATGAGACAATTTCCTCAAAGTTATCATATTAAATACAAACAAATTCTCTTTTCATAAATACAAATATACACCCATATACACACACTTTTAGAACATGAACTTTATGAAACAACCAAGTGAACTGAAGCATTTGAAAACTATTTCAATCTACAAGCTCCAGGCAGACTTGGTTTTACTCAGTTATATTAACTACCACACATTTATCTATAAAGCATTCTTCTTTATTTAAGTTAAACAATTTTTCAAGGATGGTTTCCATCTATAAAATGAACAAAGTACAAGCTCTGTACAGCAGACTTTTCAAACCAACTGAAAAAACAGTTTCCAAACTATGTGTTGAAAATCTGAAAAACAAACAATATCACCATTCTTGCTCTGAAGACGGTAAGAAAAGTTCTCAGAAGACTCCACTGCAATTTGCTTCAAGGGCTCTTCATTTATCTTTCAAATGGGAGAATTACTTCAACATTAAAGACCCCTAAAAACACAGTAAGTAACTTTGGCACACTGTCATGTAAACATAACAAAAGGACACCACTTCTTCTCTGTTCTCTCGAAGAAAAGCAATGCTGTCTTTAACATACAGCTCCTATATTAAAACCCCTACGCACAGCATCCATGGGGCATTAGTGAAAATATTCCTACTTTGTATGATAGCAGTTTATATTAAAGACTTCAAAGGTGGAATATGGATTTTTTTTTACTAGCAATTCTGGTTCAGAGATAAGAGGCAGGTCAATATTCAGAGTTGCAACTGCTGATTTCAGTCAGTACTACCCTTACAATGACCTAAGCTGCAAATGGAAATACCTCCATGGTAGAAGCTGAGTGGTTGGGTTTTTTTTTTCTTTTAAATTCTGTTTTTCAGAACCTCAAACAATTGACTTGCTGCTGAGCCCATATTTCAGCATTTATTTTTCAGAATATGAAGAAATCTACTGCTATTTTAATGAACCGCATTTTTCAAGTTGTCAGCTAGGTTAAAAGGATACAGATAGGGAGAGACTAAAAGCTGCAAAATAGTTTATCCACTGTATGGCCTCTAAAACAGGCAAGTTTTTGAGAAAGTGGACTGTGGAGAAGCAAAAAAAAAAATTAAAAAAATCATAAAAGAAGTCAGATGATGGGAGGGAGAAACTGGATTTAATGCCCCCATACAAAAGGTATGCAGGTACTTGCATGTCATAACTTCAGCCACACAAGGCATTTATGGGCACATTGACTGGCACAGTTAAAGCCATTTTGCCCAGAAGGGTACCACCTCTACACCTAATGTACAGATGCAGCCAAAGGAAACTGAAAAATTGGGAACTACTCTACTTCCAGGAACAAAGAAAGAGGGGAACTGTAGCAGCATACTACAGTACAGCAGCTGTTTTTCATCTTCTTATGATCAACCCTTACATTTTTCCGAGATCCATCATCTTACCAAAACCACTTCCTGGCACTGCATGTCTGCACTAATTTTTGTCAATGCTGTCTCACTTATTAGTACTTAGTTACCTTTCCTTTTCATTTTAAAAGATCATTGAAGCATTTGCTTTTAATAAAAAAGTATATAGTCTATGCAAACATAAGAAAGGACAGGTCAAAGTTGGGGTTAACTTTGACAGCATTATTTTAATATAAAAATGACATCAGCTGGACTGAAGCTGCAAAATGCACAGGATCTACAGTTAAAAACATGTAGGACGTGCTGGTATCCAGGCTGATTCCCAGAGCCAAGCCTGAATCCATTCAAAAGCTCCATTTAAAGAAACAAAACGGTAAGAAAATTCCCCAGTAGTAGGTCTATAAATTAAGCAAGTGCAATTCAGAGATATTACATAGCTGCTCATCCTTGCAAATTAAAATCCAGATCTTGTGCTGTCAACAGTGATGTTACTATTCTATCTTATTTCTACAACTCAAAAGGGAAGTTTGAGACAAAAATTTTTTTCTCGTTAGGGCCCAGAATAAAACTGTTTGAACTCACATGGCTGCATGAAAGATCTGTGCTGTTTATAATTTTGTAACAAAGGAAGAAGTATTTTAAAGACAAAGTACTACAGAAATGATCAACACAAATATCAACTACAAGTTTAACGTTATCCAGAGCACGTGTAATGAATTTCCAAGTTGGAATAAACAATCCGAGCAATCATCTGTGCAGATGCATTGGCTTATTCTGCTATTTTCTTTCTCCTCCTGAGTTTCATGATCTCCAGTGAGGGTGAAGTGTTAAGAAGTAGATCCAGTTTGCAAAGCAGAAGCATCCAGTGTTAGCACGGACATCATACTCAGCAGCACAAAATCCGCACCTTCATAAAGTTTCACTCTCCTAGCATTCCAATCCAATTTCTGGTTATACATATGTCAATCACTTCGTTGATAGTTATAGAATGCTGAAAACTGATATAAATTGCTGGGAGCTGACAATATATATACTTTAATATATTTATATTTAGAGTCCATCATAGAAAAGTTCATATTCAAATTACCAAGTACACACAGGAGAAAAAAAAAACCTTCAAAATGACACTTCTGTTTCTGGAAACGACAAACCATGATTTCTATGCAAATGGAGATTTCAAATGATCTTCTCCTAGTAGTTTTTCCCACCCTCCCCTCCCACACCCTGCTCCCCACAGGTGGTTCTTCAGATCCATTTTTTATCATACATCAGTTGTTCCTAGAGTTAGTTATCTGCTGTGCAAGTACGTAACTGAAGACAGAAAGGAACCGTTGAAGTCTTCACACCAAGAAGGAATTGTGCTGCAGCCATGTTCAGTGGCATCTTTGCAGTGCTCCAAGTCCGCTGGATGCCTGGTGTTTGCTTCAGCACTCTCCTACTTTCAGATAAAGGTGGAATACTGAGGTATATAAGTTCCGTGGAAAGTTTTAAGAAATACATCAGTAATTCAATCAAAACTTTGCCCAACGTCTATGAATTGAAACAGCATTTTGCTTGTGAGTCCTTCTACTGCTGCAGATTAAGTGTGAATTTCCACTGTTGTGACAAAGAAGGACTGCAGATCTCAACGGTGAGACCACCATTTTTGGCATTTCGGCTGTCTAGACAGAGGTTGCTCCCAACGTGCCTCAGTTTAGAATTGCTTTCAATTTGTTCCCATTTCTGGAAGAGAAAAGACAGTTATTGAGCTAGAAAAGCAGGAAAAGGAGGAGTTCTGCATCCTGTCCTTTGAAGTCTTCATAAGGTTCCCTGGCTTGTGCTGGGGAAAGCTGTGAAAACTGCAATAATAGTACGCAGTTTAGATATCCTTGAATACAAGTATATAAATTATGGCAAGCGTTGCCAAAATCAACTGTTCATTCAGCTAACACACTGCAATAGACACAGAATACACCAAATCATTTTCCTCTACTTCAGCACTTCTCAAATACGCTGTCACACCACATTACCTGTGTGAAACCTTCAGTCTGAAGAAAAAAAATAAAAATCACAAAACCCATCCACACTTTGCTACAATTCTGAGTGTAGGGAAGCAAGAAGCACAATCACTAAAGGCAATTTTACAGAAATCCAGAAATCTGTCAGACACCTTTCAGTTACACAGAAGACAACCAGTTAATCTGTGCTGTCAGAAGCTCTTTGCCCAAGGTGGTGCCAAGGATAGAGTAAATCCCAACTACAGAATGTTAAAAAAAAAAAAAGTTTTTTTCTGTTGTATTTCTAATATATTGTGTCTTCAAACCTTATCAAGAAAATCTTGCTTCCCTTTTCTGAAAAGTGGCAAGAATATTCTTCCTTCATCAAGGAACAGCATTTCAGTTGTCTGTCTGCAAAAATTGAGATACAGAAGCAAAGAAGCTGGCAGACGATCAGAACTAATGACTTTGCAGAAAGGGATGAATTGTTATACAACCAGATCAAAAAGATGGTATGACTCTGCAAATGTGATTTTCCTCAGGCATGGGAAATGGATGAAGTTACAATGCTGCATTAATAAAATGCACTGAAGGAGTCTAGTGCTGTTATAAACAGGTCACAGCTGAAAAGAAGAAACGAAAGCCAAACCACACTCTTCTAAGACACAGATGACAATCTTCAAACTTCACTGAAGGTAGCCTTTCAAAAATACATTGTGGAATATATATTCTACTTCAGAAAACGGATATGGCAGTTGAAGACTGTTGTACATCAACGTTGTTGGGTGAAACCTTTATAAAGCCCGTGTTGGGATAACACCTCTATATGTTCATAAAAGATTGGCACTGGCCTACAAAAAGAAAAGCGCAGTACACAAGCTTATTCCTGCTGCTCTGCTCAGATGTCATGCACCCTAACTTTACACACATAAACAACAGTGAGACAGAGTGAGGAGTAGAACGGATAGCAGATACGATTACCAGTGCATATTCTCACATTCTCATTCATAACCCTTGTTTTCCCACTGTTTGCAGAGTGCATTCACGACATACTAACCTGTCTGCTGTCGTTTTCCCTACAGCCCTGAAGTTTTATTAGTGAACCAGGTGCTCTGTCCACAACAGTAAGGCACAAATCCATATGTTTCACCGACTTGTCCTTTGTTAAGGCCCATTCCTAGAAAAAGGAAGGAAAAAAAAAGTGTACAAAATTGTGTATACTAACATAAGCACAAGATGCACATGCTATCTCTGCATATATAGCACAGATTAAAATCCTATAAATGGCTATGTATGAGCATTCAAACAGTTTTTTGCTTCCCATAGAGCAGGAGAGGAAAAAAGGTCTTTTTCAAACACAGTAATTCCAATTGCTTCAGTATCCCCAAGCCAGCTCAAGGATGGGCTGGCTGTTTGCTCCCTCTGCTGTCTTTACAGGAGTACAGCGGGCAGTCACACAGGTCCCTCAGTTTTAAAATACTGGTCAAAATATTCGTCCAGCTATATTTTTACCTACCTATCTGTATGTCTCTGTGTGTGTATTACACACCCCTCGTATCTTCTATGTAGGAGAGATTTATAGATGTGTAAAAAATATATATAATTATATAAAAACCCTAAAAGCTTGGGCTGCAGCATCACTGGCCACCCTACCCAGACCGTAAATAAAGCACATGTACCACAGGGAGGGAACAGTAGTTCCTAGTACAATACCGACAACCAGAAAGCAATACACAAGCAGGTCATACTCAAGGGTAGAGGAAGAATGTTACTTCCTGTCCAAGGCGTGATGTACAACAGAATTTCTTTTAAATGCATTTAAATATGCAACTTCTTAAATAGAGAGCAAAGAAAAGTCATTCTGTATGTACTGTTGCCCAGCTTGTTTGATCACAGCATCCTTCTACGCAGGGCCTGATCTTGCGCTGATGTTCAGATTCTGTCCATGCCTTTCCCCTCAAAGTTTGGTCTCCAGGATCCAGATTGGTCTTCATTTCTCTAATTATCCTTTGAGGAAGGAAGCTGATCTATCAATTAAAGCCACGCTAATTATCCAAATCATGCTCGTCTCTACTTAAAAAGGCACAATTAGCTTTTCTCCAGCAACTAAAGAGGATTCAGAGTTGTGTAATACAAAACCCTAGATACAGAGGGCCAAGCCTGGCTACATTTACATGTTATTTTGCAAGCAATGAATGTTTCAGAAAGAAATTAAATGACTAATCCCATCCCATTTTTTTTTTTACTTATTTTCTGAAACCATAACTAAATTTTTGGCTTGCATAATCACTTTTAAACTCAGCAGATTTAACAATGATTAAATTCCTTTGAGAACAGATGGCTCAGGAAACAATCAGAACTTCTATCCCACACGATTACAAGTAATCGCCATCATACAGGTAGCAAGCCATTAGATGGGTTACCATAGTATGCAAGTACTAGAATAATGACAACTATTATTGTCATTAATATGAAAATTATAATGTTATATTATAAGCAAAAGGCAGGAGAACTCTGTGTATCCCTTTACTTGTTTCCCTAACCCATAAACTCAAAACTTTTCCTTTCACTGTCAATATGTAAAATATTTTCCACTATGTTAATCTCAGATGACAGCAAAATTACTTGCCTTCTCAGTTCTGTCCAATTCATAAGATGTCAACAAGAATCATTAATAGCCATTTCTAACAATTCTTTAAGTTATTGTCAGAGCTTATCAGGAATCACAAATGCCACCGAAAAAGACGGCCCCCTTATAAGATTTATACTCAATAGTAACAGTTGAAAATACTACCAGGAAAGTGGTAAAACCTGTGTTTGAGAAGCCTGCAGTCAGAAAAAGTTAGAACCTTGAAAATACTGCTTTTCACATCTTCACCCTTCCATCAAAAGGCTGCAAGAGCCCCAGACACAACAGAAATCACACAAGAAATTAACACATTTAAAAGCCAAAGGTACTGCTTCACAAAAGCTCCAAGCTCTGCTGCTGAAGACATACACTTGATGGCCATTCATAGTATGAAACAGAGTGTATAGATGCTTTCTTCCAGTGACCAGGAACTATGACTAGCTATACTGGAGATAAGATTAAGCAAGTTCCGCTACACCAGAAGAGAAGAAAAATTGCAAGCAGTGTATGTGCTCATCAGGGCACAGGCTGGAAATAGGACAGCTCTGCGTAGCAATTTAAAAACTGGGACATCTGAAAAAATCTCTGTCGTAAATCAGAAATATAAAGTTAGTAGAACACCACTAACCTGAAACCTTCCCCTTGCTTCTAAGTGCATTTGGCTTTACCTTTAGCTCCTTATCATAACCCTACATATTTGTACATAATTGTCAGATACACCACAATTTCGTCATCTCTTTAGAGGTGCACAACTACCTTTTTAATCACTGAATTCCACCAACCTGTTGTGGGGGGGGGGGGGGGCAGAAATCCCATTTTGACTTAAATTTTGTATTTTGAGTTGTATTGAGCATAAGCCAGAGTACACTTTTCAAATTATAGAAGGTCTCCACAGCCTATACCTGAGTACTATTAATCCCATCTCCACCCCCCGCCAAAACACTCTTGATAAATATAGGTGCAAAACACATAGTACAGATTTAAAGACTCTGGTTTGCTCCCTGTCCCTCTTCTCCCATGCTGAGCTCACTTTGTTCATTCCCTCCAACCCAATACAAATCATGCTTGGACACAAAACCTGGTTTTGACCTGTTCTGCCTCTTAATCTGTCTGAACATCCTCTCACAGGGACCTGTTCAGAGCAAGTGTATATTAGTTTGCCAAGGTCAGCCTCACAGAAGAAACTACACAGAAAAGAGGGTCAGATTCAGGGGAGGGGAGTTTGAGAGAGGAAGCTAACTTTGTGTATCTGTAGAGAACACACAATATCACCAGGAACTTCCAAGACTGCTGCACCAAGACGTATGTGACATATCCACCCTAAGAAACACTGTGCTGTTCTGAAAGACGAGGGTACTTTCATACAGGTAATAGAAAAAGCCTCCCCAGATATATTCTCTTTAATGACAGGGAAGAGAGGCATATCTCAGATGTATGATGGCAATGCATTCAGATAAACATGATACATTGTCCAAGAAGTAACTTCTTTATTTTACACTTTGTCTGATTTTAGGGTTTTACCCTTCTAATTTAAATCAGAGAGTAAAATTCTAACACTCGTTCAACACTAGATTTATAATTGGTCAGCCTCCTATTGTAACAGATGTACTTGAAGTATTAATCTTACATTTGATTTATAGTCAGGTTGATTCTGAAAAGAATTCAGTGACAAAGCAGCACACAAAACAGTGAGCACGTATGCATATACTTCGTGCATGGTAACTAAGTCACAACTGCACAAATAAATTCTTTGAAATAATGAATGTTCTCATTTACAGATTTGACACATTTGCAATTCGTTTAAGAGTAGGATTAGAAAGGATTTGTTGAAGCACTCCCTTTACTGTGAGTGAATAGGATATGGCATTTAGGCACCTCTGTTTTCTAGAAGAGCCAAAGGCGATTTAAGATTTTTTTTTTTTATACCCTGCTACTGCAAATTGGAAATTACTAATAGGGCATCACAGTAAAGCATGCTTCTATTTTGCCGACCTTAGGCCATATGCTTAACACAACACAAATTTCTTCTTAAGTAACTCCCCCCCCCACCCCCACCACCAAATCAAACACACCAATTCATTGAAAAAAGCTTTCTATACAAGCATAAAACTCCTGGGAAGGAAGTTACTGGCCTCTAGTGTAAAAGCAAATATTAATAGACACAAAGGAAGGGGATAATCTCATGCACACTGAATGAATATCTGGGCTCAGATTCTAATCCTGAAAATGCAAAATTATATTTGAGGGAGAAGTTATTTAGCTGATTTGTTATAACTGATCTGCTGATTTGGGTTCATATTCCTATCACCAGTACACAGTATCTGCTTGAGTTAAAAAGTTCCACTTTTTTTTTTTTTTTTTTTAAAAGATCATATACTGTGGAAAAAAAATTAATGGTATACAGACCTGGTTTCCCCCGGCATTATGACATTCATAAACTCCAACAACACCATCTGCAAAATGGCCCAAAGTGTCAAGGCAATTGGTACCCTGCTGCAAAGCCCCAAAAGCTATATCTTGATGATCAGGTACCCTAAAATAAAACCAGAAATACCTGCTTAATTCAGTTTCTTTATTTTTTTTTTTTTAACTCTTTGTCTTTACTTGGAGTATTTTTAAGATGACAAGTTAAAGATAAGTGATGACTACTATCTGGAAATCTCAATCATCTTCTGAGGAAGGAAGGCAATTATCTCATCATGAACTGATCAAACACGAGTAAACTTGCAAGCTTAGGACAGAATACAAAAAGACTTGTACCAGAGAATGAGGATGAATGTAAATTACGTAAATGAAAGATGACTTAACAACATCATTTAAGGTCACTCAAACTTAATGCTATCAGTTAAGGTCATCAAGCCCTCTTGTTTTTTTCAGCCAAGGTAGCTTGTGGCAGAAATACGACATTCTACATTTTTCCCAGACTGTTTTTACTAAAGTGTTAGAAAAGGGGTTAGGAATTTAAAAAAAAAAAAAAAAAGTTTTGCTGATATCTATTTTCTAATGGTTGTACATAAAGTGTGCTCATACAGTATGAAAATACCTCGGGAAACCCATTCAACAAAGTTGTGGGGCAGAGACCATGAGTTCGTATCAAACAGTAAAGCAAGGGCATATTAGCTCCTTTTAAAACTTCAGACTATGATATGAGTATAATAATTCAAGCCAGCAGAATGAGCACACGAGAGATGACACAGAGCAACTCCATACTATCTCTGATTCAGCCAAAACTCACCGTAACTCAGGATAAACATTTTCAAGATACCACTTGAAGGGTTTGCAGCTAAGTCTCTTCCTGAGTTCCATTCGGCTTTGAATACTAGACAGGAAAAAAAGGAGCAGTTTTCAAAGTCATGCTGCTGTCTTCATATACATTAAGGAATACACAGAAAACCCAAGAACAGTAGAACCGTATCTTAAAGAGATAACACATGTGAGCTAGCACTGCTTTCGCCTCAGAAGGTGCTGTCTCATGAAGAATAAACAAATAGGGCAAAGAAGCACTTGTGACTTACTTGCCGTAAGGTACATTCCTGGCTGAAGGCACTGCTGCATAATAGAAATTTTTATACTCATCCATCCAGACTTCTGCTGCTCTGCGTGTATTTCTAGGGACAATCATATGAAACACATAGGTTATATTTTCTCTAGCTGCAATTAAACCATGTCATTTATCCTTGGGTTTATTTTAGTCCTTCCTAGTACTAAGTAGTCAGCTGCCTCAAGCCAGGCAGGAGATTCCCTGTTAGATCCAACTAACAGAAAACCATTAGAGAGTAACATAACTGAAATCAATGCATTTAGAATGAAATTTACATCTTTTCCACACTCATCACTGCTTCGGGTTTTCATCCAGAATTTAATACACATCTTGGAGTTCTTTCTGCAAACTTCATGAAAGTTGTTATGTTATTGGTTTTGGTGTTTTGTTTTTTTCCCCCCCAAGAGTAACTTGACAGAAGTTAAATTCAGTGAGTGTTCACATGGATAAGCAAGCTAATTGGAAACGTAAAAATCTCAACAACTGGCAATATTTAATAATGCCTTTTACCTTTCTGAAAACAGATATGCTAACATAAGCAAGACATATTGTCAGTCTTCAGCCTATTCCTACCAACAGAGCACTCAAAGTTCCAAAAAGACATAAGCTGTCGTGAC
The DNA here is from genome assembly GCF_013368605.1 of Nyctibius grandis. Taxonomy (NCBI): domain Eukaryota; kingdom Metazoa; phylum Chordata; class Aves; order Nyctibiiformes; family Nyctibiidae; genus Nyctibius; species Nyctibius grandis. The sequence goes on along the minus strand of NC_090658.1, from coordinate 47,274,162 downwards.
ATTTAAGGCTATGAACCAAGTGAGTCTGTTGTAGCTGAGGTAACAGAGGAGAACCGGTAATTAGAAAATATTGTTAATGCTTTAAAATTCAGGAGAGATTAATTATTGCAATAAATACGAAAAACACTAACCCAAATTCTTTACTTCTAATCAAATACATCCTAACTAAAATTCCTGTATTTATGTAACTGGTGTCTTCAAATCTCCTTTTGGACTGCAAGAGGGTAATGTCGTTTTCCATCCTCTGGCTTCCATGTAAAACTCATTTACTTCTATTGTTTGTAATTTTATGCTTAGAAAATTAAGTCTTATTTCACTTGCAACTGCCATGCTCTGAAGCTTATTTTACATTTGGCAGTAAGTTCATCTAAAGCAACGGGAGTAAACCCAGTCAGCCAATAACTTCTTTAATATGATTTTCCAATTCAAAAGACAAAAAATAGTCAGGATAAAGTGAGGAGTTCTTGCAGGTCACTGAGAAAGAAGGACATGAGGAAGGAAAAAAAATGTCACAAGACAGACCTCAATCATTTTTTGCTTGAGGACTGATTTTTCCTTGCAAAGATTCCTTTAAATTTTTTGTAAGTAAAATCCCATTCAATCCAGATCAGAGAGCTATTTCAGTTTATCTGCGCTTGCTGTCTCTCAGGCCTGTGTGAGTCTCAGCCAGCCACTCAGCACCTGCCCCTGTTGCTTGCTCAGCGATCAGCTTGGCTGCCCACAGGCCAAACAGATTTTGGTGGTGGGAGAGGAACTTTTCGGTTTGCCAGGGTTTCACGACTCCAAAGGCACTTTCAAGGCCAGAAAGCACGCCTGCATCACGCTTCCCCATACTCAAGGATGAACAATTCAGGCTTAGCGTGACACGAATATGGTAACTGTGTAGATGCTGAGAACTGCCTCAACTAAGACCCAAAGAAGGCAGGGTACTGAGGAACACAGCGTGGGGTGCACTCAACACTTAACACTGAGCCACAGTTAATGAAACCTAGCACTGAGTGATCAGAGGTAGTTTTGCATGGAGCAGACTGGGGTCTGCAAGGTTTATTAGCTCGTCTGACATGGTGTATTAAGGCAGCGCATACTGGTCTAACAAATCCTGCCAGACACAAGCTGTATCTGCCCACACCACACAGCCAGGATGTGGTCTCCCCTCTCATGAAACAGGACACCCTCTCATCTGGAATCACCAGTTTGTTTTGGCTGCCAAAAGGCAGTGCATACTGACTAGTCAGCTAAAAATAGGACACTTACCCAGAGCACTTCAGAACAAATTGCATGCAGTCAAGGGACAGATGATGGTATAAGCTAACAAGTCCCAACTGCAAGACCAGCACAGGTTCCATGCACCAAGATTCTTGGCACCATGGTCCTACACGTCAGATAATACCTGTGTTACCAAGGTACCCCATTAGCTTATGTTTCCCATTCTCTCATTGCTAAAATTTATTTTTAGGCATTGTTATATTGGTTTGACACCCAAGAAAGCTGACTGAGGAGGAAACCAAATATACAGCAACTTGTCAACCCTGCTTTTAAGTGATATGCAACTTTTCTAGGTCAATTAAAAAATAATTCCAATGAAACAAAGAATTTTAAGGACATTTCAGAATTTGAGACAGCGGGACAGCTAAGGACAAAGGTAATAAACCACTTGCAGAGAAAGGTAGATCTGGAAAGGGATGTAAGTACCCAAGACACTAGTTTGCATGCTTCAGCTGTCCTCACCATTCAAGTACATGTGGGATCTCATTTCAAAGTAATTTTGAACACAAATGACTGGAAAACACAATGTGACTCTAAGAAAACCTGTCATAGTAATTGTCAGGACGTTTGAGTGATCAAATCACAATGATGTTTTGACTTCACAACAAAATCCAAAAGCTTTAATCCCAGTACCAGCGCAGAATCCTCTACTCCTGCTAACATGATGCATTTCTCAGGTCTGCTGTACCCTTGCATGCATACAGCCACACCCTCTTCCTACTTTTCAGTTGAGCTATGTTTAAGTACCTATTTAACATAACAAGAAAAGCAGCATCTTGGCAAGAGCCCAAAGACAGAAAAGCTGCAGAGGAGTGGGAAAAGTGCACAATTTATATATTTATTTATTTTTATTAACCATGCTCCTTGTTATGACATTGCCATTTTAAAACCTACCATGAAACTAGAACAGTTGCATCCTAAGCCTACATAATACAGTTTAACTGGTAGATCCTTCTACCCTCCTGATGCACACTATAAATACTGGAATAGAGATGTGATGTATTAAGGGAGGATATTTCTTTGCTAGCTTTTGTTTTCCCATAAGTACTATTATTCATTTTTCACTGTAGAATAAAATACAGATCTCAAAGAACAGGGGACCAGAAAAATCCCTACTGTAACTACTGGAAGAAACAGGACAGTGACTTTATTTTAGCAGACTATTAAATTCATTGGAGTCATCTTGGTGGCATAACCAGTGTGGAAGAGAAGAATTACACCCCTAAGGAGGTTCCTCAATCTAAGGTGAAACACAAGTCCAAATCTACTGGCAGCTTAGAGCATTCTTATGAATTTAAGTACATCCATGCCCTCTGTGTTGCTTCAAGAGAGTCTGGGCTCCATACCCCTTCAAGGATAAACAAATAATTTTATTTGCAGCTCAACCCACAGACCCTTTAGCTGAGACTTGTACTTCTTCAGCCCCCTGAGCATCAAGTCCAATTCTCTAAACCAAAACCTACAGTGATTCTTCAGCTACAACTGACAGAGCATTGGTCAAAACCTCTACCATACACTCATGCAATACCTTCATCCACGTTACTTAAAAAAACACTATGAACATGAATCAGAATTGTTATTCTCATTCTATAGAGGAGAAACTGAGGAAATAGCTCAGTATTTCAGCTACCACCATATATTGAATCAACAGGCACATTAATCTAAGTCCTTAATATTGCAGTTTCTTAGGTCTATAGAAAAAGTATTTTTAAATATAGCACAGGAAAGGCAAATATGACATAGAATGAAGTTCCCAACAGACTGGCACAAATGCCAGAATCAGTCTACATAATCATTTGTATATCACATACCGATCATGTATTAACAAAAAGCAAGCAAAGCATATTCATAACTTAAGTGTAATCTAGCTCTTAGTGAATGATGAAACTGTTTCTATAAAATGAAGATTTATGACATAGTTCTAAAAATAAAGCCTTATTTAAAACCAAATAAACACAAAGTTCTCAAAACTGACAATGTCAAGTTAAGCATTTCCTTCTTTTCCAGATTCTCAGGCTGTGTCTACTAGAAGTTTCCCTTTTTCAACTCTCAGGTTCTTCTCTCAATCTGTGTAGTTGCCTCAAAGTCATTAATTTCCTTTTAATTAATATTTTTCCATGCTAGATAATATTGCAAGTATTTCTAAATAAAAGATCCTTAAAATGAAATTACTGCCACCTGCTGATCATCTGAAGAAATCCAAAACAGTGCTATTTAGTTGAAGACTTGACTTAACAGTTACCTTGCAAACACAGTACCACTCCCACCAGGAAACGTGTAAGGATGCTGTTTGCGGAATACGTGACCCACTCTGCTGCAAGGGATGATTTCTAGGCTCCCACCACATTGCCAAACTCTGAATGAGATCTCTGAAATAAAAACATGACAGACCAACATCAAAAAATACTGTAATTTTGTAGTATACTATTTACAGAGAAAGCTTTTATTGACTATTGCTGAGAAGATCAATAAGATAGTTTTCTGAGAAATTCCAGGATAAACAAAGGCATATCAGAGCTTTTATTATTCTCGAAGCTCAGGAGAAATAATCATATTAACTTGGAAGCAAAACTGTATGTCTTCCATTATCTGAGGTTATCAGCATTCACCAAATTCATAAACCATGCTGCAATTTGCCAGAGTAAGTTAGGTCTATACATACCATTACTGTGCTTTATCTAAAGGGTAAGCAACAGTTGATACACTTAACAGATAAATTAATGATCTAGTTTATAATATCAAGGCATGATAAAACAATCAATAGATTCAAGCTGCTAACTTACTATGGCAGATAACCAAACACACTCACAAACACTGGCCATGGAAGGAGTTTTATCAAGCCGATCTTGATTTGAAGACAGACTGAATAAAGATGCAACTTCTGTAAACTGAAGGTTATGTCCAGTACACTTCTAAGCCAATCTAGTGAGGACAAGAAGGTCTAGAAATATTTATACACTTTTCTCAACTTAGACCTTTGACAGCAGAAGTCTCCTAGTGCTGACAGAGAAATTTTCTTCATTCATTCCAAATTAGCACAGTAAGAAGCGTGCTTCCAATGGCACTGTTTCAATTTTGATGATTCCCCCTTCAGTCCAGCAGCTGCTACCAGTTGCTGCGCACTACCCTTAGTTTCAAGCCTCTTCATAGTCATGCAGTATCTTTCCACAGATTTAAAAAAAAAAACCCCAGTGCTACTAAGCAGCCCTAATTTAAAGTCAGCGTCTATCTTTTAACACTTATACTAAGTGCCATTCCTTCCCCCAGAAGCCTTCCTCCCACATACACAAAGTCAGTCATAAAAATAGCATTACTTCAAAAACTAAATTAGAAAAAAAACCTCCAAAGGTTAGAGAGCGTGTCTTCTTGATGGTCTGTCCAGAGAAAAAGAAAAAAAGAGGTGCTGTGATTTCAGCTGTTGACAGTGCAAGTTAACTGCCTTTCTTCTGAATGGTCCTTGCTTTTACAAGGATAATTTCCTATTTGTTTTACTTCAATGATAAATTCTGTTGCATTGGGGCCTATTAGGCATGTTCGTGAATCCTAGACAGTCCACATAGTCCAATGTGTAGACAGGTCATCTTCCAAAAATATTAATGACAATATTGTCTTTGCCGGTAACTTACGGTCTTGATTTTCCAGTTGAATTAACATGGGACAATAGGCAAAAGTAATTTTTAAAGCAACTGAACATGACATTCTCTCTGCACATTTTTCACAGCACTGACTTCAGTCTTACACCTCTTATTTTGAGCTTAGAATGAAAAAAAAAATAAGAATCATAGTAAACAACTGGTCACTGCTTCTATTACACAAGTTACTAACAAAAGCACTTCTATGTTTCTACCAGAATAAATTACACATAGATAGAAGACTTCAGGCTTTCCCATATCTAGCGCGAATTTGGTCCCATACTGCTCAAATTGTGAAAGCAGAGGAGTAATGTTTTTCTTGTACCATGCTGAAGTATGATTTATGGAGTTTTGCTAGAAAGGTCGTACAGCTATTAGCCCAACATGAGGGGATGCTGCACTCAGTGAGGACAGCCTAGTGAAAGAAGACAGGGAGATCTGATTAAAGATAAAGGCTTATGCATTAGATAAGCAAGTGCAAACTAAATGCTCAAAATCTAGTATTAGACTTATTTAAGTATTAGGAAATACTTGCCTCTGAAATGAGTGAGATTCTGGTTAAAAATAAACATCGATGCAGTACACCTAAAGCTCTTTCTTTTTTAAATAATTCATTTGAAGGTTTAATCCAAAAAGTCACTGTCATCTATTGAATGCATGTAGGCACTGAAAAAGTATTTTTGTTTTAGAAGTAATTTAGAAATATTTTGTGTCAACTTGTTTCGTTATTCATAGCTTCGTCTACTGTGTACATTAATTGGATTAATTCTCCCTCCATAAATTCCCAGAAATGTAAACCTACATGTATACTTTCCAGCACCTGAGATTCTGAAGAATCTCAAAAAAAAAAGTGAAAATGATGAAAAATAGCTGTTTAGGAAAGACAGCAGAGGACTAGTAAATAGGGAAAAGCAAATTAATCCTTATTTGCACCAACATGGCTTCTAAAGTCTGCATGGATTTTTAAAGAAAAAGGAATATATAGCAACTAAAACTTAAAAAATACCCACAAACTCCCTTAAGACATCTTTTTTTTTGCCATACTCAAACAGTGGGAGAAGAAATTTTACTCTTGTAACAATTTCAGTGGACACAGTTTTTCATTCAAAAGGCATAAACAGGATGTCAAACATTCTTCAGTTGCAAGAGATTATGTTACACCTCTCAGTAACAGATTTGCTCTTTTTATTATAGTGTCATCGATATAGAAGACAGAGAATGTCTTACTCGCTCTCTGATTTTAGCAAAATTATTAAGAAAAGCCTAGGTTTTCAAATTAGACCCAAACCTTCTAATGGTCCATTCAGTTCCCCAGTGTACTCTGATCCTCCTATGCTTCTCAAAAAGCACTGTAAAGATTCTGAGAATTAGAGTTTATGAATTCAAGACAAGACTGAACAAACATCGATCCACATTTTGTACAGGAAGCACGTGTTACCAGTCACATTTAGCAACAATCTGAAAATGCACCCTATCTTCACGGCAAGAGCAGTTTCTTGGCTAATTTAGGCAAAATACTGCAGGCCCATCTTGAAATTTGTAAAGTTGAGACTATACTAACATGTGAACAAAATCTCATATAACAGCTGCTCTGTACATGTTTGAAGCAAAAATGCTAAGTTTTATAAAGAATAAATATAATGTATAGAATTATTTTGCAAGTCCATATAGTGGGTTATTTGCATGTAATATCAAGCCACAGATCCAGAGATACGCTTGAGAGTAAAGAGGCCTGATGAGTGTGCACGTTGAATTTAAAACTGCACATCACAGATTTCTGGTATCTGGTGCATGTGTCATTTATTGCCAATTAAATCATATGCCATGTGATTTTTACTCATCTTCAGTTAGACTGGCAGCTATGAACAAATCGTTAGCTGTCTGCTGTAGCAACTGACTTTGTTTCCCCTTCTCTACGTGAAGGAGGAGATGGAGACTTTAGGTGCCTTTTTTTTTGCTTCCCGTAGAGAAGGGGGAACAGAATGGAGCAGGAGCAACATAAACAGCTTTTTGCATGCAGTCTTTTCACCTTGAAAAAGGAGCTGTTTCTTGTGCCCTTTCCTGCTGCCAAGGCCTCAATTATTAAACCTAAGAGCAGCTGCTAAATTTTCAGGAAAAAACTCAGTTGCTCAAGTAGGTGCTTGCAGCTAATCAAATATTTAAGTGCTCTAGTGACATCAGAGGTTTTCAGAGTGAATGCGAGTATTGCTGTAGTAAGTTTATCCAATGACTGTCCAGGACATTTAAAAAAATTATGATACTCGTATTAATACAATTTAGCAATATACAGTCAAAACAGTGAGAAAACAGAAACACAGAAAGTAATTATTCAACATACATAAGAGGTTTCTTCGAGTATTACATAGGAAGGTCAGAGGCTGGACTGTAAGGATGCCTCTTCCAGTCTTTAAGTTCCTTACAAGAGTGTTGCCTACCATGTCTCCATACTTAATGTGCTGTATACAGCAGATATTTCCTTGTAGGCCAAGCATATGCTCAATGCATATGCATATTTCAGTAACTCAAAATACTCATGGGTTTTTAAAGTTCAAGGTATTTTAGGATTTTGCAGCTAGCACGTGCGGTAGAGAAGTTTCTATCCTTAGAACTGGTCCTAAAACACATTCTTAGAATGTCTGAGAGGCATCTCTACCCTAAAAAACTAAATTAATGACAGAATGGAAGTCTTGAGAAGTTGTAGAGTTCAGCTCCTCCCAAATATTTATTTTTTTTTTTTTAATACAAGTATACTAGTCTTGACTGGAGAAAAAACTTCATACAATACTGTAATGCAAAGAGCAAAAAATCCTACTAAAGCCAGATCTAATCAGCAGGTCAAAGAAGAAATGGCTAAAGCACAAGTTCTCTCAGCCCCTCTTCAGTCTTCTCCAAATCCCACTCACTTAAACATCTGAAAATAAGGAATTACAGCAAAAATGCCTTCCCAACCATAATTATCTCATCAGGCTAAAGTAGGGGTATAAAATTTAAAAACTCATTAAGTTTAGATGCCAGGCAGTATAGGATTATTAATGTTAAGAAACAGATTATTCTTCAGTCAGCTAAATTCTAATTGATTTCTTAAGATGTATGTAAGAACATTAAACTCATGAACTCCTGTGTTCTACTTTTCATGATTAAATTTCATCTTAAAACATGCCTTAAATTGCCAGCATTTAAACATTATTTTATTTTAATCAATAACTTTAGATGAGGATGTGACTTTCAAACAAGACAGCATTTTTGAAAGTGATTTCCTATCTACATCCTGTAATTTTTTATCAGCCAACTTTCATTACAAAAAAATTTCACTGCTTAATGAACAAATACTTTTATTCTCTCATATTTAGCATATAATTCCTACCTTGCTTTAATTCTTTCATTGAAATAAACCTTTTGGATTTTGCCAATAATGCATGTGAAGTTTTAACTTCGGTTTTAACCCTCTTTGCACAAAATCAGGAAGACCATGACTCCGTGACAGTAAAGGCAATGACAAAACCTTCTTTCTTTCAAGACTGATCTGAAGGCAAATGATATACATACCTAAGTTTTCTCCACCCCAAACATCCATCATCATGTCATACTTCCCTAGTTCTTCAAAATAGGATTTGTCCATCACAAATAACCCACCAGCTATCATGGGTGTCCTAAACAGACAAGAAAAATCAAGCTAAATACTTACAGAACCATGAACTGGGAGGTAACTTATTTCCACCTCAAGGTTAACAACTCCCTGAAAAGATCTGCAATGATTTCAAATGCAACTAATTTTGCATTTATCACTTCAAATGTTGTCTGCACACATTTCTATGGCATATATAGTGCTATGACCACCTTCTGAGGCAGTTTCCAAATTTCCATTTGGCTCATAAGTTCCTTATGTAAAGAGTGGCAATTTGTGCCAGCAACAAAACATTAAAACTGATGCTGTAGTTTTAGCCCTCTAAACACACCAACTTTAAACAAAGTGACATCTACTTTTTGTTAAGGGTAAATAAACTACCAGTGTGCTTTAAAGTATTTTTTCAAATACAATTTATTTCTGAGTCTCATAATGCTACATAAATATGAATGAAGTTTCAATATTAATGAAAGCTACAGTAAAGATCCCCTTTCATCCTCAGAGATGATACCTAACTTTGTTTAGTTGCAAACTACAATCTATCAGAGGGAGAAACGGTGGTACAGACATACTTTATGGGAGCAACTGGATTTCCTTGCCGTGCTCTTCTTTGCTCTGGTGTCATGTAATCCCACTTGAATACCAGGTTCCAATCGAAGCCTTCAAGAAGAAAACATTAGAGAGCAGGATGTTAAAAATACTGTGGCCATCATTCAACATGTAGTAACATAATGTTGACTGAAAACACTGGGAACTGTAATTTAATTAAAAATTTAAACTTGTACAAAATTCTGGGTAGAAAACAAACAAGTACGAGTCCAGATGAAAGGTAAAGAAGTTGACAGGACAATAAAAAAGTAATCTCAAACATAAAATAACTTTTATTTCTCTTGTTGCCATCTATTACACAAAGTAAGAAATTCAGTCAACAAGTGACAAAGCAAAAGCCTTATGGAATGTCATATGAAGATCTTTCAGGCATTACAAATGCTCCCAATAGTCTTTAATTTACAATTGCATTTCAACTCTTATCAAACAATCACATATTTATGTTTACACAGGCTTTATGCAAGTACTCTTGGTACTCCTCTATCAGCAGAAGTTCTCTATCATGAAGGTCACAACAGGTTATGTAGCTCCCACTTAGTAACATTCATTTAACTTCCTCCTTCTAAGTGTAACATTTTTCAAATCCGAGGCAAGCGCTAGAGCACCAAAATCTTATTTCCCTTATGTATGTACATATATGTGTGTACACACAGCAACAGCTGGTCTGGTCATTTCACAAGTTAAGTAAAGAAGCACATAAAGATCACTAGAACAGACTAGACTAATAGGTCATTTACAGCAGCTTTCTACCTGACAACCGTGTGAATTACCTCCTTTAGGCAACGATATACAGCTGGTATAAGACAAACTTCCTAGAGGAAACACTTTCGTAACAGTTTTTGAGGCAGGTTATGCCCATAAGCATGAACTTAAAAATTAAAAAACTACACAAGGTCCATAGCCCTCTCCCAGCACACCTAGCAAATCAGCCTTATACAGACTGCCTGCTGCCAAACACATTTAGATCCTATGAGGTCATGTAATGAATGATTTCCAGATTTCTGGTGCACAGATGTCAACAGTTTTCTTTCTCCAGCATAAAACATAAAGCGATTACTTTGTGGGGAAGCAGGGAAAAAGCTAAGGTAAACAGACAACAGTTACAGTCCTATAAACTGTCTGTCTGTGTCCATAAACGTGCATAGTAATGACTGATGCGGAGAGTTGAAACCTAAACAGTTTTCATTTTAACTCACAAGATATTTATCACACACACACAATGCAGAAATTATCCTGAACAGTCTTTACAGCACACATGCCAACACTTTCTCTCCATGTTTGAGTATTTCATGAAGTGTTGCACTGTAAAAATGAAAGACTAACTACTCCAAAACTCAAAGTAGCAAAACAGTAAAATGGCTACAATCGATAGTACTGAAAAGCCTCCAGCACGAAAAGTAAAACGAGCTCCAATATTTCCATGCAGTTAAAAAGTCTCATTTCATCATACATACCCAGCAAAACTACTTGCATCTGGGAGAACTTTAAAAAAACCTACTGTTCTCCAGCAGAAGAGGTAGAGATAGAGTTACGTATATGCCAGTGAACACAAGGGGTCTCTTTTGGAACACAGCACTCTGTTACAAACTCCGAACAAGTGTATGAATTGTCTGCCCATAAAAACTGATTTTCCGTCTCCATTTTCACTGACTCTGGGAAAAATCTCCACTCAATGAGATAACATCAGCAACTCTGTAAAAGGAGTATTTTTATACACAAGTGCATATCCAATATGAAATTCTATCCGGTGTAAACTGCATCATAGGCATACTCTAAATTATTAGATCTCAGTTAACTACAGTTTATTCCAGTAATTAAAGTGTTTCTCAGGGTGGCATAAACACTTTTGCAAATCCCCCTTCAAAAAAATATTTGTAACGTGAAGTGCATGGATTTAGCAATGGCCAGACGACTCGGGAATTATTTCAGCCCTGTCCTCTTTAAAAAGTTTGTAGGATTTGCTAGGTTGCTTGTCTTGGGTGATTAAGTCCTTTCAAAACAGACCAGGCACAAATGCTGTCCCAGCTGTCTCAACTCTCCATGCTTCAGCCACACAGATACTGTATCTAAGGTTAAAAGCATAGTTTGGTTTCCATCTTTAGACTTTGGCCCCCGTGAAAGTGTCCTGTGATGCCAAATACTGCAGTGCCTCTAAAATGGTAATCTGTCCACTGGGAACTGAAAAGAAATGTATTATTCCCATTTCAGCAGGCCCCTAAATAGCTTTAAACACTGGTATGTGCAAAATTTCTATTGTTAGAATGAAAAAAAAGACAGCTTCTCATGACTGAGTCCAGAAGTACAGAGGCTCCATGCACTTAAAAAAAAAATTGGGAAATGTGGTTCCAAAGATGAAGCATGAAAAGCAGTAACAAGTGAAATGATCTCTCAATCTTCTCCCACTTCACTTGGGAAGAATTAAAGAGCATGAACCCCATAGGAACCAATCAAAGGTTTCAATGAAAGAATTCCTCCTCCTGCTGCAGACAACAATAAAAGCCACATAATGGTACAGAGATTTCCATACTTGAGGCATAATGAATAGATTAAGTAAAAGCCTTAAGGTTTTAATAAAGCTGGCACACAAATAATAGCACAGGACTATACATTAGCATACTGTGAGTATGTGCGCTATAGGTGTTATTTCAGAACGTTAATTAAAAGGAACCTCTCACCTCCCGATCACTGACTAGAAATTGCAGCATATGTGATATTATGCACATATTGCTTTTATTTTGGTTTACTGGAACAACACTTGGTGGCCAGTTAGAGACTAGTAACTGACAGAATGAGCTTGAAATTGGTTTTTCCTTCCTCACTCAAGAAAGTCCATTCAGAAAAAGCTGAAACACTGCAGGAAGAGCACTGTGTAATTTCTGTATTGTGGCCCTCCTTACATCTTTGTGCAAGCAGTTCAGTTTCCAGGGTTGTGGGAACTAAAATTATTTAAAAAAAAAAAAAAAAGAGGTGGGGCACAGAACAGCTATTTTAAATGCTAGGTTCTTGCTTACCGTGAAAAAAGTGAAAGGAAGATTTTTTCTTTTTTGAGAGGTTTTTGAGAGTTTCACAAGTCTATTTGCTGTCAACAGTTTACACTAGCTAGACACAGTGAAACTGTAATACTGTAAAACTCAATTTAATAGGACATTTTGTAGCTGTAAAGGTATAAACACTACAAATTTTCCAGGTCACATGTTCCTCTCTTCACAATTACAGATCATGGCTAACAAAAACATCTATTTTTTTAAACACATTCCAAAGCCTTCTGCTTATTCAGAAAAGTTTAATTTTTTAAGCAAACCAGCATATTGAAAAAAAAACTCAAAGGCACTGCATTGCTGATGGATTTCTAAGCTAGTGAGCAATTAAAGCCCGTCTTATCTAAAAAGAGAATCATAAGCTCCAGCCATAAGATGCTTCTGACATATTTACACAATCTTACAAACATTGGAGTGAGTACTGCACATTGGTAAAAGGCAGGATAAATTTATAAGAATTAGTTTTAAAGCAGAAGACAATAAGGCAAATTCCAAGCCTAGAAACAACTGACCTATAGAACTTAAACTAGTTACATGGAAGGGGAGAACAGTACGTTAACTGCCCATTCCACAACTGCAGTGATTATGAGCTTTGATTCTTGATGCCTTTTTTTTAATTTGTATTCCAGTACAGGTACATACCGCCTTTTAAATCAGCTGACGCCCCCACATACTGGAAGTTGTCCATATTAATTACATCAATAATGGGAGACACAACTCTGGTCTTGTCCTAAAATAAATATTAGAAAGTAATATTGAAATAACGAAATCAATATATAAAGGTTCAGGCAAATGAGATGTTGAACAGTTCAGCAGGATTTCATTAGCATGTCTCCCCAGCTCTCCCCATACTTCAACTTATGGCTGTGAATAGCATTGCTCAGCACTGCTTCAGAAACCACACGACACGGCTGGGAATCCTCTTTCTATTCTAGGCTACTTATATTCAAGTAATCCCCCTCTTCTGACTTGCTCTTGAAGAAGGAGGCAAACTTGTAGTTCTAAAGGCAGTCAAGCAAACAGCACTTCCATTCTTACTTTTAAAACCAGCTCAAAGAAAAGAAGCATCCAGGCAATTTATATTTTCCACAGCAAATCTCTAGCCACGCAATGTACTATGGTTTTAAGTGTTCTATGTACACTTAGGCCCTTCTGCAATCAGAAAAGTCTTAGGTTAATGATAATCCATTTCACACTAAGAATTACACTTCATAATCAGACACTTAGTTAGGAAAGAGAAGCTAAAAACACCTCAAACTAATGAATGCTATTAATCCCCAGCAGCCAAGATACCAGTGGCACAGATACCACATTCCTCTGTCCAACCATGGTCTCGTATACTACTATGAGCAATGTTAATTGCCTTATCTGATGTTTTTGTCAAAATAGTTTAAGAAAAAACAAAAATCTTTCCAACAACTCCACACGCATCATCCAGTAGGATCACAAGACATCAGTACTCTAAAAAAAGACTCATCTGATATTAGAAATGCAATATCATGGTTAAGCCAGTTTGCCTCCATGACTTACTGGTGGGAAAAAAGTTACATTTACACACTGAAGGATAACTTCTATGGTAGTTTGATTGAACATTTTGCTTGCATTCAAAAGAAAAGTTTGAGCTCCACAATTTAGTATCATTCAGAGAGCACAGATAACTTCAGAACAGTGTGTCACCGAATCTGTGGATATAAAAAAACATTTTGAACAAACAGGAGATATTTTGGTAACTGTTATAGAGAAATGGTTCTCATGGTTAAAAAACCATACCAACCTAAACATCTCCATTTTAAGAATTTATTTTATAAGTATGTCTTCAAACAACAATACATATATTCTAAACAGTGGTTCAGCAGTGTGTCCCCTTGCTAATCAGTATTATACAAAACAGATTGGAATCAAACTAGTATGAGAATAGCTTGAGCTCTTAACAAGAGACTTAAAAGCAACTCTTTTAGTCAAATGCTTTGCTTGGTCCAATAAGGACATTAAACACCCATTTTAATTTATTGAATCTTAACTATTTAATCTGTGCTGATTTTAATAAGCCCTCATTATGTAGTTGTCATTTACCAGGTTGTTCTGCCTGCGTGAGCAAAAGTTCATTAACTTCTGTATCAGCCAAAAGGAGAATCCAAGAGAATCCAAGCTGAAGACTAAGCTAAAAGCTGAATTTCTGATTTTTATATTCCTTTTAAGTATCACTGCAGCTATATCACCCAGGCCAAATATCTGCTTTTATGAGGGATGTAATATAACATCTAATCAGATCTGTTACTAATTCTTAATTAGCTTGGTCTAAAGCAAACTAGAAACACAGACAAAAGAGACCAACCTGTCCTATTCCCCATCGATCACATCTTTAGCTCCTGTTTCTGTTAGCTGTAGCCCCAAGTCCATGTTCCTAATGGGAAGCATACAGTTTTGCTAACTGTGTTGTACTTGGGAGGCAATTATGATTTACTGCAAAACACTAACTGTGTTTGTGTGCCCTCCTACACCACTAAAGCACTTCAAGTGCACCCATGACCTTATTTTAGGCATTCTATACACAGTGATAGAATTAGAAAACTCCTTTATTTAAAGACTGATGAGACAGAAGATATCCAGCCTATCCAGTTATTCACAATACATCCACCAGCATGAAATACAAAAATGAAGCCACCCTTGCTTTCTTTCTCGTTCTTTCCTTAGCTGAAACTGAGACAGCTTATACATCTATGCCCATCTCTAAAAACCTTTTCTGACAAAAATTTGCATTTTCTCAAATGGTTCTACTTGGCACAGTTGAACCTGGTGGTAAAGGTTGCCCAAGCTATCAGGTATCCCATTAGGTAGAGCTTCAGTGAGGCTTCAACTTATCTCCACCATGCTGAGTAAGCAGGTAGCACACTGTCTCTACGCATTTGGGATTTCCACAGGTTTTTACTGCTGGTCTGATTAGCTCTATCAATATCAGTGCGACACCACACTACCACCACTTGCTACACCTAATGTATTATTTAATCAACTTACAGTTGTTTCTCTGACAAATACGCAGGTTGTGAGCATTCAGTTCGAGGTACAACCACCACTTTGTTGGCTTGGAAACATGCTGTTCCTTCCATGATTTGAAATTATAGATTTGTTCAGCAGCAAAGCAGACAGACTTGCACATTCTTAAGGTGATGCCTTGCAATGCACTACAAAGTTATTAGTGCAGAGAGTGCGAAAAAGAGCTTGTGGGTCTCCAAAGTATAGGGAGTTCATTCACTTAAAATACTAAAAAGCAGCTGCTCCCTTTAAATTATCCTAAAGCAAGATATTTATCCACAGTGTGATTAAAGTATAAATCCAATATGTATTTTAGAAACAAAAACACAAGCAAAAAGGAACTCTTCTTTTTGTAATCTCCTGTTTCATTCTGAGGGGTTGACACCACAACTTATAACGGAAAACACAATTGGAAAACCACGTGCTTCTTGGTAAGGATAATGGAAAGAAATAGCCTGTGAATACTGCAAGTCTCTAGTACCTGGAAATTTGTAGCAGCATATTTCATTTTAATATTTCATAAGGAGGTTATGTATGCTCTAGAGAGTTAGACTATTATATGTGGTTGGTATAAACCATCAGAAATTACCCTCAAGATTCTGGATACATTGCTTCTTCCCCCCTCTAACCATCTCAAGACACTTTAAAGATTAAGCTTCAAAGCATTCTTAAGAGAAAATATAAATATCTTCCTTTCAGCATTGTGCCAATTGAAAGTTGACTCATTCAAGGTCACAAAATCTGAGACAGATATGAAAAAGGAATCCACATCTCATTTCTTAATCTTAGCTCTTTCTTCCTTTTAAGATCTTCTTTGTTTAAAAATACCTTCCTAAAAGTGATATAGGATTTATAGCTATGCTATGAAAACAGATTAGTTCAGTTCTGCACCAGAATCTTCCATTTTTTATTTTCTCATGTAACTGATGTATTATAAGAACAGAACATAAAAGTGATTAGAAATTGGAAATAGAACAAGCCAAGCAGACAAACGTTCACGAAATAGCTAGTAGTTACCAATGTTTTCAAGATTGTGTATACTTACTGCTACGTTGACATTTTGGGAGAATCAAAGGGTTAAGCTCCACTGGGTCCTCATTTAATCTCCCCTAACCAACAAACACAAAAAATCTAGAGGGCATAAAAGGTAGCCTTAGGGAATCGGGTAGAAAACTATTCTCCAGGCGGGAGCAAAGAGGGAGAAGATATACCAGCTCCAGTTTACACAGGTATCTGTATGTTCTGAACTCAAAAATATTCACATTGTACATATGTTGCTTCTGCTCTAAGCCTTTGCTCAAATTGCTGAAGAAAAATCCCTAGCAGTGTCAGACCCCTCTAGGAATGCTAAGCAAGCATGGTCAATAGACAGAGATACTCTAATCAGGAAACCATCTCAAAGAAGAAAACTGTGGGATGGATCATACTTCAATTGAAAAGGAGAGCTTGATGCCTCAGGTGCTCCTAACACAAGCAAGAGGTCAAAGACACAGCTTTCTAAAGTGGTTACAGCACATCAGATAGAGTACTGTAGAACCAATTCAATTCAGACTGTTTCCTGGAAACTATAAATTTTTTGTATTATAAAATACACAACTACCCCCAAAACTCTGACAGAATTAAATGCCAAGTAGGCAATTCTGGAACAAAAGGAAAAAAGAAAAAAACCACACTTTCCACCACATATAGAACAGATGCAGCAGCACATCAGAAAATACTGTAATAATGTATAGTAGCTCTGACATGAAAAAGTTAACTTTGAGGCCAGAGCAGAAGTGAGTTCATGTCTATTCAGCTTCTTGTCACTGAGACTATCAAGAAAATGCTGCCAATTAACATCAGGTAACATACCATCTGCACTGTGAGCAAAATCAATCAATTTAAAATAACAAAGAACCGTCATATACTATATGTAAACACTATCCATGCCTTAATTATTTGAACAAGCAGAAAGCTTAGAAGCTACTTTATCAAACCTCATATCTGTTGGTTGGGAATCTTCCCAGATGAAAGTAAACTGGAATTCCACATCAATTTATTTAACAGTACCTCAAGCTTTTAAGAGCTGAAAACTCTATTCATACAGCTGAAAACTATTCAATGGCACACGTGATTAGTGTGTATCATGGTGACAGTTGTGAGGAGCAAGTTTTGAAGGATCTAATAATTCATGTGCTGCTAAAAAAGTGGCTGCTGCACAAAGCAAAATATGCACCAGTTTCTCCCAGCAAGTACAGCACATGCAACCCTGGATCTTCACAAAATTGTCAGCAATTTAATAAGAGGTTTTACATTCTGTTATGATGAAAAGGTAACACTTTTTCATATTCCGCATCAGTTTCAGAAAGCTAAATGAGTATGCCTTGAAAAAAGTCATAGACAAGAAAAAGGGTAAATGGCAAAATAGTTGTCTTACTAAAACCAGGGTTTTGTTGCCCAAAACTACCATTTCTCTTCTGATTTCTTGAACAGGTAGATGCTTCAAACCATGTACACAAAAAGGCTTGAAAAAAGTTCCCACATCCTAGAATCCATTTGTACTTCAGCTGCAAGCATTCTTCACTGCCTTATTAGATATATTTAACGCCTTCAAATTTATTTTCCTAGTTAATAATTATAGAGAAATTCCCCCAACTCTTCTGAGGCTGCAACACTTTACATGGGCACAGAAATAGAAGGCAGTGCTATGTTACCCATGCTCAAGGGCTTTGTAGGCTCTAGGTACTGTAATAGTGTCCAGATTTGAGCTGATTAAAGTTATTTCTACTCCAAAATAGGATTTTAACTGCTGATATGTCTTAGGCAACTTACAGTATTTCTGGAATAGACAGTAAAGCATCATAGAACCAAACAGAATAAGGAAAATCAGTCATTAATCAATAGCTTCTCCATAATGAGTATACAGGGTTTACTTCCTTTTTTTTGCCCCCTCTCCTTTTTGGGGGAAAATGCAAAGTGAAGCGTGGGGAGTATAAGCGAAGAACTGGGCATTAACAAAACAGAGTAGCTTAGGAAAACCATTTTGACCGGGAGTGTTTTGAAAGAAAGCCTTCCCAGGAAGGGGAGTTTACCAGAAAAGGAATGCAACTAAGAAAGAAGAAAAACCCTGTTGTCTTGAGTGTTCCCCAGTGCTTTTTGGGATTACACTTGATTCACTTTCCACTTCAACTGAGTTCCTCCAGAGCAAGTTAACAAGTAGACCGACCCCTGAAGAACACAGTATACTTTCAATCCTCTCAATTGCTTTTCTGGGACACAGATGAAGCATCATTTTCATAGAAGCTGAGAGCCCACAGTCCCTGCTAATTTCCAGGAGAATTTTGGTTTCACAGCTCAGCCTCTCTCCTATTATCACACTGAATCTTAATGGGGCATAAATACTCAGGTAAACTGAATTACATTGAGATGACATTGGTTGAGGAGAACTATACTTTGCTCTAAAGATTTTCAACACTTAACTGAGGAGGTCCCTAAAGAACCAAAGCAGCACATATTTGAATTGCTTGTAAAGATAATAATAAATATTCACATTTTATGTTCCTGTGTTCACAGATTAAATGAACAAAAAGTAGGCTTTAATCATGGAACACTCTGATCATCTCCATCATCTCACTTCAGAGAAAAAGCTTCCTTAGAAAATGCATAAAGTTAATGTAGTATAAACCAGATGGCTTTAAAATTTAAAAGCTACTCCTTTAGGAAATTACTTTAGAAGAACTCTTTACTAACCTCAGCGACTCTTTCCAAAAGCGGTTCCAGCCAGTGTTCATTGCATTCACAGTGACTATCCAAGAAGGTCAATACTTTTGCTTGTGCTGCATCTGCCCCTCTGACACGGGAGCGCATCAAGCCTGAGAAGTAAAGATAAAATGTTTAAAGTACTTACTAAGGAAAACAATCAACAGTAGTGAGAAACTATTGCATTCCAAGTAAGTCATAAATTAAATTACTCTAACTCAGACAGGACAAACACAGAAGTTCTATTATCAAAATGAGATGCTAGTTAACAATTCAGTGAAATGACTTCGTAACAGCCTTCAGGCTTCCAACCTACTGCACCCTAGTCTACAAGTTTCAATCTGATTCAGGTAAAAGAATTGAAGTACCTTTTCAAAAAAAGTGATGCACAAGTACCGCTGGGTCTGCATTACAATAAATAGCATTTATACTGATAAATGTTACTCAAGATGGGTCCTGAAAACAAATACGTTTCCAACAGTTCTACAATAGAACTGAGGAAAGCATCATCATTAACTTATCCTCCCCACTTTTTTTGCTGCCCCTTCATCTTAGTTCTCACCACAGCCTGTCCATTCTTTTATCAACTTCTTCCAGAAATAACCATGCTTCATTAATTCATGTCCAAGAGTCTTCTTCCCATCCCTTTCAACTGTCTTTCCCCTGTGTTTCTTGCAATTCTCTTTTTTGTAGTTTGGTTGGTTGGTTGCATTTTTTTAATCTTATCTTGAAAAGATTTCTTTAGGAAGAAATTTCTGGTAAAGCCAAAAGGTTCTTCCCTTCTCTACACCTCAATCACACAGATCCCCTCACTGATTTACCCTCTTCCTTTCCTTCCTTCTCTTAATATTCATTCACTGGATGACCTCAACATTCCTTAAAGTCCCTTGCCATATATACACACATACCCCAGAACATCCCACCATGTACTTCAATACAGAAAACCAGCAAGCTTCCTCATTCCTTTGAAAATTTCCTCCCTGCTTTTCTCTATTCAAAATTCATTGATCTGTCAACTCAAGACCATGCCAAGTAATTACCTTTTTTTTTTTTCTTTCTACATTGTTTCCCACCAAATCTGTGCTGCTTCCCCCCCTCAAATTGAAACATCGTGAAAGAGTCAAATCCATTTCTTTCCATCACCTTTATAAACTAAACCTGCAAAATGTGACCTGCCAAACAGAATACAAGGTGCTTAAGAGGAAAAGCTTGTTTGCTCTGTTCAACATTCAGCAACTGCCTCATCAAGATCCTTGTACTATCTCTTACGGCAAGCATGAGCACTTTACTGTTGTAGATACGCGCTATGCTGATGCTCTCCCACAGTACTTTCCACACCTTATCTGTTGCATATTGGCAGCTAACTGTAGCTCATTGCTTTTTATGCTGTGTCTCAAATTCTAACCTTTGAACCTGTTCTGTTCAGTTTTTCCATATCAAACCATTCCTCAAGCATCCTGGCTATGTTCCTTTTACTTTTGCAATTCCTCCTTCCAGAGCTTATTATTTCTAACTTACATTCTTACAGAACCTACTGTCTTGCCCTACTTCCATAGAAAACACACAACAGTGTTTCCAATTTCAGATTTATGGCCAAAAAAAAATGGAGATGACCACTTTGGTCATTGAGTCCTCTACAATCACATTCAGCCTTACAACAGAAAGAATCGAGAAGGTTCCCCTGAACATTTACTCTGTAGACTTTCATGCCCTCCAAAACACATCTGTTCCCATAATAAACTCTGGTCTTACAGATGAGACTAAAAGCTACTATCACATATTTCTGAAAGCAAGGCAGTCAATGTCACCCCTCCACAGACACCATCCCTTTATTTTAATTTTTGTTTTAAAACACACTACTTTTCTCTGTTGTTCATACTAATGTATTACTCCTAGCGTCCTACACACTGCTTGATTTTACTGATTCTCTTAAAATTTAACTTGTATGTGTCTGAGATACAAGCATCAGCCTACACTTGAAAATGAAAACCAAAGTGAGTTATGAAAATCAGGCACAGCAAGCCAGCAATCAAATGAAATCTTACAGTATTTTAACTTAAAAAATTATCACCTGCTTGCACATATGGGTGCCTAGGCAAAACTTTATGAACAGTACAGTAGATCCCATGGGTAATAATTTAACCTTAATCTCACAAAAATACCAAGTAAACTTGTACTGTGCTTTCAATCTGCAAATAGTTGTTCTTTTCTGACATAGTAAAAGATCTGTCAAATCATATTTCATTTTCAGATATACTGATTCATATTTTTAAGTATGAATCTGTACATGCAGTACAAAGTTAATATTTGTAATTACTAAAAATAAAAATCAAAAAAGTGTTACTTCATTCTTTTTTCCATTACTATTATCTCCATCTTTAAGTGCTGTACTGAGCAGAAAAATTACATTAACTTACTCAGAACCCTGCAACCATAGCAAGTCATAGAAGGCCTGCCTTCCTAACAAGCCTTTGTTCACAAGTATATTCCAAACAAAACATTTAAACACTAAGAACCCACCAGTTTGCAATAACTTTAATGATGGGACAACACAGGTTTTGCACACGTATTCCAGTTTCTGACAATCTAATGATTCTAGGTGCTCCCCAGGCCAGGCTGGCAGCCTAGAAGATACAGTGCTTATAAAAATAAA
The DNA here is from genome assembly GCF_013368605.1 of Nyctibius grandis. Classification (NCBI taxonomy): domain Eukaryota; kingdom Metazoa; phylum Chordata; class Aves; order Nyctibiiformes; family Nyctibiidae; genus Nyctibius; species Nyctibius grandis. Next base: position 47,252,568 of record NC_090658.1, on the reverse strand, counting down.
CACGCACATATCTGCTAACTCAGTCAACTATTTCAACTGTCAACTCTCAGTTATTATTTCAAACAGCTGTAGAATAACAGTTGCCTATATCTAATACTGTAAGCTCCATAGCCAGGAAGCTGTCGACTGAAGGGCTCAGTTATCTGAGCCCTATAATTTACAAAGCAACAAAGAAGGAAAAAAAAAAAAAGTAAGACAAGTTTGTTACATGGCACACTGGCTTCAGCAAAATTGTCATATGTGGTCCTGGCCCTCCTGGCTGCTCAAACCCTCTCAAGTTTGACAAACAGTTTGCTGGGTTGTCCCTCAACCGGATCCTTAAAATGATATCTAGTAAGGGAGTCAGCAAAAAAGAGGGCTATTCTTAAGCTGGATCATTTCAAAGATTCATACAGTTTACAGAGAGACCTTACGTACAATGAAAGCAGCTTAACTGAGGATTGAGTGCAGTAAGAGAAAGGAGAGGTGGAGTGTGAAAAGCAGTTTCTCAAGTCAGCTTTCACTGTGAAAGCCAACAATGGGCAATTGCCCACACAACACTACAGAATTAATCAGAGTTACTGTTTTTACTGGCACAAATGCATTTATTTTTATTCCTCCTACTAGTAAGTTGATTTATAAAGTGAAAATCCCCCCTTCAATACGGAATGTATAACAGAATGTTCCTTTAAAAGGCTTGATGAAGATTAACAGATAAGGCAGCACAGCAGAATTTGTTTCTTCCTTCCCACAGACTAAGCCTACCTTCTCGGCGATCATTTCGAAGAACCCGCACTTTTTCAATTTTTCCCAAGAGAGCACCATCCTCAGCTTTAAAATAAAACAAAATAAAAATCAAGTGATAAGAACCAGTTTGATATTCATTACTGTATACCATAAGAGTGGCTGTACTCAAAGAAAAACAAAAGCTTTGTAGTGGGAAGTGTTTATGGTCATAAATAATTAAATATAAGATACATGCTTAATAAAATGCCTACTTGTTTCACCAGAAATAAAGAAAAGTTACCAAGTTAAGACATTACTACCCTCATTATGTTACTTAATTTAATTTTACACTCTTGAAATATTTTTATTTAATGATATTCTCTTTGCTTTAGACTGTTTCTACATTGCATAAGAAAAAACCCAACTTTTACAGCATTAATCTGTTTTCTAGGATTAACTGTTTTCTACACATATAAGAAAGCTCACTTTTTAACCAACATTAAGGCTTAAACCTACCCTAAACTAGCTATAAACTAGCAATGCAAGTATAGACTTTAACTTCCTTTAAGAAATGTTACTCGGAGGTCCATTTCAATTGTTCAAGTTTGTATTGTGACACCCTAGTACTTATAAAATTTGGACTTATTTTAGATTCAGTAAGAATTTTTCCAAGAGACTGAAGGAGATCAGCATTCATTTAATGCAGTGCCACAAAAATATTTGGTGCAAGAACCATGGGTTTTATTTTTACATCAGATAACATGCTATGTAAAGGCTGTTTTCAACTATACACTCTGCTCCTTCAGCTAGCAGGAAGTAATAAAATACACCTGAAGTATTTATCAGAACTCTTCACATTTCCACAATGACAGATAGGAAAGAATTAAGACCTAGTTTTGATCAGTCTCTGCAAACTCCTATTCATGTGACCTATTCTCAAGTGAGTCACCTACAAGCATCTACAGAAAGTCTTACCAGAATAAACAAAACAACATTAGGATCCTGTAAAAGTACTTACAATCATTACTGTAGTCATCCACCAGTATGATTTCCTTAATTAGATGTGATGGGCTTTTTTTAAGGACACTGAAACAGACAAAAAAAAAGCATTCAATACTAAGCAGTCTTAATTTTCCATAACAACGTCATAAAAGCAGTTACTTTGTTAAGCCACAGTGGAACCTAGCCCAGGACGCTATCTTCAACAACAGCTACTGGCTTATTCTTATGGAGAGTGTTTGGGAAGAGGGGCACATGTAGAATCATGTCCCCCCACAAATTCGAGCCTCCAGAAATCAGTGCATTAGACAACTTGTAACACTGAAGTTTTGCAGATATCTTTAGGTGAAATATTCCCTGAGAATCCATCTTCCCCCATTTCTTCTTGAAGCTAGTTATACAGCCAACCTCCACACATCATCTGGTAATTGGTTTCACACTTTAATGCATTTGTAGTTACAGGGAGCAATTTTGTTTAATATCTCTATTTCAGAACGTAAGAACTGGAGGCATCAATGAAATTAAGACTCATCTTTCCCTCTGCAAATGGTGCAGAAAAGCATAATGGATTGTTACTTCCCTTCCTGAACATAAGCCATTATCTGACACAAATGAATGGTCTTTAAGGAAAAATCAAGGTCTCTCTTAAGTATACCTGACGACAGTTCGAAGCAAAGCAGATCTTGCCTCATTATGAAAGGTGATCACCACACTAGTGGCTGGCAAATCTATCCGCCATTGTTTCCGTTGACACCTGAAAGATACAATACCCTGTCATTTGAACATAATATTTACACCCCAGGCTTAGCAGACAGCCTTCATTGTAAAGTTGTTTTCTAAAACTCATGTACACACTACATCTATGTAGGAAGAATGAAGTATCTGCTTTTCAAGTGAGATTATAATCAACTTCTCTTCTGACACTTTTGGTAGTTGTCTTAGTAAACAACAAAGAAGTCAGTGTCAGATGTAGGCATGTTCAGAAAAGTCACCGGACTATCATCACTGCAGTATGTTGTAAATACCTTTCATGCAACTGAGTATGAAACCAGAGCGCTTATTTTACTTCAAAAGCATTCAATAAATCTAAGCAAATGAGCATATTTTCAATGAAATTGCATGGGTTCACAGGCATGTCTTCTTTAGAATGGCACGTGTCCACTTCTCCCTTTATTTTTAAAGCTACTGTAGCATCCTGGTCTTGCTCATAGACACAACTTCTCATTAGAATAGAAAACTGTTTTTAAGGATTGTAACATTCAGAATTTGAAAAACAAAGCTATCTGTGACAATGCTGAGCCAACTAAGCACAGAACCACATCACTCCAAACCATAAAGACAATGAAATATTCCATCTGTGTCAACTCATTTTTCATCACCTCTAGTAGCCTGAAATTAATATAATAAGCAAAAAGAAGCAAATCCCAAAATACTTCCTGCAGGACTACATAAAGTTAATCTGTTTAAACCCACTGGCAACAAACCTAAAAAAAGACACTACTCATTGTATTAGACACTAACAGTACTAGAAAACACTGTATATTGAGTTTATGCTGAAAGCATTATAGTCTGACAGGTCATGATACTGATCCCCATTTATGCAGTAACATACGCGAGTGATGCACTTCTTCAGATATAATTTATTTACTATTAGGGGTAGAGTTTTAACAGGCCTAGTTGTCTTCAGAGGGGATAAACCCACTACCATACACCTATAGCAAATTCAGCAAGTAATTCTGTACTCTGTGAAGTATTAATCAAACTAGCTTTAAGGGAAGAGAGGGTAAGTTACCTGCTACCTAAACTTCTAAACCGAGGCCTCCTGCCCATATAAAAGGCCTCTCCACACCTGATTAAACATCTGCGACATGCTCATAAACCACCCAACCTTCCACTTCTTGGAATCAGAGAGCGAGCAGCAATGCGCTTTCTTGCCCACCCTAAAAAATCCCAAGGACCTGACAGTTTTTTCGATACAACACACCCATAATGCCACACATGTTAGTGCTTGCCATGAAACAAAACATTATTGTGCCATGGTGACCTCACACTCGCTCTGAAGAAAAACAAAGCCCATGCCACCCCTGCATACCCTGTGTCAGATTTGCAAGGCCTTATCTAGCTTTGTTTTTCAAACAGTGGGCGTACAAGATGGCTTTGTCACTAGCACCCAGCATTGAAGCAATAAATCACACATGTGTATGCATTCCTGGAAAGTAAAGAAGTAAGACCTTCTTTACTGTGAGCTTCTGGCAATTCATCTAGACAGCTACAAGACGTCCAGCTATTTTACACCAAAGCCTATGGTGCCAAAAAGATATTCTTTTTTTTCTGCTAGCTTTCAAATTGCCCACAGAGGACAAGCCTACTGTGCATGCAGTTATCATAGGAAGCACTTGCATTAGAATAATTTAAAAAGTCACATTAAACTTACACTGATCTCTGCAGAAGACAGCACATCTTAGGGTGGAATTACTCAAGGTAATGAAGCCTCTCAATTTTAAGAAAACTCAAGAGAAGAGCACTACTGAGGGAGAAATTAAGATTTTTAGACTTCCAAATAAAACTGGAAGAATATTTCACTGAGTATTTCTGCTCTCGGCTCTTCAAAAAATCCTTGCTTCAACTGACTCAGTAGCAGTCCTCCTCCTATTCTGCTGTGTCAATAGTGCCACAGTTAAAACTCAACCAAAGAAACAATGTCAACACTTTTGGCATGGAGATTAGACTTTCTTTCCTCAAGTTACAGCACTTGATTTTACATGTGGAATGAGAAAATACATTTGGATAAAATAGAACTTGAACTGAAAACTTCAATCTAGACCTTCAATGCTTAGCATAGGTCATTAAAATCAGTTAAAACATGAAGAGTGAATTCTTTCCCCCAGAAATTTGAGTCGCTGGACTAGTTCATATCATTAACAAATTTTCTGAAACCTCTGTGGCTTATTGAAACCATTTTTTGACAGAAATATCCACTTTAACCAGTCCAAGGAGAACATCCACCAGATATCTGGGTACCAAAGAGACAGGAAAATTTGTTTCTTCTCCATTTAAAAATAAAACTTGATTGCAAGGTCAGAAGCTTCTAACAGTTGCCAAATGAGAAAGAAAACGTGGCTCAGTCCAGCTGAAGTACTTACAGTAATTCTCGAGAATCATGCCAACACATCAGGTAAGAGACGTGATCAGAAACCACTGGTCCAAAGTAAGTGTGGTGGACGTTGGTCCACAAAACCCATGAAGTATTTCACCCTTCATCCCAGTTGGAAGACTCTTTTACACTGACAGGAGGACAGCTCTGGAAGTTTCCAGTTACGACTGTGAAACTTCCTGATCTCCAAAATCTACCATGACAGGGACAGCTCTCAGTTACACGTCGTAAACAGACTGCAACAGAAGGAAACCCAGAGGTTTCTCAGAGCTGTTGGAAGTGGCAGTTGTGAGCATCAGCTGGAGTGAGAATCTGCATTCCTGCTCAGACCTCCTCTCTCTGCTTCCTTTCTTATGTTTTATCTGCCTGTTTCTCACTTTTTCCTTAAAATAAAGGCAAGCAGCTTGAACAGGAAAACCATAGTGTTCTCTAGTACTGCTGGCAGGCGTTCAAGAAAAAAGCAAGTAGAAAACTTTGGTCTTAACCTGATGCTAGTAGAAGTTTGTCCAATGCAGAAAAGACTAAACAATATAGTATAAAAAGAGATGTACCATTACACACACACATATCTAATGTGGAATCCTGATAAACTGCTTCTAAACAGCCTAGACATTTTCAGCAATTAAATAGTATTATTATGTAGCTATTTTAAAGTCAAACAGCCTCTTAGACACATCAATACAATTAACAAAAAGTTGCTTAAGCAGAAACAAGTATTTCCTCATCCAGGTTTCTTTTCTTAAGGAAAAAGATTGTAGCAGCTCCATAAGAGATCTTAATCTTAAACCCAATTGCCTCCAATTTTATTGAAAATAACATGCTGCCAAGTGTCACGTGCTCAGATCTCTAACATACTCCTCTTCCTATGGCTATTGCTCTTGCTCTTCCCATGGGACAGTTCCCAAACAAATATTTCATGTGACTTTTTCAGCTTCTGCAGTGAATGACCTTGCCAGAATAGAAGGAAAATTAATTGCTTCATGGCAGGGAAAGCATCATGGACAATTTGCAGGAATGACTGCTTCAGTTTGGTTTTTTGGTTGGTTGTGTTTTTTTGTTTTTGTTTTTTTTTTTTTCTTTAAAAAGATGACCATTTACAGACTGATGGGCACTTAAACCTGCTCCATGGCAAAGTCTAAGTAATAATCACAGCACAGATACAGCCTTCCCCCAAAAACATCTCTCTCTCTCTCTCCATTGCAGAATTCTTTTCCAGCTCCATTTAGTGAAAAAACCCAGGCAAGTCAGCATATAGTCACAACAATTAACAGTTAAAACAAACATAGCCACTGTAATATAATTTGTCTCCTGTCATCTCTCTTATTTAAGTTCTTCTCAAAGGAGAGCATTTGTCTGTTAGACTCCCCTCAAAGGTTATTAAATATCTAGAAAAATTCCAAATTCAGCATATCTGAATCACAGAAGCTTCTAGAAGTTGGTGGCTGAACTTTGCTCTTGTGGGAAAAGAATACCTGGTCTAAAAAGTTAGAATGGATTTCCTGTGAAAAAGAGTACATGTGATGAAAAAAATTCAAAAGTCATTTTAAACTCCTCAGTATGCCATGGGCATCATGCTTTTCACTGCTTTCATGGCAACACGTGAAACACCAGATTATTCCTACTTTCCCGTTCAATTAATGGCAAATTATACAAGACTTGCTTTACTCTATCTACAAATCATCTGCTTAAAGGAACCTAAAACCATGCTATTATACAAGGGATTTAAAAATGACACAGTAAGTGTCTGAGTTTTTATACAAATGTCCTTCGCTATGCCATTCCCAATTAAAGAGATTTATGGAGAAAAAACTGGCACCTTCCTTTTCTTTCTCCCTCTGGTGTCTCCTCCAGCTTCTTCTATCTACAAAGCTGTGAATGTACATTCATCCTAACTGCAGAACTAGTTAGGCAATTAATTATACACAGTTGGCTAATTTTATGCTTTGAGACTATGCTTGCCTAGCTTTTAAAACCAAGTTCAACCCGCTTTTGTTAATTTTCTTTAAGTTATGGAAGTCCTAATGAGCAACTGTTGTTGTAATATTAATCAATTCTACTTAAACAAGATTACTGCAAGTCACTCAAACCCTTTTTTAAATGGAAGTCTCCTCTACCCACAAGAAAATAATATTTTTCCGTACTCCGAAGTGTACTATTTCCTGAATCTGCACAAGCAGTCTGACATAGCAAAAGTTTTTAAGCATCTGAAGTGTAATTCTGTCCTGTGTTCACCAGGATGTGCATAAACAGATTCCTTTAGGTCTGGAGTTGACCACCATCACATACTTTGACAAACAGAATCACAGAGTGACTGAGATCAGAAGGGGCCCCTGGAAATCTTTTAGTCTAAACTCCCTGCTCAAAGCAGGGCCAGCCACAACAGGCTCTGCATTGGGCTTTGAATATGCCTAAGCCTGGGGACTTCACACCCTCTCTGGGCAACCTGCTCTGCTGTTTGATCATCCTCACAGTGAAAGAGACTTACAAATGTAGAAACCAAGAAAAGCCATCAGATAAACAGGAGCAAAAAAGACAGACTGAAATGCAGCACCAGTTTGGATATAGAATACACACTGATGGAAGTCATAGGAACAGAAAAACTTGAATAAGATTTCTTGTTCTTTAACCCACTGTTTAAGGATCACACCCCAGTTTACTGTTCCTGTCATTTCGAAAGCTGGAGAACTCCTGCTTTAGAAAAACCACCTGCTGCTCAAAAGCCATAAATAGGAAAAGGTTAATCCAAGACAAACATGGGTCACTTTAGCACTTACTGATCATGCCTGGTGTCAGGAATGCTTCGGTCCATTTGCAGTTTGTCACTTTCTACCTGATTGAACTTATTGCGGGCATAGGGATCCTGACCAGATCGCACCACGGTAGCGCCAACATAAGCATCTTGATCAAAGTCTTGCCACCGAACTTTTCCTACAACAGAAAAACAGGAAAATATCCAATTTAGTCTTCACAATTTAAAGAACAGCATTCAGCAATCGAAACATAACTGATGAGATAGCTTGTTTTTTAATTTTACAACAAAGCAATTAAACCTCAATAGTATTGTTAACAGTGTAACATCAAGTCACTTTTGCCTATTAAATTCCTCTAGAATACCCTGCAAATTAATATAAAATTGACCAATTTTACGTATCTCAGTTTCTACAAGTAATCACCAGACCATGCTTCATCTTGTCTATTTTGTTTGTTGGGCTTTTTAATCCCAACTGCCACAATTTCCATTTAATAAAAAACCTTCCACATATCAACAAGCATTAATATGGTAGACAATCTGGCTATGAAGTTATCCAAGTAAAATTTATTTTTTAAGATCCTGCCCAGACTTCAAAGATATTATAATTTAATTTACTGTCTCATTACATAAATAAAAATACAGTCAGTTATCATCAAACCATTTGAGGAACAGGCCTTTTAGAAGTACAAGACAACATTACTCTCAAAACCCAGCATTTCACACAGACAGAGCACTAGATCGCTCTCCAATATGACATAACTGCAACCTCCTTTACAATCAGAACTGATTCACAAATTAATCCCTTTCTAACAAGGACTGTGTTATTATGTGACTGGCTGTGGCACTAACACGGAAAGGTAGATTAGCATCCAGTCACCAGGAAAGAAATTTCAGGACTTTCACCATCTTCAGATGTAAAACAACGGTGTCTTAAAACGGTTGTAAAACAACCAAGTGTCTTAAAACTGTCAGTTCTGATCCCTGGTTGAACATTTACTTATTTGCCTATTGACAGCCAAACCCATGCGACCTACAGCAAACTTGTACCACCTTTAACTCAAAATCAGAGCTCAAGTTCTAAGGCAATACAGACATTCTTGTTTTAACACGGATCTATACCAGAATCTCCTGCAAGCATGTTGTGGTGAAAGCATGCTGTTGACAAAAAAAAAAAAAAGCAAAAGCTGTTTTGGGGTCACTGTTTACAGATCAGAGGAGTTAATATTCATTGTTTTCATAATTAACATGCAAAATTTTTTAGGTACTTCCAATTAAGTTCAGTAAGTAGGAGGTTGCAGAGATGTCACTCCATCCAAGCTCAGCTTTTAGACAAAAATTATAGCTCAGGCATATCCTAAACCAAGCTGATATGTAGAGAGGGAATACTATTCTAACAGCTATTAACAAGAGTCAGAGGTTGCTCAGATGCTTCAAGGTTTGCCTTTGCTCCATCGCTCAACCTGTACAGCATAGAAACTAAGGCAGGCCTCATTTACAGCTTTTTATCCATAAGCCATGCCCCAGCTATGGTGCGTTAACTCCTGCTAGAAGATTCTGATATTGAAAGAACACTTTCCATCATTAAACAAAATAATTGTCTGTTGTTTAACCAAATACCACTGACAATTAAAAATTCTCTATAATCTCAGGATCATTCAAGGAGCTCACCTACAAGAGCAACTTGGACCCGAGGTGTGATTTCATTATCAGATGGTAGTGGAGGTTGTAAGGTAAAAATATCAAGGTTGGGGGAGAGGTGGTTTTGGGTTGGTTAGTTTGTTTTCAAGAAACTTCCAACATCCAAGTAAAGTCAGAGAGTAAGAGACAAGCACTCATACTTTTGGATTACTGGTTTAAGAGCTAGCCAGTTAATACTAAACAACTATTTTTACATCTGAGTTACCATCCTAAAGAAGTTAAACCATGCACACACACAAAGAGAAGCCAGAACTAGAGAGTTAAACAAAAACAGACTGCAGAACATTCAATAGACACTTGGTGAAGCAGACCAGAGGGGAAACTATAGGAAAATAACTGGAGGGAGAAATACAAATTTTTAAATTCCAGTTACTGAAAGAACTCTAAAAAGGAAACTTTCCCGCTGTTTTTGGTAACCCACAGACTGCCAAGAGCTTTCCTTAGCCTTTCAAGTTCTTTCTTCAAAATATTTCCAGGAACTTACTTTGAAAAAACATTTACACCTCAGCCAGCTACCATGCTACAAATAACCCAATGCCGAGTTGTCCACAAAAATTATACCAAATCCCACTTGCAACAAAACTATACAAAATGCAGAGTAGCTTGATTCAGGAAACTGGAATAAACAGCAGAGATCACAAGATCATTTCCTCCATATAACTCTCTCCTTTAGCATTTCCCAATGCTTTTGCAGCCTCCTTGGTAACTAAACTATATTATCACTGCTGCTTCTAATTTATAATATATCTTCAATCTGGAACGTATGTTGAATATTTTCTGAAACACAGGTCACGTCATGTCACTGCTTTTCTGGCCTAAAACAAATAAAGATTTTAGTGCATTTTACAAAATATAATCTACACTTAAAATGCATTTATATAGGACTTCCAGCTTTCAAACACTCCAAATCCCAATGGATTTTAATGCTATGCCTGCTTCAGGACTGCCACCCCCATCCACTCCTCCAGTTGCCTTCCATCCAGCGGCAAGAGTAGCTAAAACAAAAGGCCATGAGGGCATGACATCAGTGGTAAGCACAATGCCGTCACAAGCATTCTTCTTAAAGAGGTTGTATTCTTTATGAATTACAACATGCAATATGGGCTGCCCACATGGTTACAAGTGCTAACAGCTCAAGTTAACTGCTGGAAAATGAAAAGCTAATCCAAATCTAAGCGTCCTGCACTTGGGTCACAACAACCCCATGCACCACTACAGGCTCAAGGAAGAGCAGCTGGAAAGCTGTCTGGCAGAAAAGGACCTGGGGGTGTTGATCGATGGCCAGCTGAATATGAGCCGGCAGTGTGCCCAGGTGGCCAAGAAGGCCAACAGCATCCTGACTTGTATCAGAAATAGTGTGGCCAGCAGGACTAGGGAAGTGATCGTCCCTCTGTACTCAGAACTGGTGAGGCCGCATCTCGAATACTGTGTTCAGGTTTGGGCCCCTCACTACAAGAAAGACATCAAGGTGCTGGAGCGAGTCCAAAGAAGGGCAATGAAGCTGGTGAAGGGTCTAGAGCACAACTCATATGAGGAATGGCTGAGGGAACTAGGGTTGTTTAGCCTGGGGAAAAGAAGGCTCAGGGGAGACCTTATCACTCCCTACAACTACCTGAAAGGAGGTTGTAGCGAGGCGGGTGTTGGTCTCTTCTCCTCAATAACAAGTGATAGGAGGAGAGGAAATGGCCTCAAGTTGTGCCAGGGGAGGTTTAGATTGGATATCAGGAAAAAATTCTTCACCGAAAGGGTTGTCAAGCACTGGAACAGGCTGCCCAGGGAAGTGATTGAGTCACCATCCCTGGAGGTATTTAAAAGACATGTAGATGTGGTGCTTAGGGGCATGGTTTAGTGGTGGACTTGGCAATGCTAGGTTAACGGGTGGACTTGATGATCTTAAAGGTCTTTTCCAACCTCAGTGATTCCATGATTCTAAGTATACTGTCCAGCCTTATTTTTGCTGAACGGCTTGCCCTTCTGACAATATCAACTGAATTTTGAAGTTAGAAGTGGTTTAACAAAACCTTTTCCAATAGGTACTGTTTCTGTTGTATGCTTCCCTGGGGTACACAAATAGGAGCATGTGCGACTTAATTACTTCTGTGAAGTTAGCTGGCTCTGTAGTTTCCTGAGTTTCAATGACTTTGCCAGGTGGAATGAATATCAGAAAACACAACTACATTATATCAAACTTAAATAAGTCAAATCTGTAATTGCAAATTCAAGCAAGTTTGTCTTTACCTGTACTGAGACCTAACATGACAATAAATTAATCTTTTAAACTCAACAGTAAATGAACTGCAGAGTTTGCTACCAGAGTCAAATAGAGCCAAAAAAAAAATCACTGAACCAGCTAAGAACCTGGAACCAGGGTATGCCACACCGCTAAACTTGGTTTTGAACAGAAGCGCTTATTTTACATACTGTTCTAAGCCCAAGAAGCTGAGTAGAAACAAGAAAAAGGTGAAATACAGTGAAGCTGCTTCTTTTTGTCCCAGGTATTTCCCATCTCTGAAGTCCTGGAGAAGGCAATCAACACAAATAGTGCAATTCACTACTATTATTTATAATAAGCTGGCTGATTTTAAATAGGAAGCACATTTTGATTTTTTTGCTCTGTAATAAGTAGCTGTATTTTAAAAATAGTGCTAGTTTGGTACATTTTATTCCATTCCAGTTTCCATCCAAGCAGAGCTTGATATAAATAACTTAAAATGTAACATTTACCATTTTGCAAGACTTTAAAACCAGCAAATGCAACACTAGTCCAAAAAGCATACAGTAAATTTGAGAAGAAAGAAAGCAGACCACTTCATAGGGCTAAATTTACTGAAAAGCAGTGACAGCCCACAGAATATAAGACCAAGTGAGTTTGGCTTCAGGAGCCAGGAAGGAGGCAAAGCCTGGCTCTCGCTCCAGCAGAAGGTCCTGTCAACTGTGTGCAATATGAATCAGCTCTACTAGGGAAAAGTCAGATTACAGTAAGAGCAGCTCAAAGTGAGATCGAAGAGAAAAGAAGCATAGCAGATAAATCTGCACACAACCAAGCAGCAGGCAACAAAGAGTAGGAATAGATAGATACAAAATCCCCTAAAGAGGTTGCACTCCCTCTTACTGACTCAATACACCTTAAAAGCAGTAGGATAATCAATATAAATATGATTATTTTGATTTACAGGCATTAAGAGATTCCAGATCTTCATTAGCTAACAAAAAGAGCTGTTTGAGTAACTACTGAAACTCCTATCATTACAGAGAACTGTTTATACAGTTTTGCTTTAGTTATCCAGGCAGACAATTCAGGGTTGGTCTTTCTAACTACAAGACCTAACATTACTATTTTCACGAAAGAAGAAATAGACTTTTGCATCGTATAAAAAAAGTCACCAAATAACAAAGGATAGATACACTCTGATGTACAGAATGTAAAAAACCCAACAGTTTCATCTTTATATAAAGCCATTTTAAAGATAAAGATAATAAACAATACCTTAATTCCAAGCAGTTTTGAAAGATACTACACTGCATAATGCTGAAAACTAAACTACAGGTCTCCTAACCTCAGTGGAAAAGCAAGAAAGTTTGAACCAAAGCCCTCCTAAAATTTGGTCACTTTGCTTTAAAACAGTGCAAAGAGCCTGCAGAAATGTGAATTCCAAGCTTCATTGCCATAAGGATTCAAAAGTTTGCCTACACAAATTGAAAATAATCAAAATGGTGATTTAAGAGTGCATAATTCTGTCTGTCACCTTTGATGTTTGACTCTAGACTCATACTACTTTGCAGTAACGATTCTCCTGCCTGTTAAATAAAGCCATAAGAGATTACTAATCAACAGATGAAATGAAAAAAGCCCTGACCTGCTCTACTTTACACTTAATTTTACTTGTAGTTTCAACCTTTCCAGCTTCTGATATCTCTCTCCCTTTCAACCTGTGACACTTCCCGCTTCTTTCAATACTCATATGGCTGCTTAGGGCCACTGGGAAAGGAAGGTCTGAGAGGAAATGTATAGGGTTTGGCCCAGAATACATAAACATTCAAAAAGGGGAAATAAGAATAGTAGTTGGAAAGTGCAAAATTGGCTGACCTATAATCCCAGTAACAATATTTGCAGAGAGTTCTATTAAAGGAAAAAAAAATACTTGGAAAGATCTGCCAGAAACCAAGTTAAATAAGCCAGGCTCTTCAACTTTTTACAATTCATTTCCCAATTCATACACGTAGTAAAAGTTTTGCCAAAAAAGCATACATACATAACCAGAGTCTTGTTTCCCCTCTCCAGAAAGCAGCTAAGACAAGGTAGGCCAAAGGCTACAGAAAAAAAGCCATGAATGTCAAACAGCTTATACTGTACCAGGAGTCTAAGAATGTAAAACAAATCATACCTCACACGTTATTGGGAATGGAAGTTTCCATCTGCTTAAAGGAAAGTTTACCTTGGTTAGCTCTTTCTTCAAGATCTCACAGTATTTCAAATGTTTGGCTAAGACAAATTTGTAAGCCAAACATTCGGATTCATTGCAAAAGAGTAAAACGTGTTGTGAAGGTATCTGATCAGAAGTTGTCCTCTTTGTATGGTAAACTTTTTGAAAACAGTGTAAAATATTCAAATCCGTTTTACTATTTCTGTATTCCTTGGTATGTCAATTATAGCTATATATTACTTCTCATTGATGTGAAACAGTTAAGCAGCAAAAAAAGTTTTATGGAAGCAGTCATATGAAATGAAGGTTTCTTAATTTTCCTAGCTCATCCTCAAGGCATAAGACCATTGCATTAAATTAAACAAAATTCATGTTGCTCTTTTTATTTGCCAGCATGTGACAAATACTGAGCAAGTATGAGAAAAATAAGGTACGCCACACCAGTGCACTCAAAAAAACTGCCACATCAAAAGCTAGATGAAACTAAGAAAGTATGAACCTTGGCTGAATCTTCAGTCAGAAGCACAGTACCAAGGTGACTTGTCTGTTGCCTGCCAGCACTATCCATTGAGAGAAATGGACTGCTTTTGTATCAGAGGCTTTTATGGCAGCTCAAACCTATTGCAGAACAATGCAAACATACTAGCGAAGAGTCACATTCTCTATGGTTTTAAACCCAAAGGAGCAATGAAGCAGGCAAGATTTAAGGAAGCTGAAGCTTTAAGAATTGAGAAGTACATATCGCTAAAATAATCCTAGCACTTCCAAACTACAAAGAATGAATCAGAACAACTGCTATGCTTTATGGCTTTCAAGGATAAGTGTTTTATAGCTATGGATCTTTCATAACAAACGTTGCTGCAATACCTGGAGGTAGCGTCTCCACACTTTGTGCTTTGTCCTCCCCATCATTGCCACGCACGTCTTTCCTTTTGGGGTCGATATCATTTGGGTCCTCCTGAAAAAAGTACATAATCTTTAAAATAATCTCCTTAATGGATTTAAATTTTGCGTTTTCAAAGCAAAAAGCAATAACTAAGCTTTGTGGGTTTTAGCCTCATGAAGTGGTCCAAGAGAGCTAACTTTGGATTTTAAGAGAAAGGATGATTATTTCCTTCACTACTTGAAAAACATAATAAACAGAACAAAAATTTAAGACAGGCTTTTGCATTTAATTTATGAAGCAATTCTTACTTGGAAAAAAAAGATAATTGATTTAGAAGGAAATGTATTAGGAAAAATGAAATAATAAATTTATTAATTAAAAAAAAGCAAACTCAAAAAAGCAAAACTCAAATTAGCAAAGCAGGCAAAAAGATTAAACAAAACCTGAAGAAAGCCCTGCTCTAGCAAGGAACAGGCCAAATAGGAAAGTTATCTGAAAAAGAGAAGTCAGGTTATCCAGCAGCTATATCCACAGTGGCAGCTTTCTGATTGGAAAAAACCTTCCAAAATATCTGCAAGTTGCTATTTTCATATGTTTATTTCAGTGAAGCTTATCATGGGTTTCACATGCAATTCCGCTGCATTTGCGATTCCGGTAATATTGATAATACTTCTTTAGAGGGGAGGCAGGGGAACTGTTAGAAAGTTTCAGCTCCCACCCCCAATTTACAACATTGATTCTAAATCCGTAAATCTTACTTTCCTTTCAACAGAGGAAAACACTCTTCTATGCTGATTACCAAAAAACATACAAGACATCAAGCTCAAACTGGGTTCTTATCACATTGTGCATTTGGAAGAAGTGGAGAAGAGGGTAATTTAAAAAAAAAAACAAAAATTAGCAGCTGTATGCTGATTTGCACACTACATTTAGCCAACTGAGTTAAGTGCCACCAGATTCTGTTGTTCGCGCACACTTGCCAAAGGAAATTCTGTTGCCTTTTCTAAGTCAGCCCTGAAGAAGTCCCAGTTATAACATTGGTTTTATTTGCACAACCCCACTAAAGGAAACACCTTTATTGCATCACGTAAGAAGATGCAATACTATGCCTACACTAATAAATCAAGTGTGCCTAGAAACATTACCAGGCATTAAAGCCAAGCAGTGCAGAACGGTTCATGCCTCTTCTAGGAATCTGCCCGAGCCCCCAGAACAGGGTGATGGTGGACAAAGTGCACACTGTAAACTGTCTCTGCCACCCCAGCTCCTAAGCCATGGCTGGGAATTCTTTGGGTAGAATAGCAAGTAGCTGGAACTGGCTAAATTTGTGGTTGAAATGTTCCCCAACACGAATGATATAATTTCATTATGTCCCCAGGCATGTCTGAATTTTCTAATGTAAATTCAGCTTAAGTGTCTACATTAGGTAGGCACTAAGAGCTGGAAATAGGTTGGAAAAAAGGCTTTCTAAAATACTGAAATGCAAAACTGAATACTGATGCTTTTTTGTAATTGTTAATCATTTTCAGAGAAGAACAGCCATATAAACACTGAATCAGTTAAGAATGAAATGGTACAAATGCATGGTTTTCATAGAATTATGCATTGAGAATACCAGAGAGAGAATTTGTAGAGGTTCTTATACTACATTCACTATATGGTCCATGCTTTGGGTTATTGGGCCTTGTGAAGGTCAATAACTTTGCTTAAATAAAGATTAAAGTAATAAAAATAAATAAGTAAAAAACCAACAACAAAAAAAAACACATTTCAAGAAAATTATCAAGGCTTATGCTGGTGAGGGAAAGTATCATTCACTGTGCACTGAGTCCTACCAGCACACTGAAACAGAAACTTTGTGTGGTTCTGGAAAGTTATATTCCCTAGTTAGTTGGTTTTGTGCACCATGTTAAAGACCGCAAAGCTATGGAAACACTTAATAAGTGCAAGTATCAACCGTAGCTGGAAGAAAAATCTTCCCAGAATACTGTCAACTTTTGCAAAATTCCACCAAGCTCTTCGCTGTCCCAAATCACTGTAACGAGTCTGAAAAAACACCTATGTAAGTTGAAAAATAAATACAAAACATTCATTAAGCAACCAAAAATCGCATGGATTTCTCCCGTAGTTAAATAAAAACTGAGCACTTCCTCATTCTCTTTCCCTCCCCTTCCCTTTAAGTCTTTAGGGGAAAACTGTTTTCCCATTAATCGTTGTAGCTGAGGAGCATGTGCCATTAAGCATGATTATTTATAAAGTCCTTCCATTTTGTTTTTTTTTGTTGTTGTTGCTGTTGTTGTGTTTTCTTTTGTTTTTTTGTGTTTTGTTGGTTTTTTTTAATTAACACAAACTACCAAAGGCAAAGGTTAGAGATCTAATAGCTAAATGCCATTTTAAATTCTTGTAAATTTGAGGCTTCTAGGAAACTACTTGGGTACAGCCTTCAGACACTCGGAGTGGAGTCAAGCTGCCAGGATGAAAGTTTCCACTGCAGATTACTGGATGTTCAACTTGCCTCCTAGGACTCCCTATAAAACAGTGCAGTGATAGGAGAGTATGGGTTATTAACCTCAAACCTCTGTGCCCTAGCTTAGGGCATTGTGGTATTCTTCTGCAAAAGACGAGAAGGGGGGTTTGCCCCCCACTTTTAGGTGCAAACAATATGTTATATCCTTTATAGAGAAGTCAAGTGCACAAAAGAAGAAAGCAGACATTAAAGCCATAGATCTAAATACAACCAGTTTCTTTACAACTCTGACTGTAAATTGCTTCAGCATGTTAATTTGGTGCAATACACGAATGAACTATATGGTCAAATGACATTCCTATGTTGTCACCATCACAGGACAGAGCTGATTTTTCAGCTTGCCTGGAGTGAAATAAAATCCCAACTTCTAGTGTGATCTTCAAAAGCCACTTGCATTTGATGAGTAATCTTCTTGTTAGAAGATAACAATGCTTGCACCAATAGAAGTCAAGTCATACAAAAAGCTAAGCCCAAGGCAAGACTAAAAGCAACTGAAATAGTTTAAGAGGAGCTCTTTAATCATAAGAGCACAAGAGAGAGATTTAATGAATAAATATTAAAAAGAAAATGCTAATGCCTTTTCTATATTGAAATACTATTAGTACTTAATACTTTAAAATACTATTTTCCTGACATACTAAAAAAGCTGACAGTGTCAGGCTACAACCTAAATATGTAGATGCTGTAAATACACCTGGACAAGAATTTTGAGCTTAGTTAAAAAATAAGAAGGTAGCTGGCCAACTAGCATAGACACTAACCAAACATTAGATGCACATGGAACACCACTAGAGTAATCCATTTGTGGTGGTTCTTCATGCAGTTATTTTCTCAGGCCAGGAGATATATAGCAACATCAAAATAAGTACAGGCCAGCTATAATGCACATGTTGGAGGGATTTGGCATACATTAATTTTACACATCATGTCACTGTTTCGCATTATTTCCTGATTCAGTACCAGATGACACGCAAATAAACAAAATTGCAACCTTTCAACTCCATTCAGTGGGAAATCTTACAACAGTATTGTAGTAATATTTTAGATGTACCAAATGAACCCAAGTTAAACGTAATTTTTAAATTCAATTATCTAAATACCTTTGCTACTCCAAAAGCTCAGAAGTTAAGGTGATACACCTTTACTTATCAATTTGTGAAAACATTACTTGCAATCCATAACCACAATTCATTATGGTTAAATTGAATACATTTTGGCGGGTTTTAGGGGTTTTTTTAGGCTGATTAATCACTGAAGTGCAGCGACTTTTTCTTTCAGGATACTGTGAGCTCTCTCTATGCCTCAGAAAGCTTACATCAGTTTACAAACCTTGCTATTACCACTTTTCTTTCCCACTCAACTCACCCACTCCATTAAGACTACCCAGTAGATTGAATTTGAGATATGACAAAGATGCAGTGTGAAACTCCAGTTCTGAGAATCAGACTCGAAAAAATTGTTTCATGAAATGATTAGTTACACATTTGCAGCTGCTCTGACTGGTGAGGAGAAAGGAAGGATGATGTAGTACAAATGCAAAGCAAGATTCAAACACATTTTTACAGCATTTCTACACATCTACAAGACGATCATATTCAACAAGAAATTTAAGACTAGTGCCATTTTAGTTTAGAAAGCTGTAATTATACACAGACATACATTAGTGGATAATTTCATTACCATTACTTATATCTTCCAGATCACTTACACTTCTGGCTTTGGTATATTTGTTGGGATTAAATTAATGTTTTGTCAATTGTTATTTCACTTGTCACAAAAAAGATATTAAACTGGTCCAAGTCCCTAGGTATTACTGTTCTATAAAAACCACTTAAAACCACTACTGTTTTTCCTATTTCTGTCTTCCAATACTTTTTTTTCATTTAATTAAAGTTTCAGGTATCATGGATTTGACATTTAACTGCTATGTATTAGATCTCATTATAGCAGAGGTTTCTATGCTACACTGGCTTTCTATCAACAAAAGAACAACTTATGAACATGTAACATCACTAGATATATTAAGATATCACATGTTATACAAGTGTTGAGTCAACACAGACTTCAGCAAAGCTCTTGTGGTTGAAAACATCTTAAGTGGGAGCTGTGTGTGCCTCCAATACCAGCCATTCCTCTCACAGACAACCCAGATGCTGAACAACACACAACATTCAGGCACAGGAGATCGTTGGGAGCTATGACTGCATCACGTGCTACCTGGACAGCTGTTCACTGCCTCTTCCATGGAAATGGCAGCAAGACAGATGAACACATCTCACAGGCTAACTCACAGAGCTACCCAAGGGCTAAAGCCAGCCAGCTATCCTAGACACAGGTTAAACCAACTGCTTTGCTCACCACCATGTACCAGCACAACTTTTCAAAGAAATTCACACAGAATACAAAGCAGGGAATTACACAGAATAAAATAAAGTTCTACTTGCCTTGGTAGCACACACTCAGAATAATTGAGAAACATGGCTTCATGCAACAAAATACATGCTAACGCTTAATATCCATTTTGGTACTTGCTTTTAAGGTGTTGGCCAAGGGCCAACTGCAGGCAGATTTTCCTCTACTGATGATTTTCTAAGAGGAAACTGAATATTGGCAGCATCTTCAAAGAGCATCATTTGACCCAGCTGGCCTAATACAAGGCTTCGCTGCATCATGCAGTACAGATCAGTCAAATCAGTTGATGATTTTGGAAGGGGTACTCTCACTGCAGACCACACGCCTCTCAGCACTTCACATACTTCTGTTCAGATGACGTACTTGGGGCCAGATACACAGAAGAACTTTGATGTTACACAGAGCAGCATTTGGCATGGCAACAGTTTAATGCCTGCTACACTTTAGATCCCTAAACCAAGCACGAAGGCTCCTTACAGAGCTTAGTTACCCAAGAAAAGGGCTCAAAGCCGAGCAGAGTCAGACAGCTGCCTAAGCCACAGATGCACCCAAAGCCCAGTCGTCTTTGCTACTCCTGGCACTTAATATCTGCCCCTTTTTCCCCCCCCAATTCAGCTTACAATCTTTTAATTAGACATCACATTAGATGCTTATAGAATAGCTAAGCAGGCTCTGAAGCGCCAGCTCCTCCTAACACAGGAGGACCTTCAGCAGAGGACAGAGTCCAGCATGTTGGCTCTGCTTTCTGACCCAACACCCACTCACTGCCTTCCAAGAGGTCGTCAGAAACATGATTTCAAGTGTCTCTTGATGTAGTAAATGAATCCAGCTTTCCCACGTGCCAGGCAAACAATCTAGCAATTTAATGTAATTACATTACGGGGCACCCGTGTCTTCCCTTGTCAGCAAAAATGTTTTGTACGAAACTGAGATAAAGCGTGCTCTGAAAATGCCTAGAACGCTGCTTCTTACAGGCAACTCGAACAGGAAATAGCCCATAAGCAAATGCTGACTTCCTTTCATTGCCAACTTGCTTAGCATTAGTAAAATAGACATTTCCCAGTAAACCAAGAAGCAAAGCATAAATAAACAGAAAAAACACTGAAAATATACATACTTTGCAATACTTGATTACCACTGTTAGATGTAATGTCTCAAATTATCACAGCAAAGATGATTTAATTTTCATTCTTATTCCTTTGCTCAGTTTAAGTAAATTGCTGCCAAAGGTACATTCCTTTCATATGTTTGAATATTCAGAACAAAAATAGAAGCTTCCAGCAGGGGGGAACAAACACACACACCCCTCATGCATACAAGAAGGCAATTTTAAATTCTCAAAAAAAAAGGGGGAAAAAGTAATCAAGATTATACTTTGATGGCTCCATATATAGGAAACACGTTTAGATATACTCTCAGTGAACACACTCAAAACCTTTTGAAAATGCCGATTACTATAAGCTGTAGTGTCCAGACAAAATTAAATGCTTTAGTGCCCCACCTTCTCTGTATATTTTACTGTTACTGAGGGCAAAGTACATATTTTAGAGCTTACAGGCGCTATTTGAAGTACCAAAACAACTATAAAACCTGCCATTTTATAAACCCAGAATAGATTAGACAAAAATAATGCTTTATCTGAAGTTTCTGGTATACATGCATACGTATTCTCTGAGGAAGGTCTGATCCAGCTTTGCAGCAGAAGACGTATTTGTACAGCAAACGGGATCAACTGGTTCTGGTTCAACTTCATTTAAGATTTCTGGGCACAATAAACTTACTCAATTGACAAGAGCCAACAAGCAGCAGAAACTCCCAGGCAGGGCTATTCAGGCAGTAAGCTTTTAAGTACAGGTAAGCTGTCAAATACAAAGATTTGCATTTCAGTGTATTTTAGGGAACATTAAAATTTGAAGTTAACCTAAAAGTAACAGCATGACTTATCCCCTAAATCCTCACATTGGTTTAATATACACTGGGTTAATTGATTAGCCCGCAAGTGCTATGCAGTCTTAGACTGTATTTCAGTATTTTATAACAAATGACAAATTCTTCTGTAAGCATCTGACATCATATAACGTGATCCTAAAGGTATGAAAAACCCACAACACTCTTACAGCTCCATGAGAATTCAGGAATCCAGCTCCAGGTGACCTCTAATAAACCACGTTCCCTTTTGCCTAGAGATCTCATCCACTCTAGTAATAAGTGCCTAAACTAAGTGGTCAACCTTATGACCTACCAAGAAATCAGAAAACTAAACATTACTTGCCTTACAAAATTAGCAAGCTAGTATACCACCAGAAAGGGGAAACAAAAAGCCCCACAAAACCCACAAACCCAAAAAACTACAACACACCCTTCGTTTTCTTCAGCTGTACAGTGGAATAAAAGCTGTTGGAGCTGAAGTGGTCGTCAGACTGAGAGGACAGACAAGAAAGTGCAATAACACAGACCCTCGCTCAGATAAAGCTTGGGTGGATAAGAATGCATCTTCTTGCCAGAGGGTACTTCTAACAATATCAGCTAGCCCAAGTCTATCACACCTAAAGAAGCCCTATCAGCCAAGCAAAAATTTCTGCAGGGGCTACCACAGACAGAAGCTGGACCAGCACCCGCTGCGAAGTGCCCAAGGGCCAGAAAGCAAAAGAGAATCTCACTCCAGCTCACAGGAGAGACTGTCACCTCTCCACAGAAACAGCAGGAGCGAGGGGAAAGTCACATACACTAGAAAGAACCCAAATGCAATGGAAACACTGCAGAGGAGCCATTAGAAGGCTTTGCTGTTTTTTTCTAAGACAGGTTATTCAACCCTCAAGATTTATGAAGCTGCATAAATGTAAAAGGGAGAATCGCAGGAGGAAGGCGGGGGGGGAAAACAAAAGAGGAGAAACATATAAGGGTACTGGGACTGATGGAAAGGTAAACTCTCAAGTACACCAGTAACTTTGAAAGCAAGGAATAACCACCTCTAAGGATGGCAGCAGGGAGTCAGAAACAGTGTCCAGTATTTCCTGTTAAATTTATCATATCTCAAAAAAAAAACCCCTCATCTGTCTGCACTACCTGCCACAGGTTATGGTAATAAAACATCACAAAACATTTGCAATGATTATTCAAATTCAAGATAACATCTAAATCTAGTATTACTCAATTTTAGCTCCCAAAAGAAAAGACTGACGTAGACAAAATAAGACATTTCTTTCAATAGATAATTCACTTTTTTTTTTTTAAATAATGTTTAAAACAGCCGTCTATTCTGAAATTGTCAGTGCAGACACATAGTTTCATGATTTTATACGGTAAGTGCACACTCAGCAGCAATGGTGCTCACGATGCTCTTTTAGTTGCGCTCGATTGGGAAAAAATCCAAGAATAAACCAATCATAAATCATCACCAATCAAAAGGAGCTGAGTGATCTGATGTGTTATACATATGCCAGGAAAAAAACTTTAATAGCAAAAAAGAAGAGTCAGGAAGACGTCACAAAACTTTACCATTTGCAGCTTGTTAAAAGCATCTTACCTCCAGGGAGCATTTTGTCATCATGCCTCATGGGTCAAAAAGTGTGTTGAGGTATATACTCAGGCAGCAGCATTAATTTTAGCATGTATCTCATACCTGCTGCTTTTCCCAGACTTTATAATGTTGGCAAATAATATTTTCATTTTTTTTTGTTTGACTGTTTTAATTAATCAGTTTCTGGAACAAGACAGGGTAGAAAAAGTGATGACAGTTCCCCAAAAAGTAGGGTATGGCTTGATGCACAAACAGTATCTACCCACTATGCTTCTTTTGAAGTCCATAGCTCTTGGTTGAGAATTACTGTGTGTATTCATTTTCTTGCTTGAGTGCTTTCCAAGATGTGAAATCCGAACATTCAAGTAGCTTAATAGAAGTACACAGACTCCAATTCAGATCCAAGAGATACAGTGGGCAAGTTAGTCATTCAAAAAATTAACAAGATTAGACTAAACCCCTGTTTAACAATCCCAGTTAATTTTACTTACAGCAGATGAAAGATCCCACGGATCAACTAGTCCAGCAAGTGGAAGAAGCCAGAAGGACAATATAATCTTAAACTGCTGCAATGCTTTGCAAAGCAAGCATGTAGCTGGTGCCGCTTACCCTGACAAGTCAGCTGCTGTAAAGGCCAGCTGCTGCTGAAAGGGGCTGTTCACATTTCACCACGTCTCCATCCTGAGCTGCTGGACTGTCCCCTCTTCTCCCCTTATAGACACTGGTGTGGCAGATCAGGTGATCTGATTCATTCAGCTAACTTGACAGTGAGCTGGGGGCAAGGGGGTACGGATGTATGGATGTATTATTTCACTCCTTGGGGTTTTTTTTAAACCACAAGATCAACCACTAAATTATCTGAGGTATTTGATGCAAGGGAAGCAGCAGGCAGGGTAGCAGGGAAAAAAGTGCTGAACAACATGTTCCCACTACAAGTAAAGGATTACAAGTTTAGTTACAACATTAAACCACCCATCGCTCAAAACCACTACATATTTTTCTGCTTGAAAGAAGGCAATTACTCCAACAAATGCTCAGGCATGATTTAATGCCATCTCTTGTTAATTCTACAATATCAGAAGTGTCTGATGAATTAGCCTGCATTTCAAAGTCCTGTCCCTAATCCTCTTTGAATTCAACTCATCACTGCTTGCTCTTAGCTCTAAGACTGACTCTCTAAAGGAAAAAAAAAAAGCTTTTCCACTGGAGAGGGTAAAAAAAAAAAAGGCACAGAAAGCAAAGGGTGCGGTGCTTCGTTTTAATATTTATGCACATGAGAAAATCTTATGTTTTCTCAAAGTCCAGGAAACTGGAGTTAACTAACTGAAAGAAAAGCAAAGGATTGAATAAATAAGCAGAACTCAACTTAAAATGTATGCATACAATAAGTTAAGTATATTGAAGTATTCCAACTACCCAGGAATTTCCAATTCTCCATCTACATACTTGTGAAGGAAGCAGTAGGCAATCCCTCAGCTGCAGTACCAGAACCAGCTGGGGCAGAAGGGGATAATGGAAGGAAAAAACTCCCATGCCTTTACACACATCTTGAAGCACAGAGAGCAGAAAGGAAAAGCAATTAGAACTAAACCCTTTTCAGCTTAATTGTTTTATAAATATTTAAACCTGCAAATGTAACTGAGATCAAAAGGATATACATTTATCAGAAATGCAAGTATATGTAAAGGCAAAATTGCTGCAGCAGTCATGTCTGCAGTTTGTTAGCAAAGGGAACAAGGTGACTATTATAACAAAACAACATAGAAATAGAATCCAAGAGAGCTATCTTGGATGAGGAAAAAGAAAAAAAAAAAGAAAAACAGAAAAACAAGATACAGTTACCAGGTTGAGTGTTTTGCTGGATCAGATCTACAGGGTTATGATGCAATGAAGCAACACCACATTTTCCCAGCCCTAACAGAAGGTTATCACAGGCCTATAAGGAAACTGAGACAAGGGAATTAAAGTTGCTGTGTCTTCTTGGATCTTTTCTGTAGCATGCAAAAGAATTGCTTTGCTCTCTAAGAAAACAGGAAAACAAAAAGCAAGACTGACTTAAAATCTTAACCTTTTTAAAAAGGGGAAAAGGTTAATCTCCAGATTCAGAAACTGAGCCACTGAGAAACAAGGGAACTATTTCCTTCTACCTCTTTCAAGGAGGACATCTTTGAAGACAAACAAATGGACTAAGTCCCAGAAATCTGAAAAATTACTTAGTAACTCCTCTAACTAAATAATCTTATGACAAGCTTGCATTTGACAGATGACTTCTGCCTTCAATAACTCTCTGCATATTTTCCCTTCCATCCCAACATTAGGATTTATGGAAAAGTCTCTGCAGCTCTGGGCACATGACAGTACACACAGTATCACTATTTAGCACCAGTGTTTAACTGTAGATTCTTATTTTTAAAAAAAATCAAAATGAAAAATATTGTCCACAGCAAGTGCAAAGTTTTAGTACAGTCCAAAAATTCTGACAGTAAATGATATCTAGTAATGCATTCAAACATTAAAGGCTCCATAGTATGAAATCCACACAGATAACAGCCAGTAACATCTTTCACTTTTGCCAGACCTAGACAACATCGTTCATCTGAAATACTCTGGACTACTAAATCAAAGCTCAATCCCACAATGAAACGAATGCCTATCACAAACCAGAGAAGAGTGAAAGGCAGACCCCCGTATCAGGATGAAGAAATACTAATCACTATAGAGATAAGGGACATCTATACTTCCTTCAAATACTTCTTGCCAAATTTTAGTACTAAGATTTGTATCTGAAGTAGGCAATGCAGATCTTTGCATCTCTGCTCAACGCAGAACAAAACTATACAACGTTATACCTTTGAAAGACACCATTCTGCAATAAGGTATCAACTGGAAAAAAAAAGCTTGCTTTTTTTGTCTAAGGTTAACACCCAAACTGATGCTATTACAGGAAACCCATGTTAGAGCACTCTATTGGTAAAATTTCGACTATGCACAGACCCGCAGCTTCAAGGCAGGAAATTGGGCATTTCGCCTTGCTGCTATATGTTCTGCTCCCAGCACACAGTGCTGCTTTTCCTCCAAGCTCGCTTCATTAGTTTGACTGTACTTTCTGAGAAAGTACATTCCCTCAAGTTGGGATCCCGTTTGTTCGGTCCTGAGCAAATGCAGACAGTGAGGCGCAGAGGGAAGCAGCAGCTTTATGCAGCTAAATTTTATACCAAGAGTATAAATGGAGCCCTTTAGATATGATTTAGGTCCTTGAAGGTTTTGCACACAGATTTCCACTGTGTACCAGATAGATCTATGAGACCTGGGAGAAGATAACCTTCAGTTGTGAGACAAAGCTAACAATACACAAAGCTGTTCATAGGAAAACAAGTTTTTCAGGGCTGAGGAGAAGATGTTTAGAAAGGACTGGACAATTCACTGAAGCATCCCAGGAATTCTACACACTTGCAAGCAGCAAACTGGAAGGTGATTTCACACTACACAGGTACACTGGAGTTAATCTCATTCTAAAAAGAGGTGGGGAACCTCCTCCTGGATGTTAAGGCCTAGCAAGAAGAGGATGGGGGCTGAAGTCTGCTCAAGTTACGGCCTATTCACCTGCAGTCCCTCAGAGGAGAGGTCACCAACTGTGCACCCTTCGTGGAGATCTCACACAACCTCCACAAAGAGCCCTTATCATAGAAACTGACCTAAGAGGGGGAAAAGCCAGAACTGAAGGCTGATCCAAGCATGACAGCTAAACCAGGTGCAGCACAGAAAGCTTTTCTGCTGCTCTCAAACCTGCCAGTAAGGAAAAGTCTTGGAATTTAACAACTCAAAAGACTCTGACGGGAAAGATTACTCCAACTCAGATTCTACTTTAAGGCTGCCTAACTCATAAACTGTTAGAAACTTCTCAAAGTTGAAATTTAAATCCTTCTGCAGGATTCTATGAGCTACCATTTCCTAGAATTCATTCAAACAAGGTTTTTTTACTACCAAATTGGAAATGGAATATTAGCTTTAACATTGGAAAATGCCAAAAGATGAGGTAAAAGCAATCATCTGTTTTGGAAGTCATGAATGGTACATAAAAGATAAGAGCAAAACATTCACTCCTATCGTCTACTGTTTCCACAATACATACTATCCCACTATTTTCAACAGTGAGCTCTCTGCCTCCTCTCACTAGATATGCCCATATACTGACATTTAAGTCAGAAATCATCCCAAAGTGAGAAAACAAAAAAAAAAGGATTTGAGGAGAAAAAGTCCTTAAATTCACGTACATGCATGCATATATACATACATATGCACACACAAAAATATATACATACACGCACACACACACAGAGAAGTACCCTTTCACATTAGCAGCCAAAAGTGAACTCAAATTGCAGATTTTCTTTGTGGTAGAAAAATGGGGGCAAGCACGGGGTGGGAGACGAAGTGCACTTTCAAAAGAGCAACAGAAATCCTAATAAGTAATTTGAGCTACCACTAGAAGACAGAAAGAAAAAAAATTCATTGCTCTGGCAAGTGAGAGAAGAGTTGAAATCCTAATCACAGCACAACAGCAAATAACAAAATTAAGAGATACACCCCAAAAAGGAAAAAAAAAAAAATCTATGGAGAAACAACAAGATTTCACAAAACCTAAGGAAAACAATAGTAATAACAACTGTCTTGAACCCAAGCCACAGCAGCATTCTCAAATTTAGCTGGTAGAATAAAAGGGTATGTTCAGCTTCCTGAAAAACACAGTGTCAGGTGGATTAGAAAAGTCCTTAAAGATGAGAGAGTAAGGACTACATGATACTCAGGAAAGACAATGTATGTCTAGACAATAGAAGGCAGCTCCAAATCACAAATTAGCTCCAGTAAGAACATGGTTATCAGTCTGATACTTGTACTGACCGGCAGGCTTCATATTGAGAAAGATCACTGCACTGCTGTGAATATTTTAATTACTCAATGTGAACATACCAATTCATTCTTATGTTGGTGGTCAATCAAGCAAGATACAGTCAGGTAATGCAGTAAGTATCTAACACTACAAATAATTTTTTAAAAAATAGCACAACTCATGAACATAAAAAGTTTATATTTCATTAATAGGATATTACTTCTTATTTCTCATCATTTTTCATTTCATTTTCTGTAACAGTCAAAACAGTAGCAGAACTGACAGAATGAAATAGCTGATGTGGTAGGAAAGGAGTGAGAATTATTTCAGTATTGGCTATTCCACAAAATACTCAGGAAAAAATATATTATTTGAGACAGCGACATTTTCTTTCCTTGCATCAGTCTGAAAAATAAGGGTTTTATTTATGCCCTCGCATACACTGCAGATGTGGTCCTCAGTTTTGCACAGTAACACCACTTCACACCTGAAATCTGACTCATCTACTCTTTTCCAATTGTTACCCAACTAGAACATCATCTCTACAGGGCAGCAACCCTCCTTCTGGCTGAAAAGGCGATCACTGTCTTTAAATCAGTCTCACACTCCATTATGAAGTGCCACTGTGTTGACTAAATTTATCAGAGCCACCTCATCACACAAAAACATAACTTTCAACACTGGACTGTGCAATCAGATCACTATGGCTGTACTTTCCACTGTTACCAATTGCAGAGACTGTTTAATCTCTCTCTTATACAGAATCTCATTTTATGTAGAACTTTAAGCAGGCTCATCCTTTACAAACACATAAAACAGATGTCCAGCCCCAGCAGGTCAGACAACAGGGGAATGAAGGGAACAAGTAGTAACGTGAGATACTACATGTAGATATCAAGACAGTTGCATCATCAGCTTTTTAAACTACTTCCTTCATCATTGTTCTTTCAAATAATCTGTAATTCCTCATTACAATGAAGCATTAGAAGTGTCAAGCTTCATCAGCCAGTCCTTTCACTTCAAGGCTGAATGATAATATTTCTGAGAGCAACAGGTTATAGCTGTAGACAACCAGTATCTGACGTTTGAAAGCTAGATCCTCTAAGGCAAAACAAAACACAAAAACCCCACACTCAAACAAAAACAACTTCTCTGGATATTTCTTAAGTCCTAGAACAGTTTGTTTCACCTAAAAGATTTAGAGGAGTGAATAAGAAACAAGTTGTTTATCAAACTTGGAGAGATTCAAACTACATGAGTCAGGAGTTCTCAGACACTGTCTTATCTTCCTAATGACTTGTTTTGAATAGTGTGGATAAATAAACCAGGTATAGTCAACTGCCTTCAATTTTTAGACCAGTCACCCTATCCAAAAGTTAGGGCAACCAGATTTTTAAAAACCCACACATTACTCCAATTTCTTACCCCTTTTTGTTTGTATTTTGGAAAAAAGCACCAAAATATTGAGCCACAGCATACAAGTGAAACTGAACTTCAGAGAGGTAGTACTTAGCACAGCCATACTTCTCACTTACACAGACCAATAATTCAAAAGCTATTTCTAGACTAAGGAGTAAATATGATATGTCAAATTCCTCAAATCCTGACTCACGTAGCCATATTAATAGTTGAGTTGCAGCCTAAATGCAGCTTTACCATCATTTTTCAGACTTCAGTAAGACTGGAATAGATAACAGAACAACGCAAGCAGCAGCACTTATAAACTAAAGCCATGAAAAATTAGACTTTGTAATCTTAAGTCCCAAGGAGTTACAAATATCCCAATTCACAATACAGCCGTTCCTTCAGGGACATAATAATCTGATCTGTCCTTATCTACTACATTGTCTAGTTTCAAAGAACTTGACAAAGATGAAATGCTGAAGTTCATTTTCACTTGAACAATAGATTCAAAAGCTGGAGGAGGAAGAATAAGGAAGGAAAGAAATGGGACAGTCCATTAAAAAAGACCTCTGGGGCAGGAGGAAGACTAAAAAATACCGACACACATAGATGCAAAAAAACTCCTAGAGAAAACAAAGGAAAACTTCAGAACCACAAACCAAGTATTTCTTTGACACTTAATTCTCACTACTGGATACGTATGTTTCAGATAACAGCAACTTTAGAAGGTTTATTATTAAAAACATAGACCACTTGAAAACTCATTTATTCTGCACTTGCAGGAAAACACAGATAAAGACAGAGACATAGATTAGGTCACCTGCTCTTAAAGTGTGTGCTGTTCTGTTGATGGATATTATTCACATGTTGAGATTGAAGTTGAAAAAATGAAGTGCTAAAGAAAATTCTGAAAGATAAAACCCCCTAAATTTACACAAGCACTAAAAGCAACAGTCACAAATAATTTAAAAGGGCAAAGGAGGGGGGACGCATGTGAAATTCTCTAGCTACTGAATGCTACCTTCCAAAAAGCCAAGTATCTGCTGCTTTTTGCTAGCCCTGAGCAATATTGCTTGGTGACTCCAACCTTTTCCACCCTTTTCCTTTTCACTTATGCACTCCCACTTCTTTCCTCTAAAAGGATGAATCAGTCCCTAAAACTGGAGTTGAATTCTTTGATGCTCAAACTGATCAGGTGCCACTGAATCAAGCCACAACACAAACAGGAGCAAGTTACAGCAGTGGTTTCTTACATCACTTTTGAAAGCCACCAGCTCTACTTCTTCAACCTAACAACAAAACCTGTTCTGATCCTGTATTTCACAAAGCTGTCCCTTTCCCTTTCTCCAAACATTTTTTACTGCTGGCATTATAAAAAGGAATTGCTTACCGTCAGCATTAGCGGCACCTGAAAAACTTATGTATTATAATTTGGGATGGCCATACTTGGTTCTAGAACAGTGCTAAACACTGTTTACATATTTTCATAGAATCATAAAATCGTTTTGGTTGGAAAAGACCTTTAAGATCATTCTGCTACTGCTTTAAAGCCACGCGCCCAGCATCCACCATTTTTACAGTTTCTTGGGCTTGTGACTGCTTTACCACCAGCACTTAAAGCAAAACACTCAAAACCCTATTGTCAGCTCCATACCCAATGCTAACCACTTGTTGCAACGGCACATACTTAGAAATAATACTGAGATTATATAAAGGTAGTCTCTAAATTTTCTTATACAGGGAGAAATGCAACTGGGCAGGAGTTTCCCGTCATAAACACCATAATGTAAGTTGGTTTGGAATATTTGTTGCACAAAATTGTTATTGGGTTTATTCCTTTATCAGCTGCTTTCACTACTACCAAAGGAGTTCTCTTTTTTTTGGCCAGAGTTACTGAAAACAACAACTGCCCCATTGCTAAAGATGAGATAGGTGAATTATAGACGTAAGTGGGAATTTAGAATTTTAGAATCATATTTAAGTAGGTGAAAACCAATAGAATATTGAATATTTGTTAAAAATCATGACCTACCATGGAAGCAATAGGTTTTCTGTTAAGGAACACCTTTATAAGTAAATTGTTTAATCAAGCTATTAGTTTAAATGCTTTTTAGATATAATAATAAGAATATCTTATTAAACACATGACTACAAACAACAACTTTGAGAATAATCTTGGTTCATTGCTTGGTTACAGTAAGCCTGAAGCAGCGCACACAGACAGGTTTATGGATTAGTTTTGGACACAAAATCTTATATTTATGAAATCAACGTACTCGAGGCAAAGATCAGCTTACACAGAAACTCGTACGCTGCAGTTTACACTTCGCTTTAATAGAAGGTATTGATTCTGTCTTAAGCATCAGTTTATTCCACTGACTACAAACCACTGCTGTTTGTTAGCATCACTGAAGAGAAACAAGGCGATTCAATTTTTAGATTTTCAAATATCCTTTTGCACTGTTTTTCAGAAACGTTTGAATTAATGGTAAAATTGTATTTATGGAATAGCAAGATACCTTTGACATCACTGCAAGCAAAAAGCAAAGTAGATTTCTTAAGCCTAGGATACAAAGTCTTATGGCAATCATTCAAGACTTGTCTAGTGAATTTAGTATTCTGAAACAGTTCACTGGCAACCACACTTTAAGCCTTGGGATTAGCAAGCAGCACCTTGTATTTCTTAGTGTCCCTTTACACAGGGATGAACCAATGCCTGTATCTTCTCACATTAAACACTTTCAAGTTGAAGTAGTACATTTTTCCACTCCTGTTTAATTTAGATTTCTTAGCCCAGTTTTCCTACATGTTAGCGGATTTTTACTACCATCCTGCATTCCACTAGCTTTCTGGATTAAAAAGGTTTTTTGATACATTTTTTAAATCCACTTTTCTATATGGAGTGATTTAAAATAAGAGAGAGAGAGACTGCCCCCATAACAGTTTTTATTTCACATGCTTATTCTTCCCGTCCTCCTCCCCACAGTACCTCTCAAACAGTTTACATACCTGATGGCAATTCTCAGGGATAATTTGTGGAACACCTACCCCCACCACTGAAAACAACCACCTCATATTGAATCTCTCTACCATATCAAGGAGGGTGAGCATATAGGGCAGAGGAATTAATACAAAAGGTGATCTAGAGAACATAACCTATCAGCCCTCAGCTGTGATATCAGGAGGACTCTCTTCCAAATAAAAGATAATGCTTCTCACTTTTTAACCATATTAGTCCTTTGTATCTACCTGGATCTGTCCAGGTTAAATTCCAGGAAACTCTGTAGCGAGAGCAGAGATAAAGGAATTTGAGGAAAAATGCAGAATCTGCAGAACCGACACACACAGAGTCAAGAGATTTTTCAGAGGAAAGGGGCTCGTCTAGAAGTCTCTAGAGGGGAGGAAAGGGGAAAAAAGAATATAATATACTGTTTACTCATAAAACCCGAACACGTGCATCTAAGGACAAAAAAAAAAGCTGTGTACTCAGGTTTAATTATGGAAAAGCATCTTGGGTTTACTTCTACATTAAACCCTTGGAAGGCAGCAGAGATCATAAGGAATGGTTCTCCAAAATAAAAAGAAGGCTAGAGCTCTGCACCAGCAGGATCAAGAAAAAACAAACCTGCTCTGAAGTCCAAAATGAATCCTAATCATGAATATCTACAAACTGTATAACAGTATGAATAATACATATTCCAGATGATAGAAAGAAAATATTTGTTCTCTTAATGAAATCATTCCTTTGGAGATGAAATAAAATACTGGTTATTTTTACTTAACTTTGAGTTCTTACATTTTCATCCCCTTAAAAGGAGAACTGCATCCCTGATTACAATGGATTTTCTTGGAGGAGATCAGTATGAGCTGCAGGTCTCTGAACTTTCTAGAAACTATACTGAAATCTTGTAACCTGTTGAAGAAAATAATGTCTTCATTGCCAGCCAAACACTAAAAGCATGCATTTCTGTAGCTAGGGTAAAAAAATACAGTGTAGGAAGCACAAAAGACACAAAGTGTCAGGGAACCCAAATGAGAGAGCTACTGAAAGAACAATACCAGCTTCCTTCTCCACAATACTGATAAACTGGACATGTCTGGCTTTCAGTGAAGGACTAGATTAAAATTAGTCTTCCCTGCTCTTGCACCAGACCTTTTTGCAGTTTGCATTCTTAATCTGCTTTCTACTTTGGTTCAGCACACAGAATGATGTGTTACACAGGCACATTGGCAATATGTTTAGTTACAGCTGAAAAACAGTTCAAAAAACCCTTAAAACTTATTTCTAATGAGCTTCAGATATCTAGTTCTGAATATACAGAAAAGCAAACCTGCTTCTGTCATACGCACAATGCTACCAAAAGATTAGCTTGTTCAAATAGTGATTGACTCAACTAGCAAGAACAAGATAAAGGCAAAGGAGCAGAGCTGGCAGACACAGAAGAGCGAGTCTGTCCAGGAGCTCTTCATCAGGGCTCCGCAGAACAAAGAACAAAGAAGAGCTCTGCCTTGATGGATAGAGCTCTTCTAGTAGTGACTCAAAACTATTAGAGAATACTTTCAAGCAGAGTTTCTCCTGCCTTCCATCTAGATACCTATTAATCTCTTACCGAGTGACAACAGAGCACCACTTTTCAGCTTTCAGTTTAGTTTTCCACTAAACGCAGGCTCAGGCACCTCCAAGCAACCATGACACTACACTTTGGAGTCCAAGCTGCGCACATATGTTAGCTATGACCCAGGTGAAAGTTGTGAAGGTCGAGAGTGTGCAAGTACTAACATGGGAACCCAGACACTCAGCAAAAGTCTGCTCTGCTAGACAATTACACCAGTTCTCTTCACGTGGCAGAGCTAGCACACCCGAGCGCACACAGCAGCAAAAATGTTACAGCGTACATGGATAATGTATTGGAAGGACATGGACCAGCCAAGGTAGCAGGTCGTGAGCACAGCCGTCTTTACTGCTCAGAGAGCTTAGAAGTAAAGGAGTTTGTGCCCTGGGAAGCTCTGCTCTCTTCCTCTCCAGCCACTGGAAGAACTACTAGGTTTCATGTATTAGACTGACCCAGAAGATGGATGTGCAAAACATTTTTAAAAGTACATAAGTAAATTCAATTTTCTGGTAGTAAATTCACTTTCATTCTGTGTGTGATTTTAGTGATCCCTGCTGAATCTAAAGAAGGGATGTTTCTCAACAGAACGTTATTCTCTACACAAAAATTGCCCTGAATTTAAATTTTTTTTAAAAAAGCTTTCATGCACACAAGAACAATGGAAATCGAAAGGGTGGGCAAAACCAAGCCACAGTACATATTTAACACTTACAAAAGGTACAAAACCTCAAAATATGTCATTTGTCCTACTCATTTTCCAGGTGCCTACCACTTACAGGTAAAGTTTCAAACAGGTCTTCCTTGTAAGAGCAGGAAGTACTGAACTTTTGTAACAAAACAAGAATCCACTGGAAACAAACTAGACTTCCATCATGAGATTTCTGCTTAAAAGTAAAAACAGGTTCCATCTCAGAAGCCTACCTTTCCAGAAGCTAACACTGGCTATTAGAAATGATTCTTAATTGTTCTACAGCCCCTTACACAGCAATATTGACTAATACGACAAAAAAAAAAAAAAAAAAAAAAAAAAGAGATTTCTGTTTTTTCCAATCGGTCCCTCATGGTACTTTGATAAAGCCAAATACCACAGCATGTGCACAGAAAGTCCCTGAAAAAATTATTAGATGAACAGCTTTTTTGTTGCACAGCTAGCAAACTGTATGGAAACATATTCCTTTCATAGGAAAAAATTACAAGGGAGAGAACAGAAAATGAAATAGCTTTTCTGGCAGTCAATAGTTCTCCTATCCTAGAAAAACATACCGCATGTCATCCATCGTGAGAAATGTATTAATAAAGAAATGAAAAGTCTAGAATCCTCAGGCTGCCAAGTTTCATTGCAGCACAAGAAAACCAAGTTTGGCTTCCTCTTAACTCCTACTCATGATCTTATCAAGTTCTTGTATTAGTCTTCCAATGACTCACATCAAAATAAACAAATCTTCATCTTTTCAATGATTTTTAATTAAATGACTACTGATAAGATTTACACAGATGTAAACAAGAAGAAAAAGTGCTTTATCAAAATAAGATAGGGAAAATGCAAGAAACATTCTAACCCTAAAGTTTCTGTGTGAGTGCTTATCTGTGGGTTGACAACATTCCTGTTCTGAATAATACTCTATTTAAATTAAGATTTATTAGAAGTACACTAGATATACTTCTTGGTCTACCAATTAAGGCATTGCTTGCTAAGACAACTCTGGTTTACAGATGATTGAAGAATAACTTGGCAAAACTGTCAGAGTTGTCTAATTTACTACATAAAAATATTACTTAGTAACATTCCTTTCCGTCTTGAGAAGTGACTTCAAAGAAAAGGATTTTCAAGTTTTGCTTTTAAACCCTTGAAGGAATGCATACTGTAGATATTATTCCACCTAAAAGATAAAGCTAATAGAATATTACAGACTTGTCCAATGTACAGCAACCGCTAGCTTTTCACTGCAGTTAATACACTCTAGCCCATCCACTTCGTCAGCACTGCATCAAGGATTCAAGCATTTCTTTACAAAGTGTTCCCAACATTGAAGTCTCTACACACACACTTTAATATTACATTGAGAGTGTTCCCTGATTTTTTTTTAAAAAAGAAAAACAGATACTCTTGACATTAATTTTAAGACTTCAGGATGAACGCACGACAGCCATGTACTGCACATGATTCATATCTTTCCTAGGCATTAATTGAAGAGCAAGAGCTGAACTAAATGGTTAGGCCAATCTGCCAGCACAAACAAGAACTTGAGTAAATGGTAGTTTTCCTCTTCATTCAAAAGGCAATGTTTTGGGCAGAATTCACTTCAGTGCCTCCACAATGACCCGCAGAAGAACTATCCCCAGAGTTTACAGCTCCCTGCTTGGCTACGGGCCACCCCCTGCACCACGCAGAAGTTGGCAATAGGCGCCTGCTCAGAGCTGCCAGCTCAACCGCACGCTCTGCTAGGAAACCATTACTCTGTGAACTCATACAAGCCTATGGGAGAGAGCAAATGATAACCAATTATTCCTTAAAAATAACTTTAAATGCAACAAGTACTGCGGACTACATTGCTCTTCTCCAGCTATATTTTCTACCACTAATTTACTACTGTCAGGAGGAGCATGAGCTTTTGCTCCTCTGCTACACTTAGCCTCCTCAAATCTATTATGTGCAGTTTTGATGACATTTAACTCTTTCAACAGAGAAGTGTCTGGACATGCCTGCCCCACTTATATTTGCTGCGTACCTAGTCCCCCTCTTGTGAGGCTATTCATGACTAATACAGTTTTAGCCTGATCTCTGATCATGTCATCAGCCACATCAGCAATAAATCATGGAATCATAGAAAAATTATTTGTTAGAAAATGTACTCCTTAGTTGCAATCATTGCAACTGAATAAACGTGCCACAAAAACAGGCAACCCTTCACTTCCCTAGTGATGGCCTACAGACTCACCTGTTGATGTACAGAAGTTAAAAATATCTAACTAAATAGCACAAAAAGCAGAAGACAGACTAACGGCCAGTTCTGCAGATCCATCTTGCTCTGTACAGTGCGCATTTTCGCACAGGGCTGTGGTCTTACCTCAAATAAGCAGTGAAGTACCACATCAACAGATGAAATTTTATATTTTTCTCCGGGGAGACCTTCTAGCAGCTTTCCAGTATCTGAAGGGGAACTACAAGAAAGCGTGAGAGGGACTTTTTGCAAGGGCATGTAGTGACAGGACGAGGCGGAATGGTTTTAAACTGAAAGAGGGTAGATTTAGATGAGATATTAGGAAGAAATTCTTTACTGTGAGGGTGGTGAGACACTGGAACAGGCTGCCCAGAGAAGCTGTGGATGCCCCTTCCCTGGCAGTGTTCAAGCCCAGGTTGGATGGGGCTTTGAGCAACCTGGTGTAGTGGAAAGGTGTCCCTGCCTGTGGCAGGGGGGTTGGAACTAGATGATCTTTAAGGTCCCTTCCAACCCAAACCATTTTATGATTCTATGATTCTTGTATTGCTAAAGAGTCTAAATCACATCTAAGGAATTAATTGGGCCCTAAGCTCTACAGAATACTTAAACACAAAGCTACTTTGCTAGTTTTCCAGTTAGATTCACAGGCAGCCTTATTGTCATTTTTAATGGGGAAACTATCCCAGAATGAGTGTGTGATAACAAAGGCAAGTCCGTTTGTCAAACTTCCAAAATTATGATTTTGGAAACAAATAGACATGTGCAATTTAATTTGATTTCACTTAGCAAGTGCTGAAAGCCAAACAACGTGATACTATTTAGTTCATGTTGACAACAAAAGGAAATTCCCAGTTACTCTAAGGTTTACTTTTCTGAAGCCAACATTTCCTAATAAAGGCAGAATTTCTGCACTTACACAGAAATACTTGATTGAAAGATTAAAACTCTGCAGAATTAAGTTTCTGTAAATTTAGAGAAAGGTATTACAAAGATAAAAACTTTGCATTACTGTACTTCATTTACTACTTTAATAGCTGTACAGCACTTTTAGAAGACAAAAGTCACTGTTTCATGCGACTATTAGTTCCCTGCAGTAACTAATGATTTGAGAAGGCAGGACGAGTTAGCCTCATTTTCAGTTACCTTGATTACAAGAAATGCTGTAGCATTAAAAGACAGAGCACTGTGCTACATATTGCTATATATGCAATACTTTCAAGGAAAGGAAGAACTCAGATAACAGTCAAGATAGCTAGCAGGTCTTCAGATAAGAGAAAGATAAAATTAAAAATTCAGTTAAGAACCTTTTCAATATTACACAGATGGTAACAAAAAAGTCAACCAGAAGTCAATTGAGACAGCTCCTTCTCATCTGAAACAAGCAATCCTCCCTAAACCCCTGCCTGCCTTCCCTCCCCACCAACAGTCTATCTGTACAAAAACGGAGAGTCCTAATCAAACTTTTTGACTGAGATTCAGTAAGAAGTTTGAAGCTTGAAAAGATTAACTATTTGGCTTACTGCATCATACAAAACACATATCAAGTTAGATGAAACTTAATTAAAAAGCCCAAGGAATAAAGCTTTAGGGATTTGCTACAGCTGGGCTCTTGATGAAGAGAAGTAATTTACGAAGGATGCAGAACTAAAGACAGAGCTGTAACAATTATTCTACTTTAAAACTATGAGCTATACTGACAATAATTTGGGAGAAAGTAAAGAAATCAAAGCAACTCTGGCATATAGTTACACAAAAATACACACAAAAATATCAGTGAATGACCTTCATCAGTGCCATAAAAAGATAAGATACCCAAACCTTGACAGTTAGAGGAAGAAAAAAAAAATATATATATACATATATATTAGACCTATTTGGTATAATTTTAAGATAAACTTTTTAGATAAGAGGCATTCCAAACCCTACTCTGCAAGAAGATGAGAAGTAATTTATCATGTAAAAGCAGGTCCTTAGCATAAAACTCCTTTCAGAGACACGTGTTGTTAAAAGCCTGTCATCATTAATTGGTAAAGGGATTTTGAGCACTTAAGATCCACCTAATTGCTGAAGCAATAGTGAAGATTAGTGCTATGATATTTCTAGTAACTTTCAGTTCTGCAGAGTTGCTTTGGGGAAAACTTGATCTCTGTGGTGCCTTCAGAGTAATTCAAAATCATCATGACTATGAGGAACAGAAGAAAAATCAGACAATACCATGGATCCTTAGAAGGCATGGTGTCAGTATAAATACGTTGCGAATTAACCATGGAGATTTATAAGCAGGCATATAAAAGTTAGACATAAGTTTTCAGTCCAGAAATGCTGAGCAGCAGTTTCATAGACTTTTAAATCCAGGAAGATGTTTAAAGCATCCAGCACCTACAAAGGTACAGAATACCTTAAATGAATAATTATCATGCTTCTACAAAGGAGGTCTTGAGAGCCACGGGAATATTACAATCCTTGCCATAGCTTTCAGTACAGATCAAAAAGAAACTCCTGAGATACAACTTCCTTTCTCCTGCAGGCACAAATGAAGAAAGTTGCATGCAAAAGGGTATTTCCTTCTTTGCAGAGATGTTTCTTGAAATGCATGTAAGAAGCTAACTAGAATTCCCAGCGAGACATTTTATGCCAGCTAACCGAGCCCCCCTGAGTCTTCAAAAGTAACCACATTCCTTTCCTGTTTAAGCTAAGGAAGGAAGCTTTGTCTTAATTTATCAGTCATGCTCTGAACAAATGTTTTCATAACCAGGAATCCAAACCACTGCAGGTTTCACAGCTTCAAAAAGAAACAAACTTCAAAAGATATCTTTAACACTATTCCCAACAACTTTCAATGAAAGAACAGCAAGAAGCGAGATACAGTAGTTTTGCTAAGTGAAGTCTGGCTCAAAAGAACATCTTAAAAGTTGACCCAAAAAAATTTTGCTTGCAAAATGGCACTCTGCCCTAAAAGTTTTCCTTAAGTTTTTAAAATGAGAGAACAAGGGTAAAACATCAAGTTTTGGTGGTCTCAGATTTGTCAAAGGACATAGACTATGAATTGCCACACCTTAGTAGAAGGTATAAGTGAAGTAAAGAACAAAACTCTTAAAAATAGCACACCTTCACATTAAGGAGCAGAAAACATTTTTCTTCACTAAACTGTAAAGGAAGAAGACATTCCTCCCCTCACTGAACTGATAGACTGTGTGCATCTTTTCTCCTAACTATCTGATAATCTGAACTGTCAAACTGTGCGTTAGTGGGTCTGCTTAGCCTGGAACACTATTTACACAGACACAGTAGGAATATGCTCACGTTTCTCACACATTTAATTTGTGAAAGTTTCTTTCCATCCATAAAAATCTGACAATCATTGGAAGTCACATTTCTCATTATTCAGCTTGCCTAAATTCACTTTCAAAAACACCATTTTGCAGCTGACATGCTTAAAAAAAAAATATAACTTCTTTAGAGCATCATGGAAGTGCCATCCACATTAGTTCAAAAAAGTATATTCACACAAAGTTATGATCAGGAAGACCTGTATATAATTTGTGGGAAATGAAGTATGAAAGGGTAACAACATAAGGAACTAACACAAGGAATATTAGGCATTATGAGTGTTTGCATTTCAATATTTAATAACCTTCAGGAGATATATAATTTCTGTGGCAGTTTCCAAGTACTCAGACAAATTAAGGACAGGCAAAAGACAATGTAATAACTGAGTTTTAGACAAAAAAAAAAGAATCACATATAAACAAAGAGATTTCCATTTCTGCTGATTTTTCATATTAATTTGCACTGTTGACCATTTTCTTCCTACTATTATTATCAAAGAACTTCAAATAGCTCTAGAAATTTATTTCCTATGGATCTTACTCTTCAAAGAAATTTAGAAGGTACAGAACAAGCCTTTAGCAATAAGCATTTAAACAAGTAAGCACATCTCTAACAGAGTCATTTTCAGCTAGGGCTACTGTCTAGATCATACTGTATTTCCTCTAAACTTCTTTCTAAAATAGCAGCAGACCACTAGGAAGAGGAAAATCACCTCAAATGAAGGCAAATAGTCTCAGGGCATCTCTGAACTTCCTTTATGAGGGTCAGATATTAGATTTGTCCTTTCCTAAAGATAATCTTTCAGGAGTTAAGAGAAAGCAAATTTACAGTGAAGCATCCCTGTTTAAATCCCGACATTCTTGCTCAAAACTTTCCCAAACCACTAGAGGAATAAGAATTTACTTATCTGAAAGATGTCATTAGTCATCTGGGAAACTATGGAACCTACAAAAATCTGACCACTAGCTATAGCTGCAACAGTTATAAAACTCAAATCCAGATTTTTAGATTAGAGACCTTTTTCCAGTACCCTTGGAAAAAACGCTTCCACTGTTCGGACGGAGTAGCAGCTCAGATGGATGCTACACCTGCTACCAGAGCCTAGAGAAACTGAGGTGTCTGGGCAGCCCTCTGGAGCCCCAGCAGGCAGGAGATGACAGTAAAACCTATTTCTTCCCAGAATGACAGTCCACCATCAGAACCACTAAGCCTTCGTTTAGTGCTCCAATTACTAACAGAGTCTTCAGAAACATTGTCTGTGAAGGATTCACTGGAGTTTGGCAGGTGCAATATCAGGAAACTGATTGAACACATGCTTTTACAGACAACATGCTAAGCAACAACATAACCTGTTAACCAAGGGAAGAGCTGACTACAGGCATCTAACAGGCTTCTTTCCTGAATTAAAAGGACAGAGAAGAAGGGATGAAGTGACTAAGGAGAAGAGTTAGGATACCATGGAAGACAAGAAAGTAGAAGTGGCTGGAATATTAATGGAAAGACAAATTGCAGTACATTGCACCAACTGTAACCTTCCAGTTACATCACCAAGTTCAGAGGTCCCAACCAAAACGTCTCAGTTGCATTTCCACACAGACTATCAGGTCCTAACTCTTGTTTTTAACTGACAGTAAAGTTTTCAAAGCTCATCATTCAAGGGAGATTAATGCAGAGGGGAAAACACAGCATTTGACTTCAGCGACAGAAATCAAATTTTAATTGTCAACACCATTTTGAGAAAATGGCAGATCTGTATATGACTGGCTCTACTGTTTGGTAGCTGAAGACAGAGGAGTGCAGTTCTGAAACTGCAGAAAAAAGATACAACTTCTCATGCAAAAGTAATCTGCCTAGTACAACATTAGACAAAGACAATGTTACTGAAACAGTTTTACAAGCAAGTCATTAAGGAATATGGAAGCATTCATACTTGCAGCAAGATGCTTTCAATGTCTAATAGAGGACCATTAAAAGTTGCTTTGAAAATTACCACTCACAAGGTGCAGGGAGTAGGGGGTTATATCAAAGCTTTAGAGGGCACACTAATGCTGCCCATGTCCTTGGCAACACACAC
Organism: Nyctibius grandis; assembly: GCF_013368605.1. Classification (NCBI taxonomy): domain Eukaryota; kingdom Metazoa; phylum Chordata; class Aves; order Nyctibiiformes; family Nyctibiidae; genus Nyctibius; species Nyctibius grandis. Next base: position 47,210,237 of record NC_090658.1, on the reverse strand, counting down.
ACACAGCAATGCCAATAGCACAGTCAGGAGGCTGTTTATAATACAAACACTAAAAAAAAAACCATTTAGACCCACAGATTTTATATAGTCATCACAGAGGCATGCAGAAAGCTGTATCTCTAAATCAATTTCAAGAACAATCAATACTCCTCTAACACACAAGGCGAGCTAGGTAAGTGAAGTTTTGTTTTCACAGTTTCTTGTGAATGTGCCTTACAGCAAAACAACAAAAAAAGCCAAAACCAAAATCTGCATTAGTACTAAGAATAATTTTCCTGTGGTCATTCTGCCATGAAATTACTGCAATCTCTCTATTTTCTGAGTCAACTAAAGTATTATCACAAGAAGTGCCAAGAATATTTTGTCTTATCTAAAATTATGACCCTATACAGTCACAGTAAGTAAAGAAGCGTTTTAAACCTGTAAGACTATACGTGATTTTTTTTTTTAGAAATTGTTACAGAAAAACTATGGGATATAGAGTTTGTACTTCTTAAAAAAAAGACATTCTAGAATGGTAACTCACTATATTGCACATAAGATACTGATGATTGAATTTCCATAAAACCTTTTAGTTTAAAAGAACTAAAGGTCCATCTTAAGCAGTTTATATCTTAAACTCTTGAAAACGTGTAGCAGGTTAACAAATAGAACATCGTATCAGTGTATTAGCAAAAGTGGCATCAACTTTTACCCTCTACTGCTCTAGAAACTCACTTCAGGTATACAAGTTAGTTATGCCAGCTGGTACACCAAAAAGCAAGTCTTACATTATAAAATGTTGAAGAGCATCACCATAACTTCACCCTCTTCTATATTTCTGAAAGATTAGCTCAAAACACTCACCAGTTTCCTGCAATTTCCACAGGCAGCTGCTTTCCACAATAAAGTGCAGTGTTACCTTGCTAAGTCACAACTAGATCTCTCATTTATGGCTGCTCCGTATTCCAACTTTGTGCAGCACAAATTCATATGCTGTTTTGTGAAACGCAACTGAACTTTCCATCACTTGAATTCAGTTAGTCAGTAAGTACACTGCAGAACATACTGATCTGGAACAGAAAAAAAAAAAGTATATCTAGAATTTCAAGAGTGGTGGTAGGAGAGGTAGGAAAGGTTTGCCCAGTATTTTGGGATGGCACGGGACAGACAGTAACATTGTTGAGCTTCTGGAAGGAAACACTGTTATGTACCCACCCAATTCTCTACTAAGGCTATGCTCTAGATCCCACTGATGCAAATTAAAATCCACTTGATCTGGCCCAACCCTTTGCTACCCTGGACTTCAGCAAAAGAAGTGTAGAAGTGACTGGCAGGTATAAAAAGAACCGCTGTGCAGAAAGATGTGCCCAATAAGTACCATCACTTCAGGGTAGCTAATTCTACATCTTACTGTAGTTCAGGGCAGCCAATTACACTGCGGTTCAGATTGCTTTCATTTTTGCTTAGACAGTCTCCAAGTGATATTTTTGTGTGTTAAAATACAGGCTGGAAGAAGACAGCTATAACTAGAACAGGAATTTGCAATTTCTAAAGCAGGTTTTTGTCAGCAAAAATCTAAAGCACTATAATTAGTCAACATTTAATTACCCCTGACATGCAAGAGATGAAGATGTAATCAAAAATGATTAGAAAAATTGCAACTTCAAGTTGTGTAGCTTAATGCTAGCAGTACCTTATAGAAATCTCAGAGTTCTAATTTCATTGAAATTAGCGCAACAATTTAGTGCCAGGAGTTTCTGAAGATGCAAACAAACATGAAATAAAAGAGCAATACTTGTTTCTTCATGTAAATTTGTAAGGCTTATACTCATGTATACCCTGATGGCTAATGAAAGAACATACACATATAGAAAAACCACCACAGACAACATGCAAGGCCTACATTCATGGAATTTGTTAGTCACTGAGTTTGAGATTTAATTTCTTTCCAATTTAACCCCGGAAGCTTTTTTTTCTTTTCAAACAAACAAACAGAACAGTTTAGAGTTATTGAACATACATGAGTTTAGGCCAGACTCACATTCTCAGCTATGCCCTTTAATTCGGGTCATGAACCAAATAAAACACATTCCCTGGGACTTGAATAAATTTATGTGATGCAATTTGTTTTCTAAGACAATACCAAGGAACATGATTTTGGGAGGTGCAATGACATAATAAATGCAGACAGATTTCCAGCATGGTCAATATTAAGCACCGGACTTGAATGTCTATATCGTCATAGCACAGAAGCAACTATTAAGCCTAACCGGCAACACTGTTTTGGCACCAACTTTTTGTTGACGAAGAACTCTGGGGCAGATCCTGACTAACTGGATGCCATTTAAACTTCTAAAGGAGATGTGCCACAACTGACCCTGTCAAGTTAGGAAGTTGCATCACAACAGTTTCTAGACTTCTTAAGTGCTCCCTGTCCTCCTGCTTTACTTATCTGGGACAAATTAAGCATTCAGTAAGCAGATTACAGATGGTTGAAAACATTAACAGTGAAGTAATAGATGTGGCTCACACTAGCCACACTATCACAATAGTGATTTAGCATGCCAAAGGGGTACTCCTTGGTGGAAGTTTGCATTGTGTCTATATCTGGAGTTTTGCAGCATTTATTAAGGCACAGCCCAAGCATACTCAAAGCATTCCCCCTCCTGGTGCAACCAAAGCTGAAGTCCTACCCCAGGACTCTACCCGTAGTTCCCTGCTTTTTTAAAAGATGCAAGATCCTCCAACAGTTTGTCCTCTACGCAAGCACAGTGCACTCCAAGGACTGACAGCTAGTGCAAACTTCCCTGACACAAGAAATGCAAATTGGATATGAAGTTCTAGAACCACAATAGAACACAGCAAAGAGCCTCTCTTCACCAAACAGATCAACAACAGAGATGCACCCAGTCAACTTCTTATATCAGTACTACATATACGCCAATACCAAAATTGGTTAATTGGCTCCTAATTTAACTAACTCCTAGACTTGTCCTATATTATAGTAGGTTGTCTTCACAAAAACCTCATTTTCCCTCAAAATTCCCCATCTGTGTATTGAGCAAACATACCACCAAATATTTTAGAAGTAAGCTGAGGTGAAGTTTTAGAAGTGAATTAACATGTAGGCTTATTTACATTTCCTAAAAAGTGATGATAAAGAACAGGTGTTTGGTCTACCCACTGTCACTTTAAAGGCTCAAGATCAAAAATAACATGCCTAAATTCATTGTATGATCTACCCTCTTTCTGCCAAGACCCATCTGCTCCTTCAGTTCTACAGTGCCCACTCCCTGTGCTGTGCCAACTCTTTTCTCCTAAAGCAGAGCAACTATTCCTACTGCGCTGTGTTGATGATAGCCCTTTGGTATACATCCTTTCATATTTTCTTCTTCTGCCCTTCTTCAATTCTAATTGGTTTTCTTAAGCTTCTTTCCTGCCCCCTTCCCAAACTCTGCTTTCTTCCCTCTTTGCATTAAGGGTTGCAGAACAGCTGGGTCTAGCAAAGTTTCTTTTACCAGCCCAGTAGTACTGCCCACTAAATTATCTGTTCTTGCTAAGTAGGTATTGATACACAGTCACTGAGATCACATAAACCTATTATCGTTAATAAGCTGATAGAAGAGGGTTCCTGCAAAAGCCCAGAGCAGTCAGCTCACACCTGAGCTAGACTGCTTTTAGTTACACCAGCAAGGTAAACAGAAAATTGTTTCCCCATCACTATTGCTTTGCTTCCAAACGATGTGTTGCCTTACCAGAATTTATAGACAAAGATAAAGGGCACTGGCTCAAAACTCTTGGAAAACCATGTAAGTGTTAGTAACACCTACTGTAAGGCAACCAAACTTTAACAGCGTGGCAAGGTAGAGACATGACCACTTACATTCTCTTGCAGTTGTCTAACAACCCAGTTATTAGATGACAGGCCTCACACACATGCTTACTGGACCCCAGCAAGATTAGTAGCTATTTTGTATCAATGGTGCTATCCTGTGCAGTTTTGTTACCTCAAAATGTAAGAGTGAGCATATACGTTTACATTTTACACACGCACACTTAGTACTCTGATTACGACTGCTGTTTCATTCAGCAATCTATATCCTTCAACACACGTGCTGATACCATCTGCAATAAAAATATACAAAGTTGTCAGAGATCTGTGGTCATGCTATTAATGATACAGAAGCCCCTTATCCCCATCACACAGTTCCTGTGTTCAAGACAAGCTTGCACATTTTACTACGCTGTAAACGTGCATATGAGTGTGCACCAGAATTGTTGACTACTCTGTTGCCTTACTACCTTTCCACATTTTTGAGTTTCTACTCACTTAAGAGTTGGACAAGCAGAAAATTAAAGAACAACTGAGCTTTACAGTACTCTTATATGACAAAAGGAACAGAGGACATAGAAGAGTCAGGAGTGAAGTTGAGCCTGAGAAGAAGGAAGGGGTGGGGGAAAGTGGTTTTAGTTTCTGCTCTAATTTCTCACTATTCTACTCTGCTATTAATTGGCAATAAATTAAATTAATTTCCTTAAGTTGAGTCTGTTTTGTCAATGACAGTAATTGTTGAGTGATCTTCCTGTCCTTATCTCAATCCACGAGGTTTTTATCATATTTTCTCCCCCTGTCCTGTCAAGGAGGGGGAGCGATAGAGAAGCTTGGTAGGCACCTCATGGCCAGCCAAGGTTAGCCACCACACTGAGCACAGCTGAAGGAAGAGTTATAGTCATTTGCTGGACTTGAAAATGAATAGCCTTCAAACATCCTTGTTGCTTCCAGAATCTCCCTTCTACCCTGTGCTACTAAGTATTTTTCCTACAATACTCTCACGCAAATGCAGTCTTTTATCATGGACTAGAGAGTCAAATCTTCCTGAAATGTGTAAGCAAGCCACATCCCAAAAACCTTATTGTAATCCACCCTAATGTGGCAGAGAACAGCAAAACACGTCCGACTCATCTCAGAGAGCCAAGGCTGACAGTACTCAGTCATTCATAAGCAGGAAGAGCAGGTCTAATCTCCATTGCAACACAGACACACTGTCGTGTTTCCAAGGCGCCAGCTATGGCTGCTGCAGCAGTTCTGTGGGCTCGCACTCTACTGTAGTCGTGGATTCACCCCACAGTTCTTTTGACAATAAAATCTCACAGAAAGAGCTGCCAAACTTGTGAGCAACAGCAATTACTTTGACTTATTTCCATCTACAACAGCCTTTCTCAATGGCACTCACTAGGACATCTGCAGCTATGAGGAAGAGAGAGTTCACAGTCTATCCATATCCCAGCATAGATACAAGAATGGAAAATTGTCACATTACTAGACAAGGATTTTCACAGCAAGTAGAAGCTAAGAAAGTAACAGAATGCTTTTTATAGGCTATGCTTATTACTGTACAACTCAGCAAAAACCAAAGAAGAAAGGGCATTTGTATGCCTGGCTGTGAGGCTTTCTTCACTAGTTGCCTTTTTAGATTCAAAGCAAAAGAGCTTCCAACATAATACAAAATCACAGGGTTTGTGAAGTTGTTCATAGGCTTGCTCTTTGGAGTCTAACCAGACAGACTAAAACATGAGGTACTAGATGCTATCGATCATGCTGCATACCCTCAAAGCAGGGAGGAAATGGCAGTCTAGACTGCCCAGGATGAAAGTCACTGTACTTTTAGAGGTACTGAAACACCTTCAGTATTAGTTGATAGATTCAGCTGTTGAATTTGGAATTCACTACTTGGATTTAAAAAAATAATACTACTATTGTGCTAATAAGAATATCTGCAACCATGCAGTCTCTCCCACCCCCCAAAGAAGAGAACTTCACAACTGCTTGTAAAAACATACTCTGTCTTCACAGTTGTCTGAGCAAGACACACTGGGAAAAGTTATCTAGAGTCCAACACCAGACTTCCCTTTGAATTCAGTAAACACCCCTCTTCAAACTCTTTTCTCCTTATGTTCTCCCTCCCCCACAGGAAAAGCCACAAAGATTTATAGCTAAAAATCTGTTAAAGATAAATCAATTCAATCTATCTCAAATAAAAGAGGAAGGAGGTGTGGGGGAATAACAATACTGGAGACTGGATATGGGCACTCAAAAGAAAAGCTTCATTCAGACATATCCTGTACTGACAAACGGCTGTTCTTATCCCCTTAAAGGACAATACTGAGTAAAGCGAAATACAAATATAGTGGAAATTTTCAGTCTCATAACAGTTGTGAACAATTAATCAGCTCTTCCAAGCACATTCTTCAAACACATAACAGTTAAAACTATTAAAAACATCAGTTTATTAAACACAGGAGCACCAATACTGTGTTCAACGTAAGAATTCCACTCCCCCCAGTACATGCATTTCCTGAGAAATTAAATTCTGAAATAGGGCAAGGAAAACCTGGGGTTTTTTATCTTTATAACAAAATTCCATTAAAGTTTGTGCAGAATTAGAAAGGTTTGATTTTAGAAGAATTTTTTCCAGAATGATTGCCTTTGAAGTCTGTTGCAGCTTGACAATTAGTGTCCTGTTTCCCAAAACTTCAAAACAAGGACAATTCCACCAGCGGTCTGAGGCTACCAGATGCACCTTCTGCAGCAGTGGTCAATTACTGAACTAGTCAATCAGTAATTACAGTGAATTGGATACATTTAAAATCTGGCTCTTAACAAAATAATTATGTCAGTTTATTTGCTTTCTGCACAAATTGAGACCACTTATTCACCCATTTAACAGGTAAGTACCCATGCAGTACTTCCTTCGTAAGGCTGGCTTTCTGATCAGAAAACAAGCTACTCAAGAGTATGGCAATACTACTATTATGGCAATGGGAAAGAAAGACTGCTTGAAAAATTTGACCTTTCCACTGGAAAACCACACTAGATTGACAAAAACCCTTACGCGCAGTCCCATGGATAGAGGGAGCAGTGGCAGACAAGAATTCCTGTGTGTTGCTGTTCAAAACAAAAAGCCACTGAACAGATTGCTTTTTTCTTACATCAGACAAATGCTTATGCTGGCTTCATGGAACAGAAGTACAACAAAAGTATAGCTTACAGTAAAAGATGTTAAAGTAAGATTTTTAAAACCCAGAAGCCCTCTCAACTGCTTATAATAACCAAGTAATGTTTCCACTTCTGAATCTAGCTGTTGACTTACAGCTTCAGCATCAGAGGCTAAATTTGAGGGGGTTTCTGCATTGTGGTAATTTGTACCCATATTTCTGTGTTGATAATCTGCACCAACAAAGCATATTTCTCCGCAATTCACATACTGTACTCTTGTCATCAGTACTTGCTCCATGGACAGATCTCCGACATGAAAAGCAGAAACGTTAAGCTTCATATCCTCTCAGTAAATACAAACTCCTGGGTTTGAAAACTAGTTCTTCAATTCAAGCAACTGAAAATGCCACAAAGGCAAAGGAAGCTTCAAGGAAAAATACTGAGGGTTATATCTATTTTATGGAATGAATATATTAGAATGAGCAGAACAAAGTTGGTTGATTTTGTATGCAACTAGAATAAAGAAATTGCTACATCACCACTCTTCAAAAACAAATTCCCAAGCCTTTGGAGATGTGCCATGCCACACAAACACAGACTCCAGGACTGCTACTAGAGCAGATTTCTTTGGAAAAAGAAAGCCCACAATGACAACAAATTCAGATCTGGCAGAAACTGTTTTTCAAAATGTCCTTGTGAAGCCATCTTTAAGTTAACCTTTATTCAAAATCTTTGATATAAAAATCATACCTAAGTTCAGTTTGAAACATCAAATGGCCTGACATAGTAAAGTGAAGCTTTGCCATCCACCCTCCCACCACCCAACACACACAGTCTCAACTCTGATGAACTGCTTTTTTTGTGAGATCATTATATTCTTTGGGCTCTGGTTACCACCAGGCACAGCATTGTGTCACACTTTCCCTTCTCCCTTTCACACTAATTTGAAGACTCTCTAAGCAAGACAGGGAAAAAATATTCTTCTTTTATTACAGTGTTTTACATTATTTCCTCCCCAAAGGGTACTGGTCTGCACTGGTGGCCAAAAAACCTCAACAGGCAAGAACTCTATTTTCTTTTAAGTCAGTGCCTACATGTATGGCTTGCATCAGAAAAAGCACTACTGTAAAATAGATAACCCAGTATAATCCTACTGGCAACCAAATTCTTTAAAACCTGAACAACAAAATAACATAACTTTGTATGAAGATACTCAGAAAAAACTACCTGTGAGGACAGGAACTACATGGCTACTTATGTGCAGCAGTCAAGTATCAGCTGGAAGGGAGAAAACAGAAAAGTCAGAGGGACAACACACAGTTACCATATGCAAAAAAAAAAAGCCAGTCAGCACAGGAGAACCTACTCAGTGATCTTTATAAACTGAATCAAAGCTCCCTTCCTGGGGCAGAGCTGACTATGCTCCTTGGTAGAGCAATGAACTAACCCTCTGAACACAGAATTGATTTTTTTTAAGTATAGTCTTGAAAATGAACATTAATTTTAACTTGTTTGATAGCCTCTGTACTACTTCTATGTAATGATTCAAAGAAAGCCTACTAAACCTTACTTGAATTTCAAGTGTTGGCTACGCACCAACATTTTTTTATTATTACGACCGTATGCGGAAGATGCTGTTCAGGCTCTGCAGAAGAAAGACTTTGTTATAGAGAACAATATGCTGCTTCAAGGACTCCCAGTAGCTACTTAGTCTCCCAAAGGTTATCACTTCCTGTTACTCTCAAGGAGGAAAATAATTGTGTATATTAAGATTTCACTCCTATTAGTTAACACTACACAATGAGAGCCAAAGGTGGGGGAGGGGAAAGAAAGGGCTGTCAAATTTTTAATTAAGTATACTTATGCATTAATCATGACCATATGGCCATGGTATCATGCCACAAGATAGTCCAGTAACAGTGCACTTCCTCCTATAGACAAAAATAAGAGTACAAATGACCTGTCCGCATGGACTTTACTTCATCAGCCCTTTACAGAGGAAATTATTACAATGTCCCTATCTCTGTGACATTTCAGGTCAATGTTTCTCTGGTTTGGAAAACATATTCAACTACAACTGCCTAGTAACCTGAGATCTAGAAATAAGGTGTTGGTCTGCAGCCTTGTGTAGAAGACTGAAGGCTCTGACACCCCTGTTGCTCCAAACGGTAGCACAGAGTAAATAGTGATGTGAAAGAGGGAATCAGACACATTTGGCCATCCTCAAGAAGAAACAAGCTCCAACATATTTAAGAAGTCTTAAAGATTGTAAACAGTACAATGGCAAAAATATCACAAGCAGATTAAATTAGCTTTTATTTATAAGACATAATACTTTCCAGTGCACTCAATGCAGACAGTTTATAAAGTAAAATAGCATGCTTACATCAAATGGTAAAAATATTTTGCAGAAAAGGTGCTTGTTATTTCTTGTTTTAATAGCAGAAATCTGCATTCCAATTTCTTTTACAGCAACGTGACATGACAGGTTTTGTTTTAAGTAACAAAGATGGACGGAGAGGGATGCTGCACTTGCAACACATTCAGAATCAGTGCATGTCTGAGAAGGCAGCTGCAAAATAGAGCCGTGGCAAATGAATGTTGTTGTGAACTACACAGCTTCTCTCAATGAACAGCCCAAACCTAACACTGAAGTAGAGTTTGAAAATCACATCCTAAAAGAGCAAACAAATTACAATTTGTAGATGTCCAAGCACAGGAAAAAAATTAAGTAGGCAATTTCACCTCCCTTTCATAATTGCAGGTCTCCTCTCAAAATACCTTCTGAATAATTTTGAAATAAGCTGAAGTTGTGCAACATTAAGACGGGCATTGACATTTCTAGTGCCAGTGCCACTTTACTAGCAGGAGCAATGGCCCCTAAAGTAAGGAAGACTGAAAAACAAGTTCAACGACAACTGTTTTGTACTGCAGAGAGGCATTGAATGCAGTGGGAGCCGCGGGCATCCCATGCTTGCCAGAACCTAATTCACTACCTGCCAAAAGTTACTGTGAATTCCCAAACAGCCATCAATGGAAAAAAGCAGCTCCATTTTAGCTTTCAGACATGTATTCTAGCTTTAAAGACAACCTAAACCCAGTATTTCAATGGTTGGAGTCACAGTGATGGTTAGAGAGTAAACCGATCCTTCTCTTAGAAGATTTTCAGTACCTTCGTTTTGCCACAGTTTGAGCTGTAACTTTGCTTGTGGGTTGTCCCATCCAGCTGAACCTTTCCAGTGTTTTTTGAAGCATGGTTTGTGGCTACACAAACCTCAGATTTCAATAGATTACTGTGCCTTGAAAGGTTTTTTTTTTAAATGTACCCACCAAAACTGGGTACAATCCAAATCACCTGGCATCCTAGGATGAAGCACAATGACCGTGTCATATCTTTTTTCTTGGTTTTGTACATCCCTACATCACGTATTTAATTTCTCTCTATATACACCATACTTTATAGCTGCCAAAAAAACCCACTGTAGTATCACGATGGATGTGGTTTCCATTTCTAGAAGCCTCCTTCTCTGCTAAAGCAAATCTGAAGGCAGGTGACACAGTCTATGAAAAAACCCAACTGCCAACATTAAAATCCAAACATGACTGAAAAAGAAATTAATCAGTCGAGTTGTCAAGACTCAACCTAATGGTCAAGTAGAGGGATACAACAGACCAAACAGCGAAACACAAACATGAAAAGAACAGCTTTCCACTCATATTTGCTCTTAATGGGAAATAATTGTTTTTGTCTACAAGTAAACTTGGTAAACGGGTATACTGAACAGCTAGCTCAGTCTAAAACTTCATTGTTATTCTTAGCACAAGAGACTATTTATTCTTCAGTAAACCTCAAAGCTAAGTGAATTTAATAGGATAACTAAAATTATACATTGTTGCCATTAGTACAAATGAACATCAACCAGAAAGTACCGTCAGCAGCGTGGTATTCTCCACAGTTTTCCTTCAGTTCAACTGGATTTGACTCTCACGCAGAGACCAGGTAATACAGGCAGCATTTTATACTAATGGTAAAATTAGTAAAACACACATTTGTTCTCTTAGGGCTTGTGATGATTTCCTGAGATAGAGAAAAGGGAAGTAAAAGGCTACACTTCTTTAGCATACCTTTCTTTGCTTTTTGACCTACAGCTTATCTTCACCCTGTTTCTTCCTTTTCTTACACAGGATGCTTTGTTGGTGAATGATTAAAGTTATGTACAACAGATACCATGCCTTTTAAAACAAAGTAGCAACCTATATATTTACCTTTCTCTTTTCTGTTGCAGAACACAAGTGAAATGCGTGTTGGTGTGTGCCAGATACTATTAAAATTATTAGATTCTTGCAGCCCTTCTTCTTCCTCCACAGAGAAACACTGGGTTTGGGCATCAGAAACAAAAGCAGCCAGTTCCTAGTTTAAGTTACTTACCGAAACGTTTAGCTCTTTTTTTTTTTTATCCTACCAATATGCAGCTATTTAACGCTTAAATCTAGGATCATAAAAGTTGTAGTTAATGGAAAACAGCCAAGTGACCATCTAACTTTCTCTCTATAAACTCCTGGTTAGATAGCAGATTTCCCAAGAAGTATTCACCATACATTCTTTATTCTATGGCAGGAATACTGCCACGTCAATATCAGCAGCTTTTCGGACTTGCAGGTAAAAAGAGAACATGCAATTTATTTTCACAGTACTTTTTTTCAACTAAGATATAAGGAGTACAGCTGCTAGAGATCCAAACACAAACCCTAGAGCACAGCATAGAAACTGGGCAAATAGAACTAATACAACTTCTGCTGTACCTCTTCAATCCTCAAAGCAGTAAGAGGGCAGTGTGTGTTACAAGTCACCTGTATTATCACAATGGGCATAAGAGCTAGAACTGCGCTTCCAGAAAAAACAGGCAGAATCAAGTTAACAGTTGAAAAACTACATGGTGCTTCATGTGAGAGAGATTATACTAGGATAAGTAAACAAAAACAGTGATTACTAATATCATGGTAGGGACTAATTACTCCCACTATAAAATGTGAAAAGGCATCTCCATTTTTACCAGACATGAGCCAGTAATTACCATTTTCTTCAACAGCAAACAAGAATACTCTTGGCTAAACTATTTAGGGGATTAATCTTAAAGTTAACGTGGAAAAATTAAGACCACATACTTAGGCATGCTACACTCAAAGGAACAGTAGAAATAGAGCCCATACCATGTTATCCACCTATTCAAACAGTACAACTGGGACTATTCCCATCTCAGCGGCAGTTCTACCCATGCTAACATCATTGCATTAACTGGCAAGCACTGCTGTTTACTGGCAGAGCTGGAAAAAGCTTTGTTTTCCTGGCAAACTCCAGAATTCAGAAAGAGAGGGAAGAAGAGAATCGACTGCTTGATCATTGAACTATTGGCAAAAAATAGCATTCAGGCATGCAATAACCACTGTAACTGCCAAAACCAGAAGGGAAGCCAGTACTAGCACCTCCTATCATTTCATTGCCATTTTCTTCACTATTTGTATAATGGCAAAAGGCCATTCAAATACAGGGAAAAAAAACTTCTACAAAAGTATTGTCTTAAACCGATAAGCCTGAAAAAGAAGACTAAACCATGTCACAAGAAAGCAAACATGCTGACATCCCAGCTGCTACAGCCTACTGCCAGTAAGAGCCTGAGAACAGTCTAAATGAAAACATCGCGCAGTTGCCAGAAGAACAGTTATACTGACGTACTTCCAAAAAAACTCCCCCATTGGAGACTCTTCTTCCTTCAGCTGACAAAAGAGCCAACTAAACAAATTCAGAGCTAGAAAACTGATATCCACAAGCACTAGCTGATCGCAAAAAGCTATGAAAAAAAAAAATCTTTTTAATTATTCTGTTAAGATGCTTATGTGAAAGTACACTTTCCAGAATGATCATTTAACACTCCCTCTCCATCACCTCCCTGCAGAAAAAGGAGCACATTACTTTAACCTACAGAAGACGAAAGCAAATATCTTCAACTTACTTGAAACTGCAGATAGCAAGCTGCGTCAGTGCAAGTTCACAGTTCTAGGCAAAAAGGAGAAAGTCAGACTTGCCCTAATATTGTATGAGAAACAGCAGCAAACAAAGTATCTACAAAAAGGTCACTGCCTTTATTCTTAAAAACACAAAAACAACACACACACTTTGCCAAAACCACTTTTGTATCTATCCTCACTTATATAATAAAATAGAATCTCTATCTAAAAACCTGCCTTACCTAAGAAATTATGTTTAAAAAAAAATCCACCATGTGCCATGATGTTCTGACAAAGTATCATGACAGTACAAGAGGAAAGTGACAGTCATACAGCTAAAGGGAATTAGGGATAAACTCAAAATAAGATGGTATATAACACTCAAGCATAAAAGTATTAATAATCGAAGCAAACTACAGACACTTCCTAGCTGTTTCACATACACAAACAAGTGCTTAGAGTCTTGAAGAATTACCGTCATTTCAGTGCCTCTATGGATTATTTTAATAGAAATTGCCATCTTAAACAGGGTTTCACCTTAAGTTCTACTAGTCACATCTTTTAAAAAAAGAAGATAACATCTTGGAAGATTATCAAGTACATACAACCGCTAACATCCAACACCTTCCTTACTCATCATTATGAACTGGCTTTCATCACAAACTGGATGCACTAAAACCAATGTTTCTTAACATAGTTTTAGAAGTCTTCACAAGACTTTACCAAATCACTCACAGAGCAGTTCCCTTAAAAAAAAAAAAGAAACACATCTTCAAAGCAATTTACAATTGAAAAGCAATCAGTTCAGGTATTGCAAAGCATTCAAAGGAAGTAACTTCCAAAGTACTCCTATACCCCCATACTCATTGAACAACATCCCTAAACTGCCTTTTTTTTTTTTTAATACACCTTTTGGAACACCAAGGACATTTCTGTAATTTTTAAAAACAAAAACAAACAATCATTAAAGGATACATAACATTCAGCGAGTAGAAGGAAGAGTTTTTACATCAATGGGGTCCTGACGGCACTTACTACAATTACCCTTCACCATCAGCACCTACAGAGAACACCAAAAGGAAGCTAGATGCTGCATCAGTGGAACAAAAAGGAACATTTCCTTAATTAAAACTTATAAAAGTATTCACTAACATAGTGTATATATGTAACAACTATTCCACATGGTAGAACAGTTGGTTCACCATTTGTTGAGGCTAAATGACATAGCACATCTTCATGTCAGTGGCTCTTGGCAAAGTAACACATTGTGTTGTGAGAGCACACATCAGAGGACTACAGAACACCCCCTATTTGCTCCAAATAGATAATGCAGGAGAAAGCGAGCAAGGTTGCTGTTGATGGATGGTCTGCTGTGGTAACCTGGAGGACCGGTGCATTCCACCGTAGGAGACATGCCACCACCCATAACAAGAGCTTAATACACTGTCTGGACAACGTACGCAAACCTAATCTTGCGAAACTCTCCAGCAGATATATACTGTAATTCAATCACCCTCACATTTTTGGTAGGTCCTCCTACTGCAGTAGTGGTTTTGAGATAGAGACGTTTCCCAATGGTTGAACAATGACCTGTAAGTATATAGGCTGGCCCATCAGTAGTCACTAGCAGTTTGCTACCAAATGAAGTAATTAATGAGAAGGACATTTTCCTTTTCCTCACCAAAGTCTTAAGAAAATCTAAGTGTACTTGAGTGAACAGACTTTTCCATTTCACTTAAGAAGAAAAAGAAAAGCCAAGCTATCCAAAAACCTTAACATTTCAACTCACTAAAGCATATACACACTCATATATTTATTGACCATCCTTAAACTGACAGGCCAGCTACATCAAATTTATTTCAGTAACCAAAACTAATTTCATCTGTGCTGATTACTTCCAGGGTGGCTAAACATTTGGAACTTCATACAAGGAGAAAACATTTTCTCCTCATCAAGTCATAGCTCTTTGAGAATTTGTACACAATAGCATCAGCTCTGTGCCAATTCTTTGTATAATCTTTCCTTGGCTAAAGCCGTCTTGTTTCAAGCAGATCTGTTACTCAGTACAGTCTATTGCACTTTGCTAATGCCTGAACTCCTCAATCTGTAGTTCTCTGCTTTCCTTAAAAAAAAAAAAGCAGCCAGGTTTTACGACAATTTTACAACTTCAGAAAAGTTATTTAACAACTGAACCTGCAACCTTTTCAACAGGCTCCTTTTTTCCATAAGAGACCATAGTTATAAAGAAGACAAATCCAAATTATTGCCTTTGATGTGCACTACATAGCAGTTTTGAGAGATACATAGAATGCTCTACAAGTCAGACTTTTTCTGTTCTTTTACTATCTCATTTCTTTTACTATCTCATTCCTTTCCCATTTGAATTTCATAAGCGGAGCTCAAAACCAACATCTGCCTGGACAGTCCCTTTACACAGATATGCTCTGTCAGGTGGTGGAGC
Source organism: Nyctibius grandis (assembly GCF_013368605.1). NCBI lineage: Eukaryota > Metazoa > Chordata > Aves > Nyctibiiformes > Nyctibiidae > Nyctibius > Nyctibius grandis. The sequence goes on along the minus strand of NC_090658.1, from coordinate 47,194,791 downwards.
TGTTTGAACTGGCATATTTTAACTTGTTTAAAAAAACGCTTCTAGTAATTCACACAGGCTACACTAGACTGCTATCATATGAACAAGTTACTTTGTTTTCTCAGAAGAAAAACAACTTTAACATGCAAGTTGACACACTCCAAGAAGGAGGAAAAAAAAAAACAAAAAGACCTACCTTAAAGCCACAATGGAAGTTTAAAATATGTAACATTCCACCAGGGGATGTATCAGTCACAGTTTATAGAAACAAAACAGATGCTAATTTTTTTCCACTTTCTTGATCATTAACAACTGCCACAGGACACAATAAATAGTCCCAGACTGCTTCATTCATGGTAAGATTACTTGGCAAGTGAACACTTAGGAGAATGACAAGTAAACATGTACTCGGTATGCATCAGTAACATACAGGTTTCATAAAATAACTCATTCTCCAACTAATGGAGGAAACAAACCACTACACATTTAAATATCTTCACCTCCACTTAGCAGGAGAGGCCTACTTAATGGACCCAGATGAAACATGAAATGGTTCAGTTTCTAGTGTTATCTAGACTATCTTATGTTATGTCTTTAAATTGCCAAACACATAAAATGAACATTTTGATGTGGACATTTAACTTTTTTTTTTTTAATCTTCCCTCCTCAATCCATCCCTTACTCCTTTGAATTCCAGCATTCTCCTGGAGAAACTGACTGCTCATGGCTTGGCTGGGCGTACACTGCGGTGGGTAAACAACTGGTCGGGCCCAAAGAGTTGTGGTGAATGGAGTTAAATACAGTTGGCAGCCGGTCACAAGTGCTGTTCCCTAGGGCTCAGTGTTGAGGCCAGTTCTGTTCAATATCTTTATCAGTGATCTGGACGAGGAGATTGAGTGCACCCTCAGTAAATTTGCACATGACACCAAGTTGGGCGGGAGTGTTGATCTGCTGGAGGGCAGGAAGGCTCTGCAGAGGGATCCCGACAGGCTGGATTAATGGGCTGAGGCCAACTGTATGAGGTTCAACACGGCCACCTGTCGGGTCCTGCACTTGGGTCACAACAACCCCATGCACCGCTACAGGCTGGGGGAAGAGTGGCTGGAAAGCTGCCCAGTGGAAAAGGACCTGGGGGTGTTGATCGATTGCCAGCTAAATACGAGCCAGCAGTGTGCCCAGGTGGCCAAGAAGGCCAGCAGCATCCTGGCTTGTATCAGAAACAGTGTGGCCAGCAGGACTAGGGAAGTGATTGTCTGCCTGTACTCAGCACTGGTGAGGCCACACCTTGAATACTGTGTTCAGTTTTGGGCCCCTCTCTACAAGAAAGACATTGAGGTGCTGAAGTGTGTCCAAAGAAGGGCAACGAAGCTGGTGAAGGGTCTAGAGCTCAAGTCTTATGAGAAGCGGCTGAGGGAACTGGGGTTGTTTAGTCTGGAGAAAAGGAGGCTCCAGGGAGACCTTATTGCTGTATACAAGTACCTGAAAGGAGGTTGTAGTGAGCTGCTACAACAGGCTGCCCGGGGAAGTGGTGGAGTCACCATCCCTGGAGGTATTTAAAAGACGTGTAGCTGTAGTGCTTAGGGAGACGGTTTGGTGGTGGACTTTGCAGCATTAGGTTAACAGTTGGACTTGATGATCTTAAAGGTCTTTTCCAACCACACCGATTCCATGAAAGCTTACATGAAAGGGAAAAGCAGAAGCGAAGATGAGCACCTACTAATTTCAAAACAAACAGCATAAAAGAACACATACAGGTTTTAAAATATATATAGCTTAAGATGCCACCACTTTGCATTACATGATGGCAATAAAACAACCTGCTTAGTGTTTCCTTCTGTAATGTCCACACTGATATTCTGTTTCCACATTATCCCGATATATTTGGACAATGACATTCAGCCCCACATTCCTGAAAAAAAAAAAATGCAAATGTCTCACTGCTTCCTGCAGATTTATTATTAGAATTCAAATGTATTGCCAATACATGGCATTGCCAACATATCAGCAACACAGGGCTTCTCCACTAAGTCCTAATAAAAAACCCGTTTAGTACCAAGTTATCAATAGCCAGGGAGTTGAAAAACTGTACGACACCTGGCTATACATTGATTTCTACTGCTATAGCTAAACTACTGTCAAGAACAGGTTATTTAAGAAAAGATTTAAGCGGACCAAATCAACTTAAACAAAAATACAAGTTTATATTTATCATTTGCACTGACTTCATTTGAGCAGCTTGCGTTCATTACCCGAGTTTCATAGGATCAACGGTGTCCTAATGTTTTCTTTCCAAACAGATTTAACTTAACCAGAAGTACTGTATATCACATGATTTATAAATTATATGCAGTTACCAAAAAGCCAACCAAAAACATTTTCTAGGCTGTCTGCTGGAATCATTAATTTTAAACAGTTTCTAGGCATGCAACAAGGGTTACTCTCTTGTGACACCCAGTACCAATACAAAGGTCTCTCTTCTATGCTGTAGTAGTGTATCACTGTGAGCGGCTTTCTAGCAGACAATACTACATCTCTCATTTGATCTGCCATCACCTTAACAAAACAGTATCAGTTATACACAAGCACCTGGATACCACATAGCATTGTAAACTGAAAAGGACCAAAAGAACAGGCAAGACAGAAGAGATAAAAATAATCAGGATTTCTAAGGAAAAAACATGGAATTATCATGTAATTTTGAAGACTGAGACTGAAGTTCTCTAACATATGTTTAAATGGTTTATATTTTGTTTTTCTAGGTTGGTCTAAAGACCAAGCGATGACAATTTCATTTTGGTAATCACCACTGAGATTGATCTTTAATATTCTTTTACTTCCTATGAAGTAACATTGTGCCTTTTCTAAATTAGAAAAAAGTGCTATTATATCACTTTTCATGTTGTATTTTTGGCAGGATCTGCAACACATGGAAAGAACAACTGGCATTTCTTTGCAATACACCTCAAAACACAAGACTGACAAGACAGAACTGGTACGGTACATGGCACACTTCATTAGTGCACTAAATTTTTAAATTATATCTGTCAAAGTACATCACTACAAGTTCTAAACTTTGTACACGGAGATCTCAGTAAGCAGTAAACCACAGCAGCAACAGAATAACATGGAGAAGCACAGCAAACTACTACAATACCCACACGAAAGGGAAAAACTAGGGGAAAAGCTGGTTACCTACCCTGTTTTATATGAAACTACTGAAGAAATCGTTCTTGTTTCCCTTCTGCCACCACTACAGCCCTGCTCTACTTTTCCATTTAAGAAACAAAATAGCTATCAGTAATCCAAGAGCGATAGCATCTGTACCAAAGACAGAGTCATCAGTGTCTAATCTGGCAGGTTGCAGGGGACAACACAACAGTCTTCTAGGTAAGAATTAATGTCTCACTATCCCTCTATATCAATAGGAAAAACTTTCACTGAAGCATTTCAAATAGCAGGGGAGAAAAAGAGAAGAGTCCAACATGACCACAGACCTAAACAGACTGCACAAAATTTGCATTTGACTGTCTTTTCATTTCCCTCAAAGTTAAATTTTATGAAGTAATCTACAAAAATAAGTGACTGAATGGCCAAGACAGTCATTTTGTCAAGTGACATATGTTAGTTTAAAAAAACCATACACGTACAACAACCTTCAGAGACTCATTTTTGCATTCTAGTGAGAGGAGGACAGCTTTATTATTGAAGTGCCTGGGCATTTAATTTCTTTCCCATTTATTATAGAATTGTATAGAAGAAAAACATCTATTAGCAGAAACTGTTACCTGTTATACAGAGGAACATCCTTTTCAATCTCCTCCTAGGAAGTGAATACCACAGAAAGGACACATGATAATTTGACTTTTTTAACCTTTGATATCTTCACTTGTCTAAAGATCAAGATATCAGAAATTACATCCAATGGGTCTGAAGTTACATTTAAAAATGATGTGGCAAACTAAACGTAGTATTTAGCAATTAAAACAGGCAATGCCTTCCTCAGATCAAAGAAAACAACAGAACTGGGGAGGTTACTTTTAACTCCCTTCCAAAAAGCAGCTCTGCTGCCTTCATGCACGTTGAGAGAAACAGTCAAAACAAGTTACACTCCACAGTTTCATCCTCTGACAAAAACAGGTTAATGCACCTAAAGTTAAAACACATTTCCTTTTTCCTCCTACTTAAACCTTCAAAAAGAAACTTAGGTACACTAAATCTGTAGTATATGTAGCGCTCTTGCTCTCCTTTTATGCACGTCATTACGTATAATGGTAATAAGAGCCTCATTTAACAGTAACTGAAACAGTTCAGGGGTTCCAAAAAAGGAGAAAAGAAAGGAAAAGAAAGCTTTGCGTATGCTGAAAGGAGTTATTCTGAAGTTTCACTCCTGTAGAACAAGAACTTACAAAGCTTGCTTCTTTTTCCCCTGCTTTCCCCAAAGTGATCGAGTTACTTTTAATCAGTCATGTCAAGGCAAAGCATCACCTTTTACCTTTGGATTTATTTAATCTCAGCTAGCTCCACGCTACAGCCACCTATCAAAAGCCTGCTCAAAAAAAAAACCAAACAAAAAAAACCCAAAAAAACCCCACAACAACAAAAAAACACAAGCCAGAACATGGAAAGAAAAAAATCGCCCTATATACAGGTCAATAACCAGTTCTCCAGGAGAAGCCTGCCTCCCTGTGGCTCAACTAACTGTAAATTAGATTTCTCCAACCAGTTCCATTACACCCAGTAAATCTGGTGAGTCAAGAGAATAACAAACTTCTAGTTCAAGGTGGTTTTGGCATTTGGTTTTATTGGGATGTGGTTTTTGGGTTGGGTTGGGGTTTTTTTTTTGGGGGGTGGGGAGGAGTTGATGAAAAAGAAAGATGTTTCTAATTTTCGGAAGCACTGGCAAAAGTTATTCCTCTATCATTACTGAAAGACTGCTTTTAGCCCCCTCCTCTAGATACCAAAGACAGGGTGGGAGGGGACAGAGGTCCAACTTAAAAACAACCGACATCCTTTACATGGCAGCAAAAGCTTGTCAGCACTCTGGCACCTAAATCCAGAAAGCTCCAAACTTTGGCTCAGTTGTGGCTTAACCTAGCAGGCCCCTCTTGATGCCTTAGCTTTCAACAGTAAATCCCCTTTCTGCCTACAGGTCTCCTTCAGCGTACGCCTAGAAGGATTTCACTCTTGGAAGCGGTGAAGTGTTTGGTGCTTTCAACAAGATGCAGACATTTCTCTGTCCTGCCTGAAGGGCTCAATTACACTGGGCTACTTTCGTAACGCCTAGAAGAGTAAGTTCTTTAGAAAACAGCTGGGGTTTTTGGCAGGTTGGTTTTGTTGTTTTTTTTTTTCCAATCCAATCACTTTATTGTGCAAGAGCTTAGTGGTTAAAGAACTCAAAACCTGTGTGACAAATACACAAATCCAAATCCACACCAGTCTTAGGAGGGGATCACATCATCAAGATGACTGGCTTGAGAGGGTGTGAGTAGCTTTCTAACCATCTTGCAGAAGCTGCTCCATTTTGTGCAAGTCTGAGACACAGAGTATGAACCACTTTTGCTACAGGTTAGGAAATTCATCCATGAAAAGAAGGAAAGTTCCAGTCTCCACTCCAAACGCTTTTTAATATAAAACACGTTAAGTGAACACAAAAGTAGCCCACATTTTTCTCAGTCTCACAACTGTTGGTCTTGCAACTTGCTTTCTTCTGTGTCCCAGCTTCTGTTCTGGGAACTGTTTCTCTAACCTTTAAACAAGTGAATCAGACTCACTCTTTCCCATCTACAACCCAGCGAAGAACCCTGGCTGGAAAAGCAGTGAACTGAACCCATGGCTCTCTCATGCTTACAGTCATTTTAATTGGAGATTTACTAGAGGGAAGGGGGGGGGGGGGGGGGGGGGGGGGCGGGGAAAGACATTTCTGCCCCCTCTAAGCACATTTTGAATTAAAGGCTTCGAGCCTACCCTTTTCTTCTTTTCAAGAAAAATAAGAAAGAGGTTGTCACACCCTAAACTCCAGACATGGAAGACATCATTTCTTTCTACTACAGTTTTTATGCCTAGGTCTAGAATGAAGAGCATTGCACCTTCCTTTTTTTGTTATTATTTACACATTTACCAAGGAGACAGCTTCTCTTTGTGTGCTTTACACCCTTTCATGCCTGCTCACTTCCTACCAGGCCAGAGCACTGCACACAGGGCTGTGGATTCCACTGCTGTTGTAAGGGCCAAAAACTTAGGCAAGGCTGCACTGCACACTGCGACATCCAAATAGCTTCATAGATCTCATTAGAAAGCTTGTAAATGGAGAACCAAAATAAGTAGAAGCTTATATTAACTCTGACACTACTCGAATAAGAAAAGCAGAGAGTAAAAACAACAACAACAACAAAAAAATCACTCTTTTCTCTTACTCAGGTGCAATCCTGGCAAAGGGCAAACACCTTCAGCTCTACTGAAGAGAAAGGGAATTGGTGGTGTTCATCACATCATGGGGCTGGCTGCCATACCAAACAAGTCCAGTATGTCTGGATAACACGCTAGGTCTGTGTACGGAAAAAAAATCATCCTTGTGGAAAAAAACATTCTGTTTGCATAACCAGATCTGTAATTAACATGCAAATTACTTACACAAACGAAGAACTACCCCCCCGCCCCCAGGCTTTTGTAAATTTTATAGACTGAAAACAGCAGACTTCAATTTATTAAAAGTTATGTTCTTCTGTAAGCAACTCTGTTTCCATTATACTGAAATAGTAGGCAAGTAATAAGGACTACATGAAGTCATACATACCCAAGAAATTTACTACAGCAGGGTTTCTGTTCATAAGTTTAAGACAGTTTGTGTTTTTGCTTTATACCAGGGTCTGACACTAAGTTAATAAGCCTTTTATTGAAATTCAAAAGCTATTACATTACACCCATCTTCCTCTACTTACATTTGCTAACGTACGCTGAGGCCTAGGATTAAATTTTACGCTTCACTGACAGAAAATAGAATCCTAAATCACCATTCCACACATAATTGTTAATTTCCCCACTTGTTTCTTGTGGTCACAGTACCTACTTTCTTTCTCACCATGGCCTTAGTTTAAGCTTTCACATTTTTAAACCTAGCACTGAGCTTCAGCTCAGGCCTATAAAATGTCTCATTTTCTTTAAATTATCTTCACTAAACTCTCCCAATTGCCCAGACCAGTAAGGTTTACTAAATTTTGTGCAGAATAACAAATTATGCTACAGAAGCAAGTATCAGGATCATAGATCTCTTAAAACCATAATAAAAACTTCTACTAATATCAACAATAAACAGTAGCAGGTTCTAGTATATTAAGTACCAGACTCATACTCAGAAAAACTGGCTTCTTTTCTATTTAATTCTCACCTAGTCTTCTAGGTGACCTTGGGCAAATCACTACCCCCACACTGCAGTTTCCCCAGCAGTAAAAACGAATTGAACTGAGTTGCAAATCTGTCTGGAAACTCCAAATAAAACACACCATAAGAGTTAAAAATATATTTCCCTATCTGCAGATATATTTGCCTTGATAGCTTTTCTTTATCCCATTATACATCAGCAGCAGCGTTAGATTGCTTTTCCTTTCTAAATACACTCTGGCGGTTCTTCAAGAAAGGCTTTAGGCGATTGCCTTACTCTTTATCACATGCTTGATCTATTTCTGCTACTGTATCTACTTTGAAGGACCAAGAGCTTGTATTTAGTAATACACACTTAACACTTACTTTAATATATTATGTCAAAAGTTGCTGTTGAACACATTCCTAAACTACGGGGAGAAAATAAAACAGGACACATCAGAACAGAGAGCCAATTATCAAGGAGCAGCAACTCATTCCCTAGACCCTTGCTCATGTAAGTAATCTTGTAAGTAATCACGTAAGTAGTTGCTTCCATGACCTGCCACGAGAACCAGGAATACATGCACTGACGAACCGAACTGCATCAAAGCAACATAAAAAGATTCCTCTTCTTATACACTGCTAGACTTAAGAAACACTACTTTTCATTTAACAGGAGACTGCCATTTATTAGCAAATAACACTGCTTAACTGCAGTGCACTTTGCTCACTTGCCCTCTTCCCATTTCTGGGTTTGTTTGGGTTTTATTGAAAAATGATGCAATTATGAGATGCTTTTTCACCGTTCCTATTCCAAAATATAAGGCTTAAACAACAGTTTCTAAAAGCTCTTGGCTTTGCTAGTCTTTGGGGGTAAAAAAACTCACAAAAAAAAAAAAAGACTTATTCATAATTAATTTTTCTAAACAGAGTTAGTGGATAAAGTTGCCACTTCCCACATCGTGCCACAAAATCCTGTTTTGATTGACACAAACGTGAATGATGACATACTCAACTTCCAGCTATTTTCCTGATCCACGAATTACTACAATACTTTGAAAAATGTACTTAATAAGTTGATGGACAGAATAATGCAAAATTACTCCTGTGCTGTCACTGGACAACATCTTGAACATTAGTAACAGAGCGGTTAAACAAAAGGAAGAGACAGACCCTCCACACCACAGACACAAAATGTGACAAATCCGGCTATTTCCCGAAATATTGCAAAACCGATCAGAAAACGCTGTCTTTTGGGCGCAGCGCTAGGGAGAAAGGCAATCGCTGCGCATCCCCGAGGGAAAAGAAAGGGGAAAATGCATTTGCAGCTCCGATCCTCGCGTCTTCTCTAGGTGGGAACAGAAGCCCAAACGACTCCGGTACCGGCGGGGGAAGGCAGGACGGGGCAGACGTTATCTGCCGGGAGCGGAGCCGAGACGAGGCGGGCCGCCCCGGAGCGCAGCCCCGGCCGCCCGCCCCGCTCTCCCCCCCAACACACCAGCTTCCCCGGGCCCGGGACGTGGCCGGCCGCAGTTGGGTAAGGAGCGACGTGACGAGGCTGAAACCGGTCTGAAGTCCACAAAGAAGCCATCTGCCTCCGGGAAACGGGCTGGGGAAGGGCGGGCGGCAGGAAGGACGGGCGGGGGAAAGGAGAAGCCCGGGGGAGCTTCACCCCGCCTGAAAGCGAGAGCCTTCCGCCCCGCGGCGGTGGAGGGGATCCCCCCGCCGCCCCCGCCCCGGGGACCGGGCAGCGCCGCCGCCCGCAGCCCGGCCCGAGCCGCCCTGCCGCCAGGACATGGAGCGGGCGCACCTTCCCCGCCCGCCCCGCGAAGGGCTCCGGGCTGGGCTCTCACCTTCCTCCCGCCGCTGCCGACCACCAGCGCGGCGCTGCCGCCCGAGTACATGTAGTAGGCGATGCCCAGCACCCAGAGGAAGGCGAAGCAGAGCAGCAGCCGAGACCTGCGCCGCATCCTCCTTCCCTCCCTCCCGCGCCGCCGCCAGGCCACCAGGAAACGGCCAGCAGCTGCCGCCGCCTCCACTCCTGCCGCCGCCGCGCAGGGTCAGGGGGCAGAGGGCGAACGCCCGCCCCCCGACCAATCCCGCGCCGCTCGGCCCCGCGGCGGGCGGGGCGGGGCGGGGCGGGGCGGGGCGGGACTACCGGCGTCGCCATGGTTGCAGCACGCCGGGCCACCGGCCGGGCCGCCGTCTCCTCCCTCACGGGCCGGGACTGCGCGCCCCCCGCGGCGGCAGGGCGCGCACCGGCACGGCCCGACCCCGCCCGCCCCTTCGGCCCCTCCCTGCTGGCGGCCGCGGGTCTCCCCAGCGGCTGCTCGAGGGGCGCGGGCTGCCGCCACCCTGTGCGGCGGGAGACACGCACCTCGCCTCGCGGCCAACGGCGGGGGTGGCGGGGGGGCGACCGCTCCCCCTCCCTGAGGTGGCGGGGCCGCCCCCGCGGCTGCGTCTTCCCCGGGCGGGCGGGGACAGCAGCCGGCCCGCGCCCGCAGCGGCGGCCGGCGGGTGTCGCGCCGCGGCGTGGCTTCGGAGCCGCTCTGGGGCCCGCCTCACCGGCGGGTGCGCTCTGGGCCCCGGCCCGCCGCCTCCCACCTGCGCCTGCCTCGGGCCGAAAGCGGCGAAGTGCCTGTGACCGCGCTCCGCGGGGCGGTCTGTGTGTCCCTGCCGAGCTGGGGCGTGGGCGGCGCCGGCAGCGGGGCCTCTGGCATGAGGGGTGCTCCCGGCTCCCGGGGCTTGCTAGTGGCTGCAGCCCCGTTCAGTGGAGTCTCCGAGCGCCGTGGTGCACCACGGATGTGTTGATCGCTCCTCTTTTGGGTTGACTCGCTCCCACCCATATTGGCTAGTTATATAGAGACTCCCAGGTCCACAGAAACTCCAGGCTGGCCACTGCAAGTCATGTCTCTGTCTCTCTCGGAGAGAGAACAGAGAACATGCTTTACGAAGCAGGTAGTGAGGCTGGTCTTCATGAAACCTCAAAGGTGAGAAAGCGAAGTCATGTTGGATGATGTCCAGTGTACTCTGCGTGACGGGCACCTGCAACTCATTTGATAAGTCTCTGCCTTACTCACGTTATTTAAGAGATTCTTCCATGGCCTTATGGGAGACATCAAGGTCCTGACAGCCCCACCATCCCACTGAGGTCACGCACCTGCTCCCCTTGCACTTCTGAGGTCACTGCATTACAGCAGCGCCCAGTCTGGAAGCATGGTCGCCCCTATGCAGGCCTAAAGGGAGCTCCAGGGGACTCTGCCTGGATCTTCCCAGGAGGTTTACCCAAGTGGGGCTCCACTCTTAGAGGCTGATTTGTTGATACAGGGTCATTCCCTGGTAAAATAACCTTTCATTCGGCTTACCTAGTTCCACCCTTAAACACCTCAGGACAGACGCTACACTGCTGCTAGCTCTCACTGTGGTTCACTGACTTGTGCGTGCACAGCTCATGCTGCTGTTTTTCCACACCACTGAGTTTCCTGTCGTTCGTCATTTGCTGCTATCTCATCCCACTATGAGACATCAAGAAATGAGAGTGCAAAACTAAGAAGGAAAGAGACACATTCCCTAACAATTAAAAAGCACCTCGATTTCAGAGCCACGGTATCCACTCAAAGCAGAACTTTCCTGGTTTTTAAAGGTTTTCTCTGTCATCTCACCTCTTTTTTTCAATATGCTGTTTTACTGCTGCCCATTCTGACTGTATGGCACATTTCTCTCCTCCTTCTGTCTCTGCTGATGTCAGACCTCTGCCAGTCCAGCTGCACCAGTAGAAGAACGCTTACCAAGCTGTGCCAGGATGTGGCAGGGGTCTGGCAGAAATTCTGTTGCACGAGCAGGAAAAGACGCAGCAGCCAAAAGAAATGGCATCGAAAGCTTAGCTGCTCACCAGCACGGTCACTCCGCTGACAGTCTTGTCAAGAAGGTGACTCATGTCAGTGCTGGCACTGCCTGGGCAGAAGTTGTCTGGCACTCAAAGATTTCAGCGAACAACTATGTACCTTCCCACCTGCCAGAGCCTTGATGGAGAGACAGGATGGGTGAAAAGACAAAGGAAAATATCCCAAATAAGTATTCCTTCAGGAAGGGTAAATTAAATAGATCTCTTTCTTCACAGTAAATGACTTTTTCTATAAGCTCAGCATTAAGATTCTTGGTTTTGGAGGGAGTTGGAGAGAGACACCCAATTTGTGCAAAATACAAGTTTTGGAACCAAATAACTGGCATCTATTGAAGTGAAGTACATTGGAGAGCACAGGCTGCCAAGAGACATGCGGATCTTCTGGATGAGAGATTTTGATTTACCCAAAGTGTGTTTATGCAAGTGAGGGCAGCTCCTGCAAAAGCACTGGTCATGCCTGCATCTAAAAAGACATATAGACTCCACTCCAAAGGCTAAATTTTAATTAGCAACATTTTCTACATAATTCAGAGCAGTCTCAGCAGCCCAAGGTTGCGAACGTGCTGATAAACTGCTTCCCTTTAAGCTCTACCATCAGCTAGAAGTGAGGTGAAGAAGCAGCTTCCCTGTTGCTGGGGGATTCCTTCACTGAGCAGATCTGCTGAGGGAGAGAGTGCTGTTCATCACAGAAAACATCATATTCCTGCATGTGTAAAGTGCTCGATTCTGGAGCCATAATCCCATTTAACCTTACAAAATCTGCAGGCCACTTATTCTTTAAACATATTGCAAAGCCTACAGAATATTTTCTTGCCCTTTTCATAATCTAAAAGATCTTGAGACGGTTTCCAAAGGTCTCCCTGAAGCCCCAGGTATTTTCACTGATTTTAGCAATGTGCTTAGATAGATTTTTCCCTTTCCAGCAAAATTAGCCAGCCATGCATGTACAGAAAATCCCTCTTTAGCTGCACACTTCACAAGCTTACCGAAATAATCCACTGCACATGCTCAATCGCAGTTTTCAAAGGTTTATAACTCAGTCAAATCAAAACTAATTTCTTCTCGAACAAGCAAATACATGTCTACTTCAAGGAAGGCTGCTTCCATGTCAGAGTTCATTTTTCAGCCTTCTGCTGATAAAGTTACAGAAATGCTCAAAAAGGCTGTAAGAACCTATTTAGTTTGAGAAATGCATTTTTTTTTCACTCTCCTGATATTCTGAACTGGCTGAACCAGTTTTGTTCCAATCTTTCCAAAATATTCACATTTGGACAAAGTCCCAATCCAGCAGATTTCATCCTGAATCATTTATATTTCAGAGACCACAGAAAACACAGAGGCTTAGAACGGAAAATGTTACATCGCTTTAACTCTAGGAAAAGCTGCCTGTTCTATTACAACGCATTCGCATGCACATACCTCTTTGCCTCGAAAGTCGTAACATGTTTAGTCAGCAAAGCAAAACTGAAAAAAAAAAGCACTTCAATTAAAGCAAAGAATTCAAGAAAAATGTAAGACATTTAAAAATTATTTTCCCAGTGCATTTCAAAAGAAAATATTAGCATATTTTTAAGAGCAGCATTGCTAGAATGATTCACGGAATATAAATGCTTCTGTATCAACCACAGTCTTTTAAACAAAGGAGAGATCAAGCATGTGAGAGTACAAATAGGAGTGAAATTTGCAGAAGGAATCATCAAAACTTTGTCTTTGATCTGTAATGCAGACACCTAGATTTGATGGGCCAAATTCTGATCTAGTTAGCTAGGGTGTTTCACCATATTCGTTCCAGAGTGGATGTAAAACCAGACACAACCACAATCACAGTCTAATTCAGAGTGTTAGTATTCGTCATCTTGTAACTAAAGACCACAAATGTTGCTCATCCTTTTCTGGAGTTAAATGACCTAGCCAGAAGAGAACGAATCCTCCAACGGTGCGAATGGAAATTAGTCCTCACCTTTAGGAATAAGTGAGTCAATCCCTTACTCACGCAAGCAATCTTGTCCTTGCGAAGACAGGAAGTAGGATTTTTCAGATCAGATCTAAAACGCAGAAAATAAGTTTTAGAAAGTTTCAAAGGCAAAAAATCCGATCAGGATGCCTGAACCTCTTTGATACACAGAAGCTAATACGTTGCTGATCCGGTTCAGATTACATTCTTTCAAATCTATGCAGTTATGTCAGAAAGTATATCATTCCTCCTCTCTCATGAGAAAGGTTACTCATTAGCCTAATGTAAGATGTTTTATAACATAGAAATCACACATTAACATGAAATTTAAAATACATCTGTGGAGAGTACAGGTTTATTAATGCCTAGAGAGCTTGAGTTGAGTTTGTGTTTGAAGAATTGTGTTTGTAGTGAAAGATCCTGATACTGCAAGCATTTATGCAAATATTTAACTTCATTCAGTGCGTATTCCCATTGGAGTCAGTCAGACTACTCAAACATTTAAAATTATATGCTCATGGCTGAGTAATTGCAGGATTAAAGGTTAAGTGCAGCTAGCAAGTCTGAAAATCTATGTGGATGTTTCACAATTCCTCACTGCACAGTGGTAACAATGAGAAACAGACTGCCTCCTCAGCTAAAGACTTGGGAGTCAACGTGTCCTTTCCCATCTGTTTAGATGCCAAGATCTATGTTTGTTTAATTTTTCAGCACAGTTACTGATGCTACCCAGAGTAGGCAGACGTGCTGGCAATAGCATTCAAAAGTGGCTCACTTCCAGAAAATCTTGTTACCCTCCAAGAATGTTTTTCGAGCTGTTAAAAACCCAAGGAGCAAATATTGTACCCTGCACATTTTACCTTGAAAACAGTGTGTCAACCCACCTGACCTCTGCAGGGTTTGCTGTGCAAGGTCTGAATGCATTCATGCCTTTTAGAAAGAAACCTCTCTCGTCCTAGACTTTGATATCAAGAAGGTAGTATCTTCACTTATAAAGCATAAAGCAATGGCTATTTCCTCCAATAGCAGGGGTTTTTAATGCTGTTTCCCCATTAGAGATTGATCAACACATTACATCATGCAATGCACATATTGTAAATGCTGCATTTTCTCACACAGTTTTGCAGTATCAGCTTAAGCCCTTGTGCTTCCAAGACAAATGCTCCAAATCTGGAAGCCCTTCCTCTCTATTAAATAAAGTTTAAGGTTCAACATTCCTTGGAGTTGCTCAGTTCTACAAAGAGAGGAAACAGATTCTTTTCCTATGGGTGGTGAAGACAAAGAAAGAACAACTCAGCCTTTGGTAGGCCTCCCACTAAAGATGGCAGAAGCCAGTACAAACTGCAGTCCCATTGCCAACTATTCTTCCCAAGCTGAGTCACTTAGCATGTTGGACTGAACTTCAGCAGCACAAAACAAACCTCTTGCGGCATTCTGTAGGCTGATGATCGGATTTCAAAATGTGATACGGCTCAGAAGCATCTCTCATAGGAGAGTGATGATAGATGAAAGAGAGAATCGACCATGTAGAGAGACTTGCTGAAACAATGACCTCACCTTTGATTGAGGTAATTTGATCCCCCTTCATTGCATTTGTCTGAATTCTGAGGGTCATGCTGCATTCTTCATAGCTGCCAGGAGTGGTAAAGACTGATGATCTGCAGTCTGAGACAGGGCAGGAAATTCCTTCCTTTCCTCTCAAGCAAGACTATGCTGCAGTGGTGTGCAGCTGTAGTACTGTAAGTCATTTGAGGCTAGAGGTAAACACTACATGCTAATGCATAATAATTTGCAGTCTAATTTTGAGCAACAAAGACAAACGTGAACACATCACACAATGGTGTTGTAATCGCAACTGGTACTTTGTCTATTCAAACTCATAATCCAGATAAGTAAGCCTACAGCTAAGTAATTTGAGGCTATCTATCTATGATACAGCTTTGCTACAGCAAAGCATAGAAAATGCAGCTAAATTAGTCTACAATAAGATTCCTGGAGATCAAGAAAGATGTTTCCCCAAGTCAAAGTGTTCTACCAGAAGCAGATTTTGCTTATCTCTTTAAATAAAGTCTTTCCTAGCTAATTGCACCATTATCAGTTCACCAAGAGGAATTAAGAGACTAAGGGAAAAAGAAAGAAAAAATGTAAAGAGGACTCGAGGAGGCTTGGTAGGAGGGGAGGTGAGAGTGCAAGGAAGCAACACAGGCCTTTCCCTTACAAAGTTCATATTCAGACTCCCTCTCTGCAGTGTCTGAATTGAAAAGACTGATAAGTGATTCAGATCGCCAGCTCCCCAGGATGTCTGACCTTGGCTTCTTATACAGAAGGCAAGGAGAGCCTGATGCTTAGCGAATACTCAACCTAGGTATTGCAAATGCTTCTCTGCAGTGACTGTATATGATTCAGAGGGGCAGAGAGAAAATATTTCCTTGCTATACAATGTTTTCATTTCAGTGGGACAGTAGAAAGCATCTCCTTACTTTCCCCACTTCCCTTGTTGTAGGAGTTAAAGAAAGTGGTTTCAGTCTGAGATACAGAAAGCAGGTTTCCAGTTTTCTGGAGAAGCATCGTAATCACTGACAATGACAAGTTACTTCCAGAGGTGCCATAGTGGACAGGTTGAATACAGCTCAGGTGTCTTTGATTAATCTTTTTTTTTTTTTAAATATCATTCTTCCATGTTCATACTGTTGGCTCCCAGTTAGATGCATACAGGGAGCCCATGCCTCAAAAGTGGTATGCTGCCCATAGCAAGCTATCCGCGCTATTCCTCCTGGACACAGTGCCAGTCAGCAGTGCTCTACATCCCCAGAGACTCCTCTGCGTCAGGTGAAGGACACCACTCCCCACACACCTGCCCTAGCAGAGTTTGCTTTTTGCATTACAACTGTGGCTAAACAAATAAACCCCAGTGATATATTTTTATCAACACGATAGACTGTACTCCTGAATATTGCTCAAGAATATTTTGCGCTGTGCCATTAAAAGTCGTCTTTTCACACAGCACATACCATCAGTAAATACGTTACTTTATCATGTTCATTTGCTTATTTGCCAGTTTGCAAAATTTGATATTTGGATCCCACAATCATTGTAAAAAATTACACAGGTCTTCTGTATCACACTCGAGTACAGTTCATGTAAGAGGGAAAAGAGATGCTCACAGCTATTTCAGATCACATACCCTCTAGAAGTCATATATTGATTTCTCCCACATTTAATCTTTCAGTACTTTGGAACAGACAGTAAATAGGTTCAATTACCACAGGGGCTGGAAATTGACCCCACTTGTAGCCTTCATGACCCTTTTGGCTTCAAACCTTTATCATCATCTGTTGAAATCATGAAAGACACTGTTTCTGAAAATAGGGCCAAAACCAGCAAATCTGGAGGAATTAGTTTTACACTGTTCCTCTTGCAACAGAAGTAGCCAGATCCACCCTCTGTGTGACATGACTGAACCTCAACAAACTTGGCCCCAGCGCCTATCACACAAACAAAATAATTTGAAAAAGAAATTGGGATTGCCCTGCAGAGACCATGTATTTTCCATCCCCTTTGTTCTTGTGAGAGTTTCAGGTGGAGGAGCAAGTGTTTTCTTCCAAGAAGTCAAATGGCAAATAAAAGAACTTTCTGTCCTGTTTCTGTAAGCCGAAGATCTGTGGGTTTGTGAACTGAGGTTAAGATTCTTTTCCCCTTCTCATTCTACCAAAGTATTGCTCACTGTTTTCTCTAGCTTTCAAAACAGTTTCTGAACTGAGAGAGACATCCACCTCGTGGAGAGATGGTCAAATAATTATTTTACTTTTACTTGTAAATTAGATTCTTCCAGCGCATACAGGTGTTCCCTATTGAAATAACATTTTTGGCCTCAGGAATTCCCCAGCAAGGTCATTCTTTTCACAAGTCGAAGAGAGAGATACTTTGTCCGATTGTCATCTGACATGCACTGTTGTAAATTGGGAGTAACTCTGTAGAAGGCCATGTTACTACAACAGGCTAAAACTGATGTAAGTTGAGAAAAAGAATCAGGTTTTCCACATAACTCCTTCTCTCACTGAAGGTGGTAATACACAGCGGAGAAAAAAAGGCGTTTGCACAGAGTGCTGCACTTCTCTGTAGGCCTTGCACAGAACAGTCCTATAAGCTGGCACCACAGGAGACTTTGTGCATGGAAATGCTCAAAGGGCCAGTCAGCCCCAAAGGCTTGTGTGCAGGGAGGGGGGGTGGCAGGGCTGGCAAGGGGAAGGAAGAGGAAGAGGAAGAGGAAGAGGAAGAGGAAGAGGAAGAGGAAGAGGAAGAGGAAGAGGAAGAGGAAGAGGAGGGGAGAATCAGAAAAGAGAGGACATGCCCTCTGCTTGGTTACATATGGGCATGTACTGGTTGTGTCAGGAAGCCCAGCATGAGGGACATGTCTTTGCACTGTAACCTCTCATGCATCACTTGTTAAGGAGGGAAAACCCTCACATTTTAGGAAATGTTTCCTGCTGTGATGTCAGGAATAGAAAGCTCTGTGATGCTGAACAAGAAAAACACTGTTTCTGGTATCGCATCTTTGTAAGTGGCACTTCTACTGTATACTTATTTTACTTTTGTACTGTCTGAGTCATTCCCTGTAGATGGACGTCCCAGGACAATCTTACAGGAACAAACACCCTTGGCTGTACTGCACAGTATAAAACATTTACCAACTATTCTCTGTGTGTCCTTGTTACAGAAGAGCTCACCAAATACTTGCCTAGGGACACAGATGTACCCACAGAGGTACAGCATGACAGTGGCGAGACAAATGTGCATACACAGTATTGACCTTGGCGGTCGTATGCCATGTGCAGCAGCAGCAGAAATCCTGCCTTTAGCTAGTACAGCTCCTGCCAAGCCAAGCAGTGCCTCACCTGAACCATTATTTATCTGAGTCATCTGCCCTTTCAGGATCCTACACGCTATGTGCCCTGGAGCAGTTGAGACCCAGAGCTCTTGCTGAGGAGAGTGCAGAGCGGATGGTGGCTCGACACTGCAGGCACCACCACACCTGGAGGCAAGGACCCCATCAAGAAGAGGGCCATGTCGCTGCACATTAGCCAGGCACACACCTACGCACTGCAGAGAAACCCTGTACTTAAGAAATGTACCTCCCTGTGCTCCCACACTTCCCCAGGGCCCTGTCAAGCCACTGGTACAAGATTTCAGCCAGAACAAAAGCAACATTCTCTGTGCTTGGGTGTCATGGTTTTCCCTGCTTTCTGATGGGATCTTGCTAGGGGCTGGATGCAATGGGAAGCCTCACCTGCTGCAGGACCACTGTTAGCTTTTCTCTCGCTCTTTCCTGCTTCTGTTTCAGTTGATCGGCTTCACAGATTTTGTCTTCTCTCCTGGCAGGCAGACTTTTAAATTTGATGAAAGGCAGCAGCATTTTTTTGCTGCAATTAGTAGCGTGCTTTCTGGCATGTAACTAAATAATTAACCCATCAGTTGGAGTTTCCCTGGGTTAGATCATGATGCTCTGTGCTGGCTCTCCATAGCGTATGTTTGCTGTCTACACTGCTTTCTTGGCTAGGTTACCTTCAGGCATACCATGTGCTTGAGTAACAATAATAAACAGGAAAAATGAGGCGGTTCATAAGATTATTATTATTTTAGTTAGATTTTCTGTTCTAAAAGCCAAAAAAACATCAGCAGGCCCAATACACTCAGGAGAGCTGTTTTTTCTCTCTACTCACTAAAATATTGAGCTGTTGTATGGCTATATCTAAAAATTTGTTAGGACACCAAATTAGTTCAGGATCCCACTGGTACTTCAGCTGCTGAATTTGATCAGCCATGAGCTCATATCATCGCTCATGAAGAGAGAGAGAGGAAAGATGGGGAGTTTTCATTTGAAAGACCTGAACAGATTCAGATCTCGAGTGCTTGTCAGGGTCAGTCTGTACATGTCATTCTTTCAGTTCTTGAAAAATTGTATTGTTCTGCTGCACAGAAAAAAAGGCTTGAAGTAAAGGACCTCCACTCCCCCAGTCAAGGAAGCAGCGTCCTGGTGGGAACTTGAGGTAGTAGCTGATAGGTGTCTGAGAGAAGTCAACGTGCTTCTGACATCCCAAGAAATGCAGAACCAAAGGGCTCGCACCTACAAATGCAACAGAGGTCTGCATTTGTGATTTATCAGGTGGAGAAGTTTCTCCTTCCAAGAAGAATAAAGTCTTCAGAGAGGAACGTCTTCAATGTAGGAAACCCTGCCAGAGCTGTGCTTTTATTCTGCACAGTCCATGGGGAGTGACATTACCTAATGCTGAGAAAAGTTTGAATAAATAAATCAGCTGAGCCAAGGCCTCTTTTCAGTATGTAACCAGTTACCCCCTTCCCATGTAAATCTCCCTGCCAAGATTTTCCTCTGCTTCCTTGAGAAAAGCCCAGAAGCATTCAGACTGGTCCTGCCACAAGCAGGACTGGGTCTGCTGGGAGAGCTGACAGCCTCAGAGGGCTGGTAACAGCACACAGAGCTCTCACTCTCCACCAGAGAGAACTGGCTGGGCTGCTCAGTCCCCTGAAGCCGTTCAATAGCTGCCTGTGAAACGGCCTGGTCTCAGGCCACTCATAGTGGATCAGAGTCCACAGCACAGGTTGAGATCAACGTTTGCACTTGTAATAGGTACCGGCATTGTGGGTTGTTGTGGGGACCACAACTGAGCGAGTACATTGCTCTCCAACCTACTGAGCTGGGATACATCCCAGTAAGGAAGCCTTAGCAAAGCCAGCACCGATCCTGTACCTGCTCTATGGAAAAGAAGTGGAACATTGGTACAGAGGCTGTTGATCTAGCACCGTTCAGAAACATTAAATTTGCTAAAGCCAACAAAACAAAAAGAACAGATACAATTGGAATTTACTGTATTTTCAGCGCATTGTTCCAGTTAGTTCTCAACCCTACATAGAAAAAACAGCGTCAAGTAAAGACAAGATGAATACCTTCTGGAAGCAAAAAGATATATTTTGTGAACTGATTACACAGATGGGAAAATCATACAAGCAGTGGCAAGGTTGACAGCAGTTTGGGAGAACTGGCAACATCCCAAAAGCTAAGGAAAGTACCCTCTTTGTCCAATGCCTCTTGACATTTCCTCAGAGAGCAAGTTCACAAATTGTTCCTTTCTGAGTTCAGACAAAACCTCCCAGGCTTGTCAAGGGTATAGATGATGCAATTGCCAACCCAGGGCTGTAAGACTTCTATAGGTGTTGCCATTTCTTTTTTTCTTTTCTCTCTTTTTTTTTTTTTTTTCCTAGAGATGGCTCTTGTAACATCTTGACTCCTGAGCAAGATCATTTCTGTCACTGTGCCAGTTCTTTGCACTAGGCAAGAGAGGACAAAGAAAAGGCTTCAGATGTGTCCCACTTATATGTCAAAATACTGCAACCCTGAAAAGTGTTTTATTGCTGTACATTCCCTGAATACTAAACTTCTTTCTGGTACTATCTTGTGCTACACAATATGGCGCTTTTTGTACTTCAGTTTAGCAGCATTCTTTTTCATTTGCAGTTAGGCTGGTAGGGGAAGAAAGCCCCTCACAAAAATTGGGATTGTGTTTTTCCAATCTTTACGCAAGTATGTAGCACGTGCGAACTATTCACACAAACCAGAATTAGAAGTCCTGGAGCTAAGATAGATTCACACCTTTTTCATCTTGAAGTGTTCTTTATCAGAGCTTAACTCACTATTTATCTTTGCAAGGTTTAAAAAGAAAGTTTTATTACCTAGCTCAGTATCTTCTTGCCATCCTCAGAGATGATGGAGTAGAGAGTGCACTTATAAAATTTGCAGATGACACCAAGGTGGGAGTGGATGAAGCACTTCAGAGGACGGGATCAGAATTGAAAATTATCTCAATATGTTGGAGAAATAGTCTAAAACTAGCAAGACAGAATTTAGTAACAACGCGTACAAAGCACTACATGAAGAAATGAAAGATCAAATGCACAAATACAAAATGAGGAATAATAGAAGAGGTGGAAGGACTAAAAAAAAGCTACAGTAGGATTCAAAGTAAATATAAGCAAAGCAGGTAAATCTCGTGAAAGGCAAATCTCATACTGAGATGTATTATTACAGGAGTGTCATATGCAACAGGGAATTATTCAGCTCTGAAATGCACTGGTGAAGACCCAGCTGGAGTATTGGATCTAGTTCTGGGTGGCTTTTTAAAAAAGCAACAAGAATATAAGACCTTTAGAGAATATGGCCTGTCAGAAACAGCTCAGATAATTAGTTTCGTCACTCTAGAAGCTCCAAAGGGGGATCTGATAATAGGTTTCAGTATGTGAAAGACTGTCCAAGAAAGGACAACAATAATTTATTCCCTTTGCCCAGTTTTCAAGAAAGAATCCACTAGACCCTGCAGAATGGCAGTTAAATATTGGAGGAAAATCCAAGGCTGGCTAATAATCCCTAGGGGGACTCAGGACTCTATGCTAGCAGAGGATTTTAGGAATAGATCTGGCAGTGCTACACGTATATCTGATCTCACTTGGAGAAGGGAAATTATCTCAGTGGTTTCATACAGTTTCTCAACATCCTCAATCCTATTTTATCAACAGCTCTATCCAATTCCTTTTTGTTTGCAACAGCACAGTGTCGAAGCTGAGCTGCAGGTGCTTTTCAGTCGCTTCAACACTTTGGCAGTTACAAATTCAGGATCAGACACCTTTCCTTTTTCATGCCTTTGTTGGACAAGCAGGGACCTTTCTCATCATCTAACCCTGCTCCCTGCTTGCACACGTGGGTATCCCAGCAGCAAGGGTCCTGAGGGTGTTGCATTCCCCCTTCTCTCCCCAGCGCACTGTGTATGTTCCCAGCTACGTGACATGGGTACACTCGAGTGGTCACACATACCCCCCTTTCGAGTCACTCCTAGATCTTGTTCTGATATGAGACTCTACTCATAATATTTTCTAGGTCACCCTGAATTTTTGACCTCACCATGGTTGAAAGCAGAGAAGGTTTATTCAGGGTTCAGCTGCCCATTAAGACCCTCAGGCTCCAACCTCTCTACCCCAGGATCAACCCACTGAAGGCAAAGCCTGAGCTGCTGGATGCTGCAGCCTCCAAGCCTGACCCGAGGGCTGCTGTGCAGGTGCTGTGTGAGCCCTGAATTGCTCTGTGTCCTGCATCCCTGCCTGCCAGGGCCCAGAAAATGAGGAATCCACAGCATTGTTCCAGTTTACCCCATGCATGCTGCTTCACAAGGAGTCCTGTAAAACAAAGGTCTGCCAGAGCCTGAAAGCCCAGCACCCCTGCTAAATCTCCCCTCTCCCACTACCCATGGATGTGCAACAGCTTTAGGATCCAGGGATTTGGAGGAAAGGAGCAGACTCTTTCCTCCATGCAGGTTTGTAATAGAGGACAAGGGAGTGCCTGTGCAGCAAGAAAATGAAGATACCACCATCACCTTACCTGCTCCCTCTCTTAGTGCTGGGAAGTAGTATGGGCAACGTTTGCCTGGGTCTCTGCTCTGTTGTGTGCTGCAGACTGTGGTGCAGTATCAACGTGTGTGAGATAGATAACTTCAAATTATGAGAAACAGTTCAGCTGCAGGAGGATGGAGCACCACGCACGCTGATTTGCCCTGCTTCACAGTGGCTCTTACAAATGATTTTGTTCACAGCCTGAAAACCCCAGCAATGCAATTAGCACAGAGAGTAAAGCTGGATGGCAATCTCAGGACTGAGACAACTGGAGGTAAACAGACTGGCGATCTCCCTTGCATCACCCTGGAGTGCGTTCATTATGGTCGGAGAATATCTTCCCTCCCTCTGACAGACAACAAAACCTGTGTGAAGCAGTAGTAAAGCAAAATGTAGCAGCTTTCATGAAAGTAATCCTTTTCTTGGAAAGTATAAAAAAAGTGCAATTGCCTGTATTTTCAGAAAACTTTTTTCATTCAAAAAAGATTTTAAGTCAGAACAAAGGAGGGCTCCTGGTGGAACTCTAATTTGCTCGTAACAAGCTGTTGAGCCTCTGATACATCAACACGCACCAAGAAAAATCACTGCATGGATGCACTTAAGTGAGTCCTAGCAACCACAGAAAAGTTCAAGAAAACTTCTGAAGAGGAGATTCACACTTGCACCCAAATTGCAGGGGCTCCTGTGCACACCATTCAGCCACCACCAGACCTGACCAGTTCTTCTTCTGCCTCTCAGCAATCATACGTTGCAGAAAGTGAAAAATCAAAATTTGTTTCCACAACATTCTGGCATCAGCCTTTCCACAGTAACATTGATTTTTCTTTTTTCTCTTGCACTTTCTCATCTGTCCAGTTCTCCATCTGTCTCACCCTCCTGCCAGATTCTGATCTCTTCTCTCATGCAGACAGGCCCTTTGCTCTACAGAGCATCCCTCTGGGTTCGCTGGCTTACCCACACTGAACAGCAAGATGTTGTGCATAAGGACAGTAAAGTCTGGGTCTACTTGATTTTTACTTCCATTCACAGCCTACGTTTTCCCATCCCATAGCTTCAACATGTTATGTTAACATTTTTTACATCCGTCAGCATCTTTTTCCTCCTTCCTTTCAAAGCTCTTAATTTTTCTGTTTTCTTTCTTCCCATTCCCCAATTCACTCTCCCAACTGCCCCCCAAAAAAATGAACACCCAGTAAAATTCTTTTTTTTTTCATCTCTTCTCCTTTCCTTCTCTTCCAGTCCTTTTCTCTAATTCTATCCTTTCTTCCACTTACTTTTCTTACTACACCAAGGGATATGTTTCCTCAGCCATTTACTGATTTATTTACTTATATGTTTATTGCTTTTGGCTATTGTCCTCACAGAAGCCCTTTGATTTTTCACATTTCCCATCAGCTCCCAGTTTTGTCTCCTGTCTCCTGCAGCTGGGGTAAGTTCCTGTACTCCACCCCTCCACTACAAGCCAGAGTACCAAATGCAGCTGATATAACACCTAGTTTCACATTACCTCAGTATTAAAAACAGTAGGACTATAGCTCTTCAGGGCTTAGTATGGACTGCAGTCTGTCCAGGATCTTAATACATACTTAGGGGTTTAGCTGTGACTCTACTCTATGCTGTGACAGCTACACGAGGCCCAAGCAAGCTGTAAGCCCATCCTTGCATAGTAAAGTAGCTGTAAGAGGTACAACAGGGAGCTCACAACCTCCTTGATCAGGGCATGGCAGCCTTTAGCAACCTGTATGTTATCCCATTCCGTGTTGCTCCAGAATGCTCTGAGTAACGCAGAAACTCTGCTGGAGCCCAAAGTGGGATGTTCCCAGGGCTTCCACAGGAGAAGAGGTCCTGCCTAGAAATGGTAGTGGAGAGACCTGTCCCCCATTTCTTTATGTACCTCTTCCCCCCAACTCATCATACCCCAGCACACCTCTGGCCAGAGTTTGCCAAATGCCCAGGAATACAGCCTTGTGGCTGCTCCCTGCAGAACTCACAGGGAAATAACCTTTCCCCAGACAGAGTGGGACCTTTTGTAGCCCTTTGGTGAGCAACATCTAGGGGTCCAAGCAGGGAAGAAGGTAATGCAGGTCAACTTTTTGGTTGTGCAACACCTCACATGACCAAGTGCTCTGATTGTGTGCTATTCATGTCCAGAAGAATTTTGCTTTTGTGTTCAAAGGAATAAGAGAAGATTTGTGGCATTTGCTTCCGATAAGATACAGCGCTTTTTCAGCATGCCAGAAGGGGGATAAAAGAAATAAGAGAGAGAAAACAAAAGGTAACGCAGACTGGTGTGATTTAGGAATGAAGTACTGGAATTCTTACAGCAGCTGATTTAAGTCCCAGTTTCTCAGCAAGGCCAGATCCCCAATGGTGTTTGAATGTACAACTAGCAAAGGAAACAAAGAAGAGCTTGGTACCTAATGTACCTGTGTGAAACCCTTTGATGGTAAACCCTGAAGATAAGGGAGTGAAAGCCAGACTCACCAGAGCACAACACGCCAGTTTAACTTGGCTGAAAGTCAAGCTCTGCGTGTTTTTCCTACACAGTGTACAAAACTGAGCTCATTGGCAAAGCTCAATAAATAAATAATGACAACAAAATTTGAAGCATAACCAAATGGATACATAGAAATTACTTGTGTGTGGAATTCCCTTGGATATGGCACCGTGCCTTCAGCACAGGGAAATACACTTCCATTGGAAGCTTATAGTAAGGTAACTTACTTTTCACCAGTTACTCCAGGGTGATAAAAAACAATAATCTGAGACTGTAGTAGGTCAAACAGTATATAAATTATTGGGCAGATTATACTGCAGATCCATAAACCGAACAGATGGTGTTCTGGGAACAATGACCGAAGCATTAAAGATATATGAATTCTTCTCTTAACGAATGGTCCAACCTTTGCATCTTGATGACCTGCCAGACTTGTCTATGGTGCATCACTTGTTATTTGTGAGAGAGGACTGGGGGAAAATAAAACGGCTGGATGAGTGCAGAAGGCACAAAAGCTTATGTTGATGGAACAACATCTATCTCAGAAATCGTCCTTTCTTCTCAAGTTGTTCAAAACTGCCGCAGTGCAACAAGGGATTTCTAGTCCCAGGACACTGACATGGGAGATTTTTCTGTGTATCTGTACTATTCTTTTGAGAATGACTGCAAGGCACAAAAGAGTAAGCTGCAGCCATAAAATGCTCTGCAACAGGTAATAGATAAATAATTCAGGGCTATGGACAAGCAGATGAACACCAGCTGGTTCAAGTTGGTATTAACTGCATCTCATATACCAAATCGGTATCTTGGATTGGAAGCTACTTGCTGTCAATAGACATCTCAGCTATTCACATTCAGGGACTTCAGGCAAACATTTAAGAGCCACTGCCTGACCTAGCGCAACCAGAAGCATTGCTGCATTGGAGCAAGTAACCGGCCATCCCTCTAGCTTGGCTTCTGGTCTCCAGCTGTGACCAGAGCAGCACAAATCACAAGACATCCCTACAGATTCATCCAGGCAGCTGAGCTCTGCCCTGAGCTAGCAGGACCTCTGAGCTCCTCAGTATACAGCTTGAATGGTGATACTGATGACTTGCAATTGTAATGGACTCAAACCTGCTCCTGCCATAGATAAAGGTGATTTCCCACAGAATTCAGTTGGGAGCAGGATACACCACAGGATCATATCATCCCTGCTGTGATGATAAGAAAATATTGTGTAATTGTTATTAATACTATAGCCAGAATAGCTGTCTATTAATACTATAGCAAGAATCATGCTGTCATACAAGCACATGGGGGAAAAGTCTCTAAATCAAATATATTTAAACCAGATTTAAGGCATATCACCAAGTGCCAGAAGAAAACCCGTAAGGAAGGAATGGAAATGAAAAGAAGTGTTAGAAATGATAAGACACTTGTGTTCTGGGCAGAAGTAGCACAGTTTTATTCTTTAGAAGATACAATTAGGAAATACTGAACCACGTTATTAGCACCCAATAAATATTTACTCAGAACAGTT
This sequence comes from Nyctibius grandis, assembly GCF_013368605.1. NCBI lineage: Eukaryota > Metazoa > Chordata > Aves > Nyctibiiformes > Nyctibiidae > Nyctibius > Nyctibius grandis. The sequence continues at coordinate 47,168,123 of NC_090658.1, read as the reverse complement.
GACACTGCACTTCACAACTGAAATGAGATTTGCAGAGGATGAAGTGGTATTTTTATGAATGAGCTAGAGAAGTTTATTCTCAGTAGAGCAGAGAGCAAAAAGAAAGTGCAAAAGCTGTCTTCTGAGATGGAAGTCCGAGATGGATATCCAGTCTTGTCTTATATCACTCCAAAGGAATGTTGACTCCCTACCCCTTACAATGAAGATCTCCTTTAGGTGATTTCTGACCTGTTCACCCTGCTCACATAAAAGCCACTAGCTGCAATATATTGATGGGTCTGGACTAGATGACATGAATCTCAAAAAGTGAGCTTCCACATCAACAGGTGACAACAGCCTCTCGGTCAACATCTAGCAGAGCGAGTGAAGCTGAGATCTTCTGTATGAAAACCACAAGCTCCTTCCAAAAAAACCAGGCACCAGCAGAGACAGTGTCTTATAAAACCTACTCATCAGAGGTGAGTCCTTCTGCTTGCGAGGTTTGCCGTGACTGGAAAGCAGGATGTGTCATGGACACATCCTTCTAGCCCAGTACTGTTTGGGAAAAACACAGAGCTGAAAGAAAGTTGGATCTAGGGTTTGCAATACATGGATTTGCCATGTGGTGTGCAATTTGAGGTGGGGGGAAAACGGAAAACAGCTCCAGGTTCAGGGAAACATGAACCAAAACAAATTAGAGATTTTGTGAAACAAATAACAGCCACAAATTCACAAATTCACAAAATGAATTTTCCTGAAATATTTTTTTAATTTGAAATAAAATAGTTTTTTCTATCTCAAATGATGTTGCATAATAATTATATTAATGATAATTATGTTGATAATATAATTATTAATAATAATATAATCAATAATAATAACAATATTGTTGATGTTGTTGTTATTGATATTCTTATTGTTATTATTTCCCAGGATTTCCCCAAACAAAACATTCAACTTCAAAACCGTGAACACAAAGTATTTTAAAATCTTTGATTTTTAAAATCTTTGATTTGTCAAATTAATGAAATTCACTAATACCTTGGTTCTCTTCCACAAATTCTGTGATTTTCTGAGTGAAAATTTAGTGTTTCTCAAAGAACTGCACCTCTTCATATTTGCAACCACTCTTACCCTCTGTGCATCACGTAGAGACTTGCAACACATACTTACTGGGGGCTATGAAGATGGTTGTCAAATGCTTCCCCGTTCTGTCTTGTGATGAGCAGTTATTGGCTTTTTGGGGGGTGGCATTCAGATGGCACTCTTAAACAAACATTTATTTTAAAAGTACATAAAATATGACACAGGTCCCCTGCTGTGATGTTCTAGACATACAGTTTCAAACAGCAAAACTGTCGTTTTTGTTTACCACCCTTCTAATATTCTGCAGTGCTTTCTTCTGTCTGAATTGGCTTGGTTTGACCCTTATAAATAGCAGCATGGCAGAAATAAACACTGTATTCTCAGTGTCATTGTATCTCAAGAAAACAAACACAAGATTGTCAGTTTTACATTAGTATTGATATACATGTATATTTCAGTCAAATATGCACGGTTCTTTCAGAACTGAATCTGACGCCTTTTTCATGTTTCCATGTCACTATGTCTCTATTGGGATCCATCAAAGTGCTACTTGCTGTGCTGACGGTCTGCCACGTCATAGTTGTAAAATATTCTAATCCAGAGGTTTAAGTAGTGTTTACAAATTGAAACCTGCAAGAAGCTGCAAAAAAAATCTTTCCTCGTTAAACAATATCTGATTTTGCTTAAAATTTACTGCAGCTGGAAACAATGTGGGCAGAAGAATGTGGTCTTGTTCATGGTGCTGCTTTCAGCTGGAGGAATGCACCGTGGGTGTGCAAAGTGACAGAGCTGGGCATGAGCCACCACCAGCACCCGCAGGCTTCTGGCTCTCGCGCCTCTGCTGAAGCCACCAAACGCCTCCGCTGACACGGACACAGGCCTTTTCACAGGGATGTCTTCACGGGCTTTTTGGGAAGTAGGTTATTGCATTGCCTTACATCTGTCTCAGGGTCATCAGGTGCTCCAGACCGCCTTGAACTTGGTATCTCTCCAGCCACCGTAGGCATGGAAGAGAGGTTTCATCTCAGTCACATTCAGGGCTTGTTGATACAGGGACATTCAGGAGAATTAGATCGATTTAACTTTGGAAGTGGATGAGGTGCTGACACATAATCAGCGGCAGATTAAACACTCTCATTCAGAAATAGAGCGCCCCTAATTCAGTTTATATTAACTCACTCTGGAAGTGAATTAGGGTCGTGACTGAAGCATGGGGAAGGCAGGCTCAGGCGCAGCAGCCGCCATGCTCCCCCAGCTCTCCCCCAGCCACTCGGCAGGGGCTGTCAGCCCACACAAAGGGTTGGAGAAGGAGGGGTGGGAGAAAGCAAGCCTCTGCTCCCTCCTCGCCGCCATAGTTCACAGCCCACATCTCAGGGCACTGGGTCCCAAGCAGGGTGGCTTGGGGTCTCAGTGGTACCCCCACAGCTGCATACCATGCCCTGGCCTGGTTGATGAGTCCCCAGACCTATCTTTGGAAATCCTCCTTTCTCCATCCTCTTTAGACATTTCAAGAACTGAGGTTCTGGCAAGGTCAAAGAAAAGTCCGACTTCCAGATTAATCTGATGCTGAGAATGAAATACAAAGATCTGGCATAAAGGCACCAAGGCTTTTGAAAGTTTGCCAGCAGAAAACTGGTACCAAAATAGGGTGACAAACCCTGCAAGCTGTTTAGGTGCCAGCTAATGCTGTTGCACGACCCACAGCAGACTCCTTCTGCTCGCCTTTAACTGTGCCTGTCTGCGAGGAATGATGAGCATTTGCTATTAAAACCCAGGCTACCATGTTTTATTTACTTCATGCTACATACAGAAAAACAAGACAAGTGTGAGGGAGTCAGCCCTCTTCATCAGGCCCAGCTATAGCACATGCATGGCTTTCTCCTGAGTGGAGGCAGCCGGGGATGCAGGAGGGGAAGATCTCTCTTGGGACCTACCCTGCCAGCCATAAGAGCATGCCCTTCAGCTTGAGACACCTCAGCACCCATTGCTAAAGCAGTTTCTCTTTTCCATTTGAAATCCCGTGCCCTGCCATAAATAACCTCTTTAGCCCAGCCGATGCCAATGAAGCGCCATGTGGAACGCAGCTCGCAGTCTTGCACACGCTCTCTCACAAACAGCAGTTTGCTTTCATTTAAGGTCCCTGGTTTGGGCCTGCCTTGCCCCAACCAAGAAGCAGCCGCTCCGCTTTCAGACGCCTGCCCGCGCTCCCAGCACAAGAGCAGCTCACCCCCCCGCCTTGCCTTTTCCAGATGCTCGCAGCAGTGCATTACGCTGAATAATGGCAACTTAAAAAAAAATTGGAATCTCTTCAGACTTCAATTGACCTTAAATATGAGTTCTGTTTCGAAAATCCCTTCCTCAGCAAAAGCGAATATCTGGGAGAATGGGTAATGGAATACAGAGGATTGCTGCCTCTCGCTGTGCTTGGCAATTACCAAAAAAATTGTTACTGTTTGACGGCAGCTTCTGTGTGATTGTACACCCGTAGCAGCAACGATATTAAGCCTATTCCATGCTTTTCACTAACATGCCATTAGTTAACTGGTAATGCTCCACGCTCCTTCGCTGCAGCTCACCTAAGCAAAACAGCAGCTCAGTGCAGATCTAATTATAAGTATTTTACAGTCTAGGAACTCATAGAATATTACTAGGCAAGTTTTTATATGTACAGATCCCAGCCACAGTCACACTTGGAAATACCACCCGTAACCACTCACAGATTATACCTGTGACATGAATTTTTGTGTTTGCTAACAGTAAAATTACTCACAGAAAGATGGAGAATGAACAGGTGATGGGACCATCCAGTAGCATACAGACTCTCAGGTTGTGGCAGTCATTGTGGCAATAGGTGCTTATTTGGGGTGGCCTTACCGCTTTTATGTTATGTAGTTGTCTCTTACCTATGTGAGCGCAACCTTTGCATGGCTGTACACCACCTATCATGCACACACGCTCACATACACTCACACACACACATAGAGACACCCCTCTTTACAGTGGCTGAATTCAGGAGTCATAATGTGCAATCTATTTGGTAAATCTGAAAAAAATATGTCTGAAGTGCAGTAAGATAAATAATCGTATACCAGCCTATTCAACAATGCTATATACCCTGTCTAAATATATATGGATTGCTTAGACAGAAAAATGAATCCATATATATGCATAGAGACAGACAGGAAGATGTCATTTATATGTATGTGTATACACGCATATGTACATACATATATAGAATATTTCAAAACTAAAAAGGAGATTTAGTCACACAGCTTCTTGATGCTAACTGATACTGTATGCCTATCTGCATACACACATGTGCACACACTGCTGGTACTGTAAAAACCATCTGCGCTTGCACTGTACAGCAATTTTAGTCACATTTCCCATGGAAATTATTATTTATGAAATCATCCTCCTTATGCCTGCTTGCTCTCCTTGCAATACCAAACCTTTTTAGCAGCTCCAGCCTTACCTGGAGATAGCTAATCTATTACAGAATCCATGGAAATAGGCAACCAGACAGAGAAGAAAGCCCCAATCTATATTGTGACTGAGGTAAAGGCTATAAAATGAACTTAACCTCATTTTAACCCACAGAATCTGCAAGAGAAAGCAAATTCAAAAGTCTAGCAACCCTGGGAAAATTTAAATGGGAACTTTCATTCAACCACCAGACCTGAGCCGATGGGAAGGCTGACTCCGTTCGTTCCAGTGCTCATGGCACAACTTTGTTTTTGTTGATCTAAAGGAGGGTGTTTCTCCATCCATTTCTAGATTGGACCTTCAGCAAATACACTCATGCTGTACAATTTTGCTTCTACACAATATTTTCCTGTTAGTTCAGGGGCTGAATGACTCGCTTCTGAAGATACGATTTAAGACTTTGTGTGAGTGACATATACTTATGTCAGAAAGAATTAGACCAAGACTTAACTGATAGGGGAAAAAGGGTCCAGTATAATGATTTCTGGGTCTGGCAGATGTATTAAACAATAAAAGAATTTCCAAGTCTGTTTTTCTTGTTCCAAATCCTGAACCTTATTCCCTTCCCAAAGACATAGGGCAGGGTGAAAACAATGCACACCTTAGCAAAATTTGCCCACCATGAATGGAAAGGGAGGTTTAGAGCCCACACAAAATAGTGGGAGAGTCTCAGCTGAACCAGAGATTTAGGCATCCTGGAGGTTGTTCCAGATGACGATGGTCTCCCAGCCTTTCTCAGACTCCTGACCAAAACCCGTGCCAAGCTGGGACAGCATAGTAAGAACTGGCTCCCGCACAGCAGTTTTCACACCCTGGACTCCCGGAGATGCAGGGTCAGGAGCCCAGGGACTTAATACAGCAGTGGCTCTAATTGTCAATCTCTAAACTTGCTAAGGGTTAGACACCTGGACCTCCTAAGACCCCTCCTGGTGTCAGAAATCATGCACTTCCACACTGCATAAATATTCCCATATTGTGGGTTTTGCATGTGATGGCAAGATAGAGCTCATTGGGATTCAAGTCACCTCATTCCTATTAATCATGTTAATAATTGAAAACATATGTTCAGCTTGAAAGCACAGCAAGAGAGTTAGGCAACCCTACATAGAAGCATGTTGTTACCTAATTTTAATAATACTCATTAACATATCCTTGCCAACCTCACACAGAAAATCCTCCCACCAAAATCAGGTGCAGTGCTTGCTGTTAACTTCTTGTATTCCAGCCTGACAAAGCCCTTCCCTGGCCACTCGTTTCACCTCCGAAACTCCTTTCAGTTAAGTCAGACCCTACTCCCACAGCATGGACATGGTGCAAGTGGTGAGCTCTTCTATACTGGTTTGTAAACTGCTTGCACAGAAAAGCATTTGGGCAGGGCTACTGACTTTGCAGGGCTTGTTCGGCCATGGTCTGTGCCTCCCTCTCCAGCAGCTGCATCAAGGGGACAGGTGCTACCCATGGCCCTGCCACCACACTTCAGCCTGAGGCTGGGTTGTGGCCCCTGAGGAAGACTTTCAGATTTCCAAAACCAAAATAGCCCAAACAAGCTTAAATAATCACAGCCAGCAATATCACCCTCTCATTGCTCCCACTACAGTGAAGCCAGTGTTTCCATTATAAACTCAGTTTTGCCAGAGCTTGCATCATGTAATCATTAAAATGAATTCCAGGTGAAAACCTGCAACACATATTCTTACTGGAGCAGTGAATTTCAGACCAAACCTCATTGCCTGTAGGCAAGCAATGTTCTTAAATCACCATCTCAGCTTTTCCCAGCTACTGAAACAAAAAGGGGGACCTTTTGCTTTGAACAATGCAAAGCTGGGTTCTTCTCGGGCCTGGACACGCTATCAAGTTACCATGGCAGCTCCAGAAACAGCAGTAACTCCATCGTGTGTCTGAGCCCTGAGGGAAGGACAAAGAAAAGAGTGTAAGTCTGAATACAGGTGGAAGAAAGGATGGATGGTTTTTCTTTTCAGATACACTCCTTCCCCCAGTGTGCATATAAATCACTTCTGCTGCTATTAGTAACAGGAAAGAAATAAGTCTGTTTGGAAATGAGTTTTGCAATCCTATAACAGGAAGACAGGAGAGGAAAAAAAAAGAAAAAAAAAGCAAGCCTTGTTTAGGTATTAATAATATGGTTTACACAGACTTTGAAATCCTGACAATCTGGTTTAGATTGCATACTGTGTTCTCATCAGCCCTTCTCTCCTCCTACACCCTTTCTCCATTGATCCATAAATGCAGCAGGAGTAAATTCCTCCCACCTGGATAGCAATCCTCAGTTGCTGCCTGCATTTGTGCTGGTCCTTACCTCAAAGGAGCACAGCACCTCTCGAGGAAGCTCTGGACAAGGAGCTGGAGGGTGGTGAGGGTGGTACGCATGATGTCCACCTAGGGCCGCTGCTGGAAACAGGAGCTTGGGCAAGATGGAGCCTGCTGCTGACCTACTGGGGCTGTTCATATATAGAGATGGGTCTGAGGCTCCAGCAGTGCAAAGGGCATCTTCTGACCTCTCTGGTCATGCCTGCTCTCCTTCTTCCTATCTCCTGCCAAATGTCTCCTCCCAGTAGGCACTGGCAAGGGCAGTGCTCTGTTTCTGACCTGGACGGCAGCTGGAAGGGGCAGAATATATCAAGACCCAACTGTTATTTCATCTTACTTGGGGGAATGGGATTTTGCAAGCTCTAATGCACTGTCAGCTCATTTCTGCTGCTTCAAGGGCTGAATTTAGGCAAAGGGAGGAGACTATCTCTGGGGTGCTGTTTGGGGCTGAAGGAGTTAATCAGTGCCAAGACTTTTAAACCTTATGCCCCCTGAGGGATGCCCCGAAGCTTTTGAAAGTGGGAGCTGAGTGCATTACAGACAGTCTTCCAGAGGGGGTGAGAGCCAGCAGATAAAGTCCTGGTGTCCTGGTGCCTACCGACCTCATCCTGCACCCCCCAGCACGCTGGAAGAGATTGCACCCGAGATTGCACCCGGGGCTTCCGCGGGGGAGGCTGGGGAGAGGGGCTTCCCGTGCTACCCAGCCCGCGGACCACAGTAACCTAACCCTCTGCTGATTAGACCACTCTGGTATTTTTCATTAGCAAATTTTGGAAAATCCTTTGGAAAATATAGGCCAAGGCCTCGAGCAGTGTAAATCAGTGTAACTCCACTGAAATGTATCACCGGGGATCTATCACGTGAAGTGCTTGGGATTACTATTGTATAAACAAAGTGTAAAGTCTTGGGCCAAGCCCAAGGAGCTGGAATCCCAGACAACTCCATCATCCTTTCCCCAGCATTCCTGCGTCTCAGCCTGCTCAGATATTTCTCCGTGTGGTTTGCTCAAGCTGCCTGTGCTGCTCAGCTCCCAGCAAAGCTTTAGTGGCGTGCCCTGATCAGAGGCTTCACTCAGCTTTGAAAGTAGAGCTGAGGCTGTGCATTGACAGCGAGTCAGAAGATATTCCAGCTGTCAAAATGAAGTGACAAACCATATGCTGTGTATGTATCCACCTTATCCCCTTACTGGGATAATGATAACTTGCCAACACACCAGCAGCTACTGCTTGTAACAGGTCTCTCTCTCCATGAAGCACGCGATAGGTGGATTTTAGAGATGCCCTGGCGTCGCAGGCGATGTGGGGTGGGACCTAGGGCAGAAGGATGGTCCACCCCACCCTACGATACATCCCAATGTCCCATTATAAGCTCAAGTCTTGTATTCCCACCGAAGGCGCCAGGAGGAGGGCTGGCAGACCATCCCAAGCAGTCTGGGGGAGCAGACCATGCCTCTCCCTGCAGAGGAAGGTGAAACCAAGTCGGTGCAGCTGACCTGAGGGAGAAATCCCTTTTAACCACAAAACTGGCAACGGGTTTATCTGAGCATGTGAGCAAGGCGTACAAGCCAGGCACTTCTGTTATCAGCTTGGAGAAAAGCCACACTAATGATCTCATGCAAGGAGGAAGGTATTTTGCCAGAAGGAGCAGAATTAGACGCAAATTGTTGTTTCCTCTCTGCTTCCCAAAACTCCTCTCCCTGATTAAAACCAAACTTTTCACATGTACAAGTGTTTTGTCTCCGGTTTTGATCTGCTCTTCCCAAAAGGGAGCCTGATCCTGTTTCCCCTGAAGGTCGTAGTAAAATTCCCCACTGACATCAATGGGAGCAGGAGCAGGAAGACCTGTACATATTAATACAATTATTCCAGCACTCGGGATCCTTTCTTGCCTGACTGGCTTTCTACCTGCCTGCTCTCACAACCCTGTCCAAACTGTCTGCTCCTAGTCCTGAAGCTGGTGGCACTTCACAGGGACGGAGGGGAACTGATTCCAGGTGACCACTGCCAGAGCTTGATGTGCTTAGAGCTGAAGACAGATTACAGGTTGCAAGCCACCAAACTCTCTCTGGGTTCCTTCCAGATTAAGGCGTTTTCAAGAAATCCCGTATCAATGTGACATTCAGGTTGGCTTGCGTGGCACTGCGAGACACCCTGCATGTTGGGGAGGCTTGATGATTTTTGCTGTGGGTACAGGTCTCGGAGGCCTGAAGACACTACCACCACCCCCACTGGATCCTATGCCACTTTACTATCCTGCTCTCCCAGGATTTCTATGGCTGCTACAATATTTCATGGGGATCCGGGCAGCATCATCAGGCTCAGTCAGTGCCAGCTCTTGGTGTCAGCTGGTGCAGATCACCATCGGGTGAGACTCTGCTATGGGATGGAGAAAGTCATGACAGAGCCAGGCTGCTCACTGCAGTCCTGCTTGTGAAGCTACAGGTGGTGGAGAAAGTTTTTCCTAGTGTTGTTCTCTGTCCTGTCTCCATTTTATTCCACCAAATAAGTCGCTCTACAGCACATCTCAGGATAAGACCAGTCCAGCGCTCCCTTAATACATGGTGACACACATGGCATAAGTCAGGTTTCCTATATGAGAGCTGAGGAGCCTTTTGGATTAAATTATTTCTCCTTGCAGATACCCTTGGGGTTTGCTGCTTTTCCTTTTCTCCCTTTTTCATTTGCTTGATTTCTTTTCTTTATGCTGCATCTGTGACATTTTGTTCAGGGTTGCAGCGAATGAACAACAATTTAGCATGATGAATTATAGATTAAAAAAAAAGGCTGGGCTATTTTGGAATCACTATTCAGTGCCTTCTGCAGGGACAAAGGAATTCCAGAATGACAGTTTTTCAATTATCTGTGTTGAAGAAAAGGGAGAAAGAAGAGAAGGAAGAGAGAGCAAGCCAGGGAGGATGGGAAGGCAGGAGGGAAGAAACGAAATGGAGGAATGAAAGAACAAAAGAAAGAGTATTTCTTTTGTTTGGAGCACTGAGAAAGCACTCCACTCTCTGATGAGTTTTCCCTACCAGGCTTTCCAGGGCAAATTCTTTAACCCACGTGAATTTTTAGTGGTGCTTACAAAAGTAGTCCCTTGAATCTACTGGGAGCTACTCACAGGAGCACAAGCCACGCAGCACTTGCGAGGGCTGCAGAAGGCTGTCCTCCTCTACCGTGGCTGACTTCCCTATGCACAGGACTGTGACACAACCCGCGGGGGGCTCTGCTGGAAATTTGCAGTCCTTTACTTAAAGCTACAAACAAACATTTTCTCAAGTACTCTGACCAATATCTGAGTAAATACTCCCTCCCTTGGCTGGAAGATTAGGAGGAAAACAATTGCAATATTATTGATTTAACTTCAACATTTGAAAACCATTAATGAGACGTGGGGGAGCTTCTGTCGTAGAACAGAAATTGCCATCTAATTCCACAGCATTTTTGAGCAATGCTGTACAGAAATGCTAACCCTTGTCCAAAATGAAAGGACATCATTGAACAGGGGGTGCTTTAAAGTCGATGATTTGTTGCCCATTTCGCAAGAGAGGCAGCATGGCCTCTCAGTTACGGCACTGAACTAGCACACAAAAATCCTGCTGAAGGCCCAGTTTTGCTCTCAGGTTATGGACACAGGCAGCGGACAATTGAACCTTGCCACCCTTGAGCCCCTGACTTCCATATTCAAACCGAGAATGCTCAGACCAGGACGTGCTTCGAGATCTTGGGGCAAAAAGTGCTTTATAGGAATATGAGGGTGGCGTTGCAATAGCTGGCTTTTGGAGGGGGATCATAGTCTCTCTGTTAGATGGCTTACTACCAATTTGTTTTGTTTAATAAATTATCAGCAATGTACTCATTTCATGCTCCACTCTGCCTGTTTCTGTGACCCTGGCAATACAAGTGTCAGGAAGACACAGCTGTGACTCTACCCAATTCCCCACTGCCTGCTCCTACAGCTTTCCTCTAATCTCGGCTGAATAGTTTCATTACATGACATGTTAACGCACCAACAGAGCTGGAAAGGCTGAGTGCTCCTCTAGGTGTACACAATGTAAAATCATTAGGCTGCTTAAGAAGCTTCCCAAATGCTTTCTGTCAGGAGTTAGATGGCAATTACAGAATTAACTGGAACAGACCATGTCTCTCCCTTGCTGACCTGCAGACTGCCAACAAGGGGATACCATTTCAATGGAAAAAAGGTATCACCTGTCAGAAGAACAATATGAACATGAATAGCATATGGAAACCATTTACCAGCTACCACAGTATGCACTCACCAAGCACCCTGCAAATTTGAGTACTGCTCGGACCAAGCTGGGGTCAACAGACCTGCTGATGATACTTGTCCTGCCCTTTCTCTGCAAACCATGTGGGTGAATAAAACTGTGAGGGGACCAAGACCTTCAGCCACTTGTGCTGATGGGGCACGGCCATCAATGACTGACAGAGGTGGGATGGGGTAGAGTGGTGTGGGGCACCCTGCCTGCCTGCCCTCCCTGCTGCCTGTGACTGTGTTGCTGGTGGAGGATGCTGCGATACTGGAAGCAGGAGGTGAGTCTCCCTGGCCTGCCCCTGTGGTCTAAGCCCTAATGGAGCTGCTCTGGCCATGGACACACTAATCCTAGTCAGATATTTCTCAGAGTGATTAAAAGCCAGGGACACAGCTAGCAATTTCATACTGGGCCACACACTTGCAGGGCTATTACTGTCACCTCACCCTCATCCTCACAGAGTAACCATAATCCTTCCCTGAGCCATCACACATATAAGCCAGTATAACGGATAACCTCCTTTTCTGGCTTTTTAACCTTTCCTTGTCCTCTCCAGGCCTGGACCTTATGCATCACCTTTCTTTTTTCCTGTACCACGTCCCAAAGCTCCTGTGGTTCCCATTGGCTCTGCCTTTCCCTGCACCTCTGCCTCATTTCTCCTTAATGCTTTACATTGCTGCTTATCCAGAAGCACACTGGAATGCTGCTGCCTCCTTCACCTTGGTGCTGTCTGTCTAGTCTCCTCCTGCTTCTGGAGCAGCTTCCTCAGTGCCTACTTATTCAGTTAACTCCTTAGGGTAATGGCAAGAAAACCCCAACGTCTACCCGTAAAGTCTGTCTTCCTCCAAATGTCTCACTGTTGTGGGACTTTTCCACTCTTATTATTCTGCATTGCTTTTACTTGCAACTTAGTGTGACACCTGGAGAGGTCCTGAGGCATCTGCATCTGGAGTACCAAACTCACAGCTCATACATCATAGACAAAATACAGGCCACCAGGACTATATACCTGGTCCACAGCCTGCTCCTGGTACCTTTTTCTCTTGGGAATGACAAAGGAGGAGTTGTCCCAGCAGCTGTCGGGGCAGATGCAGCAGACAGTGCACTGCTGCCTGCCTGTTCTGAAGGCACTTCTCAGAAAGAGGGTGGAGGGGACCAGGCAGCATTAATTGTCCTGGTGATGGCCACCTCCTTGCCCCAGGAATGGCAAGAGTATCGTGGATAGCACACACAACCATACAGTTGAAGGGACCCTGTGAGCCATCAAGCCCATCAAGCCTCATCATATGCTAAACCTACAGCCCTCCTGAGAGATATTCACCTAACCTGCTCTTACAGACTGCCGGGGCTGGGGACTGCGCATCATCCCCAAGCAGCACACGCTGCAAACGGCCTATGCCTGTGCTATACATTGACAAGGGGTTGGGATATACAGCCACAGATGGTATGGTGCATGGGCAGGAGGTCCGGTCAGATAGAAGAGAAATGGTTCTGGCATCCAGCCCACCCCGACACCAGAATAACAGCATGACCCACCCAGCTGGAAAGTTTGGGCTCACTGCTTTATATTTGTCTAGGCAAGAGCCTGTTAAGTGTTTTTACACTCTTTGCTTATTGTAAAGAGCCATGTGACTTAGGGGAATTGGTTAAAAATGTTCAGCTCTGGTTTGTTCCATGAGGGAAAAATACATCATTTTACATTTTTACATCTTTTCTTTCACATTTCTTTTCCTCCAAAGGGGGAAAGAAAAAAAAAGTCTACTGGTAGAAGGGCATTCAAATAAAGCAGAACGATTTTTTTTTTAAATCAAAAACCACAAATTAAAAAATCCAGAAAATCCCTTTTTGGGTTTTGTTTGCCAAAGCACACTTATTTGTCTCTGTGTGACATTCATAATAACTACAGATGCTGCTTTGTCATAGCCACAGACTGATTCATCAGCCAGATCTTCTGGGTAGATGTGAGGTTTCTGCACCAAACCTCACAGGAGCCACCTTTTCACCTGCGTAGAGAAAGACATGACAGAGCAGAGACCATGGGCTGGGCCTGGGAAGAGGGGCAGAAAGTGCTCATGGAGGACTGTATAAAGTGCATAGCTACACATTCTGCCAGCACGCATCTGTCTTGTAAATATGAAACTGAACTATTCAATACTCCGATATTTATTCTCACATAGGGAATAAAGCAAAGGAAAACCAATTGCCAATCCATAGACCTGCTAAAAGGGCAGCTGTGAAGGAAGACAGGGGTTAAACAACTCAGGGCACCTAAAATAATGAGCAGCTTAGGAAAATATAACCAGCAAGAATGCAGACAAAACAGCTGTCCGAGCTGCAGCTGGGTCCTGTCTGAGGGAAAGCAACGGGTGTCAAGTTCACTTTTTAGCCCTCTCCATCACTGTTCCCCATGTTAACAAAGCAGCCGGGAAGGGAAAGCAGTGCCAGAGGAAAGTCTAACCCTCCTGGCCAGCTCAGTCCCCCACTGGCTGCCCCAGCCATCGCCTAGCCCAGGCACCTTGAGCACACGTGGGCATCTAAAACCTCTGCCCTCACCAGGAGATCAGTGCCACCCAGCAAGACTCCCAAAGCCACTCGGGGACCAGGTCCTTTCTGGTGCTGCCTGAGGTGGCCTCCAGCAGGCCTCTCTGTGCCATCATCTGCAGCCCCGGCACATTATCCAAGGACATCTCAATTGGCTCTAAACATCCACATGAGGCTTACTGGATCAAGCCCAGTGGTTTCCCAGTCCCCTCCAGCAGCACATGCAGGTTAAGTTGAGTGCATATGTAAATCAATGCAGAGCTGGGGCTTGAGATATTTAGCTCCCACTGTGAGCTAAATTTTCTTATTTCATATGTAATGTGCCCTACACATTTTCCATGATACACAGACAATCATTTTAAAAGCCAATGAACCTCCTCACCTCACCTCAGGTACCACCTTCTAACCATCACACGAAATTTCATCTGCTGTATATAAAAAATATATAGCAACATACTGGCCTGCCACATGCCTGCAGAGATAATTAAATGTCAATGACAGAAAATATGAAGCTGGAGGTTGGCAAAATTTCTTTATGCCTTTTCATCCCCGGCTTTTGAGTTCATGGGGAAGGAAAATGGGAGTTTGGCAATGACAAGAGATTTAAGGGAGTCTGTGAGAACCATTTTTTCTGTGAGCAGAGCGGGAAGATTTCATTAATCTTTTTATCTGTCAAGGTACTGCATTAACTTACGCATAGCCACGAATTTCGCTCAGTGTGTGATATTATACTACATGACTGCCGATGTTTTTTTGTAAAATATATTTTGGCTTATTGAGTTGCTGTACCAAATCATTCACTTCTCCATTTTCTCCCTCTGTTTTTAATAAACATCGCCTGCCATGTATTATGTAAAGGCTCTCCCCATCTCACATACCACAAAGCAGTGGTGTAAATCCAAGCGTGAGGAAACAGAGAAAAGAAACAAAACTGGATATAAATGCCACCAGGCCTGTGTCGCTAGCTATCAGTGGAAAATATAGGATGAGCTCAAAAAAGCACATTGGGTAGAAAAGGGCCTGTTTCAGGTGTGTGCCTTGGGGCAGAGGTGGGTGATTAGCAGAGGGAGAAGATCACAGCAGAATCAAGCCTTTGGCTGGACACCAGCCCCGTGGCTTCTGGCCTCGGCCAGCGTCTTTGTCCAGAATCTGCTCTGCCAGCCTCCTTCGAGAAGACAGCAAAGTGATACTGTTGGACACAGCACAGGAACCAGGGGCTGCTGTCCAGACACGCGCAGGGATGTATTGATATGATCCTGTTCTTTAACTTTTGTTTTGCTGTTTCCTCTCCCTCCTCATCCTGATGCTCTTGATCTCTCGAAGGATTTCAGCAGCTCCCTTGCCAATGACATTATTGGCATCCCAATTGTTTTCCTTATGTCTCTTCTTCCACGTGCTTTTGGTGACCTCAGCATCATGCCTGGACTCCCACCACTTCCTCTTTCAATTACTGCAGCTGCTCTCAGCTTCTGGGAGAGCTCCCCATGGCTCCCTCCTTCCTGCACTGGGCAGCTGGGAATAACCTGCTTCTCATCCCTCCTTTTCCTCTTTCCTGCACAGTCACAGATCTCAGTCAGGGATGCTGCTTTCCCTGCAAATGTCTCCTTATTCTACCTGGATGTGAATAGCCTTTTCTGCTTCACACATGGGAACTGAGGATATGGAAATTATATATTTTCAGTGTTCAGATATCACTAGGGACAGGAGTCAGTACGGGATTTACAGGCAAGTCCTTAATAATTTGTTCTAAATCAGACTGCAGGACTCCACCCTCCTCCTCCTCCTTTATCTTGGCCTGTCCATCACTCTCAATGCAGGCAACCACACTCTTTTTGTCTCCCCTGCGTGTTTCTTTCACAGAATCACAGGATGGTTGGGGTTGGAAGGGACCTCTGGAGATCATCTAGTCCAACACCCTGCTAAAGCAAGTTCACCTACAGCAGGTTGCTCAGGGTCGTGTCCAGGCAGGTTTTGAATATCTCCAGAGAAGAAGACTCCACAACCTCCCTGGGCAGCCTGTTCCACTGCTCTGTCACCTTCAAAATAAAGAAGTTCCTCCTCATATTCAGATGGAACTTCCCGTGTTTCAGTTTGTGCCCATTGTCCCTTGTCCTGTCTCTGGGCACCACTGAGAAGAGTCTGGCCCCATCCTCTTGACACCCACCCCTAAGGTATTTGTAGGTATTGATAAGATCCCCCCTCAGTCTTCTCTTCTCCAGGCTAAACAGATCCAGCTCCCTCAGCCTTTCCTCATAAGAGAGATGCTCCAGTCCTCTCACTGTCTTTGTAGCCCTCCGCTACTAGAGCCCTCTCCAGTAGTTCCTGGTCTTTCTTGAACTGGGGAGCCGAGAACTGGACACAGTACTCCAGGTGTGGCCTCACTAGGGCAGCGTAGAGGGGGAAGATAATCTCCCTTGACCTGCTGGCCACAGTCTCCTGTCCCTTCCATTGGGTGGTCTTCTGTGTCCTTCCTTCAGCTTTTGGGGCTCTGCCCATGGTTCTACTCTCTTTTCTTTCTGCATCATTTATTTTGCAGAATACGATGCAATCACCCAGCAAGAATCTTATGCTGTTCCTCATCATCTCATATTTCTGTTGGTGCAACATCCATGTCTCTGGCTTTGACTTAACTAAAGCAATCCTGCCTTCACCCTTTCTTAAGGCTATTGCTGCAGAGACCCATATCCATAGCCCATAACCCTGAAGCTTTACTATTACTCTGACGACTATTGTTCCTTTATGTCATTCTGCTCTCTAGATGGGTTTTCATCTTGAGAAAGCAAAGTTTGCAGGACAAGGACTATCTTTTTGTTTTGTCCTTGCACAGCACGCAGCACAGTGGGGCTCCAGTCCGCTAATCAAAGTGGTAAAATGATAAATACACCAAAATTGGCAGTGGATGTAACTAGCCTGATCTAGTTTGTCCCTCCTGCTCTTACACAAGCAGTCAAAACTGGCTAACCATGCTGTTGTCAGTGAGGAGATTCCAGACTTATAAGCCATAGTAACCAGCAGTGGGGACAGCAAGGTACTGGATACTTGTGTACCCAGCCGCCAGGTCTGATATCTCCTCACTTACATGCATAATAAATTTACACAGATTAAAAAACCCACCAGGTACCTCTTCAACAGTTATATTGAACAGGCTGCAGGCAGCTGGGTTCATATAATCTCAAATGTCTTCCTAAAGTTGTCAGTGAGAAAGCCTACCCTTACTTTGGCCATAGACTGTACTTTTCCATGATAAATCTCTTCTCCTGTCAGCACTCTTCCTGCATACTTGGTAGAAATGATGGAAAAACAGAGACATTGTTTTACAAAATACAGCAAAGTCATGTTCATTTGATTGAGTTTGAAATGGAGCTCTTCTCCTTTTTCCTCAAATACTTATTTTCATTTTACTGGATTTTACCACAACCGCGTTTCCTAACCAATCCCCTTTTCCCGGTAAATTCTACACTTGTAAGATTTTCATTGAGATGCCAGATGATGCAGAAAAAAAGCTATAGCATAAACATCTTCCAGAAGCAGAAAATGTGTTGCTTGCCTTTTGCAGAGCTGAATGAGTCCTCTCTTTTTTCTCCTCCTGTCTGGTGAATCGAGGGGGAGGGAGCAGCCCTCCATGCTCATCCAGCAACCTTCAACATCAGTGCCGGACATGTATTCGGTGTTAGGAGCAAGGGGGCAGCTGGAATCAGATATTGGTGATGCTGCCTCGTGACAGCGTCCAGGGTGCAGCATGCAGCAATGTGTGGTAGAAAAAATGTATGGGAGAAAGAAGGGGGAGAAGGGAGGAGGAAGAAGAAAGGTGTCTTTTGACGTCAGTAAATATTTGAAGTAAATATAACATTAATTTTGCAATCTATCCACATATGAAACCAATGCCGGATGTGGCCTGTTTGGTTTTCATCTGCCAAATCCAACAAATACTATCAGGGTGGAATTTGGCCATACTTACAGTATTCCAGTAAAGAAACGATGGTCTAACTGCGGGTATGGAAAAAAAAAACAGTACAGCAATCTTAGGAGTTTATGGGAAGAAACATAAGTAACATTAGGACATGAAGAGCAAAAGGGGGAAAAAAGCAACAAGAAGAAAGCATATAAATATTTAAAGGAAGGAAATGTCATCAATATAGTAGAGGAATGAAAACTACAGAAAAATAAAGGGTCAATAAATAGAGCTCTTGGGGAAAAAAAAAGTGACAAAGGAACTAAATGTTTTCCTTGCCTCTGAATTAGTTAAGAAAATATATTAACAATAAACCTGCAGAAGACATATGTGGATACTAATGAGCGCAAACCAGAGATTACTGAGATTAATGAAAGAATGCAAAAGAGCCTCTCATGTAGGATGCAGATACAAAATGCCAGGTAAGTATGAGTTAATCCACAGTTAATATTGGAGATTAGGGTTCAAACAGTTGGACCATAAACTGTACATTCAGAGAGAATTATTTATTAATCATAAGTCAGGAGAGTTTTTTTGAACTGCAAATCATGTCAGACAGATGTGGGTTTTCTCCATAAAATAACTTGCTTTTAGAAAGATGAGGTAAAAATTGAACTTGATCCCCAATAAACTTCAAATCACGTGGATGTGACAGCCAGGGGTGACCTTGAAAAGCCTGTCCTGACAGAGAGAGCCTTGGCTCACATGAAGGTCAGAGTTCAATACCTTCGGTCCTGATTTTCTCAGGGGTAATACAGAATGAATAAGGAAGCACCACAAGTTTACTATGGATTAATTAAAAAATAAAAGCATGATAAAATTTTTGGTGGGCCACAGAACTAAGTTTCAGAGTAAGTGCCAGATCATTTCTAAGAAACAAAAAAAATTTGTAGGTAGGTGGATGCTGAGATGAAATTCAATTTTCTTTGCAAGCATCGGTAAAGCTGAAGTCCTCTCTGTGTCTGTCAGAAAACAACTACTTTTGGAGCCACATGATTACTGACTTTGACATAAGAATAATGTGCAAAACATATTTGGAAATGATACTAAAACAGAGTGGTTAAGAGACATACGTAAGTGCTGTACCTCTGAATTAGTATAGTAACCTGAGCAACAATAAAAGGCTCTGAGTTACAAATGAATAGCCATAATACTGATCTTACTTTTGCTGCCATAAATTGGAAGTATTTCTAATGAAACCAAAAAAATTATGTTGATATAAAACATGCACTTATGTGTATATGGGGCCTGGTTTTGTATGATTATGTAATTAGAGAACATAGTGTCCCCCCAAGGATATAAAAAGGAAAAAAATTAACCTTAATTATGCCATTTTTAAATTCCTTTTTTCAAACTGAATAATTATCTTCTAGTAAGTTTTGTTTTAAGGGAAGGTAATGACAGGAGCTAATGAGTTGCAGACAAGCAAAAACATACAAAATGGGGCTTGAAGAAAAGTAAGAAAGGACAAGACAAACTGCAACCCTGTCAGAGATGTTGTGTGTTTAAGCAAGAATTTGTAATTGAGGTCATTCACTCACTAGAATTAGAACATCAGCCGAGGGGAAGGCGGAATATGTATCTAAATAATTTAAGAAGGATTATTTTACAGAGAGAGCAATCAGGAGGCGACACAGATATTCAGCAGAAATGGAGAGGTCAGACAATGCCTATGTGAGCAAAATCCTGCCGTCCACATGGAGCTTTAACTGATGCCTGTCTGAGGTTAGCCAAGAACCTGGAGTACTGCGGGGAGCAAAGAATTTGTCAACCATCACATTTTTCTTGCAGGCTGGCTGTGCGGGGCCATTTGTATTATATTGATTTCTGGGAGTGCTTTTGCTCTTCTTTGACACATGTTTTCTACGTTTACAAGCCATAAAAAACAGATAGAGTCATAAGCTTTGTAAATGTTATTATATAAATTGTATTGTTTGTAAAAGAGGAAAAGAGAACTCAAATTCACATTTTCCAACCAGTTTTGTGATAGAGAAATGCCAGATCTGTTGTCAAACTCCCCTCAGCATGAAGAAAACATGGCAGAAATGTTTCAAATGGCAGAAAACTGTAATTATGGAGACTTCACCTTCCACCCCTAGTCCAAGCGCTCTGCCCAGAAGGACTGGCGAAGCTGTATTTCTCCTTACCTCTGTGAAGCCATCGCCAAGCAATTATTGTGGAATCTTGTAGGGCTTACCTGAAAAAATAAAAATCAAATCAATTTGGATTAAGTTGTCTCGTGGTTGGAGAAAGAAGATCTCAGTTCCTGGTTTACACAGTCATGAAGTGATATGAAAAGCTAATATTCATCAAAATTCAGGAAAAGGATGTATGACATTTCATAATGAAACTTAGTCTTTGTTTACTTTTCAGCTTTCATCAACAACCCTTCAACCACCTTCAACATGTCATGTGTCATGTTATCCCCATTTCACAATGCTTAAATTTAGGCAACGGAAGAGTTCACACAGACTGCCTGCCATCCCAGGAAGAGAGCTTGAAACCACGGACTAGCATGGAGCATCCTTCCCTTGGTTTCCCTGCTGTGGTCTCTGGACAATGCTGCCTCCTGTTAGCTCTGTACGTGCACACACACAACACACACAGGTGCAAACACTGAAAAGAAGGGACCCCTCTCTCAAAGAATGGCCTATTGAGACCGAGCGACTTTGCATTTAGGCTTCAGCCTTCTTGGCCTCCACCCAGTGCCTGCTTCCAAAGAGCTGAGAGCCCAAATCAGTATTGTCCATAACTTCTCAGCTTGGCAAATGCACACACAACAAACAGGCACTTTGTGTGCTTCTGCAGAAAGAAACAATCCTGCACCACTGAAGATCATTTCTTCTGCCTTCATTCTTTGACTTAATTGAATCCTAGCTTTGTCCTTTATTGCTGTTATAGAAATAACTGAGACAGAAGTGTCGTCTAGCAATCCAAGTAGGAAAAGCAAACTAATTACAAAATTGTAATTCTAATCCTAACATAATTTGCTTGTTCAAATCTTAATCCAGCTCCTATCAAAGTCAAAGAGTCTTCCTAGACGGTCAGGAATTAGGCTGGACAAAAAAGATCTCTGCTTACTATCAGTCTACAAGCTAGCCACGTTTAATACTTCTACCTGAAATAAATTATAAAAATCACCAATGACAATGGTTTTATCTGAGCCTAAAAATAAGGGAGTATGAAGTAGTTAGGGAGGCAATTCGTTTATACATACCAGTCTAAGCAGTTTGTAATGTAGGAGCCAGATCATGTCTGTAGGAACAAAGAACATGGTGACCATTAAAAGCTGGGCTGCAGGATACTGAAAAGGATGGGGGTGATCAGCCTGAACATGTAGCTGAGCATGCCATGTAATAGTACAGTTATGTGGGGGACACGAAGAAATATCAAAGAAGTGGAGGAATCATCTGTATAAAGCCAGTGAAACTATCACAGTATTACTGCACACGTTTCAGAGACTTACTTGTAAATGTGTTGGTTAGATATGCAGAAGGGATCGGTGGGCCAGTTTGGTCTCCTGAGGTGTCCATGGGCTACTTCTAGAAGGTTTGTGAAAGAGCATAAAAAAAGCAGTAAGCATATGGAAATTTTTAGAAGTCCATTTATTGAAAAAAGTGAAAATCGCTGTTCCGGTTTGACCTCCTGTATAAAAGACCTTTATATGCTCTCTTGAACAAAAGACTTAGGGTGACAAAGAGTCTGCTAAAAACCTTAGGAAGCAGTTAGATGGCTAGGAACTCCTGGTGTTAAAAAGAGTGAATCTTATCTCAAAATGGAGCTTTGTAGCTTCAGCTCCAACTGTTGGATCTTATTAAGCCCGTAGGGTGAGGAGCCCTCTAGGATCAGATTTCTGTTCTTGGTGTAGCTATGTAGGCTTCAGTCAAGTCCTTTCTGGGGTTGCTGATACCCAAGGCAGCATCCCCTTTTCTGTAAGTGCAGCCTACTCGTCTTCTCCCTGCAAGTATCACTTCACTTTTGGCTGTACTGAAGCACACAGTATTTGCAGGCTCCCATTTTAAGAAGTAATTCAGCTCAGTGGCGTGTCTTCTTCATCATACTCACTCCCCAGCCCTCAGCAAGATTTGTAGATTTGTTTTTAGGTCATTCATACAACCAAGGGTTAAATGCCCAGTCTTCTAACATATTTTTAATCCCTTTTAATATGACATGTTATTTTGAATAATTCTCAATAAAAAAATTTCATTACCATAACAAATATTGTAGAGAAATAGGAATACATGACCCCCTACACCTCTGCCACCAAATACACGTAGTACCATGCTGGTATTGAACAATTTGTTTCCCTTAAGCCTAAACAGATTACTGTTGAGTACAGTTCTTTCTTTGCCTTGCTGTTAATGAAATCGCATTATTTTGCTCAGGCTCACTGTCTGTGTCAGGCTGATTGCCTATAATTACCAATATTTCTATCTTCTGTTTCTCCAGGCAAGCAAGTCTTTCTAGCGTTCCTATGGTTTACCAACTTTAATAGCCCACACAGCTCTTCATCCAGCTCTTCAAAGCTCTTGCTGTAGCCAGACCTACTGGTTAAAAACAGCCAACTTATTAGCTCTTGCTTCCCATATTGCCAAGATACTGTCGGAAGGGAACAGATTTCATCTTCGCCCTCGGTGAATTCTTCATGCAGACTTTTCAAAAAAGTGCTTGGAACAACAAGATATATTGAAACTATTTGCCATTTCTACATTAAAACCAAGTTTTTACAGACTAGTGTCATTGTTAGGATTTTTTGTATTGAGACATGCTAAAAACTTTGTTTTATTGCCATTTGCTCTCTTGCCTTAGGTTTTTTCCTTGTGTCCTGTCACTTCACTAAGACATTTTCTGGTTTTCCACCCTTCTAATTTATATTCGTTACTATCTCTTTTTCCTCTCTGTGTATGTGCATTTGTATTCAGCTACATTTGCCTATTTCAAGCCAGCTTGGTTCTTTTTACCAGCCCAACTTTTTTTCTCTTACTTGGGCAGCTGTGTGGCTTTGGGGCATGCAATAAGCGATTGTATAAAATTCCCAATTACACTTCCCATTTTAAGAGCATGAGAACAGCTGGATGGAGTGCAATCAAAGGCCCATCCAGTGACCCTCCAGCAGTGGCCAGCTTGCCTGCAGTACAAACAACCAAGCAGAACAAACACAGCCAGCGCCTTCCCGTACGTTCCCTCCATCCCCCCCAGCCCTTGTGTGTCCCCCAGAGCAGTCTGAGCCAGCGGCCTTTGCGTCCCATGGGGCTTGCTGGATCTTTCTTCCCGTCCTTTGCCCAGTCGCTTTTGGAATCCGTACGGACTTTTAGCAGCCACGCAGCCCACATGAGAGGAAACATCCGAGTTTGATTAGAGGATGTATAAAGAAGTGCCACTTTTTGTTCTCTCTGTCTTTTCATTTGATGCCTCCTCATCATTGCACTCAGTCATTGCCATTCACCTTTTCTGCATCATTTTCAGTTGTATTCTGTCGCCTTCCCTCCTCAATCAACTCCTTTCCAAGCTGACAAAGTCTAGTCTATTTAATCACTCCTTGAATGAAATTATTTTCACTGTATCTGTGATCACTCTTCTTGTCCTGCTCTGAACCTTTCTACTTCTCCTTTACCCTTTTTGAGATGCAGGGAAACAAAACTGTGCATGCTACTGTCATATCTTGCATTTTAAATTCTTTCTCCAGAATTATTTGGCTTTTAAAGGTTTTCAACTTCATGAAACTGGGCTTTAAAACTACAAAGTTACTGACTTGGACTTCAGCTTCTTTGAATATAAGAGACACTCAAGCCACCATCACTGTGCTCCAGCAAGCAGCAAGTTTCAGCTCTGTGCCCAATGCACCCTTCTTGCTGAGTTAATGCCTAATTCAGAGCTATACGAGGCTGGATGCAGTCCCCAGGCAGGGAATTGCCAGCTATGGGTTTTGGCAATTCTAAGGAAATTTTGTGTCTGCCTCATAAAAGCAAAAACCAGAAAAGGTTCAGATGGAAGCTGCAAGAATAATCCGAGATGGGACAACCTGGCTGTACAGTAACGGACTAACAAAGCTTAATGCTTCTAGCTTATTCAAGAGAAGATAAAAAGTGACTTGATCCTGACTTACAAACACCATTATGAAAGGGTTTCTGATGGCAGATGGATCTGTAATCTGGTGGCGTAAAGGCATAATAAGATCCCGTGACTGAAAGCTGAAGCAGGACAAATTCAGATTAGAAACAAGACAAAAATGTTAGCAATAACGGTAATTATCTGAACAGCTTAAAGAGATGTACCGGATTCTGCAACACATGATGTTTTCAAATCATAATTAGCTGTCTTTTAAAAAGATGTGCTGTTGCTCAAGCAGAAATTATAGTCTCCATGTAGAAATAATCAGAAGAGAGTTTTTAGCCTGTATTAAGCTAGAGGTCAACCTAGATGATCTTAATTACCCCCTTGGCCTTAAGACCCATGAATCTAGAAAAGTGGGGATAATGGCATGTATTTAACTATCTTGTGTTTTGAATAAGAAAAACTAGGAGAATTGTTCACAGTGAATAATTGATTCTATACATTTAGGCCAATTTTATGCTCATAATTTATCTGGGAACAGACCATTAACTCGTCAAATCTATTTTTCAAATGTGATGGACAGCTATCTTGCCCAATATTTTCCTTGGAATTCGTGAGCTGTGCTGCCTAATTGGCTAGCTAACAGGTAATGTGCCAGTTCACCTCTGTGACTGATTAGCATGAAGGCAAAGCAGACAGGCGTATTTAAACATTTCAAATTCAGTTTGAGTGAACACGTGTACGAACATGATTTTGAAATCCGTGTTCCTTTAATCAAGCTCCACCATGTCATGGCTACTGAGGAGTAGGCAGAAAAACTGTGTAAGCGTCACTAAAGCAGATTCATTTATTTTAAATGCTAAGGTCTAATCAAGCCATAGTCACAACATTATTTTGCCCATCAGTTGTCCAGGTCTAGGTCTAAGGATGCATTTTGTTTTGAAAATGAACAAATTCCCTAGCCATTTGCTTATACAGTAGGTAGTACAGTGAGGTACTTCTAGGGGCTAATGTAATCCAAACAGCAAATACTCACGACACTGCGTATTAAAAAAAAAGACTGCTTTCACTTAATGCAGGTCGATATCCATGGGAGGAAGTACAGCATACTGGGAGACAAAACAAGAGCAGGGGCAACTCACTTGGGTTGCAGTTAAATATTACAAAAACAAGACTGGATTATAAAGATAAGATAACCACAAAGCAGAATATCTGTTAAAGAAAAAAATCTGTTTCATAGTAGATCCTCTTTTGCTAATGAAACCCATGTAAATGATTTTAGGACTGTGGAAAGACATCCCTGCTGGTGGTGAGGTACATCTGAGAGTGGTCCGCTGTGGAAGGAAGAGAGCTTCTCCAAGACCGCAGAGCCAGCAAGTCATGCCTGTGACACTGGACCACAAAGGAACGCACAGCAAAAGCAAAGAAGTGGCTGTTCTTTAGGAACACGTAACACACAATACACTTATTGAACAAGGCTTTTACTACCAAGCTTTGGCAACCTGTGCTTGTTACCCACCTGCCTCCCCATCCAGCCTGCACAGCTGCCCACACCTCCATCTGCAGCGCTCATCCTGCAGCCGGGACCCGCTGCACCAGCTCCCTGGCAGCGAGGCCAGGCCACAGCAGGGGTGGGAGTGCTCCCTCCTGGCCAAACTCCAAGGGGCCTGCTAGCAACCTGGGCCATCACTGTGAATCAAAAAGATGGTTCCCTTCCAAGCGCTTGCTGTCTTAGGCACGTCCACCCCACTGCCAGGAGGTATGACCGTGATGGGTGCAGACATAACCAAGCTGGTCGTGGTCGGTCATGAAAGCACAGGGAGGTACCCAGACCACCATCAATCTTTGGCAGCCCACAGTGAAGCCTGTGCTTCTGCAGCATCAGATTTTGCAGCCCACCCTGGATTACAAGCAGTCTGGGTATTGCGACACGTACTTCAATGCTGTATTCCAGCTGCAGCGTGGAGTTATCCCGCGTAGGAGCCGCATGCCTGCAGATGATTACAGAAGCACAGTCAAGTGCGATTAACAGCCATTTGGCCTGCAGTGAGCTTGCAAAATGAGCACAGTTTGTATTACACAGAGACGTCAGGGAGCAGTGGGGAAGGCTGTGACAGGCAGGAGGGAGTAGCTGTCCATGTGAGGGGCCACTTCATTTTCCACCTGTTAGATGGCTTTCCTATTACATCTCCATCCTGGCATGGAAATTATGCTTGTTCTGTGCCTCCAGTTCAACACCAAATTGGAGGAAATATATGTCTGCCTTACTTCCATGTGCTTTCTGATGGGAGATGTAACATCAGTTACAAAACCACTCAGTACTGCCAGTGCCTGGGGGGAGTGGTACCGCCCTGATGCTCAGTAAAAATGTGATGATTTGGACCAGACTAATCGCTCCGTTGGTATCAAGAGCTGTAAGAGCATCTGTGCTCCTGGAGACACACCATGGTATGCAAACAAGAAATAATGCAATAATTTCCCTTTTCCCCACCCATGAAAACAAACTTCTGAGTCATCAAACCTTTGAGATAACTGAGAAATACACGTGGAGGGCAGTGCCCCACTCAGCCAGTACACCTCCTGCTGTCCTGCCTTGCAGTCAGGCAGGCTGTCTTCTCCGCTCCCCAGGGATGGTGGCACATGGGCAACACATCTCAGCTGCTTCCTGGTGCTTGGGAGATGCAACATTTGTGTGTCTGACCCATCGCTGTGAGAGCCTGTTTCTGCCCTTGCAGAAGGAGGCTGCTTTTACACCCGCAGAAAGCCACTGACACCAGTAAAGTCCTTGCTGTCATCTCTGGTGACAGCGTGAGGGCAGACGTGAACCCCGACGAAGGGTCTGGCCTTCAATTCTTCCCCAGTAAGGAGAGCACTTACTGGCACATGTGCAGCCTGTTTACAACCCATGCATGCTTGCAGTGCTGGCTAGTAAATGCCCGTGCTGTCAGGCCATACGTCGTTTTATTGTGGTCTGAGCAGCCAGGACAAAAACAACTGCCTCCACGGAGCGTTTCCAGCCAGCAAAGCTGCTCTTCTGTTTCCTTCTGGGTTTGGTGTTTGAATTAAGTGGAAGCTGGGTTAACCCCGGCTCTGGATGCTGAGCGACTAAAAAAACTGTTTCATTGACAAGAATAATGGTCGGGGTTTAAAGCGCTTCAAAACCGCCTGTTCTGCCTTCGCTGGTGGTGAAACAGTGTGAGATTTCTCAAAATGGGTTCAATCCTAGTCATGACCAGGACTAACTGATGTAACTATGTCTCTACGAAAACAGTCTCACTTTTCCCCAGATGTGACCTAACCTCAGAGAGGGCTGCAGATGTGGGGGGATTTGTGTGATGGCGAGGAAGGACTGGGTGCCTTCATCCTAAGAACCGGATGGGGGCGATTACGGCAGGCAGAAATTCAGATTCATGTCTAGTCTAGGTCCATGACAGCAGCTCCTACCTGTTCTCCCTTTGCATTCATGAGGTTAATGTGGGTTGTCTAATAGGCCAGAAATGGGCTCCAGAAAAAGGCCGCCTCTCCCTCCCTCCCTGCCTTCCCCATGCTGACTCAGACCTTCAAAGCCAGCCAGCCCTGAACCTTTTCTCTACCACAAGGCTGGGGAGAGCTGGCAGTTTGAAAACTCGTGGAAGCTCAGGGCTTCATTTTAGGGATTTTGAAGGCTTGTTGCACTTCAGTGGGCTGACAGAGATGCTCAGGTATAGCTTACTTGGGATCTGTTTATCCACAAAAGCAAATCAAGCTATTCCCACCAGCTGCTGTGTGAAGGCCGAGGAGATGGGAGATACGAATGCGAGACCTGTTCTTTGATTAGTGTGGTTTGTACTTCAAGGTTTTATTAGCTTTTACTGCCCTACTGACTGCTGCCTGCAATTGCCTCACGCTCGCCTCTTCTCTAACGGCTGCTCTGCTCTCCCTGCTTTCCTTCCCACCATGTTTATGTGAACCTCTTTATTGTCAGCTCCAGTGAGATGATCAAATCTGGCATCTGTTGCTGGACATTTCAGGTTTATTAAATCTGTTAAAATCTTTAACTCTGTACTGTGCGCAGGGCTGGGTAACAGCGGGGAAGCAGAAGGGGCGGCTCCGGGGTCCCTGTGCATGCACGGGTTAGGCTGGTTCAGTACTCAGTGCTGGGGGGCAACTCCCAGGGGGTGAGCAGGAGGAGGGGCAGGGAGGTGATTCACGGGCTGGCTGTACGCACACATGCATCCACCTACCTGCCTGTATGTACTTGCCATGTCCACGGATACACGCTCCTGACATGCATGCTCACCTCACAGATTTTTATGTCTTACTTAATGCCTATGCCTCCTTTTGAGTGTTATTATTCAATGTACTACTCTTATCTTAGTCATCATCCCAAAGCCTTTGAAAGGCCAAGGTTAAGGTGAGGACTAGGTCATCTCTGTGTTTTTTTCTTCTCTCTTTCTTCTAACCACAAGCAGCTCTTAGTCCACTGTTTGTGAGCTCTGGGGACTCCAGGAGGTTTCTTGCCTTCTCCTATTAGTCTCACATTGATCTTTGTTTCTTATCTGCCTGCACTTAGACTTCTTTCTTTCTGCTGAGCTGTGCAGAGCTCTCAGCTCTCCTCTGCAGGGGTCTGCCTCACTTTGCTGAATGCGCAGGACCTCACCACCAAACTGAGTTAAATGCTTAAATAAATATCGTCTCCAACATCTGCCTGTTGCAGATCTTGGTCCTTTTTTTTCCACAGCCCCATTCAAAAAAGGTGTGCATAGAGCAGGTTTCTAATGTGGGAAAGAAACATTTTTTCCTCCTCCTGTCTCCTTCAACAACTAAAACTTGGAAAAACTGGGGTGTTTCGCTCCAGCGTTCCCAGAAATTTGCTACTGAGCTGAAAAGCTGCACGAAACTTTTCACACCAGGAAAAGCATGTGCTCCAAAGAGTCATGAGAATGTGAGAGTGAGAGATAATCATGGAAAGTGGTTTAAACTTCACACAGAGTGGTCACTGTTGGCAATTTGCATAATAACCCTGGGAAATAAGCTATTATGCTTCCTGACAGCCCAATAATTAAACGCTAGAGCTGGTCATTACAAGAGTTAACCACTGATTAATTAGTCTGTTTATATTAAAAACCAGGGTTGGCTTCACTAACTAATAAATTGCCTGTGTACAGCTGTTATCAAAAAGATCACTTGTTAGATAATTGCTTAAGTAATTTTTAAATTGTTTTAATTAAGTTTCAGTAATTGGACTCCCCCTAATTTATTTTCCCTTTTTTATGGAATGGGGAAGAAATAAACAGGCACTGTGCATGTGCAGGCAATATGAGGCAATAAAAATATTATTGGAAATCTATAGGAAAACAAATACCTGTTGTGATCCTCTTGTCTTCCCAAAGGCTTGTAGAAATCTAGAGAAAATTAGATTTTAATTTTATGTTATTTACTTTGCCTCATGAAGATTTGGCTCCTATCTCACTCCACTTGGTGAATTCATAATAGGGACAGAGATGCTCAAGTCAGTAAAGCTTTGTGGGCTCATTCAATTTATTATGCGTGATATTAGCCAGCCAAATGATGTTGTGGGGGGCAGTTTACTGCTTGGCGATAAAGACTCACTTACAGCTTCATAGTGCCAGGTCCTCTCTGGAAACTTGTAATTTGCCTTTCTCTGCCTGTCCTCCAAGGAGGGCTCACCCCACGCCTGCCCCGAGCCTGGTGGGAGGCAAGGGCAGGGGGCAGCCGTGCCCGCGGTGAGAGGCGAAAGGGGACCAGCGCTGATGGTGACAGCAATAGGGCTGTCTTCCCTGAATCAGTCTCCTGGCATTGCCAATGTGTCAGATCAAACAAGCTTTGGCATGAGACAGAGAGAAAAGTTCTTTTGTTCCTGGAAATTCAATTATAGGGGGTTGCCGTAAAGGGCCTCTTTAATACGTTGCCACTCTCCACATTACCACTCATTACTGTACAGCCTGCTCTTAAAGAAGACTCTTGGGCATCATCGCACAGGGCCTCTGCATTGCCTCCCCTATCCATAAGGTCACTTCGTTAATGACTTCATTGATCCATACCTTTGCGTGGTTCAATATGCTGTTTTCTGCCACGCTATTTCAATGGCGTGGAGCTTAGCTTTGGGACACAGTCATCCAGGTATGACACTAAGTTTTGCTGAAATACAGTTGTTTGACAGCTTACTGGCTAAGGTTCAATCTTCAACATATTTGCAGGCTCCAAGTCCGGAATAGCAGTAGAGTAATAAGGCCAGAAAATCAGAAAAGCAGGAATAATCACATTCTATTATCACTTAAAGAGTTAACTACCTGCACCACACCTGAAATATAGACATATATACATACCTCCCTTGCCCGGTACCTAAACAAAACCACCTAATCCATAAATTCACATCAAAAGTTTCCTCTCATACAGAACATTCAATTACATTCAATTTATACCCATAATCCACCTGTGTGGCTCTGCTAATATTAGTTCTTAGAGCCATTTTTCTTTCCTCTTAAGAAAATGCGATTGCTTTTTAATTGAGAAACAGTCTCATTGGGGAATGGCAAACCCAGAGTTATATCCCCAGGAGATTTCAAAGCATGCAATACAATCGCCAGCGGTGTGAGCAGTGTAAACGTTGAGAAACCTCCCTGCTAATCCCTGCTTTTTTGAGCATGTTGGTGTACCCACTCACACACCTACCAGCTGAAGCACCCTTGAGCAGAACAACTACAAGCACATCAGAAAAACGCAGCCGGGTTTGGAGGGGGAAGTGATGGACACTTCAGGAGGAGAGCTGCAGGGGTGCCTGTACAGGGCCAGGCACTTGCTCTCCTGCAAGGGGAAAATCCCCACTTGCCCTTTTCAGCCGCATGTCAGAAATTACCAGCGAGTGACTCCAGCTCTTTATGTTCACCCCAGTGATTAGTCCCACTCAGAAGCCCCTCGTTCTGGTGATCCCATGCCTGAGCAGAAGGCTTTTTTTCTGTTGAACTCAGCCCTTGCTTCCTGACGTGGGCTGTGGCTGCCAGCGAGCCGGAGTGTGATGGATTGGGGGTGAATGTGATGCAATGTCTCATTAGTGATCTTGCAGTGGTTGTTTTCACCTCATGTTAGCTGAAACCTCCCTGTGGGGCTTTCAGCACAACCGCCCCATCAGACAGCTCCTCGTTTCCAGAACATCCCACCCTAGCAGCAGTCTGACTGCCAAGCCCCTGCCAGTCGAAGGAAGAACACTCACTAGTAATGTTATCTTCCTCATCCCGCCAGCAGAAGAGAAAAGACAGGAAGGGGGAGAGGTGGGCAGCCCGGTGCCACCGTGATCTGTGACTGCATTGATAGACTCATGAAGGCTGCGTGGGGCCACGGGCGCAGACGTGGCTGGGAGCTCTGGCTGTTGCCCAGAGGGCTCGGTGCCCCTGCCCGGCAAAGTCACTGGCACGGTCAGCCAAACCCCTCGTAGGACACCCACACCCACTGCCCCTGCTTACCTACAAACACTTTTGCCCTCCCTCAGGCTCCTGGTTGTCCTTCTGCTCACAGCACCGTGACTAATCTGTGTTGCATTTCTCCTCCTTTACCACGCTGCCTTGCAAATGCTTGTTCTTACCGTTCCCATTTCCCAGGTCTTTTTTCTGACACTTCTGCCTCCAGCAGCCCCGTAGACCTCACATAAAACCTGTCTAGACAAATTCATGAAAACTTGGGAAGCACTTGGATGCTACCACAAGAGGTTAGGCAGGGAAGTTAATCAGGAAATTGCTGTCCATTTCCTCCACAGCACAGCTTGAATCACGGATTGTAAATAAGGCATGACACGCACTCTGAATAATGAAGAGAAATTATGAAAAGTATGAAATAGCTGATCATGAGATCACAATTTATTTTGGATAGTGAATGTAGGAGAGGTTCCCAGGGAAAAATTAGTATGCAAGTACGTAGGTTCAAGATGAAAGATGGTATCATAATACATATGGAAATGGAAACCAAATGAATACTGCCCAGACAATCCTAAGTCTAACCATTCTTATATTCCAAGAGCTTAATTTTGCTGTTTTAAAATCCTCTTACGTTCAGAGGATCAAGGCCTTATTTTTTAATCACTTGTATGGAAATGCTCCCAACGTGGAAAAGGAATTCAGTGACCGATAAAATAGCATTTTATGTTTTTGTCATTTTATTGAAGTTTGACTTGTGTGTATATTGAAGTGTGGGGTTTTAGCCATTTCTTTACTTAAGAGAAAAAGAGCTGTGCTGGGCAAGAAAGCAAAAAAAAAATCCCAGAAAAAAACCTAGTCACATAAAAACCGTTCTTTATTTTTGGTATATTTAGCACTGTTCCTGAGTAAAGTTCACAGAACACTCACATGAATAAAGCATTTTTTTGTTTAATTGGATTGAGCATGGAGAGAGAGGAAATCAAATAAATCTTTAAGTGGGGGCAGGGAGGGATGGGGGAAAATACTTCAAGGTAAAGTAAGAAATAAGTAACACACTCAGGGAAATTTCCTAAGGCAGAGTATTATTTAATGCTGGGTTATTTTCCTGGACTCACAGATTTAAAGGCAGAAGGTGCCTGATCTCATTCATAACACAGGTCATAGGATTTCCTCCAGCTGGTCCTGCTTTAGGACCATACCTGAGAGTGGTGAGCTGGTCACAGACAAGTTTTGCTCCAGCTGTCCAGAGCGGTGGGATAAGGAGGATCCTGGGGCAGGTGGCAGGATTTCTGTGCCATCCCACCAGCTTGGATCCGTTCTATGTCACCACCAGAAGTATCTTATTCGATTTGTTCCTCAGCAGGGAACTTAGCACAGCCAGAATCCTTTTTGGGTTTGGAGGCTTGGGAGGTGCTGGAAGACTAGGAGTGTCCCATTAAGGGTACCTGCTGACTTCAGCATCGTGCTGGGGAAGACCTAATGGGTGCTGGGACACAGCTGGACAGACTGAAATCCCTTGGTGCTTCCTCAGAGATGGAGGCCCCATCCCAGCCAAAGCCAGGCTAACTACCAGTGCCTTTACATACACTCAGGATAGCTTCAACAAAGTTGGGTCAGGTATAGATCGAGATGAAACAGCCGTTATCCAGGCTGCAGTAAGTACTATGGTTCCAGGCACATTTTTACATGGCATCCTGGGCTCCAAGCTGCCATGATTTTATTGCTAATGGTGTACAAATTAGCTGCATTAAGACTAGCTCCACTCTACCTGTGATGGCCGCAATCACAGTCCAGTATCTTGAGTAGCTTTGCAGTGATTCCTTTTGTCCCTTTAGGTTAGCAATGAGAAGGAACAGCTACCTGCTCTGAGTAGCCTTTCTCCATGCTGTCTCACAGCGTGACCTCATTCAGGTATATTAGGGAGAGCTGGAGAATGGCATCCCAGTGTGTAGTTTATGGGCTGGATGTTAAGCACCCCCACACTCCCATATTTCTGTTTGCCAGTTCATTTCAGGGTTGTTGACTTCTGCAGGGGTTTAACTGCAAGGCCAACACGAGAGCTGGTTGAAAGAAACATTCATGTCAGTGTGCTTCTTTGTAGGGCTGGGAAATGAGACAAGGCTCTTTAGCGATAGCGAGTATCGTGACAGTGTTGGCAAACCCTATCAGTCAGCAGGCAGCTTTTGGCCCCAAACAGAGCAGGGGAGTGAGTGTGACAGTGACACTGGCTTGAGTGCTCTGCACCTTTTAGTTACTACCTGTGAACAGGCTGGTAGCTCTTGCAGACTGGTGTCCTCATTACAATGATCAGAAACTGCCAGTGTGCATGTCATGTTGGTAATCCCGGGAGAGAAATCAGAAACTCAGCTGGAACGAAAACCGCTCTCCTCTGCAAGGATGGATCCTCCAGAGCAGGATGGAAATACACCTACGGCATGCTGTGATTTGACACAGCAGACACAACTCCTGCCTGGGCTGGACGTGAGCTGTGCTTGAAGAGGAAGTCAGGAAGTGGACTTGTTAATCCAGCACATCTCAAAAGCACTATAAAAATAGACAAGGAGGTAGTTTATTTACAAATGAGATGTTATTTTTAGCATTAGGGAGAAAGGAAGTGCAGAAGGCTGTGACACTGTTCTTCACACTTGCTCATTTACTCAGGCTTCCCCCAGAGGGACCAGCAGCCAACACAGGCTAGTAGAGAAGGTTTGCAGTAGGAGAGTCAGTTTACACAATTCGCTCACAGAAAGAAGGCCTTTTGTGGCACTCAGTGCAGCATGAAACATGTTGTTCTTCAGTACAGGGTGAGCTATCTCAGGCAAATGCTACCTATTCAACACAGAGATGAAGAGGACCAGATGGAAAGATGAATTTCTTTTTCTAGGATCCAAGAGAGTGGGCTGATGCTGTTGCAAGCGAAGATGAAGGCTGAGTTGGAGAGTGAGGATCTGGCTGCAGATTTAAAATTTTGTTGGGTGGAGGGGGAGAGAAGCACTGGCCCAAATGTTCACAGAGAAACTGTAGGATGAAGAAAACTAAAGGTACTTTTAGTGTAGCTCTGGCCTTCAGCACAGTAACACTTGCCTTCCATCTGTGTGTTTCTTAAGTCAAGATGCTCATGCCTTAAAAAAACAGATGGGAACACCCCACCCCACACTACGGTGAGAGGATGGTATTCACTTATTGACCATGGCAGTCCAGCTGTCAGAACATCTCCCCACCAGCACTCAGGCCCATCCTCTCTGACTGTGTCTGTCCCTCAGGTGAGGACAGTCACAGCTTACAGCTACACCAGCCTCTTATTTGCCTGTGATGGCTCGTTTCCCACTGTCCCTGTCTCCTTCCATACACCAGATCTTCCAACTGTCTGAAACCCTTGTCTCCCTCACCACTTGCCTCTGCACCCTCCTGACATGAGTGCATCCTCAAAATCTTTCCTCACCAGCTCCTGTGTCCCGCTGTGTCCCCACAGGGTCATCCCTATGACTCCTCCCTGTCTGAGAAGCATTTCACTCCACTCTCCCGCCGACGGGTAGTGTGTCCATGCTGCCCACCACTCAGCACCGACACAGGCTGGTCTGCTCCCCTCTCCCTCTCCCGAGATAGCCACATTTCAGAGGCAGCTGTACGGCTTTTTATAGATGGGACTTAATGTCACTTGATGGACCACAGTGCTATTTTTGTGCCAAGTTAGCACAGGCTTAGTATTCTGCGCGTGTGAGTGCTTCACCCAAGACTAGTCGCTGAAATATAAATACCACCCAACCAAAGTTATTTAGAACTTCAGTTGGATCAACCTGATCTGAGCCAGTTATTTTCCCTGACAGAATTAATTAGGCTGCATATAAAGTGAGTTGTGAAAGACAGGTCTGAGAATTACTTATTCCATTAACAGTTGGTTTGGGAAAAAAAAAAAATAAGAGGCTCTGTCCTTGACTTGGCTTTGCCATGGCCTTGTCAAGAAGAAGGGAATCAGGGTTTTAGCATGGGAAGCTGCTCTGCTGGCAATCACAGTTCACTTCATATTAGTTTGCATCAACAAGCTCCCTGCTCTCTCATATTCATGATGATCAGGGCTGGCTTTTTAAATGCTGAAGCAGAACCCAGACTCCCTCCCTGCTCAGAACAACTGTTGCTCAGACCTCCTCTGCGGAGCTAATTTATTGCCAAAGAGAGCAAAATGTAAATAGTTTGCAGCAGGTACGAGAGCAGGCGTTTCTTCACCAAGTATTACTTGGAGAAGAGCCAGTCGGTGCCTGTACACAGAGCTCGCGGGAGCAGCTTTTCAAGCATGGGAGGAAAGTAGGACTGGCTTCAATAGCGATGATTAGTAAGGTGGGGAGAGATTGAGAAACTCATTTTTTCAAGCTGAAAATTCATGCTCAAGTTTCCTTGGGACTCCTTTCTCCTCCGGAGCTCAAAAGAAAAATGAGAGCAGCTCTGCAGCTTCAGTCCTATGGGAATACTTGATTCTGGGGTGACATACCTCCCAGTCCATTAGGACAGACAAAGCCTCTTTTTCTCTTAAATACAGACCATGAGAAAAAGGTGCAACTGAGACACAGGGCTGGGGCCAGCTTCCCGTCCTCTGCACAGGGAGAGGAGTTCACACCATCCCACTGAGCCTCCCTGTGCTCATGCCACAGCTGCTCCACTGCAGCAGCTTTCCTGCAAGATCAGAGGTCTGGTTGCACACGGGTTTGTAGCGACTGAGGAACTGTCACCAGCCCCAAGAGCTAACAGTTTACATCTCACAGCCAATAAACTCTGGCTTTCTGCATTCACCATCCTCTCTGACAAAATCCAGCTGGGCTCTCCCTGTGTAAAACACCGTCCCTGGTGCTACAGTTGTACAGGGGGATTGTCTCCAGCGGCAGACAAGTTGCTTGCGCCCTCTTCTTTTCCAAGACCAACTTCTTTCTGATCTCAGAGCCTAGGTGTCCAGCCTTGTGGGAAGGGAGGCTGGGAAGCTGGGGAAGTCACCACCTTGTCCCTGCAAACAGCTTCACCTTCAACGCAGTTTCATCCTAACATGATTCTTCCTCCACCGGCTCTTTGGATGTAACTCCTCACAGGCAGGTTAATATGAACAAACCAGTGACCTACAGAGCATCTGATGGTTGTAAAACATATTGCACATAACCTCACAACACCCAGGCCCAGACTGCAGGGCAGACCCCTTCACAGCACAGGGCTGCCACTGCCACCTCTGCCAGGGACAGGCAGAGCTTGGGACTCTGCTGTGCTACAGCAGAAATGAAAAGTATTACTTCCTATTTTGTGGGCTTATTTTAAGCACTGTTATCTTGTTTCCTGAAACACACTAATGCTTTGTAGTTAACTGTGCTTTGGAGAGGAGGAATGAACTGTATAGTTTCTCAAAATCTCTCCCCAGTCCCATAGCCTGACTTGAGAAGGAGATCAGAGGGATCTTGTGAGGTGTTTGACTCCATCCCCTACACCCTCCCACCTGCTCTGGAAAGCTTTCAGTGAAGGCGATTCTGCAATATCCTTCCTCCCCCCATGCCCAGGGCTTACAGCTCTTCTACAGGCTTTTGTTACACATAATCTAAGGGTACATTGCTATATATTAAGCCAATTATTTCTTATTCTATCTGTAGAAGACATGGAGGAAAGTAAAAACCAGTTCTCTATGTATTGAAAGGTTTGTGATTCCCCTCAGTCATCTGCTTTCTAGGCAAAACTAAAGTCCCACTTATCTTGTGCCTTCTGAAACTTTCCTTTTTTTGCTGCTTTGCCCAGATTGTTGCTGACATGATACCCAAATCTGGACACATTGCGCCAGGTGGGATCTCAGCAGGGCTGGGTGGAGTGGCATAAGTAGCTCTCATACTGTCTGCCTGCTAACACCTCCTACCCAAAGATTCACCTTTCTCAAAACACCAACATATTATTGGCTTGCTCAGTTTGCGGTACGCCAAAACCCCAGCTCCTGTTCTTCAGTACTGCCGTCTCAGCACTTATTGTGCAATCTGTTTTTATGCATTTGATTTCTCTGTGTAATACTTCCAACTTGTCTCGAAATAATTCCATCTCACTGGGTCCAGATGATTTCTCCAGCTCATTGAGATCACTCTTTTTCTGATTATGTCCTCCAAACTCATTATAGCTCCTTCCCATCTTGACATCTGCTGCACATGAAGTCTTTTCCATCATCCACTCTGATAATGAAGACAGGGAACAGAAATAGTCCCATGGAAAATATTCCCCCGTAGAATCCAACTTGAAATGCCTTCTCATTTTGGCAAGAGACCATTGCAAACCAGTCAGTACATTTTTTCAACCACTTGAACACGACTTCACGGTGATTTCTTTTCTAATGAAGATTCACCCAAAAAGCACTGAATACTTCAAACATCTCTTCGTCGTGCTTTATTTGTTCTCTATGTCCATTAAGTAGTGGAGTTATGACTCCCTTTGCCTTACTCCTGCTCTTCATACATTCAGAAGAACCCTTTATGATGCCTTGTTGCCTTGTTTTTACTCTTTGCAAGACTCCTTTTTTTCGGATTTCAAGTAATGAAGTGCTCCTGATACAGCTATATAAGGTTTACTGTAAACTCTATTGCTCATCTGCACTGAGACAAGCTGCTGATTTGCTTGTAATATAGCCACAAGCTCTCTGCACTTCTTCACTTAGGATTTCTTCCCAAGAGTCTCTGACTAACTGCTCCCTGAATTTGCTGAAATCTGCTTTTTTTTAAGTCCAGGTTTTCACTCTGGCACCCTTAGACCCTGAAACAGCCAGTGATTTGTTCCCCATCCCCAGTTTCAGCAGAAGATGAAACACACACAGAGAATGTCCAATTCTTATTTCATAAATTGGCCCCCTCCAGGATGGAGATGGATGGGCAGGATAATCTGAAAACTGCTGCTCTCTTTGCTGTGCTTGATCTGTAGGGAAAGGACTTTGAATTTCAGAGTTGCAAATCTAGCGGCTTTTGTGAGCACAACAAAGAGGAAAAAATCCTATCAATCAAGAACAGTGGGGGAGGTAGAAAGATATAAGGTCTTAATTGACATATGAAAGAGTTATGTTTTAATTTGTTCTTTGAGAGATGGACATGACTAGCAGCAATTTAGGATTACTGGCTAACTTGGGCAGCTGCCAGAATGGACAGAATATAATTTGGTACATCCAAAGCAGCTATCAAGGGACAGGAAGGTGGAATTAATCTAGTGGGATCAGAAATCATCCAGAGACTTTAACATCAAATGAGAAACATTTATTCTAACATAGCTTTAAAATCAGGAGTGAAAACCCCAAAGCAAGCCAGGAAATTCACTGACTGGGTCCCTTCAGCTAACTTTTCATATGAGTGCCCTGAGAGGAGGAGGCACGTAGCTTTTGGTGCTTGAAAACTTATCAGAACCATTGCCACAGTGAGAGAAGCTATTCGTTTGGGACTTTAGGGGAACAAGGGGAAAGTTGGCTTTTTCTTTTTCTTAATAAATAAGGGTTAAATACTGCAAAAAGAGGTTTAGAAATATTTCAAAAACTAATTATAGTGTTTTATCAACTTATAGAGGAAAAATTACATATGTGACTTTCTCAGGAACACTGGCAATGAGCCACATCACAAAAATACTTCAAGAAGAGACTAAGTGCGTTTATAATACATATATTAATTCTTTCTAGATACCACAACCACTGCTCAAGTGAGGATCACAAGCCTGACCCTGCAAGCTGTTGAGTACCTACCGATAACTTCCCCAAATTTCAGGAAGAAATATAGATGGTCTGTGACATAACTATGTCACCTGGGAATTTTGACAACCCCTTAGGCACCTGGACACCTTTATAAACCTAGACCTCTTTCTCCCTGTCTCAAGGACCAAGCTTTGTTCAGATGAGGGTCTCAAACATCTGACAGACAAGGGTCACTCCACTTCAGGGAGGATTTCAGTAAGTGGAAATGTGGTCTCCTCCAGATCTGGAAATTTCTGCTTCAGTGGTGACAGAGCACCTTTAGCAAACCTATCAGCTGAGCTACAGAAAGATTTGTCAGAGTTTTTCCAAGCAGCTATACTAATGTGGAGTAAGGAGTAACCTGGCTTTCTGAAGTAATTGCTTTTCTGTTCTCTCTCCCTATCTCTTTTTCAGAGGCCAGGTTTGCAAGCAGCTTGGCCTGTTTCTCATTTTCATGCCAAATTGCTTCTTTCCATCCATCCCCTCCCTTAGGCTGAAAGAGGAGACCATCAGGCTGACATTTTCTGACAGCCCTACATGGCATAGGGCTGGGGGCTTATTGACTGCTTTTGAAGGAAAATAAAGCCTAGCTAGGCTGCCTTTCAACCAAAAGCCCTGCCTCAAGAGGCTGCCTGCCCAAAGGAGGGGGTAGAGCAGAACCACATTCGGCAGCAGCCTGCCACTTCCCTTAAATCCTGCACACAGAGCTAACCAGGGCAATACCAGAGGTCAGGAGCTGTAAAAGCTCAGGCCAACCCCAAACCATTCATGGTTTGTTAGGCAGCAGCAAGCTGTTCCTTCAGCCCAGCTCCCGGGGCCTGCCCAGAGGCAGTCGACAAGCAGGCAGGAGGACACTCTGCTGAGGGCTGGTTTGAGCATGCCCTTGGCTCTGCTTGCAGCTGGAGCGCACTCGGTCACCAGTCCTGCAAAACCAACTGCCAGCCACGCTCGGCCACTGTTTAATTTGTAGTATAGACAAGGCCACATACACTGTGAACGTACACCGTGAGCAACAGTTTTATATTTAGATGACATCTGCAGTGAGTTAGTCTGAGGGCATGGACCCACAGAAAAGATGTCAACTCATAAGATCAGAAGTGAAGTTACAGTCAAGCGTGTGCTTTCAGACTGTGGTGAGTGTGAGGTGTTCACCTCACCTTCCTTTTGGTATAGGGTGAGGATTTGAACACACATTATGACGATAAAGTAGCTGACAGGCTTTAAGCTGACTCTCCAGCTTGTTCCTGGTAGGATGCTCATTTGCACTTATCCTCTGGGTCCTTGGGTTTGGTGCTTGCTCATCTGGCAGAGTAATTTGCATTTTGGTATATGTTTCCATATACCTGGAACAGGTTACCCAGAGAAGTTGTGGCTGCCCCCTCCCTGGCAGTGTTTAAGGCCAGATTGGACAAGGCTTTGAGCAACCTGGTCTAGAGGAAAGGTGTCCCTGCCTGTGGCAGGGGGGTTGGAACTAGATGATCTTTAAGGTCCCTTCCAACCCAAACCATTCTATGATTCTATGATTCCAAGAGAGAATAATAGCATTTCACATGTATAAATGACTATAAAGTGCATCAGGGACGGGAGAATTAGACCCTTATCTTTTGAAAAAATATCAAAAAAACAGAGAAACTTTGAACTTGAGCCAAAGGATTTTTCCTCATTTTGAATCTAAAATACTAACAGAATTGTATTAAAAAACATAATTATAGAAGCAAAAAGCTTTAGCTAAGTTTGTGTTGCTAAATATTCAAAATCACCTTCTGCACAAAATCTCACCCCTTCAAAAAAATCCTCTGAAATTAAGATAATGTATTCATTACAGTACTCAAAAGATTTCAATTTCAATTTATTGTCAAGGTTGAGAAGTTCTGAATAGGACTCCTGGGGAAAAGGCCAACTTTACTATTAAAGACATAGCACTTTACCGCGTGAAAGTGATTTCCAAATACTGACTAATTCAGCCACAGAGTAACCTAGCTGCATAGGACAGCTGTGATTCCCCTTGCAATTCCTCTTTCATAGTTGGGAAGATGAGGCACAAGTGTTCAATACGTTCCTCAGAGCAACAGTCAATGAGAAGGCAAGACTTGGACAGGATTCCCATACTCCAAGTATGAACATGCTATGAATACTCCATACAGGTTATCAGAAGCTTTCCTAAATGCCTTCCTGCACAGAAGACTTCAGTAACATAAACAGATCAGCCAGCTTTTCTGTAGCCCACCAATCTCCTCCATGTCATCTATTCTCCAAAATATAACCTACAAATCAAGAGTTTTCAGAGACACAGGTGAAACAAAAGCCACTCAACCAGACCAATTCCTAGCAACATAGCACTTGCTTCTTGTAAAGGGTTGTTCTGGTCAGCATTTAAAGAGAAGCAAATTTTGCCCATCTCAGCAGGCAGCAAAATTTCCTGAATCTAAGAGCAATTTCTCAGCTTCCATACTCCCGTTCTTCATGACTCATATGGACTATTTGGACTCAAGTGGTTTTATTTATTTTTTCACATTAAGGAAAAAAAATAGTCACCCACACAAAAGCTGTAGATGCCCAAAGAATCCGTTTGACTGGCTGCAGTATCCATTGCTTCCCCTTTGCTCATGGAGAAGACTGCCTAGCTCCTGAGGTTTCTGCACAATAAGCTGTGACTCCTCCTGGGTCTTTGAGCCTAGAACTGCCAACTGAAGGCAGACTGTAGCCCCAAATGAAGTTCTGTGAGGAGAAAAGGTTGTGAACAGCAGCTCTGGAAGCTGATGGCTCAGTCCCCCATGAGCTGGACAATGTGGAGGATGCAATGAAAGTTGGAGGTTGTCCAAGAATCATGTAATTGATGAGCTTTGGGAACAAAATCAACCCACAGGCAAGCCTTCAAAACCTTCAAAATGAGACCTGCCATTTTAGGTCAAGATAAAGCTGTAGGATGTGTATGAGTGTAGGTGCACTACGTAACCCTCTAGTTAGGATGAGACATCTATCTCAGTTCAACGATTATTATGTCAAGCTGAGGAGGAGAAAGATCCAAAAGACCCTGCATCAGTCTTTAACAATAAAGGACACTTCTGCAAGTGACTGTCACTAGGGAACAGACTCTGTGGTAATGTCTCCAGGACAATGTTTCTCCAGGAACAGGAAGGAGTTTTGAATAGAATGCTCCAGATACAATCTTGTTCTTGATGGCTCTGAACCCACAGGATCTTGATCTGAGCCAAGGGGACGTCTTACCTAGTTTTACTTACGGAAAGGAAGAAAGGGTTTTTCCATCAACTCCTAGAGTTTAAGGTTGGAAGGAACTCTTCCAGCCGAACATCCTGCACTTCATGGGCTACGGATTCTGCCCAGTTCCCTTCTGCTGAGCCTGACCACATATGTCTGGCAGCAT
The DNA here is from genome assembly GCF_013368605.1 of Nyctibius grandis. Classification (NCBI taxonomy): domain Eukaryota; kingdom Metazoa; phylum Chordata; class Aves; order Nyctibiiformes; family Nyctibiidae; genus Nyctibius; species Nyctibius grandis. The sequence continues at coordinate 47,125,919 of NC_090658.1, read as the reverse complement.
AGGCTGAGTCCAGCTAAGGCTTCAGTTGACTTTTGACATGAATGAACTGTCTGGACCACTCAGATAAAAGGTGAATTTCTTTCTCTCCCATTTTCTAGAGGTAAAAGGTTGGGAGAAACACTCATGGCTCAAATCAGCAGAGACTAGGTAGTCTCTGAGATATAAGTCTGCTAAGAAAATTACTATAGACAAACAGGACTGGAACATGATGAATTGTGTTTCCACAGACATCATTGTTTAGTCAGATACAATCTGACTTTATGAGTCACCATCACTTCTATTGTGAAAAAAAAAGGCCAAGTAGAGCTCTTGTGGAAGTGGATGCAATTCCAATGACTTCACTGGGATGAAACCTACTAACCCCAGACTTGGATTTGACTAAGGGTATGAAACACTGATGAGTGTCCTACAAGGAAAATGCTCAGCAGCATTGAATTGTTCTGACAGATCTATGATGAGCAATTTGATCAAAGTTTTGCATGCTTGAAAAAAATACTGAAAGAATGTTCCTTAACAGGTAGACAGTGCATTAACGAAAGAAATTATTTTCCTCAAAGTATGCCAGAGGAGAAATTAATTACCGGGAGAATGGGGGAAGAAAATATCTCCACCTTCTGCAATCTCCGAGTACTGTGCTATTTTTACCTCTTGAAATCTAATTTCCATGAAACGTTTCTGCAGAGTGCATATTTTCTGAACATGAATTCCTTAGCAGCCTTGCTAATATGAATGCCGTATTCCAGAATAAAGAGGCAGTGCCCTGCTCCAAAGGCCTGTGACTGGGAAAGGCTGTATTTCAAAGGGAACCTACCGCTCACGCCATGGCATTGTAAGTAACCACTGCCCAAGCGGGAGTCAGACTGACAGAGGGAGGCTTAAACTCCCCAAAGATAGGTGGCGGGGAGGGTGTATATTATCTCCAATGGTAAAGGCTTAGTTCATGCCTAGAATATAAATGCAACTCCCTTTGATTTTCATGTACCCTGCCGACTCATACTGATGCCATATTCTGGTGTAACATTGTGAACAGCATTTGCTTATAGCTGGTTTCAGTTGGTGGAGTTTACAATAATAATGAGGTAACTTGCAGAGTGTTCCTAGAAGTGTGTATATGCTTTGAGCAGTGCTGCTTGAATGCTCCCTGCTTCTTCAACTCCCCTGCAATATCCTTTTTTTCCCATCTGCACCAACCTCCTACCACCCAGCAGGTACCAGAAAAACACTTTTCCCAACCAACCTCATGTTCAGAAGAACGAGTGTTTCAGATTAGCACACTGAGACAAGGGTCAGCCCCAGTGAAACGTCCGCCTGAATATACTGTGAATAGTACCCCCAGTAATGGGCTGCAGGTGAAATTCTGCCCCTGGGAAGCGAGACTCAGGCTCGGCATCTGCTCCTGAGACCTCCACAACAGCGTCACCTCAGCAGGAGTTCTGTGGCTGCTGCTGTGGGAGATAGATAACCACCTCCCACCCCAGTGTATCTGTGGAGTGAGTCAGCTCACAGAAACCCTGGCTTCACCCCAGAAGGATTGCTGCTAGATATCTGTGGCAAAGAACAAAACTCCCAGGGTTTTATGATTGTCACCTAAAAATGGAGAGACACAGCAGAACTTCTAGCACTGGCTTTGGGGGGACTTGAACTCATGATCCTGTCCCACACCATCATGTGGTATGTGGTAAGTGATATGTGCTTGAGAAAACATCTGCTCATCGCCCCATCATCCCTTACTGTTTCAATGCAGTGCTCCTGCACCTACACGAGGTTTGGGCCTGTCAGCATTAGCCACTCTTCTCCCAATGGGTGGGAGCCCTTCTCCTGGCATGCACAATATAGCGGAGGTGCCAATTTCCACAGCAGGCAAGTGAGGCAGCTCTCACTCGTGCCCTGACCTCTGAAGAGCCATGGGCCAAAAGAGGGAGGAAGGAAAGCCCTCTCCATTGCTACTGCAGGAGTGAGAAGAAAACAGAATTTGGTGCTTGTTCTCTGTAGTTGATATTACCTCTGGCATGAGCAACTAACCAAAGCTCAGGGCCCTGCAGGTTGTTTCCATTCTTAAGGGAAGCTGTGGCAGTCCACTGTGTCTTTGATGGATCCCTGTTCGTCAGCTAAGGCCACAGAAACGTCTGGTTTTCCTGGACACCGTAAGACTCAAACAACAGGAGATTGTCCTTGCCTGAGAAAGTCCCCCACCTCTGGCATTTCTTTCAGTGCCAGGCTCCCAGCACCTTTTCAAGCAATGCTGAAGACTGCCTCTGCTGCCTCTGTTTCCAGTTTCCATGGGCTTCCTGCTCTCCTCTCTCAGGCATGCAAACTCCCCTTGCTCACACGGTGCCCTGACTGTGCCCTCCATTTCAGGCAATGACCACTTATTTCAGCTCCTTAACTGTGAAGAGGCCTTACCCTCTCCATAAAGCTCTTGGAATAAACATCTTATGCTTCTCATGCCAGAAGAAAATGCAAAATATTACATATATTGAATTAATGCCTCAGAGGCTCATTTACAGCCCTGTTGTAACTGCACAGTGGTAACGTGGATGTACATAGCAGCACAACTGTCACCATGGGCTATCATGTGCTCAGCTTTGCAAATGCAGCAGTTTGCTCGCTCTCCTTGAAGCACAAACCAGCTGCCTCTGCACAGAACGAACTCGGAGGTAACGTGCATGGCCGTACCCCAGAGCACTGCCTCTTTTCTCCATTGGGGTCAGGGGAGGAAAGACATGTGATGAAGGGAATTACCCATCCAGATTCGTCTGGCTAGTGTGCCCTGTCCTCAGAAGCAGCCTCCCGCTGGGCTGTGCCAGCAGTGCCCTACCTGGTTCCACACCACTCGCATCCAGGATGAGTCACCAGGCCCTTTGCAGGCACGTTTCCACCCCGTCAGCCAGCCACAGCTCAGGCTTGTGTTAGCACAGAACATTCCCAGGTTCATAACAACCTTCAGTGTGTGACACCACTTCCTCTCTTTGGGAACAAACAACTCGGTGTGTGGGTTCAAAGTGGGACACTTGAAGGCTCTGCAGTGGCTCCACACATGGCAGGACTGAGCCTGGCGGCTCTGACTCACAAGCAGGATGGTGCAGTGGGTTTTGCACTCAGGCAGTTGCTTTGCTTTTCTCTGGGAGGGCCCTCTCCCCACTCCAGAGATATCTCAGGTGGCCCTGAGGTGGGTCCTAGACCACCATAGTCTGCACACCAAAGCATGGAGGAGAAACAAAATGGGTGTCAGAGTGTAAATTGAGTGGGACCTCCTTAGAGAGGACTGCGGTGGAAGATGGAAGAAGGAACCAGGTGTCTCAAGGACACTGTCTTCACTCACAGGTCAGAGCCCCCTCTGAGAGCAGGGTCAAAGTGATAGTTAGGCCCCTGTGAAACACTCACAACAACATTTCTAAAGTCTTCAAATGTTATGCTTTCACAGTTCAGTTTCTGGCAAACAATCCCATTTGGAGGCATGAATTGCAAAGTGCTGGGGGAAGGTTATTGGAAAACAGGATTTTTGATTTTCAATGGACTTTCAAAGCAGACTTACTGTTCAAGCCAAACTCACACCTTTCCTCCACTGAAAGTTGTATTAGAATGAAATCCAGGTCTCAGACAGGCAAGTTGGGGTGAAAAAGCCCTCAAAACCCTCAGCCTCAAAACTACCCACAAAAGTACTTGTATTTTTCCATTCGTTATTGTTTATCTCAGCTATTAACATTCTGCTGGTACCTTCACTAGCATATGAACTGGCCGTGTCCCTTCTTTTAAATCTCTCTGCAGAAACAAAAGAAATACTCTTGCTCTTGGTAAATACAGCAGTACAGGTGCTCCTTGCAGATAAGGTAAAAAAGCAACTTCAAACATTAGTAACAACTTATGAAGGCCATGGCTGAATTTTTATTAGCTGAGTACCAGAAACAAGTCCTGGGATATGAGTACATATTTCATATTTGTCTTTATTTGAGCACAAAAATCCAGGTTCAGAGACAGGCTGAATGAAGGGATTTCTCTATTGTAAGAAAAGACGGTACTGAGGTTATGTTCACGTCTAGCGAATGTGAGCATCTGGTTTGTTTTGCATTACAAGATCAAACAATATCAAAGGAGATGCCCTTTTTGGGGCTAGCAGCTGAATTCCAGCAATGGCAAGAGGCCACTAGAGAAACAGTCTCATTTCTGAAAAGGTATAAAAATGATTGCTCTGAATCACTCAACAACTCAACTGAGGCAAGGAGCTGTGGCAGGGTACAGGCAGGCCACAGCCATCAGCCAAATCATCACGCACCCATCAAGGAGGAGTAGCACCAAAAACACCCTGCTCCTCCATCCCACCTCCTTCCTCCCCGATCAGACAAACCGCACCGTCCTCAGTCTCACCGGCAGCGCTTTGCCACGTGCCATGAGCACTGCTGGGGTTTATTCCCACCCTGACAGTGGGTGCTGCAAGAGGGCAAGCCAGACCCCAGCCCCTCACGGCCGAGCTCTTCCCACAGCTCTGGTGCAGCTCTCCACTTCCCAAATTGTTCGACGTTCAAGCACGGCAGGCCACACATAGAGCTGGCACCTCACATGATCTTTTGTCCCCAGGTTGGGAAAAAACTCCCAGGTTTTCACAAATGATACTGTTGTGGAAACCTGGCTCTCAAACCTCATGTCCTTCTTTCCCAGGCTGGGGGGAAGATGAGGGGCAGAGACGCTCATTGGGTGGTTTGAGTGATATCGAAGTTTTGCTTGAAGACACCTGCTTCAAAATGTCTGCCTCAGGGTGACCAGGAAAGCTGTCCCATGAATGACTACAGCACTGCTTCCCGATCCGGTCCCTAAAGGCATGTGACCAGGAATTTTTAAAACTAATTAGCTACAATTAAGTGTTTTATATTTGTGTCAGCCCCCCATGTTGAATTATAGCTTCCCTGATCTTTTATGTGTTGCAGTTGAATTTCTTTTTCAATATCAAAGACTTTATTCATTTTCTTCGTAGTGTATTTTTAAGAGTGGCAAGAGATCGATAAAAACATGTAATTTAGGGATCCATAAAACCCACATAATTTAGCTTCATATACCATGCTTTAATAAAATAAGACATACCGGTCAGTCGGTTTGCACTCAGGTATATACCTCTACGTCTCTGTTTCGGTTTATGTTAGTTAGGCTTTGTGCTTTTAAACTCTGACAGATATTTAATACTTTATTAGGAAAACCAAAACATAATTAAAATATTGTAATGTGAGTCTCCTCTCCTCAGCTTAAATTAAAAATAATGGCTTGCCCTCATTTTTCGCAAGAAAGAGAAGGAAGTGTTAATCATTCCTCATCCCTTGTATTTTTTATGGGCATTTGTTGCAGTTAAACAAACGAGCAGCATTTTTCTATAGACTGTCCTCTATAGACCCAGATGACTGTGACAGACAGTCAGCAACCAGCCTCAATTATAAATAACTTTTGGCTACTTAATGTGACTCTGGAAAAGGGGAAGCTGTGAAGCAGAGAGCCCCGATGCTCTTCACGGGGATCTCCTTCCCCACATAAAGGACAGAACCACCAGCTAGACAGAGAGCTCAGAGCTGCCCGGCTGCTCGACAGTGACTTGGTGTGAAGAATCAACCAGCCACACAAATATGTCCCTCGATCGCAGCCACGGTCACACCAGGCCAGTGGAAGATGCCAGGAGAAAACTTTCCTTCCGTAAAAGTGAGTGGCAAGCTGCTGAATCACTCTGGCAGGCAGGAGTCAGCATGTCTAGGGGAAGGGAAAGTCAGTGTCTCCTGGAGGGAATATTAATAATGAAAAGCAAAGCAAGGACATTCAGGACTCAAAAGGATCTTTACATTTAGTAAAAAAACATTCCAAAATGGCTCCATGCACAAATTAATATTTCAGGAACCGTAAAACAATATTCATTCTATATTCATGATACAACACTACTCGTGCGCTAGGGTTTCAAAGTGTTTTACAGCCATGCACTAAGGAAGCATCTCACTTGCTGTGAAATGCAGCCACCTTGTCACAGGAACACAGCACTTGACAGGACTGTCTGGGGCACAAAGGAAAAAATGCTGCTGTCAAGGGAATTTGACAAGAGCTCAGCACTGCTGCTCCTCTATTTTAAGTCTAGCATGGGCCTGTGTATCTGCAGGAGCTGGGCTTAGGGAGACAAGACAAGTGGAAAAATTAGGTACAGCAATCACAGCTGAATAGAGAAGTTTTAGACAAGTCCTTGTTGAAATCTGACTGGTCCAATGCAGGTAAACAAAGATGTACTAACGTATACAAAACAGATTTTATTGTCCTTCCTTCCAGTTAGGTCGTAGCAGAAACTAGCAAGGTCTGTCAGGAGCAACTCATGGTTTGTAACCCAGGGCAAATCCACAGGAGCCACCACTGTTGCAGCAAGCAAACCACCGGGGACCCCCCCTCCCTCTTGGGGCTCATCCCCTCCTCAAAAATTGGAGGGGGAGCATCCATTTCTTCTTCTCTCCATCCCTGGCAGAGGAAAAGGGATGCAAAGTTAACCCTTTGTTTACTGAGAACATTCAGTATTCACCAGTCCATATGTACTTCCACCCGTTCATAGATTGAGTTTATGTGAACAGTCGATTTAATCAGTAACAACCAGTAATACCCTTCAGAAGAAAAAATGCAGAATGCAACACCTCTGCCACCAAACTAAATAATGCTGTATGCATAAATATTCTTGAAATACAGAATTTGTATCAGAAGCAACAGAAGCTGTGATATGGGATGTGCTTTGTTACAGCCTGATGCAGATTACAAGTCAAATAATGCACTCTCAGAGACAGACACAACCCCAAATCCAATTTTCCTCTCAAAATAGAAGTACAATAAATCAAATAGGTAGCCAAAACCATCTATACATCTCCAAGCAATGCCATGTGTTTTGGGTTTTTTATGTGCTTATGTGTACATATGTACATATGCATGTACATACACACACAGTTAAAATATGAATTTATATTTACTCAGGGTCAGAGTTTGCTTTTGTTCTCTCTGTGAAGATTGAGTATTCCTGAAATAACCATGAGAAATCAAGAGAGAAGGGAAAGGAAAACAATCTTCAATTTTCATTTGGAAAAAGCTGCTGCTTATTGATAGGGCTTCTCTTTGCTACAAAATTTGCTAGGGAAAAGAGGAAAGAAAAGGTTAGCTGCAGCTTACCTCATGCAAATGCAAGCATAATTTGGTGGAAACATGTATGTTAATGAGCATTGAGGACTGTTGATTCAGAGCATGGCAAAGAGCACAAAACCTCCTATAGCTCTTTGAAAAATGATGACAACCAGCACAGGCCACTGGAGGGTTTTTGACTGAGGTGTGAAGGATGTTACACAAGTCATTCTAGCTGCATATGGTATCTCAGACAGCACTTGTAGCTTCTTGAGAAAGACCTCAGAGCCCTCTTGGACAGCAAGTCAGGTGCTAGGTGCTAGCACTGTTTTACAAGCTGGGAGAAGGAGGCACTGCAGAAGGACTTGCCTCCACAAAACCTCTCAGCTGGACCCTGCTGGTGCTGGGGTCAGTAACCTGCTCTCCCAAATCCCTCCTCCTCCAGTCGAAGCACTGCTATGGGCTTGCTGCCCCCCTCACACCTGAAACTGCTCCTAATTTTATGGCGTTACGTCTATCTTTAAACATATACTCAACACACACTTCCTGAAAACGTGTCCCCGGACACCTCTGTGTACACTGGAGTATCAGTCAAGCGAGCACTGTGTAAATGCTTGCAGAGTACAGTGGAGTATTTGGTGTAAAAATATTTAAGAGTCCAAAGGTGAGTTAGAAATATATCAGATGAGCAAACCAGGGGAAGAGGCTAATTCAACAGAACTTAGCTGAGACTGTGCAAGCAGCAGAGAGGGATTCCAGCTGTATCTGAGCTCCCGGCAAGATTATCTATTATTTAGTGGTATCATATTGCCCTAGCAAATTTCTATTGGCTACTCATGCCTCAAAACTTAACATTATTCCCAGCTTTCTGGGAAAACAGTAACTTTGGTGGGTGAAAATTAACATGCACAGTAAAATTTGTATAGATGAGAAAAAGGATTGTGGGTGGTCTAGCCCGTATTTTAGTCCCAGTCCCAGAACCTCTGCTAAATAACAGGAATAAGCGTTTTCCATCTCAGTGCTGTGATGCTCTGTTACCTGGGTGCTTGTATTTGCCATGACACACAGATATCCAGGCACTTTCTGTAAGGTGGGTCTTTCAATTCAAACATTAAAAGCAACCCACTGCCACTCTATTATAATAATGTTCTCTGCCAGTGAATCTAAGCCAAGGACTCTGGGGACAGTGAACACCTTAATGTTCTTGGAAAGTCATTTAACATCTGTCTCTTTCTATTTAAACCCCGCTGATCACCCTACGGACTTAATTTTCCCAGCCATAAAATGAGCCAACAATATCCACTTATCTGGTTTGTGGATAGAGATGTCTGCAGTAAAGGACTTGAAGAGTTAAGTAATTAATGAAGAAGACCTCTCTGTCTGCCACAGGCTTCACCATCTGTGTGAGGATATAGTGTGAAGATCAAGTTGAGCAGCTGAGGTATCTGATAGACTGATTTATACAGACAACTAAGTCAACCACAGGCATAAGGCCACTGTTGAAAGGCACTGTGGGTCAATGGGACATCTGCTGTGCTGCATGGGACAAAAGGACGAGGGGGATGGGATGCGGTGGTGGGAACAGCCCCTCTCTGCAGCACCAGCACTAGGGTTTGGGAGAAGGCTTGATGCAGGGCAGGGCACACAATGGGGAAGCAAACCAGAAGTTTGTGTTGAAGGGTGAGTCGTTCTCCTATCTCAACACCAACATAAAAAATGTCTCTGTCCCATACTCTCTCATCAAGTTGCAACACAAGCACCATAATCCAACCACTAAGCATCTCTCTACCTGTGGCTGCTCTCAGCTATCGCTTCTTGCAGCTCAAGGTTGTCTCTCTCCTGTGTCTCCCAGTGGAAGGGCAGGGAGCAGATCTGTGTTGCTCCCCTAACAATCACAGAGCCAATTAAGGACTGCCTTTCAGTGCCACAACTCAGGCAAAAATCAAGAGGCTACACTTCACTCTAAGTATCTAATTGCCTTTCCTTCCATGGCTTAATCACCAGTAAATACAGGAATAAAACATTAGAAAAGACAGCTCTGACATATCCAAATAGCTCCCTGCCCTGGTGTCTGGTCAGTACACCAATCCCTTTGCTGTTCCCTCTCCTTGTTCATGGTGTCACCCCCTCTTTTAGGGCACAGAACCTCATGCACGCTCATACTCCACTGCCTAGAGCTGCTCCTGAGCCTGGTCCATACAGCCACCAACACAGGTGACAGCCCGCATCATTGCCGGCCTTACTGAAATCTCCCCCTCAAGCACACGACCAGTGCAGCTCAGCTAACTCATGCCCCTACAGAGGCACCTGTGCCATCCGCTGAGTGGTTTATATACTCTTCAGAGGAGGGAGAAGTCTGTGTAGGATGTGCTGGGACCACAGGTATGTTTGGTGTGGGACTGGTCACAGGCAGGGCCAGATGGCACAGCAGGACTCATTGCAAACACAGACCCCTGCACAGACTTTCTGGTTATCCAACAAATAATTACCATGTCCCTTTAGGAAGTGTATAGCATGTGCCAGCCCAATTACAACACATGGAGCAGGAGGGGATGGTGCCATAAAGCAGCAGCCAATAATGGAAATTAGCCTTAACTCTTCGTTTTCTTTTTCCCTTTCCCTGTGTTTAGTTCCTTTCACTTTCTCTCCCTCGGCTTCTTTTTTTGTTTTTTTCAACCATTGCACAATTTTTTCACAGCCAAATATTTTCAGTGGTTTTGGTTCTTGATGCGTGCAGGCTTCTCCCACTGCCAGGCAGGGACAGAAAGGCTCGAGGGCAGAAGCACTGCCCCTTTCATGCTGGTCAGCCACAGAGGCAGCTCCAGATGACCCGCAAGCTCTGTGAACACAGCCCCATCTTGGGGTACAACGCTCTTGTATGGCTGCTTATGGTAATACAAACTCATCATTCACGATGAATAATTACAGATTTTATTTATAGTGACAAAAAGAGAGGGCCTTTTATGCAGTATTCACTCAGGTTACCCAGGTCAGTAGCAGTCTAGTCACAGTGACTCACGCTGTGGAATTAAATATTTTAAACATAGCACAATTATAGTTGGAGCCTGGCTTGCCTTCAGTAACTGCCTTGATCTCATTTTCCTCCTTCCCTCCCCAAAACAGACTAGAGAATTCAAAGTATCCCACACGATACAGCAGCTGGTTATCCTTCGCCTGTGTCAGACATGAGTCGGTGACCAAAGACACAGAAAGTGGTGCTCACGCTGTCTTTTGGAAGAGTTTCACCTAGTGATCTATAGGGAACAGGGGCATGTGTGTAGGATGGGGCACTCAAGAGGCTCCCAGCTGTGATGTCAGAACACCATCCTTGCAGGGTCAGATTGTTGCTGCTCTTACAGTAAAGTCACTTGAGGACCCAGGTAGCTGCGTGATTCATGCACGGTCATTGAGAAAACCAAATAGAAGAGCTGGAGACAGAGTTTTAAAGCTCTGAGTGCAAGGCCCCACCAGGAAATTGCCTGCAAGTTTTTATGGTTCAGACGACTGAAGGGAGGGGGGTGCTTCCTGAAGCCTTTTGCCCTCCCTTGACATGCGATGATGGACCCACGCCTTTGGTCCAGGCATAGGTCCTGGTATCCCAGCGTAGCTTCAAAGGAGATGTGCTAAAGCATCTTCCAACGGAGGTGCAAGTCAATATAAGGGCTAAAGTGAAAGCTGGAATAAAAGCATCAGAGAAACAGCACCATTTGGGCTGGAGGACCTTCCCCACCTGAGACCTCTGCTGTGAAAAGCTCAGGCCAGTCATCAGAGAGGATTTGAGCTCTGTACGGTCAAAACCCCTGAAAGCAACTGCAGTGAACTGCAGTGCACTTGTGTGTCCCCAGGCCTGGGAAGGTCCACCCAGCCTTGCCCACTAGGTAGGAAGAAGGAAAAACCACTGCCCAAATCCACCAGAAGTGACAGGAAATGAGAAGTGTAACGGGGACACAACTTTTTGTGATTATAAATTGCCTCCTCTACAAGTTTTCATGCAAAGATAAACTCCCTTATTTTTACCTTATGGGATTAACTTTGGCTCTCACTGAATACATGGACCCAAACTACAGGCCTGAGACACCTTACAAGTCAGGGAAAATTCAGAGAGACCCGGCTGGAGGCCACAGCATCACAATCTCTGGAAGATAATTCACACTCTGATTGCCTCACATCGTACTGGGGCGTTGACTGACCCCTGCGCTGCCAGCACACCGACCGCACTCTGGCACAACAGGCACCAGGGCAGCAAGTTCAGTGGCTGCGTCAGCCCTGGGAAGCTGTGTGTGCTCTGCAACTGCTTTCTAAACATGCCATTCAAAAAGCTTCCTGAGACCGTGCAGCATGCAAGCTGCTTCCATTTTTCATGTGAATGTATTTTCAGGGTGTCTTTTATTTTTCTCCCCAGTAAAACTAGCCAGAAGAGAAACTACACTGAGACAAGGACTAAATTGCTTTGATTCAAGTCTTTCCCCTTTGGAAAAGGCATTATTGGAACAATGGATATAATAAAGTGATGGTTGTTTACATTGACTTTTCAATTAGCACAGGAGAATTTGTGGGAGGTGTAAACTTTTCCAGACATTCAGTCTGAGATGTTTAATGAAACATTTTAACTAAAGTATCAGAGTATAAAAGGGTGATTTACCACAGCTTATTGCTTAGTTAGGGGAAAACATTTTAAGTAAGTGCGAGGAAGAGATCGAGCCTACAGTCTCTTTCTACACATTGCAGTACTTAACAGCACGTGTGAACTTCTCTACGTTACTGTCCAGTTACAAACCCAGACCACAGTCACTATTTCCAGGAGGTCCACGACAGCCCCACTAAGTCTTCTCAGGGAAGGAAAGGCTTCACTCAGCAGTCTCTGGTTACAGGGCTGGGTCCTTCAAGGGCAGCAGTGTCTGTGCTGGTGAAGGCATCATTGCTCTGTGTCACATAGCATCTTTGGCCTGAGCAATGGAACCTCTTTTACCAAAAAAAACCCAAATGTTCAGCTAAAAGCTGAGGTAATCCCTTCCCTCTCCAGCAGAGCCATTTTTCCAGCAGGGAGGTGCAAAAGGACTGTTCGTTTACTCTGCAACCAAAACGTTGTTTACCTCTGAAGGAGCAACAGCTCCCTATGGCCGCCCTAACGTGGCTAAAGCAGTGTGAAAACAAAACTTTGGTATAAGACTTGAACCACAACCTGTCACGCACCATCCAGGGACTCATCAAAGGGATTTATTGTGCTCTCTTCTGCCCAGCCAAACCTGTTTGGCTGCTGAGTAAAGACAGCTCTTCGCATTTTTTATGTGGATGTGACAGCAGGAAACAGCGCTCTCCTACAGCGACATCTTACCGGGCATGACTGCTCTCATTGTAGGCAAGGATGCATAAAGCAGGAGGAAGTTGTAGTTCACCATCTCGATAAACCTGTTGACAAGCCAGCATGCCCTAGAGGAGCCCAGTGCAAATGGAAATGGAGGTCAGAGTTGCTCAGGATGCTCCCCTAACGGTCTGAGTATCAGAAAGCACTGATAGTCACCATGCTACCATGTGGAAGCATCACTTGCTTGAAGTCAGTTATTGATCCTTCATACAACTGCTTCTTGTGTAATTAAGCCTCTAGATAGGATAGGGAAGAAAAATAGCTTAGGAAAAAAGTATCAATAGCTGCAGCTGAGGTTCTGAAGAGTTTTATGGATTCAGGATGCTGGAACAAACACCACGAGCTTCCCTAGTAGAGAAATTACATTCTTACACAAGAAAAAAAAAAAACCCACCTGGGAGTCAGATTATGGTAACTGCCACTTCACATGGAGTTATAAAAGGGAGGAATCCATACACAACATGAGGAAAGACACTGGACCAGGTTGCCCAGAGAAGCTGTGGATGCCCCCTCCCTGGCAGTGTTCAAGCCCAGGTTGGATGGGGCTTTGAGCAACCTGGGCTAGCAGAAGGTATCTCTGCCTGTGGCAGGGGGGTTGGAACTAGATGATCTTTAAGGTCCCTTCCAAACCAAACCATTCTACGATTCTATGAATTTGTACCCTTGAGTTTACCCTTTGGGCATACCATTATAGATAACAAGTTCTGCTGGGGGTATACTGGATACAGCAGCCCATGGCTGAATCCGCTCTCCCAGGAAGGGCAAGGGTGCTCTGCTCTAGCACTAACACACATTTCAGACCCTCCGAGTAAAAGTTCTGGGGTCTCTCTCAGTTTCCCACTACTGTAACTCACTTCTAATAATGAACTTGCACTGCATCATCACCAGGCTGAAAAAGTGTCCATTTCTATCCTAAAAACCCCGTCTCTTCCAGACCAGTAGGCCAGCAGCACTAATAGCTGCCATTAGCTAATAGTGCTTGGACCATCTTTATGGTTCACCTGTGAGTTTGTGCATGACATCGGTACATGACATGAGGAAAGGAGCTCCCTGTACACGAAATTTAAAAAAAAAAAAAAAGTGAAAAAGAAAACAACATTGGAGGGAAGTCAAATACAAGAAATACAAGTGGTTAGATGATACCAAAGTGGCCAATGCAGTTCTCACAATTTTGAAGAACCTGGTGACCCTACGGTTCTTATTTGGCATTACAAAACAGAGAAACTCTGCCACAGGAAAAAAATCTTCAATGCAGTAAGATGTCCTTGGAATAAATGTATGAATAGCTTGATTTGTCCTGATGGATGGATGAATAGACATTGTCATAGTTCACTTCATCTGACAGGACTAACACTCATACAGGGTACAAACTGATTCAGAAAAGAGAAGAGTGCCACATGCTATTACTGTTACATTTGATTGTAATAACTAGGTATTATAAACAGATTTCGGTGCACGGCTGCCTTAAGGAAAGACGTGAAGAGAAACCCAGTGTATCCATACAAATCAAGAATCAAACACTCTCCTGAGCACACTCCTCTCGATAGAAGACTTTGAAGGGTGGGAAGAATCAAGTTAAATCCTGTCCTGCTTTCCCCCTTTTGTCCTCTCCATCCACCCCATCATCTCTTCGCTCGGTGCTCCTGAAAGACTCACTAAAGGCAAGGGAAGGAACTGAAACTGTGCTGCATGTGGCTTCCTGATGTTGAATCCAAACACTCTTACAGCTGTTAATTCCTCTTCTCCTGCCCTGTTTACAGCAGAAATTCTGGTTTTGTTTATCCTGCTGTCACGCAAGACAAGCAAGACTTTAGGATTCCTATATGCTCCAGCCACTTGTTACAGTTTCACTGCCTGGATGTACAGCATGTCGGCATCTCTGAGGAAGGGGAATTTAAATGAGAAGAGGTATCACTGAAGGATTAATGCAACACCATTAACCCTTCTCTTAATACAAAATGTTAAAAAAAAGTAAAATAGACAGTGGTAATACAGAGGCCCAGGTGACATCCTCCATTCCCTCACCCACTGCACAATACAACAGAGGCTGAACAAAACGTTCCCCAAGTCCTGCAGCCGGCAATGCCGGCTCACTGCTGGGAGATTCTCTGGCCAGATCAGGAGAAGTGCCCAGCCTGGCATGCAGAGCCCTGCCCTGTGTCCGAGGCCAGAGGAGTCTGTCCTTGGCCCTACCCAGCACTTGCAGTGCAAGGTGATCCTGGTTGCGTCACTGCTTGTCCCTTTGCCAGCAGCAGAGCAGCCTCCCATGAGGAATGGGGGAAAAAAAGATGAATTTGTTTACGTGTGATCAGTCATGAATATATTTGCTTTTTTTTTCCCCCCCCATGAATGGCTCTTATTTCTTCTTGGGCACTTCCTGACAACGAGAGCAGAGGAGAAGGGAAAAAAGATGTAATCTGGGTGTTAGCAAAGGTCACCCTTTGCAATCAGAAAAGCCCTAAACATCTTCCTTTTCCTTTTTCTTCCTTTTCTCTTCTAAAACAAACAATCAAATGCAATCCACCAGGGAGAGTGATTCATCATAAAATCTCTCTGTCTAATCAGCACGCCCAAGATTTTTGTCTTCTTATAATTACATGGAGCACCGAAGTTTTAAGCAGCACTCCTTTCCAGCGTAAATGAACTGGGCAAAAAATCCCTTGGAGTCCCACAGCCCCTTATCTGACAGGCAGCTTCATTCCCTGGTCACAAAGCAGAAGTTAAAATTGATTTCATTACTGTCAAGGGCAACCAGTCTTATACCAGATTATCACACTTCTTCCCACCTCCTTCTCCTCTCCTCATCCCAGCACTTGTGGGCATAGGCACGTGCGCGCTCGCACACACTTAGCCCAATTTCCTTATCCGTGTGGCATATCACCGGCGGATTTTGACAGCTACACAGGTAGAGGCTGTGAGCTGGGTATCTTTACCAAGAAAAATATTTAGCTGTAGCACGGCAAGCTAGAAGGAGAGGGAATTGGAAGGACATAATGAAGAGAGCGGCAGCAAATGAAAAGATAGAGTGGATAAGTGAAGAAGAAAGAGCCTTTAACAAAAATGCACAACAAATAGAGGAACGCGAAAGATTGTTTCTATGGCAATGTAAGTAAGACTGCAAAACTGCTGTCTGCAAGCAACTGTATTTAAAATGAAACATGAGGTAACTGAGGTAACGGAGTCTGTGTCACTAATGGCAAAGCAATTGAGTCTCCAGCATCCCCCACCCCTTCACCACCAGTTGCAAAGAGGGCACTGCCCCAGATTTCGGCATCGGGAACCTTCTGCAGGGGGCAGTGTCCCCCCCTCAGTGGTCAGGGAGCACTGCTCGGGTGGCAGGGCTGTCTCTCCCTGCCAGCGCACAGCCACGCAACACAGGAGGCCCCGGGGAGCACAGCAGCCCATCCTTGCCGAGAAAAGCCATCCTGCCCTGCTCCCACTTCCCCCCAGCAGCATCCTGGAGGCCCCTGTGGCCCCCAACCACATGGGGGTACTGGGAGTGTTGACACGGTGCTTTCTGCCCTCCTTCCCCATTGACTCCATGCACCGCACAGGACAGGGACAGCCTCTGAGCGGGACCTGGGCTCCTCTCAGGACTAACTGGTGGCCTCCTGGCTGATGACAGATTTTTGACAGGAAGGTGTGAATATGGAGGAGACCTGGAAAAGGGTCAGCTGGACCAAGGAGAGGGAAAGAGCTGCCGTATGCCCTTTCTGAAGCCTTTTGAAGCGCAGACCTTAAGAGGAGGAAGGGGACAGGACAGGGTTTGCCTGCGTTGAACCAGGGACATCATGGGAAGGCAGTGATGCTCGTGGTGGGGTTTCTCAGATAGATGAGGCACTGAGATGGCTGTAGGAACAGACAAGAGTGAGGTCTGGGCTTGGCTTACAGCAGGTCCTACACATGTCATGTAACAGCATCTGTTCCCTCGATACCTTCACTGCAGCACTGGTCTGCAGAGGCAGGCAAGGGAAACAATTCTCCTCACACATAGATCAGGCTCATGGCTTGATACAGCCACTCTGACTTGAGTGCTCCCTTACTGTACAGCTTTTGTCAATCTAAAAAACTGAGCATTTTGGACACACGCTGAATCCCTAATTGAGCCATGTAATGGGGTTTGCTCCTCTATTTCTATTGCTCCTCCCTGTCTCAGCCAGACCACTGCCTGCACCCTGCCTCTGGGGCCAGGGAGCCTTTCTGGAAAGGGGTGGCGTGCCAGGGCAGGCAGGGACAGGCACTCAAGTCAGCCCCGTTAAAGACACGAGCTGCCTCCCCTCTCACGACACTGGTGCCATCAGCTCACCAGTGCCCTGTTGAGCCCTGCCCTTAGCTTGCCTTAGATCTGCGACAAGAGCTTGTTAAGACCTTGAAGCTGTGTCCATATAATATACCGTAAAATAAAACATGTTACTTCGCATGTAGTAAATCAGAATTTTTAGGTCAAATAGACTGAAATAAAAGCTTAAAACAGAGGGAAATTAACTCAAATACATCTACCTGGCTGATGAGCCTGTTCCTAATCTGCTGCAAGGAAGAAGAGATTATTAAAAAAAAAGAAATTGGTGTTTCCTCCACATGACCCTTCTCAGAGACCCTGGCCGCTCTCTCCTGGAGACATACAAGACCTTCCTTTCCAAACCAGGACTTGAATGAGAAGCCATCCAGGTGCTCACCTCCATGGGCTGGGAGGCAGGTGGCCAGCTGCCAGCAGCCCTGGCTCTACCAGCCTGGGAGACCAGCCCCTCTCTCTCACACCCAGCAAGCCATCTGGGTTATACTAGTGTCAGAAGCAACAGGCCAAAGATGACAGGTACACTTCTCTAAATTAAATGTTGCTGAGATTTTCTCAAGTAAAGGGCTCGCAGCAATGTGTAAGATGTAAATTGAAGTGCAAAGAGAGTGCTTCAACACACGTTCTTATCAGTTTTGCTGCTAGATGCCCCTCTTTCAGCTATGTGGCATTTCAGTTCCCTAAACTCTATTATGCCCAATTTATTTCCATTTTCTGAACAGTAAAAGCTGTAACCTAGCACCTCAGGCACTGGGCTGAGGCTTTGGAGAGTTTGGTCTGGCTTGTCACTGCGCATGCATCCATGGCAATGCCTTTATGGAAAAACCAGAGATAATACCTCCATGCTGCAATTAGATCCCGGTTATAAGAGCCTCACATGAGGGCCCATTGAGTCCTAAGAGCTTATGCTGCTACATATATTGCCTTTGAACCAAACTCAGCTTTTTTTTTCCTCAACATAAGACAGCTTCTTTACTCCTAGTGCTCTTATTTGCACTATGCCACTGCCATTTATCAAAATGTAGTTGGCGTCAGCTATATTTCTCTGCTGTCAACCTGAGAAAACAGCAGTGAATGAGGCCCTTTCCCTTTAATTACCCACCTCTGTTCCCCAAAAAAGCTGTATCTGGATATGGTTTCCACTACATTAACCAAGCTGTACAGAGCCTTCCCACTGCAGCCCCTCTCTCCAAGATGTTACATGGACACCACTTAGTTGTTTAATTCTGGTTGTCCCCTTTCTGCTAGTTACAAGAACATGCCCATGACCAGAAACTAATCACGTATGCAAGGAAGTGAAGCCATGCTGGTGCCTGAAACACTCTCAGGATGCGATACCTGCTTTTATTTCTCAGCGATCCAGACTTCATTTCACCCATACTCTTCCCTCCCACCTTAAGGCAAAGCTGCCCTCAGCCTGCTACCAGCATGGGCTGAAAGACACCTTTCCTGTTTACAACAAATGCCCCAAATTCTCTCTTTTCCTCTCCCCTTCAAGTTCAGGGTTTGCTTTGGTGGTTGGGTTTTTTTGTTTGTTTGGTTTTGGTTTTGGTTTTGGTTTTGTTTTTTTTAAAATGGTCCTTCTGGAAGCAGCCTGCCTGACAGCCCTGCTGGCTAAAATCTGCTGTTTATCTACGGAGCAGGAATGGTTTGTGCCACTGAAGCTTTCTTATTCTCATCACCTACATGCTGCTAGTCTGCTTTGAAGAAGTACCTCTGGGGTGAAAGCATACTTCTGTCTCTAAGCTAAATTCAATCCCTGATCTCTTTGCAGAGACTAACAACAAGGGAGGCATTTGGCATGACTGATGGGAGCCAAATGAATAATTCATGGCAGATCATTTATTTTGATGAATTTTAGCCTCTTTTTCTGTTTGCAAATTGTCTGCAAGTAGCTTATGAACATCTCAAATGTATATGGGATTTGAAATTAACTGCTGGATACTTTCCGCAAATAACTCCTAGCCTGTAGATTGCTCACGAACCATTCAGCAGAAGCATTTGAAATTTCAAATTCTAGCCACGTCGGTTAGCTTTGATTGCTCTCATGAGCCAGAGGCTCATCTGCAACACTGGTGTAAACGCAGAGGAACTCCATGGACGGCACTGGGATATTACTCCAAGTTGACTTTGGTGTTACCAGCCTGAGAATCTGCCCGGAAAACATTTCTGTTCTCTAAGCAGGTAGGTAACATTTTAAATCAAGTGTCCTCAGTGACCGGGAGAGGAGAAAGTAAAACAAAATAATTTTATGTTTACATTTATTTTCCATGAATCACAAAATGTTTTGTTCCAGTAACTCTCCCTGCCAGTAAACACCCATACCTTTAACGTGCCTGGCTATCAGTCAGAAACCTGTCATTTCTTACCTGATGCATTCCCATCAGTTACCATGACATTTCTGCTTCTAGAAACCCATTAAATGAGTTTACTAAAGCAAATGCAGGACCAGAGTCATCATCAGGCTGTCTCAGCTCCATGCCACTGTTGCTCCACTGAAGTCAGTGCGGTAAAACTGGTGGGATACAACAGAGGGAAGTAACTTTTGCTTTTTTTTTTAATGACACTCTTTTTAGTAAAGCAGACCAAGAGAGAACTTTAGGTGACAGGATGCTATTTTTGGGGAACAGAAGAGGGATGTCTCCTTGGACTGGATAAATCTGGATATGTGCCCATTTAGTGAACACTGAAGCGATATTTGTCTGAGCCCAGTGGTTCTTGTGCTGAGTTCCCGGTGGCTTTCTAGGACCACCGCATCTATTTTACAGAAGGCCATAAATGGCCAAGCAGCTGGTAGAGCCTGTCAGAGCCTTTCAGGCTATTCGTGTGGAGTACATCTGAACAAACGTCCCAGCAGTGAAAGGCCAAGTCACCGGCCCCCAGACGCACAGTTGTCAGCTAAGCAGGCAGATAAGAGTGTGTCTTTAACTTAAAGCTAAAAATCAGACTGAAAATCCTCTCCGATCAGGTTCTCTGGCTCCAGCAAGACCCCAGCTACTCAAAAGTCAAGAAACACTATTGCAAACATCGAGACATAACCCATCCAAGCTCTGAGTGACAGCTGGATATTGTTTTTCTCCAAACTACTCTGGCTGCAAACAACCCACAGCACAGTGAGGGGAACTCTTCATCAATATGAAGTAGCAGCTGATGCTGCTCCTTCTTTACCTTTGCACACCTCTGCCCCTGAAACCCCCAATATCAGACCTGCTGCCAGCCTCCCAGTGCTTTCCCATTTGCCATGGCCGTGCTTCGCCTGGCCTGCTGCATCATACTTGTTTTCTCACTCCGGTCCTATTGCATCAGAAACTCCGGGATGGAGGAGGAAGCAGGATGACAAACATGATAACCTCTCGCTGCAACACCAACACGGGCGGAGGAAAGTGCCATGCCAGGATCGGGGCAGGTGGCATTTCCTCCGGGCGGAGAGTAAATTGTGTGACGCTCCCAGCCCATCCCGCATTTGTGTCAGCCTTTTGCTGAAATACTTGTAAGCCTGTCATTGCTGAAGTCTTTTTGGCAGCCCAGTCTTAAATATAGACTCTAATCACAACTGCACATGTTGTACAATCAGCCTAAAAACCGATTAACTTTTATATAAGCTTACGTTCAAGGGGCAATTCAAGATGTGGGAGCTGGCACCAGCTCAGGGTCTAAGTCTGTGTCTCTTTGCCATGCATACCATAAAAACAGCGTATGGCATACTTAAAAGAGAATTTCCAACTATATATAATTGGAAATTAAAAGGAAGAACCATGGAACAGCCTTCATAAATTAGGTGGACCATCAGGCTATATTACATACACATATAATCCAATGGAATGAACTACTGTCAAAATGCTTATTTTACTGAAGGGTCTTCACATGTTTTATTATTCAGCAGTTTCAGTTCATCAACAGGGGGTTTTTCATTTCATTTTGAGAAAAGTGCAGGAGGGAAAAATAAAACACTCCAGCTCACATCATTTCTGTGGAAGGAAAGGGATGGTGTGGGAGAAGGAGGTATTTGTCAGTGTACACATCCAAACCCATCACTGAGGTACCCTGTGCGTTCAGTTCAAACACATGACGATAGATGTCCGTAACACAGCTAAAGTCATTCGGGACAGCAATCATACCTCAGAACAGCAGCTGATCTACAGTGAGATCTACAGCTAAAGTCCAGCAAAAAAATTCCCCTCTGGAACTGAAGTCCAGAGAAGTCTACACCTTTTCTTGAAAGATTCAGCACTCACCATGCTGGGAGGCACAGAGTTTGACTTGATGGCCCTTTGATCCCTTCCGGTCCTTTAATTGAGCACCATGAGTTTCTGAGCAACTGGATGTTATTTTCCATGCAATCCTCCCTACAAAAATAAACCCTTTATTGGCCCATAGTCCCTACTGGTCATATTTCATATCCCAAGACCCCAGTGCTTCTCACTGACTGCTGGTGCCCCAAAAGCAAACTGTAAAGCAGCTAGTGTTTGAACAGCTGCCAGGAAGCGCTCCTGCTCGCAGGGCTACCGGCTTGCTTTCCCAGGCAGTGGGTGCTTCATCTTTAAAATCAATCTGATGCATTGGCACAAGCCCAGGGAGTGTTAGTCCATCTGCTGCCTAACTCCCCTGGTTTGGTTGCAGAGGCTTGCCGTCAGCTGTTCAAATCCCTCTTTTTTCCCCTCCAAGGAGTTTCCTTTTTTTCCCCCCTAGCCTCCACCAGGACCCCAATAATCCCCACTTTACTTTCTCTATCTTAATCAGCCTCCAAGAAAGCCACAGAAAGAAGCTTGGGAGCACACAGTGCAATTAACGCTGCTTCTCATGTAGCTGGCATGGCAAGCACCGTACAACAGGGTAGGTGAGGCAGGAGAAGCTCAGGCTTCAGAGACAGTGTTTGGCACAGTCACTCCCCGAGCCGAACACCCTTTTTCTGTGGGGCTAGAGAATAGGATCCTGCTTTCCACACTCTCCTCCCATCTGTTGTGGCCAACAGCAGACTGCAAATCTCTCCTGGTAAGAGACCAGTAGAAGACCCCACCAGTCACCTGCTGCCTGATGGTGGTCTCAGCCAAACTTCCACAGCTTTGGTACTCGTATCAGACGTAACAACTACTGCAACGAGCAAGGAGCTTGGGGACTGTGGGGAAGATAACGCTGCTGGTGGCCACAGCAGCTTGTTCTGTGGCTGCTAGCTGCCAGCCTGAGGGGACATGATTTTCGCAGCCAGTGAGTGCCTGGAGTCCCTCAGGGAGGGGCTTTCCAAGCCTCAACCCTCTGCAAAGGGTGTTAAGCTGAATGACAGATTCACTACTAAGCCTGCCCCAAAAAAGTCTGGAGGGGGATCCCATCCACCACATAACACCTGGCTGAACTCAGGTGTGTGCTAGAGGAACAGGGCTCTGCACCACACTTCACACTCCATCTCCATCCCTACCCTCCTCACCACCTTCTGAAGGCCTCATCTAGGGAGGAGACCCTGTTCCAGACAGATAAGATTTAGGGCTGCTCAATCTCTTGCGTGGAGCCTCAGCTAGCCGCAGGAGCAGGGTGCACCTCATGCATGGCCTGGCTTGCTCCTGCCTGACCCTCTGTAATAGTCCTCTGGGAAGAACAGCAGCCAACCCTTCTCCCCTTGTCAGTGCAGAGCAGAGGTGAATGCCAGCATGGACAGGCACTGACCGTAACCCCACGGGAGACCCACTTGAGGATGGCACTGCTTTCCCTTTAGGGCTTCCCAGGGTCACTGAACACCTCCCCTGGGACAGAAGGAGAGATGGGGTAGGCTTTACCAGCACCCACTTTCTCCATCTCCCCCTTCTCACGCTTGTGGCCACACTGTACGACACAGCGCTTCGGTCCCGACTTGCAGTGCTCCGGCTGCTCCAGCCCTGAACAAAGACGGCCATTCAGTCCAGACCCCGCAGTGGTTTAGTGCTACAGATGAACATCTACCATTGTTGCCAGCACTGTAGCCCAGAGAAATTAAATGCAAATTGTCTTTGTTCCTTAGCACAGACCCCCGATTCTTCAGCTGCAGGAGCCCAACAAACACCCTCTGTGTTCCCCATTTGCTCCCCGCGTATCACCTGCTTGTCAGCTAATACCCGGCTAGGCTGCAGGATTTAGCCCTGGGTGCAGCCTGCTCATGTGCAACAGCATACAGATAATCTTTTAGGTCTGTAGCTAGGCATGTATCTTGTACAGTGGGATGTGTTTCAAAATAAAAACATCAAAGATCAGTCAGTGGGTCAGCAGGAAGCACAGCTAAAACACAGTAGGTTTCCTGCACATAAGGGAAAGGAATCACTGCTTTGAAGCCTGGCCATCCACAACTGGGGCAACAGCAATACCGTGCCTCTAAACCTTGATGCAAGAAATCCTACTTCTCCTGCCATTGTCCCTTGTGTCCAGGAATAAGAGGATAAAGCTGAGCCAATGAAAGTCAGGCTTGAGAGCAAAGAAAAATTTCCATGCCATTAATCTTTAAAGGTAGGAAATAACTTCCCGAGGATACTGAGAAAGCTCCGTTGTTTGGAGTACTTAATCCTATGACAGAAGAAAACAAACAGTGTGAAAAACTTTTTGACAGTACAGGCGACACACCATGTAATTTAATGAGCCTGGTTTGCCAAGACACTTCTAACATACCAGAGGCACCCATCCTGTGAGGCCCCCGAATACACAAATCCCTGGACCCCCCCAGAGCTCCACTATGATCAACTGGATTTCCTGCACAGTGTGAACTCCCGCGTACTGCAGCTCTGTCTCCTTCTTGTGGCTGAATCACAAATACTACTGAGACAGTTCAGTCTCGTGATAACAAAGACGGGCCCCTCAGCTCACAGTTCAGATACTTCATTAGTTGCTACAGCTCAAGAAGACACTGCCTATCTGCCAAGTTGCAGTAGCAGACTGCACACACACTTAGCCTATCACAAAAGTGAGATAAAAATGTATTTGCTTAAATCTTTTTCACTGCGGCTTACATAAATACGCTTTACCTCATGTTTGGTCACAGTGCACTTGCCTGCCTGAGCCTCCAGCTCATAGCAGGTTGTGCTTTTAGGTCCACAAATCCCAGGTTCAAGCCCAGATGATGATGATGCCTAAGGCCATGATGTTATATCAACACAGGACACAAGATCTGCACAGAGCTGACAGCAAGACCAAGGTTTGGAATTTGTAACAGGCTTATCACCATGGTATCTGATCAGCTCTATCCACTACCAGCTATCACGTACCTCTGTAAAGCAACAACATTCAGGTCACCAGCTTTGCAATTTGAAAGCAATGAGGCAGAAAAATCTCTGATTTAGAATAAATGAACCTCCAATTACATAAAATGCATAAAATGAGAAGCTTTATTTAAAACAGCCAAATATGGGTTCCCCCCCGCAACCATTTAGAAATCTTCATCATCTGCACATTAGCTCACGAGCTTCCTCAAACACACGCAGATATTCGCTCTCCCAATGCATTGAGAGAAAACTCCATTTCCATGAGTCAGTTCCTGGTAGAGAGCACAGAGAGCTGGATAGGCCTCTGCCAAGAGGAAATGATTAAAACCACAAATCAGCCAAAACCATATGGCAACAAAACGCTAGGGTTCCCCTCCCTCCCCATAAGGGCAGGGCAGGGTTCTTGCAGATGCTGAAAATCTTTCCTTGGCCCACAAAATGCAGACTAGCCCGTTTGATCAATTCTTAGCTGTGGAAATACCCAACCCAAGACACAAGGAGCAAAAGGATCAACACAGTAGCGTGGCTTCCTGCAGATGGCACGTAAAAGAAAAGCAGTCAGACTGACAAGTGGCAGGGCTTGTGATTTTCATGCTGTTGCAGAAGACCCCTGGAAACTGTTGTCAGCAGAATCAGAGAAAGAGAATGCATTTCAGAAGATGCACATTGAACACGAGAGTTGGAAAAAGCCGAAACATTTAGAGCAGGTGAAGCTGTGCAGTGGTCTGCTACAGAGGCTGCGTCCCCTCCAGCGGTCTTACGCACTACATGCATTTCTCAGACCAGTTCAACATCTCAGAAGCCTAAGAGTTATGGACATAGTTACCACATCTGACTGGGGGAATATTTCACACTCAGTACTGAGCTGCAGCTTTGCTTTTCTTTAACAATCACGATAATAGCCTGCATTTCTGGAACCTGAGGAATGTTGTACAGCAAGCCAAAATTATTTCTGTAGTCACTATGCGAACAGAGGAAGTGCATGAAGGGGTGAAATACTGCAGATGCTGGGATACAGGACTTAGTGAGGAGGATAAGCAGTCTGACAGAGATGACCCTGCCCAGCACAGAGGATTAGAACCTGGGTGAGACAGGTCTAGGTACCCACAAAAGCTGAGCACAAAGCCACCTCAGCCTTTGATCAGTCAAAAAGCAGTGAAGACATTACCTTATACAAAGGCTACAACGCAAAGAGCCCACACTTACCACATCCCAGCTTATGCTGCTGTTGCTAACAGGCCACAGTTGGGTAGGGATCATGGCCAGGGCTAAACACCCTGACATGGAAGAGTAGCACATCCTGTGGGAATCCGAGGCAAGGAAGATGAAACCACCCACACTGTAACACATGCTATGCAGTCTTCAAGACCTGCTTTTCAAAGCTCTGGAAATCCACCACTCCAGCTAACATCTGTCAGCTGCAAGAAATTAGGCTCACTGTGGCATTTCTCACCTGCAGCCTACATTGGCTCCAAAAGAAAAGGAAGAAGGAGCTACCATGGCAGTGTTTTTTTGTTTTAACCTGTCCTATTCCACACTGAAATTCCCATCCCAGATGTCTCTTGTAATAACAAAATAAACACATTCTTAGAGTACTATGAATAAAAACAGCAGGGTAGACCTTGTTTTGAACTGAGTTGCACTGGGAATTTCTACTTTGATGTTTTCCTGCATGCTTTCCACTTGAACATTTCCTACTAGCTTTGAAATAACACCCTGAAACAGACTTGCATCTGAACTTGTGAATGTTTCATTTTAAGATTGTCCCAAAAGGATGGACTCCCAACCCTTTTGGTTCACAAAAAACAGGGTGTTATCGTTGCACCTGAAAGTAATGAAGCCTTAGTGGCTCATCTTCTTCTCATTCACTGAACCAGGTTGAAAGCTCAGTTCTGAGTACAGAGAGGAAACTGCATCACAAGCCCTGCAACCATAAACTTCATTTCATCCCAGTCCAGTTTCACTCTCTCCTTTCTCTCTCTTGCTGCAGAGTCTAATTACAGGGCCTGGTTGTTGTGGGGGACTTCAACTACCCTGATATTTGCTGGGAGGCCTACTCAGCCAGCCATCCTCAGTCCAGGAGGTTCCTCCAGTGCATTCATTGATGATAACTTTCTGATGCAAATGGTGGATGAGCCAACTAGGAGAGGAGCGCTGCTGGATCTTATCCTCACTAACAAGGAGGGTCTGGTTGAAGCGGTGAAGGTTGAGGGCAGCCTTGGTTGTAGCGACCATGAGATGGTAGAGTTCAGGATCTCATGTGGCAGGAACAGAATAGCTAGCAAAATCACAACCCTGGACTTCAGGAGGGCCAACTTTGGCCTTTTCAAGCAATTGCTAGGGGAAATCCCATGGGACAGGGTACTAGAAGGTAAGGGGGCCCAAGATAGTTGGTTAGCATTCAAGGGCTGCTTCTTCCGAGCTCAAGATCAGAGCATCCCAGCAGGCAGGAAGTCAAGGAAGGGTACCAGGAGACCTGCATGGTTAAACAGGGAACTGCTGGGCAACCTCAAGTGGAAGAAGAGAGTGTACAGATCATGGAAGGAGGGGCTGGCCACTTGGGAGGAATATAAGTCTGTTGTCAGAGGATGTAGGGAGGCAACTAGGAAAGCTAAGGCCTCCTTGGAATTAAACCTTGCAAGAGAGGTCAAGGACAACAGAAAGGGCTTCTTCAAATACATTGCAGGTAAAGCCAACACTAGAGGCAATGTAGGCCCACTGACGAATGAGGTGGGGGCCCTGGAGACAGAGGATAAAAAGAAGGCGGAGTTACTGAATGCCTTCTTTGCCTCTGTCTATACCGCTGGAGGCTGTCCTGAGGAGCCCTGGACCCCTGAGGGCCCAGAAGAAGTCAGGATAGAGGAGGAATCTGCCTTGGTTGATGAGGGCTGGGTCAGGGACCAATTAAGCAACCTGGATGTCCATAAATCCATGGGCCCTGATGGGATGCACCCGCGGGTGCTGAGGGAGCTGGCGGAAGTCATTGCTAGGCCACTCTCCATCATCTTTGCTAAGTCGTGGGCAACGGGAGAGGTGCCTGAGGACTGGAGGAAAGCGAATGTCACTCCAGTCTTCAAAAAGGGCAAGAAGGAGGACCCGGGTAACTATAGACCGGTCAGCCTCACCTCCGTCCCCGGAAAGGTGATGGAACAACTTGTCCTTGGTGCTGTCTCTAGGCACATCAAGGATAGGGCGATCATTAGGGGCAGTCAACATGGCTTCACCAAGGGGAAGTCATGCTTAACCAACTTGATAGCCTTTTATGAGGACGTAACCCGGTGGATAGATGATGGTAAAGCTGTGGATGTGGTCTATCTCGATTTCAGTAAAGCGTTTGACACGGTCTCCCACAGCATCCTCGCAACTAAACTGAGGAAGTGTGGTCTGGATGATCGGGTAGTGAGGTGGATTGTGAACTGGCTGAAGGAAAGAAGCCAGAGAGTGGTGGTCAATGGGACAGAGTCCAGTTGGAGGCCTGTGTCTAGCAGAGTCCCTCAAGGGTCGGTACTGGGACCAGTACTATTCAATATATTCATTAATGACTTGTATGAGGGAATAGAGTGCACTGTCAGCAAGTTCGCTGATGACACAAAACTGGGAGGAGTGGCTGACACACCGGAAGGCTGCACAGCCATTCAGAGACACCTAGACAGGCTGGAGAGTTGGGCGGGGAGAAATTTAATGAAATATAACAAGGGCAAGTGTAGAGTCCTGCATCTGGGCAAGAACAACCCCATGTACCAGTACAAGTTGGGGACAGACCTGTTGGAGACCAGCACAGGGGAAAGGGACCTGGGGGTCCTAGTGGACAGCAGGATGACCATGAGCCAGCAGTGTGCCCTTGTGGCCAAGAAGGCCAATGGCATCCTGGGGTGTATTAGAAGGGGTGTGGTCAGCAGGTCGAGAGAGGTTCTCCTCCCCCTCTACTCTGCCCTGGTGAGGCCGCATCTGGAATATTGTGTCCAGTTCTGGGCCCCTCGGTTCAAGAAGGACAGGGAACTGCTAGAGAGAGTCCAGCGCAGAGCCACGAAGATGATTAAGGGAGTGGAACATCTCCCTTATGAGGAGAGGCTGAGGGAGCTGGGTCTCTTTAGCTTAGAGAAGAGGAGACTGAGGGGTGACCTCATTAATGTTTATAAATATGTAAAGGGCAAGTGTCATGAGGACGGAGCCAGGCTCTTCTCAGTGACATCCCTTGACAGGACAAGGGGCAATGGGTGCAAGCTGGAACACAGGAGGTTCCGCATAAATATGAGGAAAAACTTCTTTACGGTGAGGGTGACCGAACACTGGAACAGGCTGCCCAGAGAGGTTGTGGAGTCTCCTTCTCTGGAGACATTCAAAACCCACCTGGATGCGTTTCTGTGTGATATGGTCTAGGCAATCCTGCCCCAGCAGGGGGATTGGACTAGATGATCTTTCGAGGTCCCTTCCAATCCCTAACATTCTGTGATTCTGTGATTCTGTCTGAACAACTCCCATGCTGCCATAAGAAAGAGAATCCATTCTTGTGCTGAAGCCTAAGACAAGGCTTTAAAGCCAAGGCATGTCTGCTTCACCACCAGAGGTATAACTGCAGTGTTTCTGGCTGTGCTTCAGCCAGCTTTAATCACGGCAGTTGTGATGGCAGTACCTGTGGTGTCAGGGTAATACAGGCTAAAGGGAAGACAGCATCCCCACCCAATGCAATTAGCAGCCAGGATTGAAGCCTGACTTTTGAGCTTTAGCACCTGTGGGAAACCAGCTGGGAGCCAGTTTGCCTGCTGGTGCTGTGCGTGCCTCCATCTGCAGCACAGCCACACCACAGGGCAGGGTGGGAGGTTCGGGATGGAGCTGAGCTCCACCCTGAGTGTGCAGGACCACCAGTGCCTGGTGACTGGGGAGGGTGCTGACTCCCTCCCAGTGCACAAGGCGAGGAAGGTGCCAAGGAGCTGTGAACCAGGGGTGGCACCAACAGGTATTTCCCAGTTCAGTGAAAGAACAATGTATCTACCCGGTGGAAGAAGACCAAAATGGATGTGGGAACCCAGACAGAGCTCCCACGGAAGGAGGTGATGGTGCAGGTTGCCGGCTGCAGGGAATGCTACAGCGTCTCTGTGGTGTCAGGGGGCTGTGTGCGCTGTGAGCAAGTAGATGATCTGCTTGGCCGAGCGGCACAGCTGCAAAGCCAGGTTGAAAGGCTTCAAGCCGAAGTAGAAAGGCTTAGGAGCATTCGGGAGGCTGAAATGGAGATAGACTGGTGGAGCCAGGCTCTGCCCTCCCTGCAACAAAAATGGGAGCACCTGCCGGACAGCTCCCAGGATCGAGGGACCCCTGTACTCTGCCCCTCTCAGGTGGAAAACAATAACCTAGAGGAGAAGAGTGAGTGGAGACAAGTCTATGGCCGTGGCAAAAGGCAAGTGCCCTCCTTGCCTACCTTGCCTCCACAGGTGCCTCTGAGCAATAGATATGAAGCCCTAGTGGAATACAGCCGGTCCAATGGGGATGTGGTGGAGAGGCAACCTATATCACAGGTCCCACCACAGTCAGAAAAACCTGACGGGCGTATAGCTACCTCCTCCACAAGGAAGAAGAGAAGAGTTTTAGTGGTTGGAGACTCCTTTCTAAAGGGATCTGAGGGCCCAATATGCAGAGCTGACCCCCATCACAGGGAGGTCTGCAGCCTGCCTGGAGCCCGAATCAGGGATATCACCAGGCAACTCCCCAACCTGGTGAAGGCCACAGACTACTACCCCCTGCTCATCTTCCAGACAGGTGGGGAAGAAGCTGCATCCCGTAGTCTGAGGGGGATGAAGAAAGACTACAAGGCCCTAGGACGGTTGGTGAAAGAGTCTGGGGCGCAAGTTGTTTTCTCCTCCCTCCTTCCATTTTCAGGTGATGATGTGGGATGGAACAGTAGGATTCTCTCTGTTAACGCCTGGCTACGAGACTGGTGCTACAGGCAGGGCTTTGGGTTCTTTGATAATGGCTGGTTTTATAAGGCAACAGGCGTGACAGTGATACATGGGAAAGGTTTATGTCGTAGGGGCAAAAGCGTTCTGGGACAGGAATTAGCAGGGCTCATTCGGCGAGCTTTAAACTAGATTCGAAGGGGGATGGGGTGGTAGCTGGGCTTGCACCACTGGGGCAATGCTCTAGTGTTGAGGTAGACCAGGAGGCCCCCCATCCCCCTGGGGCGAAGTCAGGGGGTGAATCTGGGATGAAATCGGTGTGCCCAGCTCGCTCCCTGAAATGCCTGTACACCAATGCACGCAGCATGGGGAATAAGCAGGAGGAGTTAGAAATCCGTGTTCGGTCGGGGGGCTATGATCTAGTGGCAATTACAGAGACTTGGTGGGACGCCTCGCATGACTGGAATGTGGTCATGGATGGCTATGTCCTGTTCAGGAAAGACAGGCCGCTAAGGAGAGGTGGTGGAGTTGCTCTTTATGTGAGTGAGCAGCTAGAATGTATTGAGTTCTGTCCAGGGGCAGATCAGGAGCGAGTTGGGAGTTTGTGGGTGCGAATTAAGGGGCAGGCTGGCAGGGGTGATACTGTTGTGGGTGTCTATTACAGGCCACCAGATCAGGATGAGGAGGGTGATGAGGCCTTCTACAGGCAGCTGAGAGCAGTCTCGCAATTACAGGGCCTGGTTGTTGTGGGGGATTTCAACTACCCTGATATTTGCTGGGAGGCCTACTCAGCCAGCCATCCTCAGTCCAGGAGGTTCCTCCAGTGCATTGATGATAACTTTCTGATGCAAATGGTGGATGAGCCAACTAGGAGAGGAGCGCTGCTGGATCTGATCCTCACTAACAAGGAGGGTCTGGTTGAAGCGGTGAAGGTTGAGGGCAGCCTTGGTTGTAGCGACCATGAGATGGTAGAGTTCAGGATCTCATGTGGCAGGAACAGAATAGCTAGCAGAATCACAACCCTGAACTTCAGGAGGGCCAACTTTGGCCTTTTCAAGCAATTGCTAGGGGAAATCCCATGGGACAGGGTACTAGAAGGTAAGGGGGCCCAAGATAGTTGGTTAGCGTTCAAGGGCTGCTTCTTCCGAGCTCAAGATCAGAGCATCCCAACAAGTAGGAAGTCAAGGAAGGGGACCAAGAGACCTGCATGGTTGAACAGGGAACTGCTGGGCAAACTCAAGTGGAAGAAGAAGGTGTACAGATCGTGGAAGGAGGGGCTGGCCACTTGGGAGGAATATAAGTCTGTTGTCAGAGGATGTAGGGAGGCAACTAGGAAAGCTAAGGCCTCCTTGGAATTAAACCTTGCAAGAGAGGTCAAGGACAACAGAAAGGGCTTCTTCAAATACATTGCAGGTAAAGCCAACACTAGAGGCAATGTAGGCCCACTGATGAATGAGGTGGGGGTCCTGGAGACAGAGGATAAAAAGAAGGCGGAGTTACTGAATGCCTTCTTTGCCTCTGTCTATACTGTTGGAGGCTGTCCTGAGGAGCCCTGGACCCCTGCGGCCTCAGAAGAAGTCAAGATAGAGGAGGAATCTGTCTTGGTTGATGAGGGCTGGGTCAGGGACCAATTAAGCAACCTGGACGTCCATAAATCCATGGGCCCTGATGGGATGCACCCACGGGTGCTGAGGGAGCTGGCGGAAGTCATTGCTAGGCCACTCTCCATCATCTTTGCTAAGTCGTGGGCAACGGGAGAGGTGCCTGAGGACTGGAGGAAAGCGAATGTCACTCCAGTCTTCAGAAAGGGCAGGAAGGAGGACCCGGGTAACTATAGACCGGTCAGCCTCACCTCCATCCCCGGAAAGGTGATGGAGCAACTTGTCCTTGGTGCTGTCTCTAGGCACATCAAGGATAGGGGGATCATTAGGGGCACTCAGCATGGCTTCACCAAGGGGAAGTCTTGCTCAACCAACTTGATAGCCTTTTATGAGGATGTTACCCGGTGGATAGATGATGGTAAAGCTGTGGATGTGGTCTATCTCGATTTCAGTAAAGCGTTTGACACGGTCTCCCACAGCATCCTTGCAGCTAAACTGGGGAAGTGTGGTCTGGATGATCGGGTAGTGAGGTGGATTGTGAACTGGCTGAAGGAAAGAAGCCAGAGAGTAGTGGTCAGCGGGACAGAGTCCAGTTGGAGGTCTGTGTCTAGCGGAGTTCCGCAAGGGTCGGTTCTGGGACCAGTTCTATTCAATATATTCATTAATGTCTTGGATGAGGGATTAGAGTGCGCTGTCAGCAAGTTCGCTGATGACACAAAACTGGGAGGAGTGGCTGACACACCGGAAGGCTGCGCAGCCATTCAGAGAGACCTGGACAGGCTGGAGAGTTGGGCGGGGAGAAATTTAATGAAATATAACAAGGGCAAGTGTAGAGTCCTGCATCTGGGCAAGAACAACCCCATGTACCAGTACAAGTTGGGGACAGAGCTGTTGGAGACCAGCGTAGGGGAAAGGGACCTGGGGGTCCTAGTGGACAACAGGATGACCATGAGCCAGCAGTGTGCCCTTGTGGCCAAGAAGGCCAATGGCATCCTGGGGTGTATTAGAAGGGGTGTGGTCAGCAGGTCGAGAGAGGTTCTCCTCCCCCTCTACTCTGCCCCGGTGAGGCCGCATCTGGAGTATTGTGTCCAGTTCTGGGCCCCTCAGTTCAAGAAGGACAGGGAACTGCTAGAGAGAGTCCAGCGCAGAGCCACGAAGATGATTAAGGGAGTGGAACATCTCCCTTATGAGGAGAGGCTGAGGGAGCTGGGTCTCTTTAGCTTAGAGAAGAGGAGACTGAGGGGTGACCTCATTAATGTTTATAAACATGTAAAGGGCAAGTGTCACGAGGATGGAGCCAGGCTCTTCTCAGTGACATCCCTTGACAGGACAAGGGGCAATGGGTGCAAGCTGGAGCACAGGAGGTTCCACTTAAATTTGAGGAAAAACTTCTTTACTGTAAGGGTGACTGAACACTGGAACAGGCTGCCCAGAGAGGTTGTGGAGTCTCCTTCTCTGGAGACATTCAAAACCCGCCTGGACGCGTTTCTGTGTGATATGGTCTAGGCAATCCTGCCCCGGCAGGGGGATTGGACTAGATGATCTTTCGAGGTCCCTTCCAATCCCTAACATTCTGTGATTCTGTGATTCTGTGATTCTGTGCCCTGGAACTTCAGGGGCAACTCTGTCAGACTTAGCTGCATCCCTTTCAGGTTCTACCTTGAGTTTCACCAGCCGTGTTTGTCCTGCCTGTGTGCCAAAAACCACTGTCCCACAGCAGGGACCAAAGAGAGCAGAAGTGTGTTAGCTTCTGTGTTAGCTTCTCTGCAACTTGGTATTTTATTTTAAACTGTCCTCCCCAGTGGTTTGGGGTAACGGATCAGGCTCAGAGCTGTAGGGTCTGAAGTGAGACCACAGCTCTGCTCCAGTACTGCTGCTTTGGGGAAGGTAACCTCCAACAGGGTGCAGTGAGATTGATAAGGCCCTACGCTGCTTCAGCTAAACCAGCTGAAGTTCCTCCATCCGAGGGCTGTAAGAAGTGACTGCCAGTGGTGGTGGTGGGCACTGCTCCTATCGCAGCAAATAAACTCCAGTCACTTCTCAGTGCACGTTTGTCTGCCCTGCTCTCTTTGCAGCCTGCAGGCAGTCCGTGGCAAACTCTGCACAGCCAAAGGTGCCAAGGGGAAGAGATGAGTTCCTCTGACAACCAGGCAGGTGGTTAGGAAGGATCCTTCCATTCCTCTGACCCCATCCTGTCACAAATGCTTCTATTGTACGTCAAGGTTTTCTTCAAGATTTCAGACTAGGTTAGCTTTTTCAGTAAAAGAGGATGTGGAAAAACTTCCTGGTCTAACAGAGTTTGAGCGAAGCTGTGGGAGTGTCAACTCCACATTAGCTGAAAGAATTCTTACCAAAAAAAATATATGCTCCATTTGGCAAGCCACTTTCTATCAAAGTGGCACAAGCAGACTACTTGAACTTTAAATTAGGAATTAAGAGATGTAAGAACAGGGCTGATCCTCCATGTTTAATAAAATCTACATTTCAGACTCATAGCATTTATCCTGTATGCGATCAGCTGTAACATTTTACTCCCTTACTGCTGTATGGAGCTCAATAACATAACTATCTGCATCTTAACTGCAAATCTGTGTTGCTGGAGAACAGCTCCTAGCTATGATGGGTTTTTTTTGATACAACCTCCTCCACTACATTAAAGAGCCTTCCCAGTGCCTGGTCTGTTGCCCTGCAGAAGTATTTGCATACCAGAATTGAAAAGCCTCCTCTCAATCTCCTTTCTGAAGGCTACAGTTCGTATATAGTGGCTGGTTTCACTGTTTAAAAAAAAATCTTTGCAAGCTTAACCAAAAAAATATTAATAGATTTTATCATAATTAACTTTATTGGTATTACCCTTGTTGTTTTTCTTGGTGTTGATGTTGGTTTAAAAACACTGCTGAGAAGCTCTATTTAAAGCGTGGCTAGAACACAACTCCTGCCCTGAAGAGCTTAATGTCAAAAATTTGGCTTTGTGGAAGATATGTTGCAACTACCCACAGGTTATTTGGTTCGCTACAGCAGTAACTATATCAAGTTCAATGGACTGTAATGCGATATGCAAGAGGTCTGGCCAGATGATCTAGTACTCCCTCCTGGTCTTAAGCTTGTGAATCTAAATAAACAAGACAGGAAGAAGACAAAGGTGAAATCACTTAGCAAACAGCAGAGCACTGCCTGAGATGCAAATCACTAAATTCACAGTGCAGCATCCCAGCCACTAAGTCACTGAGTCTCAGAGCTTCTTTGGGGGCATATCCTTATTCAGAGAAAACATTTTGTCCTTCCACCAACATTTACTGTGAGAGCAGGAGCAAAACAGCATACGTATGATAACATCCATACACCGTGTATTTGTGTGTGCTTTGAGGGAACAACAGACAACGCCTGAGGGGTAAAGATGAAGAAGGAAAACAAGATTTCATTTGCTTTAGATTACAGTTTTCAACACCTTAAACCCCCTGACATAAGTCTTTCATGATGGTCCTCTACCTCTTGGGTCCTGCAACTTACCCACTGTGAAACACTGCTAGATTATACCAGTTCTTACAAAAACACCTAAGATTTCACAAGCATATGTAAAAGTCAAACTTTCATTTAGGTTTTCTTCACATTGCAACTGCAAGCTATTTTCATGTTCTCCTTTCCTGCAGGTCCCAGTCATCCATGACCTCGGTTTTTTGCATTTGTGTGTGCTAGCATAAACATTGCATTGATGTACAATTACATGTAGGTTAGGGGGGACAGAAGCAACAAAGGCTGCATAGCTGCCAGCTGGGAGTTGCAGGGGTAGGTGGAGTTACACCTAGAATGAAATTGCTCCTCTCCTTTCATAGTGCAGCTTTATTTACCTCAGGCTCTTGTTCTTCTCATCATCCCTGTTCCCTTTCATGTCTTTGCTATTAAAGTTATTAGGAAAATTATTCATTCAATTGCTTGTAGAAGCTGCCCAAAGATAAATACATTCAGCTTAATAAACCTTGTTAGCAGGAAGGAATGCCTAATTAATGTATTAATGATTGTAATGCACTTTGAAGATGAAAAGTGCTGTAAGCTCTAAAGGCACGTTTCTGCCCTCCGAAGTCCCTAGGAATCATGTGCAGAAGCTGATTCTAAACATTACTGGTACTACAGTGTGGCAGGGAAAAAGATGCGCGTACCACAACTACTCCTCAACCCCCTGGATCTGCATGCAGAGGTTAACTCATCTTCCAGATACCGCCTGTGTTAAGACAACACAGCTACATATTCTCCTCCAAAAACACAAACGGAAGGGGCTGCCAGGAGGAGCCATTTAATGCAGTTCATCCACGCTCTGTGGATACACAGCCCAGCTATAATACCGTTACGCTTACCTAGAAAGAACAGACTGAAATGTCACACCTTGGAAGTTAAACACTACCATTTGTTACCACTCACACTAACGGGTTTTCCCTGCTTTTAGTATGCTGAGTCTCCCCTGAAACAAGAGCTGCTGGGACAGTCCCCTTGCTAACAGACAGGATACAACACATCTAGTGGTGCTTTTAGAGAAATAACAGCTTAGGGCAGAAGTGCAGGCAGAAATACCTTGTCAGACAATAATCCCTAGCTATTGCAGTGAAAGGGCCTGTGGGTCAAAGGAGATTTCCAGCTGGTGAAGTTTCCATGGCTCAGGAACAAAAGTATTTCTCCTCTCCTGGTTTGTCCTCATCCACGCAATACAGCACAAGCTGAGAAGTGAAGAACAGATTTGCTTCTTGCTGCAGTAAGAAATCTGCCCTTACAGTAAGGGAAAAGAAGTTGCTGAGAAAGTCTCTTAGATGTCACTGCACAAACAAAATACGAGCTGCCAATAACAGGTTTCTTAGACACACATTTCCTTTGCATGTGGTACCAGGAGGCACATACTCTAGGCTCTCATTATTATGGGCCTAGGTTATGAAAACTTTAGTGAACATATTTTAAAATGTCAGTCTGAAGAAATCAGGTACTAACAGCTCACATTTGCATAGCTGTTTCCTGAAAACACTGAGCAGTCTCAACAAATCCTAGAAAATAAAGTAAAATGCACACTAAAACAATAGCAAGTTTCACATACATCTGATGGAGGACAAAAGGGGCAGAAATTATTCTGCCAGTCTACATATTTTCTGGTTATCACTTGAAATATTGTGAATTAACTGAGTAACGCTGTACCGCTCACCTCTGCAGCATTAAAAAAAAGTAATCTCAGTTCACTGAAGTACCCACAGAGCATTTAACATTCTGCAAACCTCACAAGTCCCCTATGCGGAAGACCCAAGCCTGTGTCAGAGGCCAAAGAAGGTAAGGCCTCGGCAAGCCAAGCACACAGGTGACCTGCAGCAGATGCAGGAACAAACCCAGACTAAAGCCCTGAGCTTTACTCCCAGCCGCGGGTGCCCAGAATCAACTGCACCCCTGTGCCTCGTGACCAGGAGCGAGCAGAAGCCACCTGTACTTGGACAGACCAGCTGTGCTCAAGTGGCGACATTTTTTGCTAGGCTAAAATCAGCATCTGTTTGTTCTCGTGTCTCAAGTGATAAGCGCGGATGGCTGCTTTCCCTTCAGGGGATTACGGGCTGACAATTACTGACTGGATGAAGAGTAATAAATCAGCCTTCCCTCCACGAGTTAATACACTGAGCGATAAAGCTGAGGCTTTGTTTGCGCAGGCCACGTAATTCACCGATGGCAGTAGTTGATCAAATTGTCTTTTATGGATTTGTCTGTTTGTGCTCCAACACGAAAATCTGATTTTTTTGTAACATGGTCATTTACTCTTCCTTTCTTTTCCTGGGATATTAACAAAACCCAAACCCAACAACGCTATTCCCTGAGGTTACTGAAGGGAACTCCCACATGCTGCTCTAAAACTGGCATGAAAAACTAAACACAAATCAATCACTTCTCCCGGCAATGTTGTTTCCTCTCCCACCCCCCGTCTCTCACACCTGGCAGTGCGTTAGGACAACAAGTGCCTGCTCACAGTTCACACTGCTGCACACATGGAGGCCGGCCACCGAAAGGAAAGTACTTAGTACATTGTCTCCTCCCAGCAGGTAAGAACAGGAAAAATATCTTCTTTCTAAGCTAGCAAAATAACTTCTACCACATTACACCATCATCTTTTTTGGCATTGCTATCCACAATAGCAAGATAAATCAAACATCAAGCCCCACCCTCAGATAAGGAGAAAAACCACCTGATTTTCACAGCAGCTACACGAAAACAAAGGATAAATAAAACCAACATGACCTTTGCCGGTCATGACTGTTCTTCTTGCCCATCCTTTCTCTTACTTTATATTTGAGCTAGTTTTGGCACAGCAGACTTGGGCACTGCCGGGGCATGAATAACGAACACCATGCCCAGAGCCATAGGCTGAGCCTGTGACACAACCAGCAGGAACCCGATATCCCAGCCTGCGAGCACTGCCTATGGGAGGTATTTCTGTCAGTGCAGCAGCAGCGAGAGAAGCCCTCGGAAGAGATGCGCTGCATCAACAGTTGGAAATCTGACCAAGAATAACTGTTGCGGAAGCCTGTAAGGACTGTGCTTCTAGGTGCACGTGCACAGAGCTAACGCTCAAGTGAAACGAAGGTCACAATCCTGTCCTTTAGCCCTGAGATGGTGCTTCTTCCAAACCCTTTACCTTCCTGGTGCTCAGAGCTCATAAACTAACCCAGCCTAGGAGAAAGGACTCCAAAACTGTCATTTCAGATAGTGCTTTTGTACCCTTGCAGGATGGCTCCATCGTGTGACAAAAGAGGAACACTGCACCCACATGGGTATGTACTCAGTGAAACAAAGCCTGCTTTCTCAGCAGGTGGTCTTCTGCCAGTGACTTAATTTATTCTAGCTAAAAAAAAAACCCAGAGCAGTTCCTGGACAAAGACCTAGGATTAGCAAGTGAAATACAGCCGTCTTTTTAACCCCTTTGTAACTTCTACACAGAAATGCTGCTTTGTGTTTCAGAACTCTGCTGGTTAGCCTAGTGAAGGACGAGGAGGGCTGTGGGGTAAGTGGCAGTTGCACAGCATATTTGAAATAAACGTTTAATTGTGGTAGGGTTTCAATTTTTCATTCATTCAAGCACTGTGTCCTTTTTATAGCAGGAGTTTGTTATTTCTATCACCCCTGTCCATGTAAGTCAGTTATATGTTTTCATTTCCAAGCCAAGAAGTTAAAATTGATAAAATTTTAAAAGTTAATATGAATGAAATAAAATTGATTATCAACTCAAGTAGTTCACTTCCTTTAAAGTGATGAGTAAAATGTTATTTACTCTGTGGTCTACACTCAGAAGCTTTTGAGCTATGTGTGTGGCTTGCAACCATCTGGCTACATCAGGGGAGCCTTGACACTTACACGCCAGAGTTGCTACCTCACTTCCTTCCTCCCCCGCTCCAAACCTAGCTTTCTGTTTTTCACTCTGTTCTTTCCAGATCCTCTCCCAATGCTCATAACCTTCCTTTGCTTTACTGGCATATTAACTGTCTTCACCCTGGAGCCCTCCTCGCTCTGGTGCCCATCTGGCTGCACCCAGCTCATACAGCTTTCCCTTCTGGGACCTACCAGCACTTCAGTGTCAGCCTGGCGGGGCAGCAGTAACTGCCCTTCCCAATGCCAGCCCACATCAGCTTTTCAGCTTTGAAATAAAATGCAGAAATGGCACAGTAATAAACGGAGTCCAGCTTGGATGGAGTTAACTTGCTTCTTAGCAGCCCATACAGCGCTGTGCTTTGCACTTGCAGCTAGAACAGCGTTGATAACATACCACTGTTGCGGCTCTTCTGAACCGCACTTGCACAGCATCAAAGCTTTCTCTCTAAGCTTCTTGTTCGGGATGTGAGGAAGATCATCTGCAGTCCAAAGGATGAAGTTTAGCCAGCACAGGAGGCTCCACATGGCAAAGATGAAGGAGGTGAGCAGGCACCAGTGTGAGTTGCAGAGGTAGCTGCCACAGGGCCAGGGGCAGGCACCATCCAGGAGCTGCCCATGGGCCAGGGACCTGATGCCACATCCTAGTCACAGTCCCAGTGGAGGTCTGTGGTATGCCAGAAGTGCCCTGCCAGGGCCACAGCCAGCAGGGAAGTGCAGGAGGAGCAGGAAGTGCTTTATGTCAGACAGCAGCTGCCATGCCATGCCATGCCATGCCCCTGCCATGCCATGCCATGCCCCTGCCCTGCCCGCCCCAAAGTCCAGCTGCACGTGCCTCAGCTTCCCCACAGCCCTGCTCACCTCCCTTGTCTGTGCCACTTGGAGTCTCCTGCCTCAGCCAGACTTCATCCTTTGGACCTTCCTATGAGGCAGACAGACCCAGTAAAAGTGGTAAGCCGCATTCCAGTCTTCCTCTGCCCACCCAGTTATCTATAGATTAAAGCAGACAAACACATGAGAGTACTGAGTTCTTACGGCTACCTGCGTGCACATGTGAAGATTGTTTTACCACCCACATCAAAGTTTGGATCTTTAGTCTCTATCATTTTCAAGAAAATAAACTTCTGTAGTTTAGCTAATGAAAGGGAGCTATTTGATAAAGCTTCTTACAGGCTCAAATGTGATTAATTTACCACAGCTTATTAAATTACCATCAGCTGAGCTGCAGTAAGTCCAGGGCTTACTCTTAACCTAGAGCGAATGCAAAGCAACAAGGCCCAGCTTAGACCAAAAAGGTCTCAGATAGGTCTTGGTACTTAGCATTTGTCACAAGCTAAAAATGTACACTGAGAGCGACCGCAGCTCAGATGACTAAGTGTAATTGCTTAATGACAGTAAATCGACCAGAGCTCTAAGTAGTCAGTCTTTTTGATTACCATGAGATCACAGGATAATTCAGTTGGGAAGGAAATTCGATAGGTCAGACTGGATTGCCCAGGGCTGGACTCAAGAGCAAAACTGATCAAGCAAAGAGATACAAACTTTCAAATATTTTACTGTATTTTCACAGTTTTGCACAGTAGCCTACCACACAGCTGTGTAAGTCATAAATTTCTTCAGTAAAAAAATGTAAAATAACAGGGTAAAAAAATAAGCACTTTAACTGCTTTAATTCTGGTTACCATGTAAGCAAGAGCAGGAGTTATAACCCTCACCGGCTTTTACACCAGATTATTGCTTCCACAGAAAAACACTGTGATGTGCCAGAGCCTGACACCTGCTGCCAGACTGCATCGAGCTCCCCAGGGCTCCCAGCGAGTTCACCACAGCCAGCACAGGTGCAGCAGTTCTGCTGTTTATGGCACACAGCAGGACCAGACCTAACAGCACATCCTCCCTCCCCGTTCCCCGTTTCCCCATTATGAAGGCTGGCTGTAGAGAGATAGATGCCATCCATGTTTAGAGGACCCTCTTCAGGGTCCCTCTTACTAGTCATCCCAAACCAAACAGCAACTGACGATCTTCTGAGCACTGCAAGATCAATTCATAACTGATTGCGCAGCATCAGGCAGGATTCATCACGCAGTATACTTTTCCTCTCCATGTCTCTTTGCTTTGTGGTAGTGGTTGTAATCACCATACAGATCCTTAAAGACCTCCCTCACACCTGCTGGTAGCGACGCATTTAAGAACTTGATGTCTCGTTCAATGCAAAGGTCAAGGATGTGATATATCCCTTCTGTGAGATGTTTCTTCACAGCCGGGTGCAAAGTCACCTATGAGCACAACAAAACTGCATTAAACTTGGAGACAAAAAGGCAAGAAAACACCCTTCCCACAGTCAGTGTACATTAAATGCTGACAACATGTTATCCAGTGCACGAGACCATCTGGAACAGCCCATTAGATAAAATCCAAGATTTTGACTTGTGCAATATTTTCCTAATTTTTGCAAACGTGTTTTGCAGAACAAGCATGCCCCTTGCAACAAAATGCACAGGAGCGCTACTATACGCATTGCTGCAGGGGCAAAGACACTGATCATCATGGAATCATATGAAAACTCCTCAGCAGAAAAATTGTAATTAAAAAACCCTAAAATACTTGCCCTGGATTACACATATCAGTAGATTCTGGTATGTCTCATATTAGCTGTATGCTCCTAAGTCTCAGTTTCAAATGAGCACTTCCTTTAGGCTACTCGATCATTTCCACTGGGTAGTCAATCAATTTTAACTTATCACTTAACAACTTGATATTTATCTAACAATTTGTATCTGAGGAGTTCAACGTATAAGCCTTAATAAAAGAAGCTTTCAAAAAGCTCAGGAGATATGCATTTCCTTGATCTGCTTTATCATCAGGAATCGAGTACCTTGCCTGAAGTCATACAGAAAGCTGAAGGAATACATCGAATGACGCAGGACTCTGTGCCCTGCTCCTGCCATTGTAACCCCTGCTCAACCCCTGCTCAACCCCTCAACAAGGAACATCAGTGCTGACTCTGGAGTCCTCTGGTGCTCCAGGCTAACTGAAATTTGTCCTGTGCTCACAAATCACTTGCTAAATACTTCACTGCCTGAGGCGGTGCTGGCCTCTGGCATAATCACATTATTTTTGCCAAAGAACCATGTCTTATCTTTGCTGAATCCCAAAATTAGCTTTATGCCTCCAGACCTAAGCCTCTGCACTCCAGGCCTAATGAAAATTACATAAAAAGCTGTCATTAAAATTCAGACTTCTTTCTTCCTGAGGCAACTAATAAACTTTCCACTAATGAAGTGCACTCCTAATCACTGTGACAGGCTCCTGCTCTCTTTCCGCCCTAAATGTAAAACAGCTAATATATTTCATTAGACCTGCTAACATAGCTGGGAAAAAACATATAGCAGGCATTAAGGCACACAAGCCTTTCTTTGGATCTGTGACCCTGAAGAGTTTGCACGTCCAAAAGGTTGTCATTTTTTCCCCTCTGTCAGTTGATCTATTAGCAGGTTTATAACAGATGTTATTTCTTCCTGCACCATCCACTGAAGTAACAGAACGGTTGAGCATCACAGCTCCCAGTGAATGCACTGGGCTGGCCTCTCCCTTCCCAGGGCAGAGAAATCACTGCAGAGAATGAGGACAGGAAAACCCACTGCTACTGACAAGATGGACCAGATGTCCCACTTGGGATAAGCCGATACCTCAGAGCTGCAGTTAATGGAACTGCATCCCTTACATCACAAATTAATCTGGACCCATGC
Source organism: Nyctibius grandis (assembly GCF_013368605.1). Classification (NCBI taxonomy): domain Eukaryota; kingdom Metazoa; phylum Chordata; class Aves; order Nyctibiiformes; family Nyctibiidae; genus Nyctibius; species Nyctibius grandis. The sequence goes on along the minus strand of NC_090658.1, from coordinate 47,083,309 downwards.
CTTATTTGAGCCATTCTTGCTTTGCAGTGCAGTTTCCTATAAACACCCTCCAATAACACTATGGGAAGCAGAATTAAAGATTTAAACAGCTGCCACTACTGGCTGGCGGTTAATTATGCTTGTGTTTTATGGTCTATACAGTTAGCACAACCAATTTGTCAAGCATTACAGAGCCCTTGATGTGAGACATTAAATGTGTGAAGAGGTACTTCACTATTGCTGCATTAAGCAACAGCTCATAGACAACAAGGGAAAAGCACTGTCAAAAGTATGAAAGAAGCTATAGATGCCACCCACTCCAGCAATGAGTCTTTCTAGATTAACACAAAATAATTCACAAGGATACTTTATTTCCTGGTATAAAGAGGAAGTACTGAAGGAACTGTTACACAACTACTTTAGGAGTGACTGTTTAGGCCAGTAGCTTTCATCAGTTTTAGTTTGCAGACCCTTAAAAGGGTTCCAGTAAGTGTGCAGATGCTCATGTGAAGACTTAAATCTACCAACATGTTTTTCTCAGTTAGCTTTGACGGACCCCCAGGGTCTTCAGATCACAGGCTGAAAGCCACTGATCTGGACTCAGAAGAGATGAATGGTTAAAGGAGTTTTTCTCTCCCTCTGCAGAGCAACATGAAAGATGTGTACGTGCCCTCGTAAGACAGGCATGCTGAGGCCTCCCCTTCCTCCAATATCCATCAGCTCTCACCAGTCTAATGAGCAAATAAATCATCACCTACTTGTGATCTATCTACTCTGTCAGATAGAAAACACCCCTTTGTCACAGCATCTGGTGGCTCACTACACCAATTCCCCCTTCCACGCCCAAAGGTTCCATACATACATTACTGCTCTGTGGTTTCAGCTATCATCCATCACTTTCCACTTCCCAGTGAAAGTATTGCACAAAACTTTCCTAGAAGTCTCATGAGACCTTGTACTCCTGGTAACACTGAGGTAAGTGTCCTTTGAACTTGAAAAGGTCATTTAACAATTCAAGGCAGCCTTTCTGACTTACATTCAGCGATGAACAGATTTCAGAGTTCAGAGATAGTTAAATACAGCAGAAGTAGTCTTAACAGTAATTTGTCCCTAGTATTTGCTGAACTACTATGTTTACTATGTAAACAATAAACAACTTACCAGGAACACTAAATAACATGGCTAAAAACTGACATATCCCATTGTTTTGCTCCCAAACCTTGGAAAAAAAGCCAGGCAGTAAAGGCAGATGAGTTTAAGCTCCATAACAACCTTCATCGTTAGTTACACTGGTTACACCATAATCCTTCAGAAACATAGCACCAGGTAGGATATTTTCGTGGTAAGAGCGCCTAAAAAACAAAGACTAAAATTCCTTTCTGTATTTCAGCCCATGTAGGCCAGAGCCACAAATAATCAATTTGCAGGTACTTGCAATGCAAGCAGCATTCAAACCTTGATGAAATGTAAATCCATCAGGCTGAACAGAATGACAATTTTAACTTAGGTCTGGATGTGAGAAGCTACTGATCTGGCTCTGGCATCCATAATAGCAGGAGTAGTTGTTTTCAGTAAGGATCGGAATGGTATCTTTGGTACAGAAGGAGAATTACTGAAAAACTAACAATTCATAGAATCATAGAATCATAGAATGGTTTGGGTTGGAAGGGACCTTAAAGATCATCTAGTACCAACCCCCCTGCCACAGGCAGCGACACCTTTCCACTAGACCAGGTTGCTCAAAGCCTCGTCCAGTCTGGCCTTAAACGCTGCCAGGGAGGGGGCAGACACAACTTCTCTGGGCAACCTGTTCCAGTGTGTCACCACCCTCACAGTAAAGAATTTCTTCCTAAGATCTAATCTAACCCTACCCTCTTTCAGTTTAAAACCGTTACCCCTCGTTCTGTCACTACTTGCCCTTGTAAAAAGCCCCTCTCCTGCTTTCCTGTAGGCCCCCTTCAGATACTGGAAGGCTGCTAGAAGGTCTCCCCAGAGCCTTCTCTTCTCCAGGCTGAAGAGCCCCAACTCTCTCAGCCTGTCTTCATAGGAGAGGGGCTCCAGCCCTCTGAGTATCTTCGTGGCCCTCCTCTGGACTTGCTCCAACAGCTCCATGTCCTTCTTACGTTGGGGGCCCCAGAGCTGAACGCAGTACTCCAGGTGGGGTCTCATGAGACGGTAGTAAAGGGGCAGAATCACCTCCCTTGACCTGCTGGCCATGCTGCTTTTGATGCAGCCCAGGCCTTCTGGGCTGTAAGCGCACATTGCCAGCTCATGTTGAGCTTCTCATCAACCACCATCCCCAAGTCCTTCTCCTCAGGGCTGCTCTCAATCCATTCTCTGCCCAGCCTGTATTTGTGCTTGGGATTGCCCCGACCTGCATGCAGGACCTTTCACTTGGCCTTGTTGAACTTCATGTGGTTTGCACAGGCCCAGCTCTCAAGCCTGTCAAGGTCCCTCTGGATGGCATCCCTTCCCTCCAGCGTGTCAACTGCACCGCACAGCTTGGAGTCGCCAGCAAACCTGCTGAGGGCACATTCAATCCCACTGTCCATGTCGCCCACAAAGATGCTAAACAGGACCGGTCCCAATACCGACCCCTGAGGAACGCCACTCGTCACTGGTGTCCACTTGGGCATCAAGCCATTGACTGTAACTCTTTGAGTGCGACCATCCAGACAATTCTTTATCCACCACGTGGTCCATCCGTCAAGTCCATGTCTCTCCAATTTAGAGACAAGGATGTCATGTGGGACAGTGTCAAATGCTTTGCACAAGTCCAGGTAGATGACATCAGTTGCTCTTCCCCTATCTACCAGCATTGTAACCCTGTCGTAGAAGGCCACCAAATTTGTCAGGCACGATTTGCCCTTGGTGAAGCCATGTTGGCTGTCAACAATCACCTCCTTGATTTCCGTGTGCCTCAGTATAGTTTCCAGGAGGATCTGCTCCATGATCTTGCCAGGCACAGAGGTGAGACTGACTGGCCTGTAGTTCCCCGGGTCTTCCTTTTTCCCCTTCTTGAAGATGGGGGTTACGTTTCCCCTTTTCCAATCAGTGGGAACTTCACCAGACTGCCACAACTTCTCAAAAATGATGGATAGCGGCTTAGCAACTTCATCCGCCAGTTCCCTCAGGACCCGTGGATGCACCTCATCAGGTCCCATGGACTTGTGCACCTTCAGGTTCCTTAGATGGTCTCAAACCTGATCTTCTCCTACAGTGGGCGGTATTCTCTGGCTTAGTAACATTTCTTCCATTCACTTACTCATTTAGACCAGATTAAAATATATTTTCCAGAAGAATTTTTCTCCATTACTTTGCTAGATGGGGCCCTACCTGCTATCAGTCCTGGACAACTGAGACTAGCTGGGAGAAGAACCTAACTACCACGTGAAGAAGAAGCAACACCCAACATGACAGAAAAGCAAAGCAGTTCTGTAAATAGGCATTGCATTGTTTTGCCTAAAAAAAACCACAGCCCACACCTTTAGAAAGTTTTCATGAGCTGGGTAAGAAAGATTCTCAGGAACTCTTGCTCTAAATAACAGAGTCTGGATCAAACCTGTATCCCCATAAGGCACAGCAACTTCACAGATTTTATAAAACATAACACAGTTGCCTTTGGAACAGGAACTCCAAAGCCAGCACAATACCATGGCACTTTCAAGATGGATAATAACATGTTACCTTCTGCAATTCAGTCACATACTGAGCCACAATGAAAGCAGAAAACACAGTAAAGTCCTCCATTTCTGCAGCGATATAAGTATACATCCGTTCCACCAAGTGTGCACACTTCAGTATAACTTCAAATTCATCTGTGTTGCCTAGAACAGAATGTGAGTTGCAGGTCAGCATTTGAGGATGAAAAACACTAGGAAAAAAACCAAAGAATCACCTAGTCTTCCATGATTCTTGAACTACATGAAGCCAACACCAGCTTGCCCATTTTATCTTCTTTTCTTATCAAGCCAGAGCTGAGAGGCCCCCCATGCCCCCACAACACACCACATACATCTCTTACAATGGTTATTTTGTAAGAGCATGCTGATTCCAACTCCACATGCACTGCAAGGCAAAAAGTATTTGTTATAGATGCTGAAGTGCTAAAAGCAGCAGCTGTAGTCCCTTCCATGATTCAGTCCCAACTAGTGCTGTGGAGGAGAGAACAAAGAAACGGAAAATTACATGCTCTACCTACAGAAAATCAGAAGACATCTCTTAGAGCATAGTAAGAAAGCTTTCCGATGAGATCTCTTATGTGGAATACAGCAGCAGAAGCCACATCACTGGAGATATTTAAAGTGAGACTGGAGAGATCACCTGAGAATTTACTCAGTAGGCAGTGAATGAAGAGAACTAACACAAAAAAGGGAGAAGGGAAATCTAGAAATCACTTTCATGTTATCTGTAATGGAAATGGAACAATCCTGCAAAGATAAATAGCATGTTTTTCAACTTGAGAATGCCACATACCCATAAGTTTCCTGTGACCCTGCCTTATGTAAACATATTGCAGAAGCTAGCAAATTCTAAAAGTTTGGCACCAGTTTAACATACCTTTTCCTCTATCAATGAGCCTGTGTTAGTATATTCCTCCATGATGCATACACACACTTATATTTGCCCGCAGTTCTGGGCTACATATCAGCTGAGATAAATCTGAACATGGCATAAGCTGTAGGACATCAACGAAAAGCTGGGACACAACTAGTTGAAGGCTATGAAGTCAACTTGTCTCAAAAAGTCAACACTATTAATGACAGGGTATTTGTGTCCTGACTGGCATAAAGCACAGGATGATTACCTTAATCGCTGTGAAGATCTTTGACTTGGCTACTTTGACAATGCAAATTCTTTAATAACTTCCAGTAATAAGTCTTTTTTTTTCTTCCTTTTGAGATATTTAACTACACTAATTCCAAATCCTTGACCATACAGATATATCATCCAATCCCAACTGATGCTTCAGATATGTGTAATGTTCTGGCTTTATGCTTAGCATAGAATGGTGAAAATTCAGGTCTGTAGTAAACACAGTTCCAGTCTGAAGAAGCTCCATTTAGTAGGATCAACTTGAGGTTGTAACTCAGGCATATTAGCATGTATCACCAGAGTTCACAGCCACAACGCTTTCAGGCACAGAGGTTCATAGCAAGAGCAGAAATTGGGCACAGCAAGCTTTACCGGCTCCTGTCTACTTGCCAGCCAGTCAGTGAAAAACACCTTATTCACCTAAAGCAGTGCTGCCTGCATGCAGCTCCACCAGAGCCTCAGTTATCTTCATAAGCCCATGATACTACAAAGCACAGCGTCAATTTTACATAAAGGACAGGTAGGGCTAACAGTTTCAACGCCACAGCTAGGTTTTTGAGGACTTTGCTTCTGGTGTCAGACTGCTTTGTTCTGCATTTCCTCTTCTAGAATATACAAAATTACAGTGTGTATACATATAATGCAAAAGTGGAAAAGATATGGTACCTCTGTCTCCTTTCTGACGTCCTTCATGCATGACAGAAACAACCAGACGATGGAAACTGTTCAGAAAAGACGGTGCTGCTTTCAACAGCACCTGCAAAGACATGAAATAAAAACACCTGAGATTATATAGTAAAGGGAGTGGAGAGGGTAAAGGTACACCACCCCATAGTCTGAGGGAAATCAGTTCCTGTGAAGGAAACTATATAGCTTACACAGCTGTCAGGAGCAGAAACTATCTTTTCATTCTGCATCCACACAGTATCTAGCACATGAGAATCCTGGAGCAGGACTGCAGCTCTCGTCATATTCAAATATAAATAACAAGTAAATGTCATATTAGAGTTACTTCATCTCTCCAAAGCAGCATTTGATCTAGTAACCTAATGTATAGGGAATTTGTTCTTGTTGGTAGAGAACTGTGTAGCCAGACAGATTCACAGAATGCAGGGTCCAGTAACACTACAGATCCCTGTGTGAAAACAGCCTGGGTAGACGGTTTTCTACTACAGGGTTTTTGTAAGGCATTTTAGCAATGCATACTGCCTTGCTTTTAGAATTTGCCATTTCCCTATCTTTAACTTTCTTCACTCTCAATTCTGATACAAATGCATGGGGCCCTTTTCCTTTTTTCATCCACCTCTGCTTACATATTTCACATAGGAGTATCTCTAACCCTGTGCAAGTCCTGGCATGTCTTCACTTTCCCGTGCCAGAAGGCTGACAAAAACACCAGGATGGTACAATGTCTGATAGTCACCAACTTCTAACATGTCTAAGCCCTATATTTTCAAAGGACTCCAGAATCTTGATCTCCAGTGAGAATGAGGTCCTAAGGCCTGAGCCACTTCTGCTTCTAGAAGTCAATCGTTAAAAGAGGGAAAGTTTTATTATAATCTAGCATCAGATGTTGATAAGTAATCTGCTGCCAAAGACCAACAACGCAGGCATAAAACTAAGCAGGAGAGCAACTGAAATGATATGATTTTGAGACTCCCAGCCTTTTAAATGACAAGTGGTACAAAGCACTTTCATACTATCAGGACAAATTATTTCAAAACCACTACTAAAAAAAAAACCAGCAACTCTCATCACTGGTCCGTGTTGGTTCTTTCTACCTTTTTCCCCTCCTCCCACCCCCTCACAGATATACCTTCGGATGACACTGCACAATGGAGAAGAGCACTTCATGGATTCCCAGGAAGACACTGCGATAGTCTTCAGTCTTCAGACGATCCAGAGGGACTGTCAGGAGAATACTGAATGCCAAAGACACATGGTGCGGATTCAAGAGAACCCCTTCTCCTTGCCTTAGCAGAGCTGCTACAGTCTCTAGAATAGGTATAACTATGGTGGAAATGAGTGACTGGTCCTGACAGGCCTCTTTGGTTTGCATCTACAAGAAGACAGGAACAGGTAAGGAGGAGTGAGCACATTAGACACCTATCACTAGCATTCACACACCACAGAAACATAATGCTCTGACTTGAGTCAATGGAACTAGGCTGGTGCAAGCTGGACTGGCAGGGAGAGTCCTGCACTTTAGCCATTTTGGTGCATCTGCACCCCAGGCGAGGATGCATATGATGCATTCCAAGCAAGCATTGCTGTGAGTGTGGAATTTTAGCTACTCCCCAGTTCTCTGACACACAGCACCTCTTTGCACTTCCTCGCATGAATGCATTGATACAGTTCTCTCCTTTACAAGCATGCAGAGCTACCAAATAAAGGGCAGAAATTGCATGCTTATGATTCCCAGGCATTGCAGAGCCAACATCTGAGAAATTGTGGTCTAGAGACACCATCACCATGAGAGAAGAAAAACCTACATCACTAGGTTTGTATGCTGTACAAAGGACGGGAAACCTGGGTTTGGTTACTTTCAGTTAAGTTTCCCATTCATTATTCAGTGAATTTATATTATTTTTTCAATATCAGCACTATTTTATTTTTGTTTTGCTGCTGTTGGCTTCTGCTGCAACACATGGCTGAAAGTTACCTTCTCCTTTGGACACGAGGAAATGCAGGAGACTCAGACTCTCTTCCCTGCAGCCTAGCAAGTTTCTCCCAAGCTCCAGATTACATGGTGCAGTCTCAGAAAATTACTGATAATCAGAAATTGATAACCTACACACTGCACTCGGAGGAGGAGATTTACTTGCGAAAGGAGGAGAGAAAGGGTCTAGACAAAAAAGTGCAGGTGAATCTGGTATCGATTTGTCTAGTACCCACAACTTTTTTGTTTCTGTATGCCTCTGTGCATGTTAGATGTAACCACAACAGATTCCAACAAATAAAAGGGATAGGTAATGAAGTTACACTAAAGAGATACTTACAGCTAAAGCTGTGATTATCTGTGGGCTGGCAAACCAGAAAGCTTTCTCTTTGTCTCCACTTAACGGGCAGCTGAGCAACAATTTGGTTAGTGTAACAGCTGACAATACTTCCTGCAGAAAGCAGATTGATGATCAGTCACAGGTACAAGAGGCACTGGCTCCTTTCAAGTACAGAAGAGCTATTTCAAGGGCAGTGGCAGTTTTGAGCATTACCAGAGCCTTGACACATGAAGGTCCTCCACCAACAGATCTCTTTGGAAATTGTGAAGTAAGCAGCAGCTCAACAAAACTCAATATGCTGAGCAGCACTGGCTCAAATGTACTGCATGCCACATTTATTTTAGAATCAAATTACTGTACAAAAAGGCTTACGTGATTTTTAAGAAAGGAAAGCCCTCTCCTTCAACTGCCACTAGATAACAGAGGGAAGCAGAGGGAATACAGAGACACCAGTACACTATAGTTAAGAATGCTGCATTTGGCAGCAGGGTTTTTTTCACTTGCTGGCTGTTATGACAGACTGATTAAAGAAACATATTACAAGCTATACTCAGGTGGCAGGAATTATATGCATAGTACAGGAATTCCAGATACGCTTTCAAAAAGACATATCAAGAATTGATGCAGCATACCCATGTCTATTTCTGACAAATAAGACAGAGCCAGACAAACCCCCAAGTTTAATCCAGGTTTCATTCTCAAGTCACTGAGCTTTCTAGGGAGGATACAGCTGGCTTTTTTGCCCGAAGTGTTCCATACGTTACCACTGCTGCTTAAGCTGCTCTGGAGAAAGGCATAGTATTTAAAAAGCTACTGAGTGGTATCTGATTATTACAGAGTAGAAGTCTTTATAGAGACAAATACCAAAAGCACAGGTGCAGTTTTGGTTTTCCATAAAAATGCCAGCATTTTTAAAAATGCCTTTAACCCTGTTAGGAAGAGCCACAGACAAACAGTGGTTAAACTCACTGACTGCTAGTATCTGCTGTGCAAGAGCTCTGATCAGCAAGGAGAAAAAAAAATTCAGCATGACCTGTAACATCACAGCTGTGCGATTTTTGTTGACAATACATGGAATTAAGACTGCTGAGTCCTTAAACTGGACAGAAAGTTTTTTCCAGTAGGTTTCCATGATTTTTCCACTCTCTCAATTTATATCCAGAACATTTCTCCAAAGCACAGTCACCAAGCCCTTAACCATGTAAATTAATTTGACCTGACCACTGAACATAAACCAGGAAGAAGAAAAAATATTTATCAGATGTCATTCAGCTAACAAATTTTTTTCAAGATACAGAAAACTGAAGGAAGAAGTTGACAATAAACTAAGCTCATGCCTTACTTTAGCCTTCTGGTGCCAAACGTTCTTCATTTCAAGTCCCTGCAGCACCAGTCTCATTATGGTATAGAACTCCTCCGCAGAGCAGTTTCCCAGCAGCTGGACAAGCACTTCTGTCAGCTCCATCTCCATGCTTTGGATCACCTGGGTTGTGACTGCAGGACCTGCATATTCGAGAGACACAAGCATGCCTTAATCAACTCCCAAGTCAGGGACTTCCACAGGTAAGAACAGGGCGAATCAAACCTTAAAACAGCTCTGTAGGTACCTTTTTAACACTCAAATGCAAAGAGGGCCCTATGCTTTCCCTTTACCCACACCCCACCCCCCCCCAGTGCAAAGAATTGCTGTTCTCAGGTATTTCCTACCCTAGGGTTCGCAGAGCAGTCATCACACCAATAAAAAGCCTTCGGTAGTACAGAAATATTACAAAAAAGTGTGCGCATAAGCCAACGGAGTAGGCTAAACAAGCCACAAGGCTTTACTACAAATGCTGGCCCAAGAGCCATCACAAGTCACAAAAGCACTAAGCCGACAAAGTTGAGGTCTCTGCTGATCATAAGTCAACTTCCCACTTACTCAATTATTACTACATAGACAGTCCTGGACTAGCTTGTATCTTAACCTATTCTGAAGGCTTGTTTCTTAGTTCCAAGTATCCACAAGATCTGCGGCAATGCTGAAAGTCGTCTTCAACAGGAATCCGTATTTCATCTTATTTAATACTTGACTTACTCATCAGAAAGTCTTACAGCTTTTTACAGTGATTAATTATGTCTCCAGGCTAAAGCACTTTACCAGTCTTACACTAGCAAAGTGAGGCACAGGACGAGAGAGAGGTCAGCAGAAAAATTACAGCAATTGACACTTCCTCAAGATCCCTAGTTCTCGTGTGAAATCCCTGCTCTCAGTGCCCTTCCTGAACCCCACAACACTGAAGGATCAAAATGCAGGCTAGATACTAAGCCTGTATCTAGGTGTAAGTTCTAGCTCAAACTCAACTGCGCAAATTCAAGACCGGATTTTCCATGGAGAGCTATGCTCTGTTCTTAGCTACCTGTTGCCAAAACAAACATTGACATCATGACTGTAGTTCACTTGAGCAGTAGCCTCCAAAGTGGGGTGTGCACATCCCAAAGTGTGCACAAGACAATCCATTGGGGTGTGGGAATTATAAATAAAATACCTTTAATAAATAAATAAAATGTAAAACCAGTGTTTATTTCACCTTCATCTCATGCTTTTAACTTCTTTTGTGCATGCTTTGTAATGTACATAGTATACTAGAGGAGCAGAACACGCATATAATTTATAAACAAACATATTGGGGGTGCATGCTCAATTTTTTTTTTTTCTGATAAGTGTGCACAGTCAAAAATGTTTGGAGACCACTGCACTAGAGCACGTTAGTATTAAGCTAGACAAATTCAACTGTTCGGAGAAGTCAAAGAGAACAGTTACATCTATGCTGTGTTTAGTTCACCTGGCTTTCAGAATGAGACAATATAAAGGAGCCGTGAGGTCACACAGCTGACAAGAGAGTTTTTTCGTGCTATTTCTAACTCTGGCTCTTTATTTGATGGTGATAAAGGGACTGATCTGCCAATCTCCTACAGACTTTATCAGAATTACAGGTGTTCAGCATCTTTAACAGCTAGGTGACTTTCCTTGTTTTACAACCTCACCTATCAGGTACAAAAAAAAGATGAGTATTTTACTGTAAGGTCCTCAGAGATGCTCAGATGAGACATATCAGATCTGACCTGGTGCACATCAGCTGCTTCAGTCGTGCCTACTATACAAACTACTCGAGTAGGACACTGCACCTTCAGCCCTACATCCAGAAGTATTACCACATCCCTACATCCAGAAGTATTACCACGTTCCAGTTACTGTCAAAATGTTCTACAGGGTTGAGTAACTGAGGACCTCAACTTTATTAAGATGTTTGCATCTTCTAGGAAAAGATCATTACCAAATTAGATGGTGGCTGTGGTCCAGGTACCACAACATTGCCTCCTTGAAAATTTTCCTGTTATCCATTCATAAAAGGATAGCCTACTGCTTTAACACAAGTAAATAGTTACAGACTTTTCAAAAAGCTGTATGTTTTTCTACATGGCTTTTAACGCGCCTCTGCGCTGCAAAATTTTCAAAGGAGTGGAGAGTTTTCATACCAGTGAGAAGCTTTTTTATAGCAAAAACAACCGTGACCGCAGTTTCTTTTCCAGGATACAGCTCTGGCACTGAGCAGAAGACCATTAGGAACTGCAACGCAGACTGAAGGAACTGCAGATTACCTCCTGTGCAAGGCAGCTCTCTCAGTATCTGAGAGTAAAACTTTTGGTACAGTTTAATACGAGGTTGCTCCAAAAACTCACTGGGCTCCTTCTGCCAGCCCTTTCTGACAGCATGGCTTAGATCTGCTTTGAGAAGAGTAGTGACAGATGGTATGAATGCTACAGGCAAAGGTTGGGTTTGGGTGTTACTCTGAAGACCATGTTCAACGGTTCTGACCATCTGCAGAACTACTGGCTCCAACAGGGCAGTCAGTACATTCGCAGACTGCAGCTTCTTTTCTGGCAGCTGCTGAAGGTAGAGTGTGACAACATGACACAGTGTGGTGAATGCCATGAGCAGTAACTGCTCAGCTGCAGAATTCCAGTTTTTCCAGCCTTTGCTTTTGGTTGCACCAATGTCTGGCTTGCAGCTCACCAGGAAAGACATGAACTTTTCCAAGTTGAGCCTCACACTTTGCCTTCTTTCAATAATCATCTGAAGAAAGTTTTCCAAAAAGGCTTGGACTTCCTGGAGATACTGTGCCCAAACAGGAACAGTCAAAACATCAGTGAAGAATTTGCTAGCTGTAAGCTGGGAGCTCATGACAGCCTCAAGAATATCGCTGGCATGAAACACCTTAAAAACAGAGTTGGCATTCCTGCCAGCTTGTAGACACCTCAGGAGCTGGAAGCAGGTACTTAAAAACTTCAGCAATAACAGCTTGCTGCAAGAGACACTAGCCCTGGTATTGGCTAGCAGGGACAGCAGCAGCAGAAAACACCGGGTACAGTCAGAGGGAAGAAGACTGTCTAGTTTCAGAAGAGAAGCAATTTCTAGCAAACCCAAGCAGCTTTCTAGCTGACTTTCTTGTAGGGTGACAGGGCAGCCACTTTTTGCTAACAATACTATACATTGCGCAACTTTCTCCAGTGTTTTCCAAGACAAGCTCAGCTCATCCTTCAGGTTTTTTTCTGATGGTGGTGCTTCCAATGGGTCAACAGGTCCACAAGGAGCCAGGATTTCTTTGTGCCAAGGTATGTTATCTGCAGACAGCTGTTGAAGTGGCAGATCTGCTGAACCCCTGTCAGCAGAGGGCAGCACCCTAGCGAACTGATGAATAAGGCTGGTCAGAAAAGCACAATGCAGGACCTTCATTTCTGGGAGAAAGGAGCTATATATCAAACCAAGAAATATCTTTCCAATGCTGATGGAAGGCTCCTGGTCTGTGGCAGCTTCCTGAGCTTTGGCCAATACTAATGTCTCTAGAAGCACATTTGCAATATATTCTACATCTTTCAGGGAAATATACGGCAACAGGATAGTCAGGTTGGAGATGACAAGGTGCCAGTGGGCTGTGGGGTAGGTGAGATCACTTATCGCACTGATATCTCCATCCCATGGTTCAGATTCTCCCCTGCTCATGCTGGATCTCCCAGACTCCAGGATGAAAGCTGCAGCATGCTGCAAGGCCTGTAGGTCAGCTTTGGTCTGCATTAAAATCATCTTCATTTTCTGAAGCGTGAGCAGTTCTAAGCAATATTTACTAGTGGAGGCAAAATTATTTGCAAGTTCAATGACTTTCTCCCAGCAGCGTTCCTCCACACCGGGGAAGGAAGCTGAAATGCCCCCATGCCTTACAGCAGATGCAGCAACAGCACCAGCCATTTCAGCTGCTGGAGACACATACTTACTGCAGCTAACACCAAACAAAGTGTCTACTTCAATCCAAGTGTAAACAAGGAGGAGACCAGAGTCACTGGCCTTTCTTAGCCAAAGGTCTGACATCTCTTCCTCTCTTCTAGGAGCCTGCAGCAGCTCCATCAGTGGCTGAATTATTCCCTTCTGCATCTTTGCCAGCAGACTCTGAGCGCGAAGGACCACAGGGGAAGGAGTGGCATCATCTAGGCTCCTCATGTTGAACAGAAAAGCGTGCAGCACCGAGCTCACTGACAGCAGCTTCAAGGCCATATCATCAGACCCTTCAACAGCAGGAATGATAAGGGTCTGGCATTTCTCCACAAAGAGACACAAAATGTCCAGAATCTGGTTGGTAGGCAGTTCAAGGAGGCACTCACGAAGCTTTACTGTCAGGCCAGCAGAGAAGACAGGCAGCCTCAGTTCATCAGCAGCTGGCTGGCAAATGACTTTCAGCACCTCCTCAAAGAGCCGTGGGAACTGTCGCAGCTTGGAGTAAGTCTGAAACATGGTGTTGATGAGAGCTTCCTGGGGCTTCTTCGTACGCGGCTCAGAGACCTCAGCATCAATCCAAGCTGAGGCCACTAAGTCATCCAAGTCTGGCTCTACTACAAGGTGGTTTAATGATATTAAGAGTTTGAGACACCTGAACCAAGCAGGGATGGAAGCTTGGGAGTGACCCAGCAACATCTGTGCTAGCTTGCGGTAAAACCCAAACTGTATGTCCTTGTGCCGGATACGGTCACTAGCAACATTATAGATATCACTGCTAAGCACCAAGTTCAGAAGCTGTTCCAAAGCAAGCAGCTCTGTGCTCCAGTCTGCAGGGGAAAGCATATCCTCCCTCACATCCTGCTGCAGGCCAGAGAGTCTGAGACAGCCAAAAAGCCTGCTGAGCATGTGGAAACACACAAGGTGGTTTTCTGCCTTACAGTATTGGTCCAGAAAGAGCTTATATAGCAGGGACACCGAACCAGCCACAACAGCTGCATGGAGGGCAGGTTCACAAAAGCCACTGCCCAGCTTGGTCTGCACTGTGTTTACTGGTAGCAAAAGACTTTTCAAAGCTCCTTTCTTCTTCTCCTGGAGTTCCTGTTCTGGCAGCAGCTCCTCTTTGTAGGATGAGAAAAGCTCAGGCTGGAATAACCCAGCCTGCAGCAAAGTTTCTACTTGGTTTCGGATTTCCCTGCTCAGGTGCTGACGCACATGGTTGTCATCTGCCTGCGTCCAGCTCCTCACAGTCAACAAGTGCCTCAGGAGCAGACATGGCTGAAGCAAGTGACTTGTCACTTGCCCAAACACACGATTTGGGTTGGTTTGCTGCCTCTGGATCAGGAGGTACTGAGCAAAGGTAAGTTGGAGGACGCCAAACACCTGGGAGCCCACAGCATCATCAGAAGCCAGCTGCTGACATGCCAGCTTGGACAGCTTGCTGAGGAGATCAACCAAGAGCTCACACTTTGCTGTGTAAATGATGGAGAGGGAAGGAGTAGAAAGGATGCCACTGGAGCAACTCAGCACTGTGCCAACATTTTGTGGTGGTTTTTGAGAACAGGCCTCTGATAACCTTTCATTTATGACCTGAAGATTTAAAAAAAATAAAACAAAAAACTCACAGTCAATTTTGCACACAAAGATAAAGCTCATCATAATGAACCAACAACACCTTCTGTGAGCTCTGGCTGCAAGAAGGAAGCAACAGGGACCTGCCACCAGCTGCTGCTGAGCCTCTCATATCATGGGTCTCAAACTAGAAGCTCCCCTGGCCAGAACAGTGTCTCTGCATTCGTTTGTACCACAGGATGAGTGAGGAAGCCCTCCTTCAGTATGTGTGCTACCAGCAATAGCATAAGACTACCCATACTTGATCCTAATAATTGATCCTGCAGAAAGAAGGAGTGTCTTGCAAGGTCCCCAAAATTATGTTCCAAATAAGCAACAAACCCCCACACAACACATGTCCTACCTGTGGTACAGGATACTTATTCAGTAAGAATGTCCATGACTAAGTATCATCTTTATATTTTAAAAAGAGTCAGTTTCCTGTGCTGATATCTGGAATTTGAAGGACTGTTCTCTCTCCTCTTTGAGGGATACACAGCTCTAAAGAATTAATGTTTACTTGAACTTTCATTTCCCTTCTTTTTCTCAAACTTTGTGTTGGTTTCCCTATGGTTTCTCCTTTCATTCCCTTTTTATTTTTCCCTTTTCTCACCTCCAGACAATCTTCTCAGCAAACAAATTCAGTAACAATTTACAAACCTGCCTCTATCCCACAGTCAAAAATCTCAGCTGTCTCCTTACATCTTGTAGTAGACAGTTCATCTCCTCGGCTCAAGCCCCACTGGATGAAAACAAGTTCTTAATTTTTTTTCTACCGGATCCTCTACCACCTCTGTCCTTGGTCTTTAGGGTACTCTGGCCTGTACCTCTCACCTTATCTTCAGCCAGACAGGTTTTTACACCCAGACATGTTTAAATTTGGCACACTTTCTGCGTAACATCTCTGAAGCACAGATTTCATCCAACCAACTTCACAACTCAATTTCCACAGGTAAAGACAGTCTTCTCCTGCTACCTTCCAACCAGCTCACAACTAAAAGTGTCATTTTTCCAGCCATTTTGACTGCCTTTGCAGCCACCCACTAATTCTGCAATTTCTGTAACCAGGAAGCTGAATAAAAAGTTACACTTTCTGTTCAGTTCTAAACTGTAACTGAAGTCTCCTCCATTCACTTTCAGCTGAGGCTAAAATAATGATATGAGTAAGATAAATAATGATTCGGCGCCACCACCGTTCAGAGTCATCATAAGAAGCTGCAGGGTCTGCTGACCAGCACATCACAGCGCACAAGTACTCAGGCCAAACACACTGATGGAAAATCTCTCTCTTCCCCTAAGACTTCCAGGCAAAATGGCAATATAACAGTAAATAATATAGAAGAGCAACATATGGAACTGCGCTTTTACTTACTTATTGGAATACTTAAACCAGTTCACTCTCTGATAGTTTGAAGAAGTTAAAGACAGAGAAAAAGATTAATTTTGAGGTTATTATTAAAATGCTCTGCCATTTTCAGCCTTAGTGCTGCAGAAATACAAATTGTATCGCAGAACAGAAATAGAGAAGTTTTTATTAGAGATCCTAAAAGCCATCAGATTAATTATTATATATTTCACGTAACACCCTACACTGTGAGGAAGAGTCATGTACTGTAGAAGATAAACACTGCTATCCAGCATGTTACAAAATATACACAGTTTTAGTTACCTGTGCAATTGAAAAACTGAGACCGATTGTCTTCCCACTCTTTAAGAGATTCTGTAGTCTTCTACTATGGATAACATTATCTAGATATGCCCAGAGTTTCTCAACAACTTCATCCTCCAGGTCAGGTTTCTTATTGTAGTATGAAACCAACGCATGGCTTACCCAATCAAGTAATACCTATTAACAAAAAGGAAAAGAAGCAATCTTTAATAACCCCCACAGGAGAACAAGACAAAAGTAGTACCTCTTCACAATTACAGCACTCGTGCCTTGAGAACTGCTCTACATCCAAGAAGAACAGGCTCTGAGTGAGCAGAGAAGTCCACTCTTGTAGGTTTTAACCAATACCTAAATTCCTAAGAGCTTTCATTACAAATCCAATGTTGGCCCTGTGCTCCCCTGTACCCTCGTAAGACAGCTTTCAGGAGTCAACATCCTAAGGCCCTTTCATCAAGGTATAATTCTGACAGTTGATACTGATTAGCAAACATAGTCTTTTAAATCAAAACCTAAAGAATCAGATGGTTTTCAGTTTCTGACAATTGGTATTCCTTTCACATCCTCTTCTTTGTATGCTTAAATTTACTACCTAGAAATTCAGACCTAGGAATTTAGATGTGTGCAAATGGGAAAAGGTTGAAACTTACTGACTTAAATTACTGATTTCAAAATAAGTTGATTGTGTATGGCTAGGTTTAATATACTAAGTAACTGAAGTAACAGGAACTCAAAACATTGATCTCAGACGGTGCAAACCCTAGAGCCCACAATACTACTAGACTGGAGGAGCAGCACAAGACACCCCTTGCTTGGGGAAACACTGAACAGACCTTCAGGGAACAGGGTCAAAAGAAAAGACCTGAAGGGAGAGGGTGGATTCCAAGCAGAGAACACCCAATCATCTTCCAAGGAGAAGCCCACAAATCCAGAGCACGTTCCTTCCATGTGCACAAATTTAGAGCGCCAACAAACAAGAGTGTAGCTACACTCACTTCTCCCACCCTGAAGTTCTTGTTTGTAACTATGACCAGAAGCATCAGACTTTAGAGCATCCTGTATAAGATATATTAAACAACACTGATGACAGGTCTGAAGACAATGGTTTCTCATCAATCCAGGAGGCAGAACACACACGCTACCCTCTCTATGAGAAACTCTTTCGTCCTGCCCTAATGCAGATCTCTCTGCTGAAGCTACTTGAAAGATGATGTTATGAAAACATCTCATGTAACTACACAGAAATCAAGAGCCACCCACAATTCACCATCGGACATATATTTGCATTACTACCTAGGGTCAAACGCTTAAGCAACTAGATCTGGATTTTACAAATCAGTTCATCCCCAGTATCAATTAATTACTGGAATTTTTTTTTTCTTTCTCCGTTTACCATTAAAGAGTACTTACTTGCTCTTTATTAGGAAGAACGCACTGGTGAGAAATCCACGCAAAACGGGCAAGTTTAAGCTTGTCTTCCCAAGAAGTCTTGGCGCTTTTCAGCTTCAGGTAAATCCCAGAGTAGATCGCGGCCATGGGGACGGCACATGGGCCACCGAAGGCGAAGAGACACGACTGAAAGAAGCACCAAAGAGAAAGCAGTAGGACGGGAAGGTGGCCCCGCAACCACCGCTCAGGGCCTAACCGCCCCCCGCCCGCCTCCCCCTCAGTGGGGCACACCAGGCCCCACGCACCCCGGCTCCCCAAGCCCCACGCACCCCAGTCCTCCCCAGCACTCACCTCTCCCCCACCAGGCCCCACGCACCCAGTCCCCTTCGCCTGCCCCCCTCGCAGGGATCTCACCCCCGCGCCCCCGGCACTGCCCGGCCCTCACCGTCCCGCCGGGCCCACGCCGCACGCTGCGCCCGCCCTCCCCGCTGACCTCTGTCCCCGCCAGGCAGCACCAGCCGATCGCCGATCGCGGGAGGCGGCGCGGGGGGCAGCTCCGCGCCCATTGGCGGCCGGAGGGCGCCTGCGCGCGGGGCCGCCCCAGCCCCGCTCCCCCGCCCCCCCCCGCGCGCGCCCGCCCGCCGCGGCGTGTGTCAGCCAGCCATGGAGCGGCCGCCGCCGCCAGCCGCAGCCGTCCCCCGGGCAGCACCGGCCGCGCCAGCGCCACCACCACCGGCACCCAGGGGAGGCGGCAGCGGCGGCGCGCCCGCCGGCAGCGCCTGGCGCCGCTGGGCGCAGTGACAGCGCCCCCCCGGCCCCGCCGGCCCCCGCCTCCCGCCGCCGCCGCCTGCGATGCTCAGTGAGTGGCGGAGAGCGGGGGCCGGCGCGGGGCTGCGGCCCGAGGCCCGCACGGGGACGAGGTGGGGGAGCGCCGGGGGGGGCGGCGGCGGGAGCGGGCCCCGGGCGTCCCGCCGGGCCGCCTCGTGGCGAAGGCCCGCAGGCCCGGCCCGGCCCGGCCCGGCAGGCGGCTCCCGGGAGGCGGGGGGGGTCCTGGGACACGGGCGCGGCCCTCGGGGGCAGCCCCGTGTGAGGGCAGGGCCGGGCGCTTTCCCTGCGCTCGCAGGTGCCGGGGGGGGCTTTGCTTGTTGTATTTTTTTTTTCTTTGCGAAGTGCGTGTGTGTGACGAACTGCTGCTTCGGGTCGCACCGTTTCTCTTCCCTTTTTTACGTTTTTCTTCTAATTATTCTGATAGGGGAAGACTTTCACTTTCGCGTCCCTTCAGCGAGCGCCCGTCACTGTCCCACTCGTGAGCATCGCCCGGGCGGCAGCGGCCCCGCGATGCGCCTGGGACGGGCGAGGGGCTGCCGGGGCTCCCGGCGTCGCTCCGGGTTCGCTTCGCGGGGCCTCTGGGCGAGCGGCGCTCGGTCCGGCAGCCCCGCTCGGGGGGGGAAGGGTTGGGTGGTACCAGGAGGCTGAAGGCGTAGCAAGGTGGTGTGTCGTGGGCCGGAGTAACGCGTGTCCTGCCCAGGTAGCGCGGGGGAGATCGGGCGGGTGAAACGCGCTGCTTGGCTCTGTCTTTTGGGGGAAAAAAAACCCCAACATTGTGGAATTGGCAAAGCTTAATCCGTGGACTGTGAGCCAAATCTAGGTGCGATGCAAATGGATGCAGGCTCTTCGAAAATCACGGCTCTTCCCATTCTGCCTCTTCGCGTGAACGCCGCTGCTCAGGCAAAAGCCTTCTCCGTAGTTCCTGCTCTCTGCAGCACCTTCCTATTCTGCACCACCAGCACGCCGAGTCTCCATGTCAACCTGTCCTGGTGACTGGCCTGTTTTACTGAATTGCACCTGCTGCATGTGTGAAGTCCCTCGGCTCTAGGTTCACAGTTATCTTCCTATCAGTTTATCCTTATCTCATTTATTTTGAAATTTTGTAAATCTTCGACTAACTTAACATCAAAAAATTAAAGATCAGGTGATTTAGTATTGTTGGTAGACTGCAGATTTCACCTATAGTGCTAAGGGATAAGACATGGTACTTCTCTGTCTACAACTGAGGCCTGAGACACAGATCTCAGTAGAGAATATTCAAAATGTGCTTCTGTGGGTTGTTTTATTGTTTTTTGGGTTTTTTAACATTGCTTGTCCTTGGTTCTTCTCTGATGCTCACAGGTCTTTTCTCAGTCTGCTCGAAGGGAGAGACTGCTGTCACAGTGTCAGGACAGGGATGCAGAGTCTTGAAAAGCAGCGTTTCCAACAGTAGTTTTTCAGCTCTTTTTCGTATGTCCGTACTGGTAATATTTCAAGGCCGTGGAATCTGCCTAAACCTGTACCCAAGATGTAGCATAGGAAGGAAATTAATTTCTTTGGCCCAGTGCTTAGTACACAGCTAACTTCCACCTTTTCTAGGAAAAAAGGAACTTGTGATATGTTCTGTATGATCAGCTTCTCCTCTGGGTTTCTTCACTGTTTTTGGTTCCTCAAAAAAAATTAACCTAATACCCTTTTTTTTTTCCCTTGGTGCTCCAATTTGTGACACTGCAGAAGATGCTGCATTGTAGCTGTGCATGCTCCAATGTGATCTTTCTTCTCTCTTTCCTTATGTATTTTGCTTATCAGTAAAAATAGTTAATGGCATTAGTATTTATTGTTCTCTCTGGCTGTTTGAGAAGAATGAGGCAGCTGGGATTTCCAAACAATTGTTTCAAGCTTTCTGCACGCATGGACAGAGGACGCTATATGCTTCCAGTCTGTTTCATATTTGGGAGATTATCTTCAGTGGTGAGAGCTAGAGTCTTAAAATTGATTAGAGGTTAAAATGGCAGGCTTGTCCTTTTTTGCCTCTAAATTCTGCATCGTTGACCTGTTGTGAACTGGCTCAGCTTGAACCCAACTAAAGGCATTTTGGCAGGCTGTCCTTATGTTTGTTTTATTATATACTCTAATTTTGAGGGCTTGATAAAGAATATTCATAGGAATGTTGCTTTTGCTCTTCTTGCACTTTTCACGAACGCTTTCCCTGCTCCTATGATGTTGCTCTTTGTAATGCCGAGGGTGAAGTATAAAGGCAAAGTGAACGAAGAAACAAAGACCTGGAATGAAGGTAGGGGTGACGGTGTGTCTGATGCCAACGGGTGTTTCTTGTTGAAGATGCATTTCCTTTAAGATAGTTCCTGTTCTGTCACCTCGGAGTAGGGACAGAGATCTCCTTGAGATACTGCTCGTAACACCCGCTACTGTGACTGCCAGGGGGATTATACAGGGTATGTGAAGGGAGCAAGAAACTGTACAGATTGCATAAAGCAGCTGCAAACACCACCTTGCTAATCTCGGCTGAAGGAACTGGGGCTTCCCTGTTACTCCCAAAACTCTGAAAAAGCTTGGACTTGAATCAGCTGCCAGTGACTGCACCTTTCCCAGGCCTTTCTTTCTTGCCACTAAAATGTCCGATCCCGATGTTAGAATTTGAGAGTACTGTGTAGCCTACTGCTTTTTTTGCCTGTGATTTAAAATCTACCATTTTCTCTGTTGGTCATCCGCTTGTTCAGTAGCTTGAAAAGGCTGATCTCAGGGCTCCTCTTGTTTGTCACTGTCATTTCAAAGGGTCCTCTGGAGTTCTGCATCTTTCATGCACTAGTTCTGAGTTTCTCTGATACGTTGTCAGTTTATGAGTAATGATCTGTGCATGCATGCTGTGCCATAATGAATAAGGGTTTTCTCACCAAATCTAACCTAGCGCAAATTGATCCTGTAACTGTCTCAAATATAATTTCTTTTAATTGCAAGGAAGATGAAAAGGAGGTTTGCTTTTAGAGTGGGTGAAGTTGTGGTTGAAACCCATGACTTTAATAGGTCTGTCTGGAAACGCTTTGAAAACTGCACAGCTGTTGATGCCCCTTCCCTACCCTCAACAGTTACTTCACCTGTGAGAACAAATGGAAATCTTTTGAAGGTCTTCCCCAGAGCATATGGGTTTGCAATTCCACGTATCTGTTTAAAGTAGCTTTTGCTGAAACCTTGCATCCCTGTCCGCTTGGAACTCCACAGAGGGCTTATTGTTCTGACAACTGGGATAAGCACTAAAGTGTGCATGAGTATTAGAGAAGGCTCATTTATGATATTTTCAAAGCTGTCATTTTGTTAGAAATAGGGCTCTTAAAAGGGAGAGGAATGGGCATCCTTGTCTGTCTCTCTGAAAAGTCATGTTTTGTTGGATTTAGCTGCTCAAACCAGAAGGCATGTGCCCTTGTAAAATGTACGCAGGTCTTGCGGCAGTGGCGCTGTAAGGTGTAGAACTATCTTGAGGCAGCCTGTACCTATTATTCTGGTAGAATAAAATTGTTGCTTAGTTCTGCTTTATTTAAAGTCTTTTAGGTTATCTGAACATCTGTGTAAAATTGATGGCTATTGCAAAGGATTGGTGGCGGTCAGGGACTGCTCAAATAGCAAGAGAGCTATTGCATTCATCTTACTGAGGTTCTTTTATTACAAGCCAGAGGCTAAAAGCTAGCATCAGGCTCCTTTTGGTTTTGAGATACTACCAAGTGGTGTTTGTGAGGATGGCTTTCAAAGCTTATATAAAGGAAACTTCAAAGGATTTTTTTGAAACTTTTGTAAGAGGGAAGTCTAGATAGATGAGGGCGGGCGAAAAAGGCAGAAGGCTCTGCTTTTGTTTTTAATATCCCTGTTTTTTTTTTTTCTGGGGACTTACCTGACTGAAGCGCCAGAAGTCTGGTTCTAACCTTTAACTTCAGATGATAAGCTATTGCTTCTTGGACTCCTCAAATAGGTAAAATAGGCATGCTGTTTAAAGCATTATGATTCTGAAATTTCCTTCCTGTATGTTAATTTCTCATTCTTTGACTCTTCTGATACCGTTTTGTTGGTTGGTCAAGCAGAGAAGTCAGAAAATGACTGAAGAATACCCAAACTGCTACTGTAAAAAAGCCAGGAGGAGAAACATTCCCTTTTTATGAGTTAATCTTTAATAAAATCAAATACTTCAGCTCACCACTGCAGTTTTAGTACAGAATCCTCAAAAGTAATTTGGATTCCTCAGTGAAATTAGTAAAATTAGGGAGCAAAATATCTTCATGGATCTGGTTCAAAGTGTCTAGTTACGCCTTAGTACTGAGAGGCACATGCCTAAGGTTTTGTTTCCTACTTCAGTAACGAAGTTTTTTGACTTCAGCAATGAAAATACTGAGCCGTTTGTTCTCTGCCAGTCGTAGCATATACCTACCCAGCCCCGTCATCTCTTTCTTTTCTTTTGAGGTCATGAAACGCGTACGCACAGAACAGATTCAGATGGCAGTGTCCTGCTACCTCAAGCGCCGTCAGTATGTGGACTCAGAAGGTCCCCTAAAACAAGGGCTGAGGCTGTGTCAGACTGCTGAAGAGATGGCAGCTAATCTCACAGGTAATCCTATTGTATTTTCCATGCATGCTTCTTTGGAGAGTTGTGACAAGTGTGAGTATGTATATTGGTAACTATGTGAATTTGTCTGCGCGTATGGACAGCTCTCCTTTTGAAATAAATTTCCCAGTGTGAAGCTGGTGTGAGTTACAAACTTCTGAAGAATGAAAATGTGGATGAAAGTGTAACAAGGTGAGATTCATGGTCAGCGAATCAGCAGGCTGAAATACCAGGTCACAGTAGTGGCAAATGCATGTGTTGTATCCCAAAGAACATGAAGTCTGGTGAGTAGTGGTGCTTTGGGACAGAGGTGAGAAGAACCTAGATGATGAATTAAATAGCAGCAGGAAGATCTGTTGTACCTTTGTGCTGCAGGAGAGCTATATCATGTGAAATGGAAGTGATACAGGCTGTTTCTTTCTCTGGCCAAGTCAGCTTTCTGGTTGTGAAAGCACTGCTCTGGCACTTGACACCCCTTCAGTGGATGAGGCAGTTTATTTCCCTGTATGCCCTTTCTTCTCTTTCTTAAAGGCTTCTAAATCCTGCTACACTACCTGCTTTTCAAATCCTGTCTGTGACAGTCTTCATTGTAATAATTATTTTTGTTATAACAAACTACACTACTGCTTGAGCATGTGCAAATATTGAAAGGATGCAAGCAACGTGGAGGTTATAAAGATTAAATTTACTTGTAAAAGTAATAGAAAATACTGGGCTGACCTTTGGGTGAAAATGTAAGGAGGAAATGTTTTCTGATATTGAAACTCCTTAGACTGTGACAGTATCCCAGGCCAAGAGTGGCAGAGACCTTAGTTACTTGTGATACAACTTGATTTGACAAAACATTAGTTGCTGTATAACTCTGGGCTTGTATCCAGATAAGGGTGGATGCCAAAATAGCTCTTTCCACCTCTAGAGTATTTTGCCATAGTTACAATGCAAAGATGAATGACTTGTGGGTAAATGTCCAGGCTGACTCTCTCAAGGGCCTGAAGGAAATTGGGTAATATTTCATTATTAGAAGTGACTTACATCTTCTTAGTACTTTTCATTTCGTTGCTGTTTCAGAGTAACTGTCAGAAGTTTGTTGCAATTCCCTGAAATAATACTGGGGGAGATGGGGAAGGAATGAAACCAAAGTAAAATGCTGAATTGTTTTTGATGGGAGATTTTATGTGAGAGGTCAGTAGAAAGGTCGGTGTTGAAATAGGATTAGAACTTGGGACCAATCCATACCAGGAGGACACAAGTCTATCTGAAGTAAGAGAGATGAATTGGGTTGCAAGCCCTTGCATTCACATATGGCATCATGCAGGAAAAAATGTTTCGGTGAAGAGTGTGAATGAGTGTGTGACTGGGTTTTGTCTTTTTACTAATCTTCCACCAAATGTTATTACTAAATTTCTTACTAGTCTGTATCCTCTTGCCAGTGCAAGGGTTTCATGGCTGGTGATTCAGAACTTAGTCATCAGTTTCATTAGAACTGAAAATGGTCTGCCTTCGTGTATTCAGCTGCTTACTACTTCTTGTCAAACATGCTCATAGTAAGCTGTCTGTGAGTATGCTGCAGTTCCATGAATGACTGTCGAAAAAGAAAAACCCACCTCGTACTTATTCTGACAACAGAGACTGAAAATACTTCCTGCTGCAGTCATCTTAGTTTTGCAAACTAAAAACTGACCAGATTCTAAAGCCTGCATTGCTTTATTTCGGGGAAAGTGATCAAGTTTTTATTTCTGAAGATGTTTTTTCTTGTTCCTTAACAAAACTCACCTTGCTTTTTCTATTCAGCTCTTTTCTTTTGTTTGACTTTTAAATTAACCAGCCTGTATAAATGGGAGAGTTGCTTACTTCTGTCTTCAATTTGTGATTTCTTCTTTCACAGTGAAAAGTGTCCTCTGTTTTTGGTTTTAAATAGTCTTGTTTCTCAGTTTTACCTCAGCATTTCTTTTTTTCCAGACTCTCTTCAGTTCAGCCCTTCTCCTTTGCTTCATATACTTGCTGTATCTGTACAGCTCTGTTTTCACAGAATCGTAGAGCAGCCCAGGTTGGAAGGGACTTCGAAAGATCGTCTAGCCCAACCTTTTGTGGGAAAGGGAGCCCAGATGAGATTATCTAGCACCCTGTCCAATCGCAGGGTAAAATACAGCGCAGAGCTTCCTTGTGACTCTCCTGTATTTCTGTAGAAAACTTGAAGAGTATTTGAGGACAGAATGAGTGACTAAGGAACAGGTTCCTCTAATGTTGCCCATAGTATCCTAACGACACATAGGACTATCTGAAATAATGTAAAATTATACATCATCACACTCATGTAAAAGAGGAATCGGTTGCTGTTAAACAGCATTTGCAGTAGCCCCACCTTTGTTAGCTGGAAGCAATGCTGCTCGTAGCCAGCACACAAGACCAGGAGGGTACTGTCCATATCCCTGAGTTAGGAGCGAGTTCCTTTGACTTTGCTATCAGGTCACATGGCTGGCTGCAATTACTGGAAGTGAAGTTAAGGAGCAGATGTTTCCAATAAATGTTCTTATGACTACTGGGGAAGGTGGAAAAGAAACTATGGTAGATTTCTTAATGTATGAGAAGGATGTGGCCAGTGTTTTATTTCCACCAGAAGAAAAATATGCCTGAAAATTTACTCTTGTTTTGGAATCAGTTGAGCTCTTGATCCTTTTTGCAGTTTTGGTTGGTGTAAAGTTTTGGGAAGGAAAAGAATTAGAATTTGAACTTGTTATAACTGACTGGTATGTAGGGTTTGTTTACCATTTGCTTGATGGGAACAAGCTCTAGCATCACTGCTGAAAGAGTAGGGCATAATGATTGCCCAGTGAGACTGTTCCAGGACAGGTAGCCAAATATGATGTTCCTTTTCTGAAGCATGCAGTACATCTTAATTTTGGAATTAAGTTGCTCATGCAGAGAAAGTTGAATAGGTGGCATGGAGGGAGCACTTCATAAAGCCAAGGCCAGTAAGTAGTGCTTGCATGGCACGAGCAAGTCATTCCCATTCCTACTGAAATGAGGCAACCAGAACTCTGGGAAGAGTTGACCCTTGTATGTAACCCCGTGGCACAGCATAAAAGACAGACCTTCATATTTCTGTTTTTCTTTGCTTTTACAATGAGTGGTATGGGTGACATTGAAAACTGTCACTAAGCATTTTTGAGTTACTACATGTGCATGCATGCAATTTACTTTCTCATGCTGAATATTGATTATATTAAATTTTAAGTCCAAATAGCAGAGTTGTCTTACTTTAGCTGTTAAGTAATACAAACATGTGAGCCTGGAGTTCTTACCAGCTGTGAGTTTCTGAAGCAGCCAGGCTGTAGAAAGCACAGTGTATCTGTACATTTTCACCAGGTTATATTTGTTTATTTCTAAACTGATTTGAGAGAAAATAGGGTGTTGGTGCTGGAATCTGTTTTTGTTTTTTCCCATGAGGGGATGATAAGCACAGGGCAGCTCTCTTGTTTACAAAGCTGAATTCAGTGTGCTCCGGAGAGCTGGTAAACATACCTCCTGTATTTCCGTAAGCTGCAGGAAGATAGACCTGTGTCTTACCAGAGAGAGAGAGGGGAGAATGGCGACAGGCTGCCTGTACGCCATGTGCTGATCTTTTTCTAATTAGAAGCATTGAGATGAGCTGGAAGCTGGCCTATCTCTCTTTAGCATGTGAACATTTGATGATGTTGTTTATAGACTTCCAGGGCTGTCAGAGTTGTGCCTCTGTGCGTGAGCCAAATGCTGGATCAAAAAGCAATCAATCGGGAGTAGGAAGGCAAAGAGAGAGGATGGAAGCCAGTGAGGGGGTAGAGGAGACTGAAAGAAGTTGAAGGAGTTCAAAGTGAGAGTAATGAAAATAGGTTTGGTGGAGGAATAGTTATGAATTGAAAAAATTAGGAGAGGAAAACGTGAAACTCCTTGCCCTTTTGTGCTCTTCTTAGAAGAGCAGATGAATAAACATATTAGTTATAATTTTGTAATTTGTGTTTCTAATCACTGGTATTTGTATATGCTTAGGGTATGTTGGTGGTTGTCTATAAACTTGCACAAAGTCTCCTGTCGGATTCTGAGAGGCTAGCAGAAGAGCAGAGATTTGGTGCCAGAGAAGAAGCCAGTTCCCTTTCTAAATAGTTCAGAACCATAGAATCATAGAATGGTTTCGGTTGGAAGGAACCTTAAAGATCATCTAGTTCCAACCCCCCTGCCACAGGCAGCGACACCTTTCCACTAGACCAGGTTGCTCAAAGCCTCGTCCAGTCTGGCCTCAAACACTTCCAGGGAGGGGGCAGCCACAGCTTCTCTGGGCAACCTGTTCCAGTGTCTCACTACCCTCACAGTAAAGAATTTCTTCCTAAGATCTAAACTAACTCTACCCTCTTTCAGTTTAAAACTGTTACCCCTTGTCCTATCACTACATGCCCTTGTAAAAAGCCCCTCTCCCGCTTTCCTGTAGGCCCCCTTCAGATACTGGAAGGCTGCTATAAGGTCTCCCCAGAGCCTTCTCTTCTCCAGGCTGAAGAGCCCCAACTCTCTCAGCCTGTCTTCATAGGAGAGGTGCTCCAGCCCTCTGATCATCTTTGTCGCCCTCCTCTGGACTCGCTCCAACAGCTCCATGTCCTTCTTACGTTGGGGGCCCCAGAGCTGGACACAGTACTCCAGGTGGGGTCTTACGAGAGCGGAGTAGAGGGGCAGAATCACCTCCCTCGACCTGCTGGCCATACTTCTTTTGATGCAGCCCAGGATACGGTTGGCCTTCTGGGCTGCAAGCCCACATTGCCGGTTCATGTTGAGCTTCTCATCAACCATCACCCCCAAGTCCTTCTCCTCAGGGCTGCTCTCAATCCATTCTCCGCCCAGCCTGTATTTGTGCTTGGGATTGCCCCGACCCACATGCGGGACCTTGCACTTGCCCTTGTTAAACTTCATGCAGTTCGCACAGGCCCAGCTCTCAAGCCTGTCCAGGTCCCTCTGGATAGCATCCCTTCCCTCCAGCGTGTCGACCGCACCGCACAGCTTGGTGTTGTCGGCAAACTTGCTGAGGGCGCACATTCAATCCCACTGTCCATGTCGCCGACAAAGATGTTAAACAGGACTGGTCCCAATACCGACCCCTGAGGAACACCACTCGTCACTGGTGTCCACTTGGACATGGAGCCGTTGACCGTAACTCTTTGAGTGTGACCATCCAGACAATTCCTTATCCACCGAGTGGTCCATCTGTCAAGTCCATGTCTCTCCAATTTAGAGACAAGGATGTCGCGTGGGACAGTGTCAAATGCTTTGCACAAGTCCAGGTAGATGACATCACCAATGCTGTAAGAACCACTTTTAGTAGAGTTGATACTGGTTCTGAAAATCAGTTTAACACCATCTCAGGAGTTGGTAACAAGTAGGTTTGTGGTCAGATACCAGCTGCTGTTTAACCTAAACTCCTCAGGGAGGAGGACACATTTTGATTAAAAACTGCTACATGTTTGCTTAGAGATTCATCGTGTTTTCACCACCACCTCTAGGAGACCAGTAAATTATAATGATTATCATTTGTTGTAAATGACAATGACTGGGAGAAGGAATTTGAGACTTTGAGGTAGTGTCACTGCAGACCTTCTGTCCACAATGGTTAGTGGGTCCTGCTGAAAAATAAACTTTGTTTTGGAGGAAGTTGCAGATTGCTTTCCTAATCTTTTCTGAGTGCAAAGTAGTAAAACCACTGAGCATCTTGTAAAACTGCTAAGGGAACTGTGACGGTGTTACTCTGAATTTCTTGGGAACTTAAGGTTGTATTTGAAAACTTACAAATGTATTGTGGGGGGAGCAGGTGAGTTGCTGAGATTTTTAAGGGGTTTTTTTTTTAAGCCTTCAGTATACTTTCTCGTTCCTGATCTGTCTAGGTTGTTAATGCCATGTTTAGACGCTTTGGACTATGTCATCACTGGATGGTTTGAAAGATGCAATGTCATCTTGGTGGCTGCATTACCCTGGATTTTATGAGAAGCTTTGTTTCCAGGCACACATGCAAAACTCCTTAAATCCCTATGTAATTTTTACTTAATTTTATTTCGCAGTCCAATCTGAATCTGGTTGTGCCAACGTTGTGTCTGCAGCTCCCTGCCTGGCAGAGCCACAGCAATATGAAGTACAATTTGGACGATTACGCAATTTTCTCACAGGTAAATATGAGGAAGCAAGGAAGAGGAGTAAAGGACAATACAATAAAATTTAAAATCATGTCTCTAATGATCTTTTGATTTCTAGTTTTGAGATTTCAGTTACTACAGTTAAAAATATTTCATTTTTCTTTTTTGTTGTTGTCTGAGTGCTGGGTACCTTTTGGCTTTTGTAGATAGCTGACTGCCCTTCCTTGTTCAAGCGTTTGGCCTTTGTAGATCTTCTAGACAGCAGCGTACGTATACAGGACAAGAAGGAAGATTAGAGTGTTTTATGTGAAAGGCAGGTAACTTAGAAATGAGTGTAGTTCTTTGCTGTCTTCTAGTTTAGGGGTTTTAATTTTATTCATAATTGGCTTCTTTTTATGATGGCCTAGATTTTTAAGGGAGAATTTGGTCCCTTAAATTTATCTGTACTGGCTTTGAGACTGGAGGTGTATGACAGAAAGGAAAAAAATTCTCACTCTATAGTGTGATGCAAAAGACAATCATGATTGTTTTTTAATAGTTTTTTAATAATTAAAAAAAGGTACTCCTGGGAATGTCCTTATTTCTTCTATGAGTCCTAAATGTGGGAAGAAGAAAGATATGATTTTTAGAAAATAGTACCAAGGAAAGTAAGGTTGCCACTCCTTCCGCCTTTGAGCACATCTACAATTGTCCAGTGTAGGGATTTGATCCCAGTGTGCATAACACTACGATTAATATTCCTGATAGTTGTTGAAGGTGAAAGGGAAGGAGGCAGACAGAAAGGCAGAGGCAGAAAATAGTGAAGTCTTAGCCTTGCCACCTAGAGCAGTTCAACACCATTGCACTTTAGTATCAGAGGAAAATCCTTACAGTTTAATAGATTTTTGAGAAGTATGGTTACTCTGTTCAGTGGCTAAATATCACTTGGGGAAGTGCTAGGCATGGTTTGGGTGTTCAGGCCACTGTTTTCATCTTTTTTTGTCCCTCTTGCTCAGTTTTGATTTTTTACACACGTGAACTGCTACTGTTTCTGCAAGGGAGTAACTTGCCAGCGACAAGGCACAGCAGGACACTTCCCATTTCTGTGATACTTGCTCCCAGGGGCACTGAGGAGTGGGCAGGGGACTAGGATGACTGAATAATTTAGGAATTACTCTAGAAGTCTCTAGTTCAACCAGCTGCTCAAAGCAGGGCAAGATTGGAGTTTGGTCAGGTTGCTCAGGACCTTGTCCAGCCGGGTTTTGAAAATCAAAAAGTATGAAGATTGCTCTGCACCTCCAGGCCCCAGCTGCAGGGCTGAGTGATTTGGTGAGAATTTCCCTTGCGGCAGCTTGCCTGTTGTCCTTTCACTGAGCACCTCTGAGAAGAGGCTGGCTCCTTTTCCTCCGTAATGTCCCACTGGGTACTGAAGGCAGCAGTTGGATACCCCCTTATTGTTCTCCAGGACAGACAGACACAGCTCCCATAACCTCTCTTCGTATGTTCCTGGGGAACATTTTCTTCGTTCCTGTTTCTGCCAACTTCCCATCTCTTCCCTTTTTCCCCCACTGCACAGTGAGGTCCTTTCCCTTGTTGCATTTCTGGACTAGAGCACCTGCAGAGAAAAGAGCACTTGCTGGCTCCTTAGGGCTTTCACTACATACAGACCACTGGTTTCACTGGCTTTGGCCCAGTTTCAGTGGGACAGAAAAAAGAATGATGCCTAAATATGCAAATACGTATGGATACACTGCACACCACACACACTCTGTAGTTACTCACATAGAAATGGGAGAGAGGCACAGTATGGACCAGAGAAAGTGTGAAAGAGTGCTCAACAGGAGAAGAAAAATAACCTGATGGAAAGGGGAAATAAAGAATATGCATTGGTGAGTGGCAGGAGGAAAGAACAAATTGAAAAGAAGCAATGCTGTTTGAGGATCAGCAATGCCTGTTTTGTTCCAGTAATTTGGACCATTTGGTCCTCCAGTAACTCATTGTGCCCTGTATGCTGCCATAGTGTTCTGTGGCAGGGCTCTGCTCCTTACAGCTCCCTGCAGCTGGCTGAACATGGGAGGGAAACAGCCCTAAGAAGCTGGTGAAGGAGGGGTGGAGCTGTTGCACCGATTAGTCTCTGCAAGGTACAGCACAGCCTAATCGGGAGTTGGTTACACTGTGTGCTAGGAACTACTGCTGGGATTTGCCTTTGCAGAGGGAGGTTGGGGGAGGACAGAGAGAGAGAGAGAGAGAGAAAGCGTGCACATGAGCAGGCACAGAAATGAAACGAGCACAGCATATTGCAGTACATTTTGGAAACTGTAGCTCCCTTTCCCCTGGAGACAAATCAGTTCCATCCGAAGCTAAAGTCCATTTATTGCAATAAACAGAGGGCATAGTTTTTCTTTTTAAATACATAGGGGAAAAATTCAGCTGTCATGTAGTTTGAGGTGGTATTTTAATAGCTGGCCCACACCTAAAAAGGGTTTTGAAATCTCTGGATTTTGTTCTGGCAGCATACCTCACTGACTTGAAAATCTCTCTTCGGACCTGTTACAGGTACTATGTGTCCCCTTTAGGTGACAGGTTCGCTTAGGTGCACCAACAGAAGTCTCCTCTCGCTTGCTCTCTGATGCCACTGTCAAGGCTTTTTGCAGCAATTGTCCTTGCTCTGTTTTATTCCCAGTAGAAAGTGGATTGAGAAATCATTCAAAGTTTGTTGCTGTTTTTGATATAGATTCAGATTCTCAGCACAGCCATGAAGTGATGCCTCTTCTGTATCCCCTCTTCGTCTACCTCCATCTGAACATGGTCCAGAATGGCCTAAAAAGCACAGTGGACAGTTTTTACAGCCGCTTCCATGGCATGTTCTTGCAGAATGCCAGCCAGAAGGATATCATTGAGCAGTTGCAGACTACCATGACTATTCAAGATATCCTGTCCAACTTGAAGCTCCGGGCTTTTCTGGACAACAAGTACGTCATCCGCCTTCAAGAGGACAGCTACAACTATCTTCTTCGCTACCTCCAAAGTGACAACAACAACGCCCTGTGCAAAGTCCTGACCTTGCACATTCACCTGGATGTGCAGCCCGCCAAGAGGACTGACTACCAGCTCTATGCTGGTGGGAGCTCCTCGCGCAACGAGAGCAACGGCCTGGAACCCAGCGACGTGCCGGCTTCCATTCTGCAGAATGAGGCAGCGCTGGATTTACTGCAGGACAGCATTAAACGTGTCAAGGATGGGCCCCCTTCCTTAACGACCATCTGTTTCTATGCCTTCTATAACACGGAGCAGTTGCTGAACACTGCAGAGATTTCACCAAATAGCAAGCTGCTCGCTGCTGGGTTTGATAATTCGTGTGTGAAGCTGTGGAGCCTGCGTTCCAGAAAGCTAAAATCTGAGCCTCACCTCGTTGATGTGTCCCGCATCCGCCTGGCTTGTGACATCCTGGATGAGGAGGTCTGGATACCCTTTTTTTTCCCCCGTACCCTTTCTGACGAGGTATTTTGGGCATGCATTGTGGAGTATTCACTAATGTCTTAGGGGACTGTGAGACCCTTCCACAACCTGTCTGCCTTGACGCACAAATTTTATAGCCTGCTCTTGTCCTTCTTCTTTCCTGCAGTGGTTGTAAATACTGCACTGAGGTGCAGTGAGTTTGTGCTTGGGTCATATAGTTTGTTAGTCCTAGGTGCTGATCTCCCTCCTCCAGCTGTCCTTGAACAGATGACAGTACACAGGCAGCCCAGTAAGGACAAGGTGGCTAGAGAAGGCTCCCTTCCTTGAGGAGCCTGGAGCCTTCTTATGGATGGGAAGATGAAACAAGGAGATGCGGGCAGTAAAAACACACTGTGGTGAATGAAAAATAGAAGGAAAGTGGCTCAGAACAACCAGTCAGAACAGTAGAGAGAAGGGGAGAGATGCAGGAACAGGAAAATGAAGGCAAAGTAAGGAAAGAGCCAAAGGAGGCTGGTCTGAGGCCTCAGGAAGAAGGAGGAATGCCTAAATGCAAAACTGTATTTAAGGAATCACCTTAACCAGAGGTGAAGAGTTAGCATGGAAAAATTACGCAAAATGTCTCTGTTAAGGAATCTGCAGTGTAGAAACTTCAGAGGCTTCCCACTCCGAAGTGCTGGAGACAAGGACGTGGATGTGTGTGCCTTCACATGCCAGGCTAGATAGCATCTTCAAGTTTACTCTTTTTTTGCCTTCTAGTCACGCCCTTCCTCCCCTCTCTGCCACAGCTGCCCACGTAGCATCTTATATCTGGTTAGAGATCAGAATTTGTGACTCTTCCTTTGTTTAATCACTCCCCTCTTGAAGGGAAAAAAAAAAAAAAAAAAAGCAAGCCTCATTTGTTCTTGTGTTGAGCATTTAGCAGGAGAAACATCCTTTTTTCCACTGTTTTCTTGTCATAAAAAATACCTAGTGGCAGGGTTCTGTTTATTTTGGAAGAGTGCAGATTGCTTGCTGTACGCAGAGATCTATGGTTAGGGATTGCTTTGTTAGTCAGCTTGAGAACTAGAGGCAGGCATCCAGGTGAGATAGCACAGCAGCATGCTCACTGCTTCCCAGGTTAACCCTTTCTGCAGAGTGAGCAGATAAGTGGGTCAGACTAGCCCAAGATGGAGCTATGGACTTTGTTATAACTGCAGGAGTTCATAGGACACATGACTGTGTGTATTGCCTGTCATGGAAACCAAATGTCAATAATCTGTGACAGAGGAGAATTTCTCTGGTAAATCAGCAGGTCACCTCCTTTGGCTCCAGACTATAGAAAAGTGAGATATTGCCAGGTTATCAAGAGTGTGTATTAGCTTTTTCTGGCACGTAGGCAAATACTTGCATATCATACGTGTATTATGAAATGGCTGCGGAAGCTTGAGTACACATGGCTCTCGTTGGCTATTTAATATTTTGTGTATCCTGGAGCCCTTGGTGAAAATACACAGGCACCTGCAGGGTCACAGGTGGGAACAGACCAGCCACCCACTTGGGTGCCACGGGAGTGGAAGCCACAGATGCCAAGACAGACCAAACAAGATCACCCTAACCAGGCTGCAGTCATCAGTAATGCAGTTCGGTGTGAACAGGGGCTGTGTTCCAGACTGTCACTGCAGTATGATCAGCAACAATTAATCACGATAAATCTGATGAAAACTTTAACAAAGAACAAAAATTCTGAATGTGCTTTGACATTACTTCAGTGAGTTCTATAGAATAACTTGGGAGATGTTAAACTATGTTTTGTTTGTTTTGGTTGATTTCTGTTTTGTGTAATTAGCTTTAGATGCTATATTTAAATAGTAGTGCCTGAAAAAATTAATCTTCAGCTTGGTTTCCGATTTGCTGCAGCAAATAGATCCTTCTGTGTATGAAGATATAGAGGTCTAAAAGTGCGAGCTTCAGTGGATCTTGTTCAGGGTGGCATTACAACTAGATTCTTGGGTTTAATAATCCTTTTTGTATGTATATAAAAATGAGGTTGAAGCTTGGCAGAAGTGTTGGAGAACAATGTTTTTTCCTAGTCTATGTAAAGTTTTTGTGTCAGTAAGGTCAAAGTCATCTGCTAGGTACAGTTTTAGTGAATTTTGCTCAGTGTGGTGCCCTAGCGCACTTCACTAGTGTTGTCTTGCTTCTTGAAATAGGGAGAGGATTACTATTTGGGGATAAAGTAATTCTATTTTCTTTATAGTGGCATCTCACAAATGCCATTTTATAGTCTCCCTTACTTAAGGTCCAGTATAAAAATGCAGTTTTTGCAGCTGGGCAAATGGATGTATTGTTTGCCTCTTTGCAATTTTGCCATGCTCATTGCTGGTACTACATAAATCAACAACAGAAAATAATGCTCTCTGTTCCGAGCCACAAGAGTGGCAGCCTTTAAATTCTGTGAAGACATAAGACTTGATGCCATTCAGCTCTGCTTCTAAGACTCTGCTTTTGAGTGGCAGTGGTCTTTCAAGTGGTAGCGAGCGGGGATGATGCCAACACCTTGGTAGATGGCAGATGGGAGGGAATTCTGGAAGAAGCAGTTAAGAAATGTCCTGCAAAGAGAGCCGTGGTATCTACTCCCTCATCTTTCCCTGCTAGGAGATCCCTGCTGTAGGCAGGTGAGAGATCTTACCTTTTGACATCTTAAGAGCACTGCAGGATAAGAGAGATGACAACACCCAGGGAAACCTGTTACTAGTTAGGAAAAAAAGGGGGTGAGATTTGTTTTGGTTTGTTTTTTTGAGGTTCATTGTTGCTTTTTGAGGCTCACTCGTTCTCTTGAGGCTTATGCTGGGTGGAAGATCAAGATAATTTTTCTCAGCTAGATAAAGGTTAAATGCATCAGCAGTAAATTTTTCTGGGTCCAGGTAACTGACATGCAAAGTTCATTACTAATTTAAGTAATAGCTGAGGAGTTGGGCAGTCTGTCCATCGTTTGGAAGGTGTCGTGTGTAACAAAACATGTCAAGACTTTTATTCTTTTCAGTTTCTTAATAATAAAATTTTTGGGAGTCTTGTACTTGCTCAGGAGGATTTCCTGTTCGCTGTTGAAGAGTAAATTTTTTTTTTTAGCTTATTTTAGTAGTGTTGGTAGGTTTTCCAGTTCTATCCTATTACTTAAAATCTGTTTTGATAGTTCTTCTTTTCAAAGTGGATAGTACCAATAATAAAAGGTAGCTCTTAGTGTGCGTGGGTAGGTTATTGATTAAAATAGGCTTATATAACTTAATTTCTTGTCCATTCCAAGGAAATACAAATCATTCATGCTAACCTGCAGCAGCAACCACTTCAGAAGGAGCTAATGGATAACTGGGTAATGCCCACTGGTGTGTTACATCCAGGAAACTCATTCAGTGTGTGAAATTGGAAACCCGAAAAAATATTGTGAAGAAGGATTCCCTGCCTCCCTGCTGATTTATAACACAAGTTGCAGCCTTTCTATATCTGCTGTAAATGCTCACCTACATGGTAGTAGCTGTGGGATGCAAGGAGGAGTGTGCTTGATCTGACAAAGGAATGAAGCTTGGTTCTGGAAGGCAGTAATGTAGTGGCTGCACTTCCAGCTGCTTTGTTAATCTGGTCAGCAGACTAACTTGGATAGGGAGGAAACGGAAAAGTTTAGTGACTCAGAAGCATTATAGATATACCGTTTTCAGTGAGCTATAACAGCAGCGTGCAGTTGTTATGCTAAGTGGGTGTCAAACAGAAGTAAAATATAAGGTTTGGTACCTGTGACCGTATAGGAGTGTGGTTTTGAATGCTTCAGCAGGCATTTTTAAATAAGCGGCTACTGTAATACAAGAGAAGAAGAGTAGGTGCTTGTAAAGAAAAAGATGTGCTTGCAGACAGCCCAAGTAGCCCTCTATGAATTAGAAGGCATAAAATTAAATACATGGACTTGCAGAATTTACAAAAACTTTAGTACAATACAGGTAACTTGAATGGGCTTCCACTGGTAACTTGTCAGGAACCTTACAGTCATAATTAAATAGTATAAAATGCTGCAGGTATCAGCCTCTCTCCTTTAATGTGGTAACATAGTCTAGAGATGTTGTGGATTCCAGCAAGCAATACTGTATCTGAGGTAGAAAAAGCAATTTGAATAAGAACGGGGCTTTGCGTGCTAGAGCCTGCAATTTCTCTCTGCCTCACCTTCATAGTAGAGATGAAGTTGGCTCCCAGCCACATCATAAAACTCCCATGGGCACTGACTACTCTGCATTGCTAAACACAGCTTGCTGCCTACCGCTAAACACACAGCTGAGATGGAGAAAGGCAGCGAGATAGCTAAGGCAGAGTTTGCTCACCTCTGACATGAGATTTGAAACCATTGGAGGAGAAGGGCTTTCAGGACCATTGCTATGTCTGAAGCAAAACTGTATGTGAGTCCTGAGGTCAGAGGGATGGGAGATGTCACGTCAGCCAAGAGAGCTGCTCACGACGTGCTGACTTCTGCTGGTCGTCAGCAGTCCGGCAGCCCTGGGGAATTGGGTTTCCTCTCGGGGCAGGAAGTGCTCCTTCTGCAGGAAACGGGCCAGTTTGCGATGATAAAAGTTAAAGGGGCTGCTCCCAAACAAAAGGGCGTTGTGTTGAATTTGATGTGCAGAGATTGTCTGTGATTGAGTGTACTGAGGAAAAGCGTCTGCCTGACAGCCCTGAGGAAGGGTGGTCTTGAGCTACTACAGAGGTGCACCCCAAGCCATGGTTATCTTGCACTCTGTCAGTGAGACCCCAGCTTGTCAGGCAAGGACACTTTCTTGAGTTGAGATTTGTTGAAACTTGTGCAGTCTGTAGCCTTTGAGTGTCAAGAGGTGCTACTTGAGTAGACTTTTAGAGACTCTAACCCTCCATTGGGAGATTCCTTTAGTATGGCTCACTGAACAGTCTTTAAACATGAAAGCCTTTACTTGTTGACTGTCTGCCCTGGTACTTGAATTGGAGAACTACAGGATAAAAAGGTTTCCAGTGCCATCCCTTTTGTGATTATTCATCTTCCCCAAATACATTCTTTCTTTGACTTAAATAAGCTGCATACATTTGCTGTTCTTGGAGGCTGTTCTTGGAGGGTGATATTGCGAAAGCATCCTGATGGAGCTTGCACGGAGAAATAGACATTCTGGCCTTACTGGGTTTCTGTTCATGTGTGGGGCTAAGAAGGAATGTCCAGCAGACAGCTTGTCAAATATGCTTTGTCTTTCCACCTCCTGCCTTTTGTTTAAGACATCTGTATTTCTTTTTCTCTACTGTGAGATTCACTTCCAATAATGACCACACCAAAAGAGCAGATGCCAAGATCTGTTTTAACATCTTAGCCAAAAGTTTAGTAGAGAGCGGATAGGGAATAAGCATATGTTTTTAGCAAGTGGAAAAATGTCATAAAAGACTTTTTTCCCCCCTATTAGCCTACAGTCCCAGGTTAAGGTGCCTTCTGGAGTGAGCATGAGGCTACCCAAAATGAAGATAAAACCTTTATATAAGTGTTATCTCACCATCTCTTTCAGCATTAACTTAGATGTAGCAAATGCACTAGCAACGTTTGTGTCTGAGTTGCACAAACTGTGCCAGGTCTAAAATAACAACTTCTGTATTAACACCCGCCTGTTTTTCTCATGGTGGTTCCTGTATTTGTTGAACAGATAAACATGCTTGCCTTTCTTGTTTCTTTTTTCTCCTCCCTGACCAGGAGGAAGAGGATGACAGTGCAGGGACAGAAATGAAGATCCTGAGAGGACACTGTGGACCTGTGTATAGCACGAGGTTCCTTTCAGACAGTTCGGGACTCTTATCTTGTTCTGAGGACATGTCCATCAGATACTGGGACCTTGGAAGTTTTACAAACACTGTGTTGTACCAAGGACATGCCTATCCTGTCTGGGATTTGGATATTAGCCCCTGCAGCCTGTACTTTGCCAGTGGTTCCCACGATCGCACTGCAAGGCTCTGGTCATTTGATCGGACGTACCCACTGCGGATATACGCGGGCCATTTAGCGGACGTAGACTGTGTCAAGTTCCACCCCAATTCCAACTACTTAGCAACGGGCTCCACGGACAAAACTGTGCGCTTGTGGAGCACTCAGCAAGGCAACTCAGTGCGTCTTTTCACCGGGCACCGTGGCCCTGTGCTAGCGCTTGCGTTTTCTCCCAATGGTAAGTACCTGGCATCAGCAGGTGAAGACCAGCGGCTAAAGCTGTGGGACTTGGCATCAGGAACTCTTTACAAAGAACTGAGAGGGCACACGGACAACATAACCAGCCTTACTTTTAGCCCCGACAGTAGTTTAATTGCTTCAGCATCAATGGACAATTCAGTCCGGGTCTGGGACATTCGGAACACTTACTGCAACGCCCCTGCAGATGGGTCTTCCAGTGAACTGGTTGGTGTATATACCGGACAAATGAATAATGTATTGAGCGTACAGTTCATGGCCTGTAATCTTCTTCTAGTGACTGGAATTGCACAAGAAAATCAGGAACATTAATTTTTTTTTTTCTTAGGGAAATGGGTGGGTGTCTTGAATGACGGAGTCCATTGCAAGCTGAGATTACTGACTGTGAAACACTTTTCTTCCTCTGCCCCCTTAAAAGGCATGTTCAGAGTGATGCAAATGCTTTAAAGGCCTGTGCTGTTGAACAGAATAAGGAGAAAAGGAAGAGCGATGAAAATACGCATACATT
Source organism: Nyctibius grandis (assembly GCF_013368605.1). Classification (NCBI taxonomy): domain Eukaryota; kingdom Metazoa; phylum Chordata; class Aves; order Nyctibiiformes; family Nyctibiidae; genus Nyctibius; species Nyctibius grandis. Next base: position 47,043,835 of record NC_090658.1, on the reverse strand, counting down.
CTAATCTTGTAGGGATGGGGAAAAGGGGAAGAAATCCAGTAGCTTGGGGAAACCGAAAGCCTGGTCCAGACAAGTGAAACTGCCAACCAGATAAGCTGCTGACCTGCACTTCAATACCCTGTATTGATTGATGGGCACATCTTACGTACTGTTAACTGAGGCTTGAGTGTGTAGAGAACTACTGGCCCAGGGTTTTTTGTTGTGTTTTGCTTTTGTTTTCCTGGTATTGCAGAGGACCAGCATTTTAAGACCCTTCTATTAAAAGAACATTATGTATTTTCTACAGTCATAGCGGTCCTAAATATTACAGCTCCCTGTAGCACTTCTGGAATATTTTGGACTAGCTAAGTAGAAGATACCATCTTTCTTTTTAGTAAGGGAATGGAAATCTGACCTCAGTTGGGGCCTATCTCTGCATTGTCATTTGGGTTTGGTTCCTGGTACTAGCTGTGAGATTTGTATTTATGATCCATTAATTAGAAATTTTTCTGAATCTGGTTGCACTGTGTTTTGAGGATGGGAGGACAGTGGGGGTAGAGCTGTGGCTTTAAGGGTAATAGATGACTTGCCTTGTCTGGAGGGAGGGCACCATAGAACTGAAGCAGCTAAGTTTGGACTCCTAATGGAAATGTGGCATGTCAATCCACCACTGCACCTCACAGAAATATTTCTGTAAATGGAAGTTGGCAGTCTAGGAAGAGGGGGACAAGGAGAGAGAGACACAAAGTGACATGGGAAAAATAGTATTACTAAATTATTGTGTGTACACAGAGGCAGCTCTGCCAGTGTTGGATTTTTCTCAAAATGTTGCAATATCAGTTTCATGAACACTTTGTGAGATAAATCATCAGCATATACAACAAGGATCTGCAGAAAAAGCACGTTCTAGTTTGTCATTTGGGGAGATTAAATATTTCTGCTTTCTGGAAAGAGTTATTTTGTATTTTGTTTTCTATTAAAAGCATTTAGTTTAAAAAAAATATACGGTTTGGTCTCTTTCTGGGAAACTTGCTCTGACTTGCATGGGAAGGAGAGGGCAGGAACATGCTTCTCCTACACTGCTTGAGACAGGGCCCGCTTGGCACTTGGGGGCTGAATCTGGTGGTCTCGCTCACTTGGCGCATGCTGTTTTGATATCCCCCCTACTTGCTTTCCACAGAGCTGACTTGGCAGGTCATGGAGTAGTGTATTGACACAGCTTTGTAGGCCAGCCAAAATGCATGTGGAGGATCTAGGTACCCCCTGAGGTTGACACTGTGCACCAGAAGGCCTCATTCTGTAGCACTGCGTGACCTTTACTTTGTAGTTTGATGTTCTAAAATGCCTCTTTTGAGCGAAGGCACAATCCTAATGTTTTCTAGACAGGCTGTTGGTATTAAATGATAATTCCCTTCAGCTTCCCTCAGACCTTCTGGACTTATGTGAGAGAATTCTCTTGAGAACATCCAAACAATCTAAGAGTTTAGATGACAGCTCACAATTGCCTTTTTTTTTTTTTTGTCTACTTAGGTTGGTAAATGACCAAAACCTTTTCTCAGAAAAGCGTTTGACCTTTCTGAGATTAGTAACAGTGTGTGCTGCGGCTCAGCTCTGCAAGTACCAGAAACCCCTCTGTACACTTGGAGTTGAATGGCACTGCTAATCTTCTGACAGCTGGATATCAAAAGTGTGAAGCAGCTCAACAATCCCAGACTGGGATCAGGCATTTTTGAAAAAAACAGTATAGGAGATGGTTGTCTTGCTGATGCTTTGTGCCACGCAGGTCTCTAGAGAGACCCTCTCCTTCAGATCTATTGAGCTGATGCTGCTCACCAGACTAAATGCATTGTATTCTGCAACCTGTAGTAATCTCTGTGGTTGTTTTGAGTGGTTTTGCTCGATTCTGTAGATTCTAGTCCGAAGGATTTCATTGTGAAATGACTGCTCTTGTATCTGTGCTTGGCTGAACGCCTGTGTAAATACATACCTAGGAAGGATATGGCTCATCAGTGTTCACTGGAATTCATTTTGCTGTTTGTTGCCATATGTCCTGAGGAGTGTTTAGATGTAGAGCAGCTGGACTTCTGGTCCTGAAGTAGAGCAAACAGCAAGCAAAAGGGAGGAAAAAAATAAAGGTGCCATGGGCAGAGAAGAGTTTCCCTTTAACATCTATCTTCTACAGTGGAACTGGGCTTTTTATTAATTGAGTTATTCTGAGATATTTTGCGTACCAAAGTGATGAGTAAAGAGACTTAGGAAGCAAATCCTATTATACGTATACAGTCTAAAAGATGTAAAAGTGATTTCTGAGGTGTTGGAAAAACAATATTACCAATGGTGTGCTTCAGACCTATGAACTTCTATGTACTGTGTGGACAGGTTTTGATGCTCATGGAATGTAAATGTTTGAAGGCAGGAAGCCAGGAAATCATCTAGACTATAAGAAATGCCTGCAATTGATTGACGGGCTGAATTTCAAGGCAGAACTGGGAGGAAAGTATGAGTGGGAGGAAGAAATACCATGAAGTCTAGCAAAATTTGTACCGTAATCTCTATTTTCTGTATTTCAGAAATAAGTCTACATTTGTGCAGACCCCTTCCTTTTTCTGTTTAAAATATATTTAAATAAAAATAAAAACACAAAAGCATTTAAGCTGACATAGTTAAGCACTCAAATATTAATTAGCATCATAGCAGGGACCGTGGCTGCTTGTAAGGCTGTGTGTAACACAGTTCTCAGTCACGTATCTGGGTACTCTTTCCCCTGCAAAGCTCTGCTCGCTTCATGCACCTCATGGATGACGGACAGTGCACCAGGCACTGCATGGTATCAGGCAGTGGCTAACAGGAGATGCTCAGAGAAAGAGGGCGGATAGAGAGCGATCCTTCGATGGTTTACACACTCCTATCTTCTCACAGTTGCTGTTTGTTGGCTTTGGTTTTTAGTAGACCTCCAAAGCTGCAGGCTGTGTATCTGCAATAGCTGCTGATGGATTTCGTTTCCACTAATTTTGTCTCATCCCTTTTACTAATCAGCTACATACTTGTAGCTTCCACAGTTTGCTGCAGCAATAAGTTCTACACCTTTTTCTTTATGAGGAGGGGAAAGTATTTCCTTGTTTTTGACATCTGTTATCTGATAATTTCATTCTGTTCCCTAATGTCTTGAATTGATAAAGGTAATGAACAGCAAAACACCCTTTCAAAAGGTGTCAGGTAGTCCAGACCACAGTAAGTATAGACAAAACTGAGGTACAAGTCCATGCTTAGTCACTGAATACTGATGAAAGGAAAGGGTATTTGCTCTAATAAGCAAACTGCTACGCCCATTCACAGGTCTCTGCTGAAGTTGCCCTTCCCACTTTTAACGCTGGCATGTCCCGAGCAGCAGTGCTGCCACGCTGTTCAGTCTAAACGTCTTAACTTCCCAAATGGTGAAGTTCATCCTATTCCTCCCCATTCTGGCTCCTTTGTGAAAAAACTGTCTCTCGCAAGTGTCTTTGAAGTCTAAAAACATTTTACAGAAATGATATTTCCATTAACCAGATCCTTTGGGTTCGCCAAGAAAAATAAAAAGGACTTCAGGCCATTTTGCTAACCTTGTTTCAACTGGCTGATTTTGCTAGTCCTCCAGGCTCAGTGGGTTCTTCAACGAAGTCCTGAAATGGCCTTCCTTCTGAGTGGTGTCTAGTTGCTCACGGTCAGCCAGGCTCTAAAACTGTACCATTACCAGACACCGATGTGACAGTTAAATTAACTGCCTGGATGTCCCTCGCCAAAGACTATCCCATCATGCTGCACGTTAGCTATGGGGTTTTTTTTAAAAGTACTGGATAGGAGCCCAAACTGACTAAAATAACTCAACAATGCTCACCATGCTTAATGTATTTCAAGTGCAAAATGCTGGCAAAATTTGTCTCTGGACTGGTAATCTTCTGTAACCATTTTAAACATGCATCTGGCTTTCTGTTCCCTGGATACTGCCATACGAGAGCACTGAGCAGCAGTTAGAAGGTGGTATATTCTAAGTGCCCAGCTTAAGACAAGGCATTATCCACTGTCTGTCATCCTGCAGAAATATTCTCTCAGGATGGTGAAATTCTTGAACCAGGCAGCTGTGGAAGCTATTTCTATAACTTGATTTCATAGGTGTTACTCTGTAACTAAAACATGCATCCTCTTCAAAGAGGAGAAAGGATCAGCTGCATTAAGCTGAGGGTTAGACAAGGAAGAAGGCTTCAGAGCTGCGCTTGCTTTATCGGTAGCCCTGCTTTCCTACTAGTCCAAATCTTTAGAATTCTATTTAGGATAAAAATGTCTTCTCTTTGCGTAAGTTTGTGATCTTCAGTGAAGTCATGATCTTCTTTTTTTGACAAGCCTGATAACAAAAATCTTTTAGTGTATACAGCCAGGGTATCAGCCAAGAATAGGAAGGACTTCATGGTGTTCGGTGCTGTGCGAGCATATCAGTTAGCACATGGACAGTGCTCCTCTGACACTGCCCAAGAACAGGAGGAAGAAACTCTGAATCCCTCTACCCCGCCATCGAAGGGAGAGGGTGTAACAGTATCACTGCCTCAGCTCTGAAGAATCGATGGGAGGTGGTGCAGAAGCTACGAGTGTCGGGGACTAGGACCGTGATGGTGTCCACTTTACTTCTTTGCTATCGCTTCTTCCCCCCACTGCGTAGTGATGCTTCTGTTCACACTGCTACACGTCATGCAACGTGACCAACTCCAGGGCTGGTCAGGCAACGTGTGGAAATAATCAAGCTGCCTTCCTTGCTCATAAATTGCTTGTAAATATTTCCTCAGTCAAGCAGGTTTTGTTTTGGTGTTTTGTTTTGGATTTTTTTGGAGTTGCTTTTTTTTTTTTTGCACCCCTGTGCCAATTTTAATTGTTTAACAGAGGCAGGCTGTAACATACTGAACTACCTGTTTCCATCTGAGAGAAGCCTTTGATCTTGTAATATTCTTTGGGATATTTGGGGGATATTCTGAAGCCCCTGCCCCTAATTTGGAAGGTTCTAGATCAGAATCCTCTCTCTTTTACACTTAGGTAAGTGGTCTACCTAGACAGAAGCAGTGAGTGCCATGTCTCGGGTGGCACAGCAGTGCTCCCACTGAAGCATACAAAGGCTGGGTTGCACGTGACTTTCAGGAAGTTCCTAAAAGCAATGGATAGAGGAGAGGTAGGTGGACACTAAGGGGAACAAGGCTGCTAGATAACAAACCACTTTTGCCAGAAGCAGTTTCTTTGTCTCTGGACAGCACTGATACCTACCACTCTGATGTCTGCCTTAGGCTAGCCCTGGACCTGGCTTTGCAATAGCTAGTGATGCTTCATAGTTCATGGAGAGGGAAAGGACAGTGCAAATAAGGGCAGAAACTGACATGTGCTTGCTGCAGTGATAAACTGGGGTCACACTGTAAGACGACCCCAGGCAAACTAGTGCAGACCGCATCTGGAGGATGGCCATTTGTCTGGCATCCAGAAAAGCACTGCAAAACTTGTGTAATGACAACTTGCCCTTTAGAACCAGCACAGATCCTTCCGGAGCTGCGTGTAGTTCAACACCAGAAAGCAGCCAAGCCTGAACTATTGGCTCAGGCATCCCGAGGTCTGGAGCTGTGAGCACACACGCGACTTTGTAGTATTTTAGGTTAAAACATCACAACTTCAACCTATTGCTGGAGTTGAAACAAGGCATGTTTGCACAGCTTTTGCTCATTTTTTGTGTTGGTGAGCAGCTTAGCTGGAGCCTTATGTGCTGGACTGCTGTTGCTTTTGCCATTTTTGCTTAAGGCAATAACAGAGCAATCTGCATGTGGTAAACAAACTGGAAAAGAATAGCCAGAATTTTAGGCGCTGTCTTCCCTCCTGGCAACTCCACTCCACTAGTGCAAATATTTCATGACCACTTAGGATGACTGTATAACCATCTGTGAGTTTGGGGTTTGTTGTGTTTTTTTACACTATTTTTTTTCCCCCTAGAAGCAAAGCCTAAACAAACTGGAATGTAAAGCCCTGCTGCATCTAAACTTCTTATCACCTTTGCCAGTCAGATCTCCTCACCAGGGAGGAGGCAGGGGGTGCTTGGCTTTCTCTTTTCAATTACTTATCCATAATTATTTATTACTTCTCCAAAGTCTCTCAAGAGAAACCATCTTGCGTTCTCCCAACAGCCCTCATGCTGTGGCCAGCGCAGGAAACACATGAGTGCAGAGAACCTGCCTTCCTGAAGCACTGTTTGTGTCTGTATGGATTGTTTTATTGCCAGCACAGGGTGCTTCTTACCTGCAAATTTTATCGAGCGATCACCTCACGCGTCTCAGTGACATCTACGCACAGAGATGCCAGAGCCCCATCCTGCACTCCTCGCTGCTTGAGCTGTGTGCGCCTCTCTGGCTCGGGTGCACTGTGCAACTGGCAGTGGGATCTGCATGCTTCAATCATCAGGTTTAATTTTGTGATGGAGATGTTTCAGTTGCCTTCAAATGGCACTGCAAAAGACTCTGCATTGTGGGATTTCAATGTTCTGTGTTGCTTTTATACTGCTTACTTCACTCAATGCAAAGGGTTTTGTCCCGCAGTGCCCAGTTGTTTCTCCTTGAGATGCAGAACAGGCTGCAAAACTATTACAGTATCAAGCAATAACTGAATATAAATCTAGCATTTGCAGTTTTATCTACAACATGCAACCCCACCAGCTTTCACACACCCAGTCTGATAACTTGGGGAGTGCATAGGCTGGCTAGGACAGCCTGCAGCAGCTGAAGATCTTCTGGAAGACACAAACCCACGCCTCTGCAAACTTTGCTGAGCGTGCCCTTCTCGTGGTGCTTGCACCTGCCTCCCTTTCACCTGTATCCTCCCCTGCATTCACTGGGCCTCCCCTCTGCACCTTCCAACACCCTGCAGGGGAAGGGGGCCTGGGCTGTGGCAGGCTTGGCACAAGTCCCGGCCCTCGGTATGTACCCAGGCCCCAGGTTTGCTCCCTGTACTGCATTAATCCCCAGCCCCTGGAGACGTGGGGTGGCCAGCCTGGGGCTGGTGTGGGGGACGTGGTGTGTCCCCACAGCCACGGGGAATGGTGCTGGCCCCCGGGGAGCACCATGGCACACATCCTGCAATGGCAGGTGTCTCCTCACAGGCCACAACAGGCTCAAATAACCATCCCTCCTATTAAAAAAATGTTATTTTATTGGGTCTTTCCCGCTTTTACAGACTATCAACTCTCATCGTTTTGCTCCAAAAAGCCCCTTTGTTGAGGAAACGCGGGTTTGGTCGGGCCAAGGTCGCGTAAGGGCGCTGACCGGGCCCTCTCCTCGCCCGCGGGAGGCGGGAACGCGCTGCGCTGCCTTTTCAAACGGGGAGCGAATTAACCAGAAACACTGAAACCGCCCTAAAACTGGGGGGGGAGGCCTTCAGGCCAACATCCCCCCCACACCGCCGCTTTGTGGGGCGGCTCCGCGTAGATCGAGGCCGAGGTCTCTGCCCTCAAAGCCGCGCCGGGCCGGCACAGGGCGGGCGGCCCGCTCGGCTCGGCTCGACCCGGCCCGGAGCAGCTCCGCCCCGTCCCGCCAGTCTCGCTCCTCGGCCCGCGGCATCGATTGTTCTCGCCTCTGTTTCGGGGACCGCTCGGGGAAGTCGCGAGCGCCAGAAACGTCCCCCAGATGTTCTGCGCGGGGAAGCGGCGTGAAAAACCGCCTCACGCTCCGCCTGGCGCGGACGCCGTGCGCCGCTCTGCCCCCTGGCGGGCCGCCGCAGCGCGGGGCGCTGAGGGGAAGGCGCAGCGGCCCGGCCCTGGGGGAAACGCTGGGCGAAGCGCTAAGAGCGAGTCGCTGCGGGCTGGGAGCCGGTGAAGCCTCTCCCCGGGCGCCCCTGCAGCGGGTAGGGGTAAGCTCCCACACGGGCACCGCTCCCAGGGGCCTTGAGGGGTCAGTGATGGCCTAGACACACGCCGGCACGCATAGGCCTGACGCTGGTCACCGTCTGTCACCCCGTGCCATGGTGCCAGCCTCGACACCCGAGAGCTGGTGCTGGCGCTCCACTGTTTGGGAGCTTTGTTGGCTTTGGTTCTGTGAGGCTCCCCAAGGGCTGGGAAATGATCACGGGATTTCGCTTAAATATACAGTTGCTCCCCAGCCTCAAAGGATGGCATTGTAAAGGGCAGGGAGGGCGGGTGTGAGAAAGGAAGGAAAAACAAACATCTCAGGTGAGGCTGCCATGCCGCTGCCCTCGCAGCGCGGGTCTCAAAGCGTTTCAGCCGTCGCCTGAGGGCTGTGAGGAAGGCTTGTGCTAATTTACTCAAGTATCAAGGGAAACAGCTCCGGCAAGGTGGTGATTTTCCCAGGATGAGGCTCCATCCCTCAGCACGCTCTCTGGGTGTGCTAACCCCTCAATTTCCCTAAATACTGGGAATTTGACTATATCATTTGTGGTAGCAAAAGACTGCATTCACGTTTTCTCCTGATCTTTTACTACAATTTTACTCATTTGCAGACTTTAGAGCGTGGTTGTTCACACTGCTCCTGCCAACCAAATCTCGTGAGCTGGCATTACTCACAAAGAAGCTTGACTCAAATTTTAAAAGTAAAGCATAGGTACCCCTATACCAGGCTTCCCAGCGGGGAAAACGGGGGTCAGTTCCCTGCTCTGGCTTCCAGTATTGCACAGCCTCGGGAAAGCTGCATCCCTGGTGACTCGGCTCCCTTTTCTTACATCAGGGTTAAGAGCAGATTCTTTGGAAAATGGCTTGTACCCTGAACAGTAGTACGTGCAGAACGTAGTAACAATGACAGGTTGTTCACATGGATCCTGTAGTCTCTAGTCCGAGCATCGGCACGTAAGGTCTGTTCATACGGATCCTTTAGCTGCCAGACTGAACGCGGGGTGAGGGACACGGTGTCTCTGAAAGGCTGGACCTCTCCTCTGGCTGGAGATTTTCTCTTGTCCAGACCCAGACCAAACCCATGGACAGAGGCAGGACGCGCTGTACACACTGGCCACCAAGGCCTGATGGCCAGCCTGAGATGGCCTCCCCTGGCGTGACCCGCACAGGCCTGGGAGGGAAGAACAGGGTAAGGTGACAAACTCCCTCTTGAGGCAGGGTCCGGGCGAGCAGGCCCGCGTCGCCCCTTCCTTATCCCAGCGTCGGACTCCTTAGCCCTCGGCCCCCTCCCAGGCAGGACCCTGCCATCACTGGGCAGGGCACACTCAGGCGCCATTTCGGCGGCCCCCAGCCCCGTCCCCTTCCCGGGCCGGGCGGCGGCAGAGGGCGCTGGCTGGGGGCCGAGGCGCGGCCCGGTGGCCGGGAGGAGGCCGACAACCGCTGCCTTATCAGCGCGCCGCAGGCCGGCTCGGGCCCGGGTCGCCGCGGGTCCCCAGCTGCCGGCCCATGGGCGGTGGCGGCGGCTCGGAGGCGCCTCCTCCTGCCGCAGACCCGCGCGGCGGGGACCGGCTGCAGCAGCGCCGCCGCCGCCTCGGCTCCGCCGCGCCGGCCGCATGGCGGGCTACGCGCCGCGCCTGCCCTGGCTGCTGCCGCTGCTGCGGCGGGCGGCGGCGCCCCCCTGGGCTTGGGACGCCGGCCTCCGCGCCCCGCCGCGCCAGGCCAGCAGGTGCGGGACGCCCCCCCCCGCTGCCGCCGCTGCTGCTGCTGCCGCCGCCGGGCGCGCCTTGCTGCCGCCGCCGCCTCCTCCTCCCGCCCGCGGCGGCGGGCAGCGCCCCGCGCTCCCTGAGCGCCGCCGCGGGCGCGGAGCCGCCGGCGCCGCCGCGGGGGGCTGCGGGCGCCCCGCCGCGCTTCGAGGCTCGGAGGCTGCTGGCCTTGGCGCACCCCGAGCGCTGGAGACTGACAGGTACCGGCCGCGGCCCGGGGCTGTCCCGCCGCCGTACCGGAGGCCGCCCTGGGGCTTTGTCCGAGCGGGGAGGGGACGGCGGGGCGCTGCGGCCGTGCAGGGCTCCCCTCGCCCCGCCCGGAGGGGCTGCCGGGGCCGAGGTGCTCGTCGGGCCGGGCGCGCAGCCGGGGTGGGGGTCCTGCCCCGCCGCCCAACCGCCTGCCCGCGGCGCAGGGGCCGCTGCCCCGGGGGCACAGCCCTGAGCGGCCCGCGGCCGCGGTGAGGGAGAAGGTCGTGTTTCCCCTCCCGAACCGGCGCAGCTGGTAGCATCTGAGCACAACGTGAAATCTCCGAGCGAACATTTAATACGTGTAAAAAGCTAAAACGTATTCTCACCCCTCCTCCTCTTGCCATCTCTTAATTTGTTGTTGTTTTGAAGGGAAGGCAAAAGTTTTGGAAGTTACAGGACTCCTCGGGTTTGCTACTAGTGTTAGTTAATGCCTCTCTGCGTGTTCAATGCTGGCTTCATGAGCAGCCTGTACTGAACTCGGGCCTCAGACTCTGTGGAATGAAGTAAAAATGGTAATTCTAAGCATCTTTAAAATATAAATTGGAGTTCTGCCTCCCAAGAATTTCTTGCATAAAACTTTTGTAAGATGTTTTGAAAAATATTTATTTATTTTTAGTGCCTATATGGTGAAGTCAAACACCATGGCTGTATAAATTGCGCCCTTAACAGTGATATTATCTACAAAGAGTAGAAAACTTGTATTGCCATTGCTTCTCACGGCGATAATAGGATCGTAGTGGTCAGTAAGAAAACAATGACAAATTATTATGTGGTTTGTTTTTTTTAAAACCACCTTTACTGGTGGACAGCATATGTGCTGTCATGGCAGTGTGAGGCTTGTAGGCCTTCGCAAAAACTTGGGTAGTTCCCATGAAATGGATAAATGGTGTTCTAGAGAAAAGAGGTGAGGTAGTTAGACATACATAAAAAGATGGTTTTGAGAAGTAGGAAATAGTTTGTACAAGATTTTATTCACAGCAGATACAGAGCTTCATTACATGTTGGCATTACATAGCCAAAATAATTTGGATCCAAATGAATTTTTAGAAGAAGTTAGAATTATTTCTCTGCCGTGAACACCTGTTTTATGCAGCTAATACCACTGTCTTGGGTGTGCAGAACAAAAGCAGGGGTTGATGGGACAGAGCTGGATGGAGTTGGAAAGGTTCAGTAAGGCTTCAGTCTTGCTCAGGATTATTTTTCTTCATTGGTTTATGGACTAAAAAGTAAAAAGCCCTTTGCCAGTAAATAATGTTCAGTCTATTCAGATTTTGGTGAAGAAGTGAGTACCTGATCAGATAGATTACCTGCTGATTTTACAACGAAGTTCTTTGTTTTTCCCATTGAAATTTAAACAAATAAATAAATCAGTTCTTTTAAGGATGGCTTTTAGGAGCCAAAGGCTCCTAACTGACTGAGTTCATTCAGTTCCCTTTACTGGGCACTTGCTGTCGGGTTTGTTTGTCACAGGCAGGGTAGGTATACTTGTTGGTAATTATCTTTTAAAATAGGGCTAAGTATCTTTAATCTGTGCAGTCTGCTGATGGTTTTATCTAAGTAAATCAACTATCACAGTTACTAAAAATCAGCTACGTGCAGTTTTGTCTTCTGAGATAGCAAAATGGCCCACAACACAAGACAACTTGATGATAACAAATCATGAGGATGGAAAAAATATGCAAATATAATAACTGCTTTTCAACGTTCTGTTGGTCTGGGTTCAGGGAGAGGAGTGAATTTATGTAAAATATTTCTTCTGTATTGACACCCTACTTAAGGAAAATTTTGTTGTTAAGTTGTAATAAAGTGGGAGGATGGAAAAGCTAACAAGGAAAATACTTCGGGTCATTATAGAGTGCAGGAATAGCCAATATGGGTAAAATGCCTTGTAGGTGGTTGTAGGGAAATCATATCTGCCCGTTGTATCCAAAATATGTTAAAAATGTTGCATTTTGTTTCTGTTGCGTCTTTGTACGGAGAAACTAGTCCTTAAAAACTCAGTATCTCTCTTTTTCCTGCATTCAAAGAAAGAGGAAGCTTTATGGTTTCAGTGCATGAAACAATCAACCAAGGGTAAAACATTTAATTTCCTCTTCGAGTCCGCATAACTGGTAAGCAAATGGTGTAGGATCTCTTCAGAGGCTTACAGGTGTTGTTTTGTTCTGGGAGAAAGTTGAGCTCTTCCAGATCTTTTGCATTTTATATAACCAGTGGTTGGTAACATAGGTGTATCGCATTACCACTGTGGGATGAAGTGATATATACCTTTTCTGTGATTCCACGTGGCACGGGTCGTGATATTCTGCTCATTGCAGTTGCACATTGAAATTCATGGGCACGGAAGGTGAAGACGTAGTTGCAGTGATGACAGTGGAGGCCTGGGGAGCAGAGGGTGATTTGTGAGGAAGTTGGGCAATACAAGCTTCACCCATCTTGGTGGGGTGGGGAGATGGTGTCAGCTGAGGAGGTGCAGGTACAGAGGTGAAGGTGACCTGCTCCAGTTGTGACTGGCACCAAAAGAGACGGCCACATCTTGTTTTGCACAGATGGTTTTACTCTTCACCATCTGCTGGCTCAGGAATAAGCGGTGTGCTCTCCTCAGGAGTTCCAGTGTGCTGGCAGGCAGCACCTCTTGCAATGCTCTCCTTGCTGAAGGAGGTTCTGACCCTATGGAGGCTCTTAGGGATGAAAATAAATGTACCAGATATCATACTGTCCAAAAAAAAACCAACCCAAAAAACAGTGTATTATGTATCATGTTTCATGTCTAGTTACTTCTAGAGCTGGGTAGAGCTGCAAATACATTTTAAACAGACATGTGTGTTAAATTTTGTTGTTCTTATTTAAAGTGGTGAAAAGATGGCTAAATACTATGATGGGAATTCACCCTGTTAGTGGCCACAGTTTTATGTAGTGAAATTAGGAGTTTTTAAATTCTGTAGTACCTCCCAGGTTTAACAAAGGAGATAAGTAATTTTAGGAATTCTTTGGCTGTCCTGTGCAGTCAGGTCAGGTAAACCTGTCTTCAGTCAAACTCAGTTCCCAGGGAAGAGGACAGGGCCATTGTTGAAATTACTAAATCCCACTGCGTGTGCGAGGCCACAAAAATGCCTTTTCAAAATGATCCCTTTTATTTCCTCCTGCCTCCGTGTTTCTCCCTGTGAGAATGTGTCTGTTGCACTGTATCCAAACCACCCTCGAAGGAAACAATAGTTCTATTGAATTGTAAAGTAAGCACAAGGAACTCTGAAATTTTTAGTCCAACAGCAAAGTGTGCCCTTTCCCTGTATAACACTTCCTGTGCAGTGAGTAGAAGGTTTGTTTTGTACACAGGTCTTCTCTAGAAATGTGCAAGAAATGTTATTTCAGAAGTTTTATTTAAGAATTTTGGGCATAATTTGTAATAGCAGTTTTCCTATAGGTTAAAATTTGCCATGAAATCAGAAGAGCACTGCCTTATTCATAATCTGATTTTTCTGTGCTTTAAAGTTACACCAGGTGATGCACTTTCTCATCCTTGAATGAGAAATATTGGATTGCTGTAGATTTGTCTTTTGCAGTTTCTAATAAGGACTAAATGCCTATAAAAACAATTCTTAAAGAAAGGCAATTAAAAAGAAATAAAATGTTGTACCTAAGTCTACCTGAATTTTTCAGGTGTATTCCTTGTAATGTAGTTCAGAAACTATTTTAATAATTAATTTGATTGGGGATGATTGAGGTAGAGAGCAACTTGAATTTGTTTGTACAAGATGCAGATAGAAATGTAGAACACATCAGCTTTGAGTATTGCTACTAGAAAGTCATGCTTTCGGTTATTTATACTTGTACAAGCTGACATTTCTTGTGTCAAGTACTTGAGTGGGAGTACCTTTGAAAACTTCAGCTATTTTAGGAAATTACATTGGGCAGATAATATGTATTTAGTTTGTAGTAACATTTAAATGGTTTAATTTTGAAACTTTTGTTCTTCCAAGCTTTGCAGCATGAGTTTGAACATCAGCAGACAATCCATGCACTGTTAAGGATATGCTTTTCTCCTCTCCATTTAAAAATTAATTAAAAGTCAGACAAGTGGCATCTCTCTGAAAAATCAGTTTCCATACACCCATTCCAACCTTGACAGTGAGTCAGATTAATTCTGTAGTGTGCATAATGGGAAGGAAGCTAGCAGGAGCAGAGAGGGGGTTTACAGGCACTAGAATCTCTTTGTCTTTGGAACCTGGATTGAACCCCAGTATTGTAAATCTTGCTGTTTCTGTGCTGTCACCCAGTAACTGGGAAACTCCTGGCCAAAATTGAGGTTCACCTCTCAAGTCCACATACACGGCCACTGTTTTTTGTTACTGTGATTAGTTACAGTAAAGTGGTTCTGCTAATCTGAAAGCAACTCAACAACCAAACTTGAGTTTTCTGAAGGCAATTCTTGTGGTATTGAGATCGTAATTCCTATGTGTATAGTATATACAGGGGTAACTTACTGATTGTTTTCCATGTGCAGTGTGCCTTTTGTAGAAATCAAATAGGCTACACGTTTTTTTGTTGTTTCCCCTCCTAGTTTTTCTTCTGATTTTGTTGATGTTTGGTGTGGAACTCACAGAAAGTCGAAGCAGCCTTGTAGCTTTATCACAAAAAGTTTGCTTTTCTGTGGCTGGTTGGTGACAGTTCCTTATTTTAAATTGGTGGTGAACTGTTAATGAAGCTACTTGGGTAAGACATTGGAGAAACGGTAGCTGCTGACCACTGTGATCACTTAGGTGCTTACAACTTAATTTCTCTGCAGAATGTTTTTGCCGCACTATTTGTAAATTGTGCGGATAGAAGGACTAATAGCTAGATTGGTCTGACAAAAAGACCGTCTTCTACACAAGACAAATATGAACAAATTAAATGCTTTAATTTTAAATGCATGGTAAAAAAAAAAAGCAGCTATACTCTCTCCTGCAAACCTAGAGTTATTTTGTTACTTTCCAACATTTGGTGATTGGAAACTTGGCTGATTTTTATGGCTGAGGAAAATCAATGTCATGAGAAAATACAATAGAAATTTTAAAATACTTTGCCTTTGAAAGGAATTCTGTTTTTTAAATATCTCCGACTAAACTCTATGAGTGCACAATTAACAGTTTATGCTATTTTAACATGTTGTGATAAAATACAGAGATTACTAGTGTTTTCCTACTTTTCTGCGTGAGCTGTATACTTCTGCTGTATCTGAACTACAGACTGGTGCATTGTCCTGAAATGGAAGTCCAGGGAAGGTGTTGAAAACATTCAGAGGATTCTAGTCTGGCTATATGAGCCATCCTTTTGTTGTGAGTTTTGAAAGGATAGTAAGCTTTTAGAAATAAAAGTGATAGCATTCCCCTTCCTCCCACCCTGAATTGCTTTTACATTTTGTGTGTGGGTGATGAGTTCTCCAAATATTTTCCACAATGGCAAAAAAAAAAAGTGAAAAAAAGAAAAATTTCAATGGGTTCTTAAACAGGCCTGTTTGTGACAGGGTGGTTTTGTGTGTCTTAAAAAGCCTAGCTTGTTGTACTGTTTGTGTAAAATATTTTGTAAAATAGAGATACCATCTTTCTTAAGAGAAAGTGGAGATACTTGCTTACAGTCGGAGTCAAGCCTCCATCCGCCTTCAAGCGGAGGTTTTGCACAGCTCTGCATAGGCCTTCCGTCAGGCTGTGTGCCTTGCTGCCTCCTCCTCCTCTCCTGTGCAAAGTGGCAGTCTTATTTGTTCTTCCCTTTCTTGGGCTTCCTCAAATCGCTGTGTTCTGCTCTGCCTGGAAGGACACTGCTGTTAAATATCTTCTCTGAAAGCTCTTCCAACAAACCCTCTCTAGCCTACTCTGCAAAGGCTCCTTGATATTTTGTTTGCTTCATAGCAAAGGACCCCTGGTACGTCTGTTCTATTTGATCATAGGAGCCTCACTGAGGAGCTACTGAGGGTGATTTCTGTCAATCCTGAACACCTCATGACTCAAAGAGCAGACTTTCTTCAAGATGATAGACTTCTTCCGTAAGTTGCATTGTGTAAATGTTCTGAGCATGAGGGATGCCGCCAGCCAATACTCCGGGGCTCAGCCCTCTGCTGGTATCTTGCTGTGCCCTCCAATCACTGGACACTGGTCTTGTTCTTGAGATATTATCTCAAAGGTACTGTTTGTCCCTCTTGTTTAATTCTGTCCCACAGCACTTTTCTGCAACTGTTAATTTCTCCAAACTCTTGTATAATCCTGGTCAGTCAGAAGACCCACAGTATGCCAGTCTTTTCATGAGCTGTCTTGAAGACATTTTCAGTAAGTTGTGCAACTGTATTGTTATTGTACCAAAGAAAACAGTCTTTGCCATTTGAAAACCTGAACTGCTCTTTTGTGCTTAAAAAAATAACAAAAGAAAAGAAAAAACACCACAGATTCAAATAACCACATCAAACTGTCTATAGAATACCTCTATAAACATTTTCTAAAAACTGTATTATGACAAAATAGTAACTTGCAAGATTCAGTATATTGACAATGCCTGCCAATTAAGACAACTCCACTCAAAAAGCTAGCAGCTTTCCAAAATGCACCAGGAGTGCAGTATACAACCGTGGCATCAGACACGAATGATATTTTTTTCTGAGCACAGTCTTACAGTTGTTCTTAGTACTGTAAGGAGGATGATTCTAAAAGATTCTTTTTGCATAATAGTAGCTGCAGTCCAGATATCATGTATGAATTTACTTTAACGCAGAGAGAAAACCACACAAGTAATACCTAATCTAGAACTATACAGAACATCCTTAAGTGCTTACAGTGTACTCTGGAAAAAGATTCTATCTTGAAATAAATATTTGCAGAACTGACTCTTAGCAGGGTTGATACCTGTCCTTCAACCTCCCTATATTAATCTAAAACTAATTGCTGTGGGCCAGGGTTCACCAAACGGAAATGGACTTTACCTAGCCAATAAATATAAAATTTATCAGTGCATCTTTCTCCCATAAAAGAACAACTGAAGAGCCTGATCTCTGTGCATGCACATGATAGAATGTAGTAGACTTTATTTGTCCCTCCAAATGCCCTTGCGGAAATTTAGTGTTAAGTTAAAAAAGTCACTGTGTATTAGAATAAAACTGCACAGATCACTGGTAAAGGACAGACATTCTCGGTCACTTGTAGAAGGGACTTCTCACAAATCCAGAGCTTGCTTTCTGACCTGCAAGCCCTGATCTTCAAATGAAACCAGTAAAATACTTAAAAGATTCTGGGAGGTAACATTCATAACCTTACTGAATAGTAAAAACTAGGTCCTGTGTCTTGTTGCTGTGTTACCATGCAGTGCCAAGCATCATCATTACCTCATTTTTCTGTCCTTCATCCCTGACTGGCTTGAATGATCCTCATTAATCTGAGGTCAAGTCTTTATGTATTTGTGTTTAAAATAGCCCTTCCCCCAACAGGCTTGCAAGCAAGTTTTTGACTTTGTACACTTCCACATACTGTACTGGGTGAGAAGGATGCTCTGGTAAGAACCAGCGAAATTAGAAACTTTTACTGTCTTCTTGGTGGTGTTCTTGCACACAGAAAATTGGTTTATGACTCTGGAGTCGCTTAGTCCGTGTTCTGAAATGACGTTTCTGATAGCTCTGCCTACTTATTGCTTGTAAATGTCCTGGTTTATCAGTTGGCAAGCCCACATTAGCCTTAACAGAGAGCACATTGATCTTAATAGTAATAAAGGCACCACTTTGTGCAGTGATCTGGATTTCTGTGCAAGTGGAGAAGCAAAATGTTTGCCTAATGTTTCCAAGAGGACTGCTCAGCTGCTGCTGGAGCCAGCTTGCCTTGTCTTTGCTTCTGTTGCCACTTTGACATAGCCCTGGTTTTATAAGTTCCATTGATCTGCCTCATTATTTCTTTATTTTCATCTCATAGCCTAGAAAATAGATTTACTCAAAAAAATGTTTCCAAAATACACTATCTTGCTTGACATAATTTTCCGGGTAACAGAGTAAGCTATTTGAAATTAATACTATACAGTTTGCTTTGACCTTTTTTCTGTCAGTAACAACCTTCAGCGTCACTGAAGTGTCTTCATATCTGGTTGCTGAACACCTCGTACTCCTCCCTTTAGCCAGTTATCACAATGACAGCTCTTCTTTGAATGGGGAGATAGGAGGAGTGTTTGCCGATTCCTATTTCTTCAATTAGTCAACAGTTTAAAACAAAAAAAAAAAAGAGCAACAGCTTGGCATCTGTGCTATTTTCTAATTCTGCTGGTATAATCAAAGTGAGAGTTTCAATTAGAGAACCTTATGTTGCATGTGATTTGTGATAAAAATTAATTAGACAGGTATATTGCTTAAGGGAAAAATTAAAAGTGACATCTGGGTTATATAAGATTTCATCTTCGGGACTGCATTGTTCTGATATATTATTGACACTATGTCTAATGTTTAAGTAGTTTAGTAGTCTTCAGTTTGTTTTATGTACTAGTATTTGCTTTTAGTTCAGTTAAGGCTATTGGAAGTAATTACAGTGAAACTCATGCTAGTTTGAATGAAGAAGAGCTGAAAGTAAATCCAAGCCAGGAAGGCCTTACCACTAGAAAGAGACATATGGGATTTTTAGCCATACAGTCCCCTTCCTTCAGTGAATATTTATATATGCAGTTTGTATGTCCCGTTCCATCCATAACTGAGAAATTGTCTGGACTAGTGGAGACTGAGCTGCCATGCAGCACTGTGCCTGTAAGCAATGCTTTTGACCATCTCCAGATGCCTTATAGACCACCTTTTCCTGACAGGAGATGACCTGGCTTTTGTTGGATTTTTCCCTGCTGCTTCACAGCTTGAATACACCAATGCAGCCAGCTTGCTAATAAGGTCACTTATTCTTACAAAGTTTTAGCTAGTAAATAATATGCCTAAGAGATGGCATGGATCACGTAAGTTTGCAGCAGGAAGTCTTTCCCTTTCTACTCTGGCTTCTTAGAGTTTCTATAGCTTCAAGTTAAGGATCCGAGTCCTTTATCTTTCACATGCTTGCTGGCCTGAGTGTAACACAATGGAAAGATCACAAACAAATCTTGAGTAAGAACTACAGGCTGCAAGTTGGACGCAACGGCAAGGATAAAGCTTGTTTGGGCAGTGTGTGGAGCTCTCCCAGGGTGGCTCTGGGGCACTGCAGTGAAGGTGCAGAGAAGTGTTTGCTGTAGGTGGTAGCAGGTATGCATTTTTTGTACCTTGAATTCTTCATCATAAGTGCACATCTGTGTTTACACTTCAAGTAAAAACTGAAACAAAGCTTTCTACATGTGTGTGGAGGTGGTAAGAGGCATCAAACCATCTGTGACAGATGTTAGAAATATTGCATACAGCAGTGTGCTGCTGGGAGGCTCTCTGCTGTCTTCATCATAGAGGTGATGAAAGAAACTTGGTTAGAATGGCACTAAAACTCAGGCAACTTTAGGATTTTCATTACAGTGTCTTTTTGCCTTTAAAGGCATTATCTGCTAGTAGTTTTGTAGCAATCCTATGAAGGGTTGCTTTAAGTGTGGGATTGGCTGTTGGAAAATTATGCTGTATAAATGGCGTTGTTTGTTGTGGTTCAGTGGTTTTCATATCAAGTTTGTTCAGTTTTCAATTAAGATGGGGTTTTTTCTAGCACTAAGCCTTCCAAGCTTGGCTTGCCTTTTCAGAATCAAGCTGTGTTCTGGGGTCAAGAAGTTTCTTTGCAGATTAAAGTTCAAAAGGCTAAGTCTTTGTCCAGTGTGGTTTTCATACTCTGTGATACAGCTTCAAACAGTTAATACAGGTTGGTCCACAGGTGATCTTGCAACTGGAATTCAAGAGCTCTGCTCATCAGCAAATGTACTTCTAATTCAAACTTACGCTATTTTTCTTTTAGACCCACAATAGTAAAGAGCAAAACAAAAGAAACGTGTGTAAATTTTGCCGGTGAAGAATAAATCAAATGTTTTTTTGTTGTTTTTTTTCCCCCAATAAAATTGCATGTTCTAGATGGTTCTCAGATCAGATCTTTACTTAAGTCCATTGCTATCTCAGAAATAGACCATTGGAAGCGTTAATACAATAACAAACATGAACAGTAAAACCCAAACCAAAGAGGACTTGAAGGACTGTGCGTGAGATATGGAAAATTTGGTAACTGTTAATGCTCTCTAAGGATGACATCTGTGAAAAGTTAACCTTATTGGGTGGTGATGGGGAAGGTTAGACAAGAGAAGCAATTCCAGGACTGTGATTGTATACAGAAGCTTTCAGGATCTTAAAATGTGCCTTGCCTAAGTCAATTTAGACAGTGACTTAAAATATCCTGTTCAGAACCGGGCCTAAAAGAATGCTGAATACTGGCACTCACAAGCTTAATAGAAATATAAAGTGAAAAATTATTTCATATGTACTATTAATGATCTTGCAAATTGAGGTTAATTTTCCTTTCCTTTTCCTTGTTGATTTGCAGCTGCTGTTGGCTTTCTGACAGTTTCCAGTGTCATTACCATGTCAGCCCCTTTCTTTCTGGGGAAAGTTATTGATGTTATTTACACAAATCCCAGTGAGGACTTCACTGACAGCCTGACCAGCCTCTGTGCCTTGCTGAGTGGAATCTTTTTATGTGGTGCTGCTGCTAATGCTACTCGTGTCTACCTCATGCAGACTGCAGGTAAAAACAGAAGCAAAAAGTAGTACTGAGAGTCATCTTTTTTCACAGTCAGGGTATCTAATGATCTGAAATAAATTCTTGGCACTGGCTGAGAGATCATCTTGGAATCAGTAGGTTTTTTTACCAGATCAAAGGTAAACTAATAGTGCAAAGATAAGTATGCTGGAATAATTGTTTGTTTTTATTTGCTGTTACGTGACATCTTAAAGCTCACTCTCTTCTGGTATATTAAAATTCTGTAATGTGACTTGTTTAGTGCTGCGTAATTCTGTGATTTTTATATTGTCGGTGTCCGTGTAAAGTCTTCTGTGCCATGCTTGACTGACTTCTGTTTCTGACAGGACAAAGAATTGTGAAACGTTTGAGAACAACCATGTTCTCCTCTATTCTGAAGCAAGAAACCGCTTTCTTTGACAAGACCAGAACAGGAGAGCTGATAAACCGCTTATCTTCAGATACAGCCCTCTTGGGCCGTTCAGTGACTGAAAACCTTTCTGATGGGCTCAGGGCAGGAGCGCAAGCATCTGTGGGGGTTGGAATGATGGTATGGTGGTCTGTTCTCTGCTTGTCACTTCTTGTAGTTTCAAGTTTGTTTCAGTTCTGTTAGGTAATGTGTGAATGTGATTCAGTCCAGAAACTGTTGTATGTTCTTGGATACAAGTGTATGTCACTGGTTATCTACAATAACTTTTACGTACTGGATTGCAATAGATGATGTGCCACTTGATGTTTGCTCACAAGCCAAAATATGGAGAGTGAAGGTTTGAAATGAACAACTGTTGCTGCCCAAATTTATCAAGCAAAGTATAGTAGGCAAATAGCTTAACTCTGTTCTTACTGAAGATGATAATAAAATCAGTGATGATGTTCCCATGTCTGTAGGTAAAATAGGGTGTGAAGGGCCTGATGTAAAAGTCATTGAAGCTGGTTGATTCTGGTTAAGGCCTAGGTGAGCAAAGACAGCACTGAATATCAAATTACTGCTGAGGATTTTTGCAAGTGTTAGTCTTTCTGCTTTAGTCTGTCAGTAAAGAATATACGTAGGAAGCATGTTAATGAAGGCTTCAGTGCAGTGCATCAGTTAATATTACTTGGTGGTCAGTTGGGTTACATAAGAATCTGACTTCCCTTGATGTATTTTGTGGCATTAATTTTGTTGTGCTTATCTGAGAAAAGATACGTTGGTGGCAGTTATCTTAAATGAAGGTGTGGTAATTTCTTCTGTCTACCTGGAGTTAAAAACAGGTAGCAAAAAGTCTCCTCATAAAAATAAACTTCCAATATTGATGTTATTAGAAACTGTTAAGAGTTTCCACTATGAAGCTTTAAAGCTTTAATACTTTGTCACTGATAAGAATTATGGCTTTCTGTACTTACCTAAGAAAATAGAGTCTAAGGTTTATCTTACCATAGATTAAATGGAATAACTTTATATGAGGCATTCTGCTCAGAAACCCTGCCATGATACAATATTAGAAGATGGACTATAAAAGCTTGCCCAGAAAGAAGAGATTATTATGAAATAATTATAAAGCCTATCAATTAAGTCAATTGTGAATTTTTTCTGGAGATTTTTGTTTTTAATACAGAAAGCAAGATGAAATGAAAACACATTAGATCTAATTTCAATAAATCTTATGAAAAGAACCTATTTAGGAGCTTTGATGATGATTGTTATGAGTGATAAGGTTTTGCAACAGTAAATTAAATCCATTATTCCAGGTTATGAACATTTGTTGGTGCAAGGGAGCACTGGTGACTCCATCTGTTCGTCGGTTACCTGGAAGTAGTGTACAATATTTCTCAAACTTTCTGTATTACACCATCTATTTAAAAGTTGTGAAAGTGCTTTAGAAACTATATGATAGCTTATGTCTTCCAGCATCCCCAAGTGATTTCTTTGTAGGCCTGTTTACTGGCAGGTTAAGATACTTGGCTAAGACCACACAGCGAACCAGTGAGAAAGCTAGAAATGAAATCCAGACTGCTTTGCTTATAATCCTTTGTTCTAACCATGGGATACATCCAAAATTCTGTGGAGGAATGGATATTTTGCCTGGAAGAAATAAAACATGATAAATGAAAGCATAGCAGCACTAAATTACAATCCTACTAGTTTTAGAAAACTCTAGTGAGTGAAGTTGCACTTCAGTACTCCAGTGCTTATTTTTAGTCTGAACACTAACCCCTGACACATACCCTTTTCTTCTAGTTTTTTGTGTCTCCTACCCTTGCTGCATTTGTTCTGAGCGTTGTGCCACCTTTGGCTGTCCTGGCTGTGA
Organism: Nyctibius grandis; assembly: GCF_013368605.1. Classification (NCBI taxonomy): domain Eukaryota; kingdom Metazoa; phylum Chordata; class Aves; order Nyctibiiformes; family Nyctibiidae; genus Nyctibius; species Nyctibius grandis. Next base: position 47,020,995 of record NC_090658.1, on the reverse strand, counting down.
TTTATGGAAGATACTTGCGAAAACTTACTAAAATGACCCAAGATTCTCTTGCAGAAGCAACACAGGTAATCTTTTAACAGATGCTTTCTAGTTAACTTCAAAGTTGCTGTAGTGTATTTAGGTTAATATCTCTGAAGTTACAGATCTTCTGAAGATAATTGTGCTGTTCATTGCCCTAAGCCATGCTGAGCCTGTAGTTTTGCACCTGAACAGTATGAAAGGTAAATGTCAGTAACACTTATTTATAGATCTCAAAAACAACCATGCTTTGGTTGTCCATAACAATATAAAGTGGAGGTACCAGGCCTGGAGAATTTGGAAATGTAGGAAAGGATAAGGAGGTTAGGCTTTAGCTGTGTGAGAGTGTAAAAAAATATCAACTTATGAAGTCCTGTGTAATTTGGTACCTGGGTTTGAAAAACACTTTTCTTGGACTATGGTTATGGGTTTGAAGCCATCAGAAGCATCCTAGATGGATCCATCTTTTAAGAAAACTTTGCTAGCAAGTCCTTCTCTGGAATGAATCCGTGACATTTGACCTTATTGTCAGCTCTGTAATGTTTATGAGGCTTGACATTTCTTATTTTTTTTTCGGCATCTCAGCACGTACCCAGATATTTGGGAGGAAAGTAGAAGAAGCTGTTGTTTCTACAGAGGCTGTTGCAGAGGGGCCTTCATTGTGTTTGCTGGTTGCACTGAAATATTGCAAAGTGCTATCAATCAGAGAATAGTAGTGATAGTGACCTTTTCCTCACAGGCTGAGGGTGAGGAAACATGATTAAAAAGCACAGAAATATAGTTAGGAAAGATCTAGTTAAAATAGCCACAGCTGTCAGCTGTTTTAAACTTGTGATGTCCTTTGTAGGACTTCTGCAAATTGACTGTGCGGAAGGAAGATTAGCCCTTTTCTGTTTTATCTTTCCTCATCCTGTGTTGAAGGAAAGCTCATGCCTTTGTAAACCAGGTGTGGGACTTCACATGAACAAGCAATTTCAGTGTTCCATTCAGATTTTCAGGTTCAATGGGAGATGGAGGAATGAGAAGTCTATTTTTATATAATATTTTTACTCACAAAAGGGGGCCTTGTTTTTTGTAAGACCATCACAGTGTCTATTAACAACTTCGTCTAATTGGTTACAATTCAGGTAATTTTAGAATTAATACTTCTCTATTTAGAAGTTAAAATAAAATACTGAGTTGAAATGGGACATTAGTAGTTGAGCTAAATAAATTCCCAGTGTTGCTTTGATGAAATGAGTGGAACTATTTCAGGAAATAACTGCAGGCTTTCTTGTATGATTTAGTGCAGAATAGAATATTTTTTATTTTTCCCCTCCCCACATTGTTATTGCAAGCTATTGTGATTAGTAATTTTCTTATGTATGTTGTTCACATCAAATTAAGGGGTTTTTTTTAACCCTACTTTTACATTTTTCTTTCTCTGCTAGCACTTAAGGCAATCTTGAAGTTCTTTTTAAACTGCCTGGGCACGCAGTTTACTTTTAACTTACTAGAATTAAAAAAAAGAAACAAAAAAGGAATGGGGGCAGTAGGAGGAGGAGGGCATGAGAAATTTTCTAGTGGTATCCAAAGGAATGTCTTTGGAGATTGGTGTAGTGATATTGGTTTAACTTTCAAAAGGCTCTGTAATATTAACATTCCAAATTGTGTGTCTGTGTGTATTTGTTTTGTTCTTTGCTTTAATGTAGTTAGCTGAAGAGCGTATTGGAAACATAAGAACAGTTCGAGCTTTTGGGCAAGAAGTGGCTGAAATGGAGAAGTATACGAATAAAGTTGATTATGTGCTACAACTGGCTAAAAAAGAGGCACTAGCTCGGGCAGGCTTCTTTGGAGCAGTAAGTATATTTTGATGAAAGTAAACCAACCATGTTATGCCAAATGTCAATTAATGTAAAATTCATGAGGGTACTTATAAATGTGTAAATAAATGAACTGAGTGTAAATTGAACCTACATGAAACTGTGGGAAGACTGGACTTAAATCAGTCTAAATTGCTGTGAAACTGCACCTCGAGATACAGTGGTATAATAAAGCCAGTTTAAGCCTCTATTTGTGCCCCACACCCCATAGCTTGGTACTATTTATCTGAGCCCATACCTCCTATTCAGGGAACTAAACCAGTGGAAACCTTCCCCCACCCTCAGCGTTTTACAGGTTTGGCTTCCTGATGAAATGAGATGAGCATCAATGCAAAGGAAGCTGGGGAGTGTGCAGGTGAGGGAGGGAGAGTGGGATTGCATTTTTCCATAACAGCTTGCAGTGAGTTTGCTTAATAGTATTCTAAAACTGCAACATAACTGCAGGCTATCAACTCTTCTCCTTTAATGATGGTTGAGAATAATGTTTGGTGTTCCTTTCCGCCTCGGGGAAATAACAAAAAAAAAAAGAGTTCCTTGCATTTTGAATGCTTGTGGGATAGCACAGTGCAGTGCCACTGGATGTCTGGCTGGCTGTTGGCTTGGTTTGCTTTAGAATTGGTTTTCTTCAAATTTAACTCAGTCCTCTAAAAATCTAGATACCCATAGTAGAGGAATTCTTTTTTTAGAAGGAAAATACTGAAAGAACATTTTAGAGGATGAAGTTTAAGATGTATGTGACAAAATCTGCCTTTTCCTCTTTTTCCTTAGACTGGCCTTTCTGGAAACTTAATTGTCCTCTCAGTCTTATACAAAGGAGGATTACTAATGGGCAGTGCCTACATGACAGTTGGTGAACTCTCATCTTTCCTAATGTATGCTTTCTGGGTTGGAATAAGCATTGGAGGTATGGAATGAGAAATTAGATTTTCTTCACTTCAAAGCATTACAGTCAGTATGGGGGCGGGAGGGAAGAAGCTCTTAAAAGATCTGGCTTTCTTAAAAAGTCTCTTCCAAAAGATCTTCCCAAGAAATCATACATAATTTTTTTTCTGAAGAGTTAATGAAAATAATAATTTATAACTTAATATAAGCCTTCCATTTTCCCAAAGGAATACAGAGGTTATTTTTTTCAATGTGTCTATGTGGCAGATACATATTATTTTAATTTTCTTTGGGTCTAAATTAAGATACTTGGTATATTGTGTAAAGAAATAATACTGGTATTTTATTTTTTAAAAATATGTGGGTCTATGTTAAACATACTCTATTTAGAAAGGCATGTAAAATTTAGCTGTAATTGAGTATAGAGTGTCTTGAGCTGGAAGAGTAAACAAGGTGCCAGCAGAACACTATACTCTGGTGCTAACCTTTTGTTTTTCCATACTGACTCCTCCTTGAAGCTCAGACTCTGTAATCTACTGGCCCAGAAACAAACTGTTCATCTTTTTGACAGAGCAGTCTTCACTACTGCATACAGGCAAAAATGAAGATAAGGTACTTTGAAGTTTGACAACTGATTGGAAGGGTTCTTCTTTAAAATGAGTCTGTTATTTCTGATAGACTGGCAGGGCAATGCAGCTCATCTGTACTCCTCTTTTCTAAGACTAAGCCTGATATTGTGGAAAGCACAAAGATGTGCCTGAGGGCAAAATTCACAAAACCTGCTCCCTTGAATATCAAAATTCCAGTGGCACCCATTCCAGCTACCAAAACCCTTTCTTCTCTGCTTAAATCATCCAAGTTTGGTCAACAGACAGATGCCTGGCACTTTGAAAAGATGGGACAAAGTAATGTTAAATAAATGAAAAATAAGGTTAGAAGCACTGATAAAATGTCATTGAATTAACTTCTATTTGCTATAAAAGCATATTTTTAAATTCTGCTTAAGATTATTGAAGAATGAAGTTCTGCACAGAGCCCATTCTTATGGAGACTCTGAAGTAAAGGTGTCTTGCTGCAAGAGGCCTGCCTTCCTTGATGCCTACAAGGCATATAAATCTTCCAAGTGCTAAGTCTGCTTAGTATATGTCATCATCAATACATACAGGAGTTCATGCAATGAACCGTGAAGTTCACCGTGTAATTTGGGACTTTGCCCCTTTTTGCCGTAACAGTTTGATGTGTTTTCTACCAAACACTGAACACAAGTTATGAAAATGAAAAACATTTTGTAATCCGTATTTGCTGTCCATATTATATAATGGTTTTTTATGAGTGGTTGTGAATTTGCCAGCCAACCTCACTGTCTCAGTTTCAAGGTGCTCTGTGAGGCTCATGCTTTCTCCCCTGTGCCCTGCTCTAGGATGTAGATGCTTTGTCTCTTTTTTCCAAGCAGACAGCTTCTCCCCATGGCTAGCACCTTGTGTTGCAAGCTTTTGGATAGTCCTCAGCAGCAGCATGATGAAATGCCCCGTCTATACTTACAGACTCATGACCTTGTGCTGGGCTTGTTGCTCTGCTGCTCTGCAAGAATAAACCAGTAAACCTATTTTAATATATCTTGGGTTTTCTGCCCTCCTGAAATCACTGAAGACTATAGGCATTTTAAGGTGAAAATAGTTTATTCTGTTGGAATTCAGAGATTTTGAAATTGGTTACTCTATTTTGAAAGACATACAAAAAATGAAGAAATAAGACATTTTATATTTATGTCTTACTCCATTTTTGGTTCTAGGTTGGTTTCTGTGTTTATTGCAGCTGGAAGGCCCTTCAGCCACTCCAGCTCCAAGATGATTCACACAGCTGCTAAGAGCTGGGACCCAGTACTATATGCAAGCCTTGTCCTTAGCTTTTGCTTTCTCCAGTAATATTTGAAGCAGGCTGACCTGGGAGGCATATTTCTTTACATTGTCCATTCTCCACATAGCTTTTCAAGTGTCAGTTCAGCGTTAGGTTTTGTGCCCTCCCTCCCCTGTGGCTGACTCAGCCAGCCTCTCCTATAGTAGTATAACCCTGTCTGACAAAGAAGGGCGTTCAGAGTGCTCCATTCTACTGAATGATTTTGAAAATATAGCTGGTTGTGTGCAAGGCTATTTCTCTAAAGCAGGATGCTGTTCCTCCTGACAGATGAATGAAAAAGAGTTGCTTTACTTTTGAGTATATGCAAGCTTACATGTATTAACTTTTTCTATTTTTTTCTTCAGAATGATTTGTTTTACAGATGTAAACAGGAGTGGTCAATAAGGGTTATTGGTAGCTCTGAAATGAGACTAGATAGGATTTAAATCAACATATCTGATAGTTTGTTGGGGTAAAAACTCCCCTGCATGTCTGATGCTTCAATGCTGGTGATGAAAAGTATAATACAAATGTAATGTCTCCTATGTCTTCCATTCCATATGGATGCATAATACTGGCCTGCTTTTTGTTTAGGTCTAAGCTCCTTTTATTCTGAACTAATGAAGGGACTAGGTGCTGGTGGACGTCTATGGGAGCTTATTGAAAGGAAACCCCAACTTCCATTTAACGGTGGGTCCTTGGTTTGTTATTGTTCATAGGTTGATTTTTCTCTTATTAGTCACCAGCACTTCATAAAGGGGTGTGTAATAGTTAAAGGTAGTACCAACTTACATTCTTATGAAAGAAACTAGAGGCAGTGGTAATTCTGACTTTTCCTAACTATGAAACAGATGATGAAGATTTCCTTTAATCAGAAATTTTAGAAGATGAAAATCTGGTGGGGTTTTTTGCGTTAATTAATTCAGAATATTTAATAATATTTAAATACAGTAAATAAAAATATATTGCCAGCAACACCTTAGTTACAGCTTTATTGTTCGGAAGCTAGACAACGCCCTCCAGTACTGAGTACATTTTGTCTAAACAGCATTTGTCTGTCTCCATCAAAGTAGTTGAAGGAGCTGCTTGTAGAAGATACTTTCTGTGTGAATTGCTGTTTTATTTAATCAGCTACATTCCACTAAGCTAAAATCATACATTGAGTTTTCACCAGCTCTGTATGTTGTTGAGAAACGCAATATAGCAGAGTCCAGGTGAGCTGTCAACACTGTCGTTTCCCTCTAAGTTTTGTATAGTCCTCTGATTGGGAGACTTTATAAGGGCTGCTGTAAGAGGAAGAGTCAGAAAAGAACGTCCAACAGAACTAACAGATTTTTTGAGTGAGCTCTGGCTTAAGGGACTAGAGTTTTGTCTTTTGAGTTGGTTGATAACAGAGGTGTTCTTTTGAAATGCTGTGCTTCAAATTCCTGTTCTGCTTTTGTCTCTCTGCTCTGGAATTCCTCGAGTTCTTAATCTGATGGACACCCAAGTCACAATCTGGCCTTTGTCTCATTTCTCTTCACAGCTGCAAGGCTGTCTGTAGCATGCTTTTCAATGTGCATAGACTTACATAGCCAGTGAAAAGTAACAATATTGTCTCCAATGGATGGAGGCAGATTTAGAATAGCAGACATTTGTTTGAAAGGTAACCACCAACTGGCTAATGAAGGGATAGCTACACACTCTTGTCTTTAGCAATGAAGCTGTCTTGAACTTCCGGCCATGACTGCCTATCCAGTGCCACACTGCAGTTTGCTGTGACCTTCATAGATCTAGTGCAACTGTTGATTTCATCATCATTTGGATGTGTTCTTTTTTTTTTTTTAATCTGGATTATTTCAGTGGTCATCTTTACAGTAGCCCCAGTGCAGAGTAAGCAGTAGTATTGGGGCAGAAGTTGTCCTTCCCACTGAAAGCATTGAATTGTTCAATTACACCAATAGTGACACCCAGAAAACAATCTTTATTTTATAAACCAAACATAAATCGGACAAAGTTTCAGACATCTGTGTAGAATAGGCTTACAGAAAGCTTCTATTAAGTTTCCTTTCAGTATAAACTAAATACATAGGAAAGGATACAAACCTTTGTCTCCAAAAAACAATTACAGTTGATTTCTGGCTCACCAGACAATAAAGCCAAGAGGTTATTTCTCTACTGTCCAAACCCACCTGAAACATCTACTCTCGGCTACTTAGGTTTTATTTTCATGGAATGCCAGCTGTTGTTGGTGACAAGAAATATCTCAGGAACAAATGATAATGTCTTTTTTCCTGTATCTAGGATCCAAACAAGAAACAAGCACAATCCTGTATATAGCTTTTAGATATTTTTACAGTAATATATAGAGGAAGGACTTGTGGTACCAGACTTCCTGTATTGCAGTAGATTTCAGTGTTTCAGGCCATGGAATAGACTGTGCAATAACTGGAACTGAGATAAAGATAAGCAATCACTTGTTACCTTGGTAACAGTAAGGATTATGCTGTTAGCACAGGATTTAGCAAATACATTTCTTTTTCCAAAGGGAGGTTTACAAACCATTGTGCTTTTACCTAACAAACAAGTTACAGTATGTGTTTCTATGGATTCAAGTCAAGGAAGGAGTCTGAAATTGTATGCTCTTGCTTTTGCCATTTCTATGCTTCTACCATTAAACTGAAAGCCTGGAGAAGAGGAGGGAATCTGGGAAAAAGAAAAGCAAAATAAATTGTTTGCTCTAGGAACAGCAAGACTAGTGAAATCTTGGTTGCTACTGATGGATGTCTGTGTTTCCTATCCACAGTTACTGTTTAACCAAACATGGGCATGTGCTACCATGTGCTGTGGCTGGTTGGGGGTTACTCGTGTGCTGCATCTGAAAAGAAGTAAGGGGTTTGAGTTGCATGTCTTTAGCATGAACAAGCACTACTCAGGTGGTGTCCTGGTGCTGCCAGTTTTCACAGAAGTGGTAGGAACTTCATCATTGAGACTCTGTCCTTTGGGAATGCAGCACCACTGTCCAATTAGTTTGCTCTGTATGGATATGTGTCGCTGAGATTTAACAGGGCTTGAAGAAATTGTGTTTCTTTGTCTTACCTATTTATAAGCTTTTTCTAGTACTGATATTCTTTTAAGATAATTGTTTAAATCAAATGCTGTGCTCCAGAAGGAAGCTGGTTTTATTTAACTTTGTCGATCGTTCATTCATGATGGTTTGTTATGGTATTTCACAAACTGAAATTCTAGTTTCAGTGAACTGTCGCCTTAGAGTTACGCCTCTGACTGGTCTTTGAATACACTATTGTCCTGAATTTATTAAATACACTTTCCATTTAAAAAAAAAAATCAAAAAAATGGCCATTAATGCAACAAATCTAGCAGCATCTTTATTCCAGTGACAGCCTTTGCTGAAAAGCTACACATTTAACAGGTAGTGGACAGGGAGCTGCTCTTGTTGGAAGAGGAGGGTGTTTCAGGTGACTTCCGTGGCTCGGTGAAAGGGTAGTAAGTGATTTGCAATGTTTATCTTTTTGCATCTGTTCTATGGCAACAGGACTTTGGCCTTTAACAATGCCATTTTATTTCATTGCTCTTAATTGACAAAACTTAAATTGTTTATAATATTTTTAAAAATTCAGATAATTATACTAGAAGTGAACATTGTTAGTTGTTAGGTCTTAGCAAGATGGAAATTCTTCCTCTTGCTGTAGGTAGCCTACAGGTTAACTGCTGGTGAGCAACCTGAAGTTGCATTCAGGAACGAGTGGTGTACCACACTGATTCAGTCATGGCTGAAATATAACCCCTGTGGTCCTGAACTGTGGCTTGCAGCCATCCCTAGGTTTAACACGGAGACAGATATTTCTGTTGGGTGTCTGTAAATCAAGATCTAGGAGGGCTGAGTTGATCTTTTGTTTCTGTTCACATTTCTCTGTTTTATCCTTTGTCACACAGAGGGAATCACATTAGGGAAAGACACATTCAGAGGTGCTTTGGAATTCAAGGATGTTGAGTTTGCATATCCAACACGTCCAGAAACATCGATTTTCAAAGATTTTAGCCTTTCCATTCCAGCTGGCTCTGTTATGGCTCTGGTTGGCCCAAGTGGCACAGGGAAATCGACTATTGTATCCCTTCTGCTGAGGCTGTATGATCCTATTTCAGGTATGTTTTGTGTGTCGCTCTCATTTGTGACAAATAATGCGATGCATCTCAGATACACCTTATAAACAGTCAGGGTTCCTATGCTTGAGGTCCTGATGTGACTATTCCACTGATGCACTGTGCTTCCCTCTGTGGTGTATGGTTACCTTGTGGTGGTGCCTGCATAGCTTTGCATTTCTGATCCACCAGTATGTGATTCCCCAGGGGCTGTTGTTCCCAACTGTTCTTTCTGTCTCTTTCCAGTACTTGTCAAACACACTTGACTTTATTGTTTCTTAATTTAAGGTACTATCACCGTTGATGGCTTTGATATCCGTCAGTTAAATCCACTGTGGTTCAGAGCAAAGATTGGAACAGTGAGTCAGGTAAGGAAGAAAAAAAAATTCTAAGTAAATGAAATAATCTTGTGTGATCAACTAGCTGTGCCTCACTTTTCTTCTTTTTAAAACTATATAATCTTGCTTCTCAGTGAAATCCCTCCATCTCACCATAACTGCTGTTGTGCATGCTTTATTCTAAAAACAAGTATTCAGAGCTAGTCCCACTATTCTGTAGTCTGTTTTTATGTAATCATAGAGATTCAAAGTGTTAGCTTAGAAGAAAAGCTTGCATGTGGAGACTGGAAAGTACATTGTTGCAAATTGTATAGGTATGACCATCTTGATGTTTGCTATGATTTGTTGAAGAAAGTAACACAAAGCTTAACATTTAATCACAGTTTGTATTAATGGAAATCACACAATCATATTTTACAGAACCATTTGAAAACTGACCTTCTGTGCTCTGTGTTGTTTCCAGGCAAACACAGTTCCATTAGGAAAGCATGAAAATACACCACTGTTGGCACTTACTCTTGTAGTGCCCTCTCCCTAGCAATCCCCAGACTCTGGAAGTACAGAGAGATGTTCAATGGTCTTTTAAAAATAAACTATTTGACCAATTAAAATATGTATATTCCTTCCCTCATCTCCCCAGATGCTTCACAGTGCAATTAACTGTTAGGCTGATGTTCTGGTTAAAAGAATAAGGATAACTGGGTATATGTTGCATTTCAAAACATCTACTTTATGTAATAATGCCACCAAAAGCTTTTGTGCAAAAATTATTTACCCGTGGGCACATTAGCATTTTTCTTTTGAATGTATGTATGCCACTTGAGTTACCAGTAGGAGATTAATACTAGTATTCATGCTATAGCATGTCTCTATTTTATAAACAGGGCAGACTTACCTTGTTTCAGACATTTTCCCATTGTACATCACTTGTCCTATCTGCCAGTCAGTCCTCTTCTCTGTTTTAAGCTTTAATATAAATCAAATACACAAAATGCCATGAAATCTGTGTAGAGATTAAGAGAAGAATTATCATACGTAGTGAAGTACAAAGGGAGTTTTCAGATGTTTGGATGAATAGCTCTTTCTGAACTCTTCTTCAAATATTAGGAATTGAGGGTTATGTTATGTTTTGTCAGTTAAAAAAGCAACTTATTTTTTAATTGGTTTTCACTGCCCATTTTGGTGTTAGAAGAGGTTTTTTTATTTGTTTGTTTTTAATTCAATTAACTGTAGCTTACATATTCTTTTGTATGGATATAAAAGAAAATAATGCTGGGTCTTGTAAGTGGGATTTATGTGATTTGAGATGTAGACAATACCTGCATGTAATTACAGATCTACCATATTAGTTATGTTTTTGAATTTATTAGGAACCAATTCTGTTCTCCTGTTCTATTGCTGAAAATATTGCCTATGGTGCAGAGGATCCTTCTACTGTAACTGCAGAGGAGATTCAGAAAGTTGCTGAAATAGCTAATGCTGCTAGTTTTATCAGAGATTTTCCAAAAGGGTTTGACACTGTAGTAGGAGAAAAAGGCATTCTGCTTTCAGGTACATCTTTATATTGCTTATTTTAAAAATCTTGATGCTATAGAGTGAAGTAAAAATTCTATTCTTTTTTGTTATCAGTTTTTTTTCTCCAAGTCAAAACCTGCCATAAGTATTAAAAAAAATCCCTCCTTCATCTCCATTCACCCCCTAAAGTACATGTGCCTAATTCTGCTCAGCCCAGGCATTCAGTTAAAATTACTTCACACCTGTTTTCCTATTTCAATTCACTGAGCTTTTCCCCCCAGGTGGACAGAAGCAACGAATTGCAATTGCTCGAGCTTTGCTCAAGGTAAGCTAGCACCCAAATAGCTATTTAATTACTTTGTGGGGAGGTGGGAAGGGTTAAAAAGGAGGAGGTCTTTCAATGGGAGAGGTGGAAAAATATTTTTTAAAAGAAAATTGTATCTTTTACATTAATGAGGAAGTTTGAAAGGGATGAGTGGTTTAACTAGAGAATTTACTTATGTAAGTGCTTCTTCCTATCTTTCAGTCATGTTTTTTGATAGTTCTTGCCAAGACTGATGGTAGATCATTGTATAATGGCTCACCTTCATAAGACCAGGTCAAGGATGAAGGAAGACTTTAAGAATGTGGTGCTAGTAAACTCATATATGACACTTCTGTCTCTGTGTTCAGATCTCTGTCATTCATGGATTGATTTTTCTGGGTTGCAGCTTACTAGCACTATAGATGCCCTGTCTTGGCTTTGAGGGGAGCTTGGCTGGATTTGGGACAAGATACTATTTCAGGCCCAATGTTGTGTCATTTTTTTCTTCAAAGGTTGGCATGGGTCTAGCTTTAGGGCAGGCTCTATGCTGCACAATTTGAGGAGGCTGCTGAGGATCAGAAGGATGAGGAGTTTGGTTCAGGGACAGCCATGGGGCCTCACAGGGAGCCACTTCGTGGCTGATGCTCAGCTGGAAGTTTTCAGCCTTGCTGAATCCAGCTTACATTCACATTAAGCTGCATGGGTCTTTATAGCATCCTAGTATGCCCAGTTCTGCTAGATTACTGGGAATTTTTCATTATACCAGTTCTCTTTTACCATGAATGCTGAAAAGCTGATTGCATTTCATGTTGAGTACAGTTCACGGGAGTAGAAATTTTATTTTGGAAAAAAAAAGTTTTTAAAAATAAATGAGTAGTTGATATATATGTGATTGGGGGTGCAGTGGAGTCCCTTTTCTTCCAGCTACAGTCTGAAGCTTTTACTGTCAGCTTCATCAAGCAGGTTTGGATTATGTACTGTAATTCAGAAGACGCTTCTTAGGGATTTGAGTGCTGATGCCTTTTTAAAATTTTTTATTTAATTGGGAAGAGTTCTTAAATGCTAGTTCTTAAGTACTGCGTATTTCATCTGTGGGTGAAATACGGCTTGTTGGTAGGTTTTTGTTGTTTTTTGTTACTAGACGGTTATATATAGCAGACTGACTGCAAGCAGAGGGTAGCTGAGCCTCTGTGAAAGATCCACATAAGAGCAGTAAATAGGAAACTGAACTTTTGACCCCATTGCTGCCAAGTATGCATTAAAAATCATCTCCCACCTTTAGTTTGCATCTTCCAAATAGTGATCAGGTAATAGTGTTCTGTTACTCTGGTTTGCAAAATTTGAAGATGAGAGAGTGTTGTTTCTGTTTTGTCCTCCTAGCATTCAGACTTCTTAAAAGTAATGCTTTGAATGACACTCAGTTCTTTTGATAAGTACATTTACTTGGAGTTTTAAGCTGTATGAATCCTGTTCCCTATTTATATAAATATTCAGATCTTGTCTAATTGTTGTTATAACCAATTTTACTTTCTTCTTCAGAATCCTAAAATTCTTCTGTTAGATGAAGCAACAAGGTAAGAAAGAAAAAAAATAGAAATGATCTATCTGTAAAACTGAGATTTGGGAGGTGTTCTCTCTTTCTTTCTCTGCATGCCCTTGCACAAATTATCTAGCCCCTTATTTTTCTCTACCCGCAAAAAGAATGTGCTTTCTAGAACGTGTCAGTTGGTTAGGAGACCTGCGATAAAAGCTGTTTATGCAAAGTGGAAAGGATAGCTGGTACACTGTGTTGTAATTTTGTATGGAGTTATATTTGCAATATGTAACTTCGTTTCGAAACATCTACTTAAAGCTTTTTTGTATCTTTAGTTTAAATGAAGATCTTAGTGTAAAAGAGAGATGATTATACTGCAGTATAACTTAATTTTCTCAATTAATTTAGTGTTATATATTCATGCATATTTTTGCATATGAGAATGCAAATAATATGAGTGCCTATAACTCGGATGTGTGCACTAAGCATATTCACGAAACTTTCCTGCAGTTCCATTGGTTCACCTTCACCAACAACAGCAAGGGTTTGCAGTTTTAGCAAAATAAGCCTAATGCATACAAAACTAACCTGTCTTAAAATAACAAATATCCTCCTCTCTCCCCTTCCTGCTTCCCATTTCTTACTAGTGCTTTGGATGCTGAAAATGAGTATCTAGTGCAAGAAGCTCTGGACCGGCTGATGGAAGGGAGAACAGTCCTAATTATTGCTCATCGTCTGTCTACTATTCAGAATGCTGATTTTGTTGCAGTCCTTGGCCAGGGTAAAATTCTTGAATGTGGAAAACATGAGGAACTACTTGCCAATCCAAATGGACTTTTCAGGAAACTAATGCAGAAACAAGCTTTTCTTCAGAATAGTGATACTTTTGCATTAGATTTACAATCCAGAGAAAAAGATGTATTAAAATAAAATGTATGAGAGAATGTATGAATAATGGAAGCTTACAAACTACAAAGAATATAACTTATGTTTCAGCTATGTAAAGTAAATGTTATATTTTTCCAAAATGTACAAAATATTCTTTTGAAACTTAAATGTGTTTAAACTTTTTATTGAAAGCTTTTTAATAATTATTGCAATTTTTTAAAATGTCTATCACATTGAGATAATTTCGGTGTATAGATTTTTCTGCTTTGTGTTATGTTAATTGAGACCATTTAGAATTGTTTGCTGTAATGCACTGTATGATGATGTACTGCATTCTCAAGTAAGTTCAGTATTTTAAGGGTAATTAAATGACAATCTTATAATTTTCATATTACTGTCTCTTCCCTTTTCAAGGAACTTTTGCTTTCTCTGCTTGTCAGTAGTCTTAAAATGCTGCAATTCAAAAATGAATGACACTGATGTACTCTGAGAGTTCTGTCTGACTTCTACTGCACTGTGCTTTCAGTTGCCATTTGTTCTGAAATGTAAAAGTTGATTATGATCACCATCTACAGTTACTGTAGAGAATTACAGATTGAGAACACATTTTAGACAGTATGGAAGCATGAGTTGGAGGAAAGTTCTTTAAAAAACAAACAAACACAAACTCAACAGAAGCAGCAACCAAACAAAAAACCTAACTGACTTTACATAAGGACAAAGGGAGTGTATTAGGATATTAGTATCTTAAGTGAGCATAGGAAAATATAAAATTTGCATGCATTTTCTTCCCTTGTCTATTTTCCCAGTTCTTTAGTTTCATTTCCCTTCTAAGATGACGTCCACAAGAACATGCTCTTACATACGTAAGTTTTTGTCCTTCTTTAAGGCATATGTAAGGTTTTTTTATCGTTACTTAAAGTTTCATTCATAGAAATCCTGGATTTTGCCTAACTACCTTAATAGGGACAACTAGTAAACTACTTTCTCAAAGACAACTAGTAAAATAATTGCATTGCATTAATTTGAATAACTGCAGGAGGGTATATTTGGCAGTAAAGAGCAGGCTTCATGTTTCTGATTTAAGAATCGCTTCCCACAGGATCTTCTAGACTTTCTGAAGATGCAGAAGCCCACAAGATAATTTTAAAAAGCTAGAAACTTTCCAGGTCACATTAAAACTCATCTATGCTGGGAAAACTTACTGCTGGAAAACTTTATTGGCAATAGGTGAAATACCTATTGCTGGGCAAGCTTAAAATGTTTATCTACTGTGCCATTAATGGCACTTTGTGGAACATAGTGAAAACGCTAGAGATCCCTGTGCTAAGGAATGAAAACAAAATTACATCCAGATGTAATTTTATCTTGTGATATAGTTTTACTAAAAGCAGATATTGTATTAAAGATCTTCCAAAAATACCACTGGCCCAATGTTTAGTTTCAGTGTTGACTAACAATTATTCTCTTTATAATGTATTTAGAGGGGCCTGAACTTTAATCTTTACTCGTGTAATCTCTCCTTATGTGAAATGCAACGAGCCCTTTTATTCACATGTTTACACAGGTTACAGGAATTACTTGCAGCAGAACTGAATGACTGTTTTATGTCTTTTGTTCTTTAGTTATTCCGGCAGGTGTTGCAGTTTACAGAAAAGTGTGAAAAGCTACAGAAAAACTCCAGTGCACAGAAAGATGAATGTCTGTTATAACAGCTACATTGGATAAAAGACTTTATTCAGGTTAGAACCACTCAAAATACTCCTTGGAACAAACCACAGACCTCAACAAGGTGAGAAAATGAAGTTTCTTAGTAATCTGCAAGTAGAAAGCTTTGCTGAACATTTTCAGATTTGTGGTTTACACACCTACGACGTATGTGATGTGTGCACATGGCATGCTGTATACTTCCACAGCAGAGCTAGTCAACACTGGATATGGTTGCATTTTGAACTGTAGGAGCCCTAGTAGCTTAATGAGGAAAAAGGTGTGAGAAAGAGAAAAATTCAAGTATTGCATTTTTTTGTGAAGGGTTGAAGACCTTCCTGTCTCAGGTGGAAACTGTTGGTGTATCTCTAACAATCCTGATAGGTGTCTTTTGCCAAGGACCATGACTTCATGCTGCTGCCTTGTGTAGCATGGTCCATAGGGCAAAAAGCGGCCACGCAGTGGAAGAAAGACATAATGTGAGAGTATCTGTGCATCAGAAAGAAGCATAAACCAAACTTTTTTCCACTTTCTGACTGTATTTTCCATCACGGCCCCCTTCAGGTTTTAGCAGTACTGTATATCTGCTATTTGATTTGTTTACGCTACTGTTAGTAGGAAGAGGTTCAGTTCCATGAGGAACTGTATTAACAGCTCAAACACAGCTGTGCTACTCCTAGCGTATTCCAAAGGCCGAAAGGTACTCAGAAATGCTTTTGATCGCAGTTAAATACAATTTAAGTCAAATTAAACTTACCGAACATTTCCTGAAGGAAAGGCCAGACCTTACTCAGAACTGGTAGAGGTTTCAAAGTGTCCTTGTAGCCCTGGTGCAGCAATTATATAAGACCATCTCTCTTTTATGCCGCACACACTAGTGTTCAACTTTGGCATAAACATATCACCTCTGTATAGATAAATAGTAAAGATGATTTCCCAGACATTCAAAAATAAATGTAATTAATTTTACATGCACACACATATATCAAATATGTAATATAAACATTTTTCAGTTTCTATCACTAGTTGCCATATTTTAGTTGATACATATGGGCATCAATTTGAAGTCTTAATTTATTAATACCACCTTTTTCACCCTTGCCTTGGAGGCCAGGACTATTTCCTTCCTTAACTTTTGCTACCCAGTCATGACTTTTGGGGCTTAAATACTGTATCTAATTGCTTTCAAAACTACCTTGCTAAATTGAATGTATTAGTTAGAGCTGAGTATTTGGAAACTTAATGAAAGGTCAGCTCTCAATGTATGCTTAATCCCTTTGCTGTGTTCCTAATTAGTTTTTCCATTCTTCACAGCATGAATGTTTTCCTGAGAGAAATAAGACACTGAAAATAAAGAGCTAGCCTAACTTTATTACTTAAACCACTTATTAAACTATTTTAATGCTTAAATAGAGTACTGATCACAACATCATCACTGTAGTGCATGATTGGCATCTCAAAGAGCTGAAGTTCTTTCAGGTGTCAAGTAGTTAATGAAACTTAGCCTGAAATTAGGGACGGGGGGCTGTGTGAACCCCCCGTAATCCAGGAGGAGACAGTTAGTGACCTGCTGTGCCAACTGGACACCCACAAGGCTATGGGCCCAGATGGGATTCACCCCAGAGTAGTGAAGGAACTGGCAAATGAACTTGCCAAACCACTTTCTATTATCTACCGGCAGTCCTAGTTAACTGGAGAAGTTCCAGCTGACTGGAAATTAGCAAATGTAACGCCCATCTACAAGAAGGGTCGGAAGGATGATCCAGGGAACTATAGGCCTGTCAGCCTGACCTCGGTGCCAGACAAGGTGATGGAACAGATCATCCTGAGTGCCATTACACGGCACATGCAGGACAATCGGGGCATCGGGGCCAGCCAACATGGATTTGTGAAAGGCAGGTCCTGCTTGACCAACCTGATCTCCTATGACCAAGTGACGTGCTTAGTAGATGAGGGCAGGGCTGTGGATGTAGTCTATCTAGACTTCAGTAAGGCATTCGACACTGTCTCCCACAGCATCCTCCTAGACAAACTGGGTGCCCAGGGCTTGGATGGGTGGACTCTTCGATGGGTTAAAAACTGGCTGGATGGCCTAGCCCAGAGAGTGGTGGTGAATGGGGCAAAGTCCAACTGGCAGCTGGTCACTAGCGGTGTTCCCCAGGGCTCAGTTCTGGGGCCGGTGCTGTTCAATATCTTTATAGATGATCTAGACGTAGGGATTGAGTGCACCCTCAGTAAATTTGCAGATGACACCAAGCTGGGTGGGAGTGTCGATCTGCTGGAGGGTAGGAAGGCCCTTCAGAGGGATCTGGACAGGTTAGATAGATGGGCCGAGACCAACGGCATGAGGTTCAACAAGAACAAGTGCCGGGTCTTACACTTTGGCCACAACAACCCCGTGCAGCGCTACAGGCTGGGGGAAGAGTGGTTAGAAAGCGGCGCGGTGGAAAGAGACCTGGGGGTGCTGATCGACAGCCGGCTAAACATGAGCCAGCAGTGTGCCCAGGTGGCCAAGAAGGCCAATGGCATCCTGGCCTCTATTAGGAATAGTGTAGCCAGCCGGTCTAGGGAAGTGATCGTCCCTCTGTACTCGGCACTGGTGAGGCCGCACCTTGAATACTGTGTCCAGTTCTGGGCCCTGTGCTTCAAGAAAGATGTTGAGGTATTGGAGCGAGTCCAGAGGAGGGCGACCAAGCTGGTGAAGGGTCTGGAGGGTCTGACCTATGAGGAACGGCTGAGGGAGCTGGGGTTGTTTAGCCTGGAGAAGAGGAGGCTCAGAGGTGACCTTATTGCAGTCTACAACTACCTGAAGGGAGGTTGTAGTGAAGTGGGAGTCGGCCTCTTCTCCCGGGCAACTAGTGATAGGACAAGAGGACACAGCCTCAAGCTTTGCCAGGGGAGGTTCAGGTTGGACATTAGGAAGCATTTCTTCTCAGAAAGGGTCATTAGACATTGGAACGGTCTGCCCAGGGAGGTGGTGGAGTCACCATCTCTGGATGTGTTTAAGAAAAGACTGGACATGGCACTTAGTGCCATGGTCTAGTTGACATGGTGGTGTCAGGTCAATGGTTGGACTCAATGATCCCGGAGGTCTCTTCCAACATGGTTGATTCTGTGATTCTGTAAGATATACACATCTCTGAACATCGGCATAGTCCCATAATGCATATTCAGTTAACCAGTTCATGAGAATTTTGTTTGCTCTGCAGATGACTGAGTTTGCTGCTATCCTTTCAAACTAATTTTTTTTCTAAATAGGGAGGCAGATGTTTGTGGCTAGTGTACCCAAGCAGTATTTTGTACACTGGTTTTCAATCCATCGATCAATAAATAAAAAACAGAAGTAAAAATATTATCAATCCCATATATTTTGAAGTCGTGGCTCTAATATAAGTGCATTATTTCCATTCTCTTAGTTCATAGAATCATAAAATCATAGAACAGTTTGGGTTCAAAGAGACCTTTAAAGGTCACCTAGTCCAACCCCCCTGCAGTGAGCAGGGACATCTTCAACTACATCAGTTGGCTCAGAGCCTCGTCCAACCTGACTTGAGTGTTCCCGGGGATGGGGCAGCTACCGCCTCTCTGGGCAGCCTTTGGCGACCTGTTCAAGTCCCCACTAGGTCAGTATTGTCAAAAGTGCCTGCTGGACATTCGCCTTTTCGTGTGAAAAACAAATAACACACAAGTCCCAGTTCAAGAACTGGTTAGGTCTCTAACCAATATCAGCATAAACGATTTCTGTGTCGAAAATGAGACTTAAACAGTGAGCTGTATCCTCTCTCCTGAAGATGGAGCTCTTAACACAGGGCTGGGACAGCACAAGGCAGCTGAGTAATTAATTACCTGAGGAAGTGTAGCAAAGTGTATGCAGGATTCAATCAGCAAAAAATGACTGTTCACACTGCATCATCTTAAGTATTTTAGAAATGAGATGTGAAGGGGACCTTTCAGTTTTTAATATAATTAGAATGTCACTGTTCACGGATGTTGGGAAATGTGGATGGCAGCTTGAATTTTACTCAGTTTTTCCCCCTTTGCTTGTTTGTGCGTGCATTTTCTGGTTTGGTTTGGTTGTTTTTCTTGACGAAACAACAGTAACATGATGATTTAGCATCGCAGCATGGAGTATAATAGAGAAGGCTATCTATAGAAGGATACTACATTAATGTAACAGTATAGTGAAGCTCCACTAAATGTTCATATTTCGCTTTTCCCATAAAATTAAAGCAAAAGGAGATGGAGTAATGTTAAAAGGCAAAGCACTGAAACAGACAGGTGCCTCATACTGCCAGTTGAAGTATCTCAAGTTTATCTCCTCTGCATTTTGGGTTCAGTCATATTGGACCACAATCCACACAGAAAGCATAACAGCCATAACTCTTTAATCAAAGAACATATTTTTTGAAAATGATGAGAAATTTTTGAATACTCTTTTTAGTTAATTTTATCTTAACTAATTAGCTCCATTGGTAATATACATACAACTCAAGTTCTTCCCCAAGTAGATGGTACATATGTACTTTCTGAAAGCTTTTTTTCATACAAACCAATGCAGTTGAGTATTTTCTTTCAATGAGAAAATTTAGTTCCCCTTTAAGACTAAAATCTAATTCTATACCATTGAATAGTTGTAGTGCATGACTGTTATTAACCATAGACATGAAACATACCAAGGTTTCTATGGGAAATGTTTTTGTGAGTTTTTTTATTAGAAATCTGGGGACAAGCACAGTTAGAGCAACGGCTATTTTAAAGATTAGGCAACTCTGTTAGGGGAAAACACATCCTTCCAGAAGTGCCGAACAGCAGTTTGCAATGGTCCTTCAACGGCAGTTAAGTGTATCCAGCCACCTTTCTCTACTCGAGTCGGTTAGCACCAGAACTGCATGAATTCAGTGAAAAATGTTCCCAAATCCAGCCCTGTGAACCCCTCTGGGAGCATCCTGATACAAAAATCGGAAATCTCCAAACCCCCTTGCTTTCTAACTTTCCTCACCGAAGCGGGAAGCTAGGTGCGGCTGGGTAAGGAGTCCGAAAGAAAACTCAATAACACTGGAGTGTCGTTAAGCAGGCGTTCTTTACTGCAGCACTGGGGGTTATCCACCATGAGTGCTCCGCCGATCTGGCAAACTTTCGGAGACTATATACCATAAAGTTATACATAGTCACAGGATTCCCAAGAACTCATTTACATAATAATGAGATTTCCTGGAACTCATTAATACATGTGAATGTCCACTCCGCATGAGCAGTCGTTTTCCCTGGTGGTCGTCAGGGGTCTTCAGATGAAGGCCGATAGTCTTCGTCACTGTGTTCACTGACTGAGCCCTGCTTCTGGGCACACTCAGTCTGGGGATCACGTAGGCTGTGTAGGCCATGTCCTTCGAGGCAGCTGTTGCAACTCCCTTATCTTTAGGTTGAAAAGTTGGGGCCCCAAGAGAAAGGAGAATGTTGTAAATACCTTAATTACTCAACTATCCTGGGTGCTCAACTAAACAAAGGGAAGCCTTTGTAATTTGGAGAGCGGTAATGGCTGTAAGATAAGGAGGCTCGAGGATGTTCTCACTTCAGATGGCTGGACCTTGGGATGGGCGGATGCACGAGGAGATAGAGATAAGGACCCGTGTTTTTGCGAGACCACCCAACACAGGTGGCTGCCTGAGCTGCCGAGTGAGGAAAGCTGCCGCTCAGGCTCCTGTGCTGGGGAGGAGGGCACGGCAGAACAGCCATCCTCTGAAGGGCACGTCGTGCCAGCGGGCCGAAGCAGGATCCTTCTGCTCCCCACCGCTGGAGAGGAAAAACCCTGAGGGCCGGCGGGAGTACTGGTGCAGGGAAGGTAGAAATTGGACACGGCCGCGTTAACGCTTGCGGCTGTAATAACTACGAGGTGTTTATGAGGGCACGTTCCCCCTGCCGGGCTGCACCGAGCACAGCCGGGAAGGCGGCCAGCGGGGTGCGAGTGCGGGCCCCACAGCGGCCACAGCGGGCAGCTGGCGCGGGGTCTCCGCCGCTCCCCCGCAGGGGCTGCGCCGCTCTCCGCCCTGCCCCGCCCCGGAGTGACGCAGTCAGCCTGCGCCCGGCGGGAGCGCGAGGCCGAGCCGCTCCTCTGTTCCCGGCCATGTTCCCGTCGGCGCCCGCCTCCCCGCGGGCCCCCGGCGGGTCGGCCCGCAGGAACCTCGGCAGCGCTGCCCCCAGCCCTCTCTCCCGCCCAGGCGGCAGGAAGAACCTGCCCGTGATGGCGGCAGCCAGCTCCCCGGTGCTTTTCTCCCCGGTGGCGCGGAGGAGCGGCTCCCTCTCCGCCCGGTGAGTCCCGCCCCCTGCACCCGGCCGGGCCCCCGGCAGGGGCGAGGAGCGCCAGCCGCCTTTTCCCGCCGGGCCGTTGCCTCGGCCCCGGCCCCGCCGCGCTCCGGGGCCGAGGCCCCCGCCCGCCTCGGGCCGCGCCTCTCGGGCCCTGAAGGAATCACAGCATGGTTGGGGCTGGAAGGGACCCCTGGAGATCATCTAGTCCAACGCCCTGCCAAAGCAGGTTCCCCTAGAGCAGGCTGCACAGGGTCGCGTCCGGGCGGGTTTCGAATATCTCCAGAGAAGGAGACTCCACAGCCTCCCTGGGCAGCCTGTGCCAGTGCTCTGTCACCCAGTGCTCTGTTTTCCCCTCTCCCCTTTCCCGTTTCTGGAATAAACCCCGAGCCTTCCGTTGCCGTGAGTGCAGCCGCCTCCCGGCCCGCTGAGGGGAGGGAGCGGGGGGCCGCGCGGAGCGTGCAGGGCTGCCCGGCGGCCTGTCCCCGGGCCCGGCTGCTCCCCCGCCGGGCTCTCTCCGGCCACCCCTTCCGCAGCGACCGGCGGTGGCGTTACCTCTTGGCGCAGGAGTGCAGGGGAGATGGACTGCAATCCCTGTCAGCCGCCTCCCTGTCCAGGGCAGACTCGCTCGTTGGTTATTGGGGGCGAGAGTCTGTCTGCAGTTAGGTTACTGTACTGAGCATCTGAACGGACTCGCTATTTGCTTACTAGAGTAGCATTGAGAGAGCATAGAGTGGTTGAGAGGCCTAATAGGAAGTTAGGCTGGTGATTAAAAAAGTAGCAAAAAAAATTATAATTAAAAAAAAAAGAGCTAAGTGTTCAAGTGCTTGCCGTCTGAATCTCTTCCTTGAGTCTTACAAACTCAACCAAAACCCAGATGCAGACACGGAGGCTTTTAGTTAGATAAAATCATTTGACCTTACTGAGTAAAAGGAGGGGGAATAGTGTCATTTGGTCATGTGCAATAGTAAGCAGTTAGATTGTATTGGTCCCGTGCCTCAGTAAACATATTAAGGCATACTTCTAAATGAGCCTAATGAGAGGGCTCTGCCTGAAGGCAGACCTTCTGTACAAGAAGGTTTAACAAAATATTTTGTCTCTCTTTGCAAACCCTGCCTCATTTTTAGATGCTCAAGCAATTGTAGGTTACAACATTGCTGTTTCATGAATGCAGTTTTACCGTTTTTCTGTTGGAATGTATTGTAAGATATTCTGTATCTCTGGTCATCCTTAAATCTCTTTTCAGTAGTTTTTCTACAATATTCTTCTGAGATGTGTGCATGCTAGGTCATCCTGGTACTCAAGAAGCTGTATGTGGAGTTGTCGTGATGTTTTCTGGTTTGTTTTTTATTCTGTATTTAGTGACTCAGATATTCTGTTTGCTGATTGACTGTCTTAAATAATATTGCACTGTCAAGACACTGTCACCCTGGTAGTTGGTTTCTCTTATGACTGTGCTGTAGTTTTTAGACACCAGTACAGATCTATAGAATGGAAACTTTCCGGCAGTGTGTAAGTTATCCTTTCTTTCCTCTGTATTATTTTTGCTTATTGCTTTCTTTTATAGAGTGTTTGGTCTACAGTAAGACTTTTCCTCATATCTCCCAGCTTGATTTCTTTAGGAATCTTTGATAAGGGATCTTTTTGAAAGATTTTGGGAAATATAAGTACTTAATATTGTCTTAATTGTATTCACTGACTTTTTTTCCAGAAAATTCTGATAGAACTGTTAGGCATGACTTTACTGTATGAAAAGGAAAAAAAGAAAAAAAATCTGAGAGTTACTAATCTATGGTTATACATTTTGCTCATTTACTTTCCTACAGGAGTAATAAGACTTTATTAGTCTCTGGTTTCTCAGGTGCTCTCAGATTCTTTGTAGGATATTTGATGTACTCTGTTCTCATGGTAACAAATTCTGACTGAAATGTTTTATAGTTGAGCAGTTTCAAGGTTCTTTAAAAAGCGGTATTGTACATTAAAACTATCAATATACAATACCACATGCTCAGTGTTATGAATATCTTATTAGCATTTGAATTCGAGGGTTCCTCAGATGTGTCCCTGGTAAAGGAAAAATATTAAAATAATAAGAACCTCTGTATTTAAAAGAAGATAAAATAGTCAAAGTTTAGGCATTTCCCACCCACCCTCCCCTCAGTTTCCCCTCTTTTCCCTTCCCTGTGAATCAAAACTGAGATTTAACATGAGCCCCAGATCAATTTCAGGGGTTCAGAATCTCTTTTCTCAGGAGCAGCTATTTGTTGTTGAGATAAACAAGATTGTCCATTTTCAGATTTGGGGAACTTTTACTTCAGGTCTGTTTAATATGGTATTTTTCAAAACTAGGTGTCAGGCTTCTCTTCTAGCTGTGTATCGCCATCTTTTGCTATTTCACACTGGGGAGGTCTGTGACATCATTTCACTTGTGAGGAGAAATGAAGAAGGCAGTATCTTCTAAAAGCAGAGAAATTTACACACTTAATCATATTCAAAAGGCAAGACAGACCTATGCTGTTCCAGAGAGAGAAGGTGGGGGAAGATGCAAAGCAGCTTTTATAAATTATATTGTGAAACACATAATGACTGAAGCAGGTAAGAACTGCAGTCTCCACAACAGAACAAGGGCAGTAGAAGTGCTAGCTGATCCCAGCTGCCATGGATGTTCAAAGGGTTGCACGGTACGCCCTGCCCAGCAGTGTCGGAACTGGGGATGACAATAGGCCCTGCAGTCAGGGAAGAACTTCTCTTGAGCTTCTCCTGGCATTATGGATAGCTTTATTCTATAGATAACAAGAATGTGGAGAAGTTGAACAGTGATTTTGTTGCTGGGGGAGGAATGCATATTCAAAAACAGTTCTTTAAAAAATAAAGGAGTTTGATGACAGCTAACAACTTGTAAGGAGGCCACCAAATTACTGCTTTAGATGGTGCTCCCAGAGGGAGCATGTTTATTTTACATAAATCCATTTCATCACATCTGTTTCTAAACAGAAACTAATGAAGTAAATGTCTGTTGAAACTGATGAAGAAACAATAAAAAACAAACTATAACTTTTGTTTTTTTTAAGAGCTACCCCTACCAGAGTTATCCAGCATCCCTCAGCAAGTGAGACTATTAACTATGATATTAAGGCTTTTGGATCCTCTCTGCCTGTTAAGATTATGGAAGTCCTGAAGACGGCTGATGGTAAGAACTGATTTTATCTGTTATTTTTCTCATGAAAGTTGACAAGTGAGAGAAATGTTATCGTGTTGTTGATGCCACTTAAATGCTGACTTTACAGTGGAACCTGAAATGTTTCTGCCTTAGTTTGAATCCAGCTTGGTTAACTATGTAACTATAATTGTAATAACACCCGTGTGGGTATGGATGCATGTAAGTATCTTTCAGGTGCTGTCTTAACCAATACATCTTAAAATCCAAGATTATAAAGAAAGCCAATAGTAGTTTTTTAGTAACTTTTGCTTATTGGTTCTTTCTCACCTTTTTCACATGTTTTGATTCTGTTGTGTCCTAGAGTGGATGCTCTATTTTTTTAAAAATTTATTTTTAATCCACATTTGTTATCACTTCTAAAAGCCCCAGTGATCCAAACCTTTCCCTGAGTTCAAGAAATTGGTTTCCTAAGCAGTTTTTCCCTGGGGATAAGTTTTCTTTTTACAGTAGACATAAGAGGAACCAAAAATGCGTATCTTAAAAATAATCTTAAAAATTGCTGAGCAATTTACAAAGCTATTATAATCTGCTGTAAATTGATGGAAATAGGTTCTAGGATTGTCTTGCTTTTCACTCACAAAAGTTGAGCATTTGTCAAATGGGTTTTTAAACTATATGTAGTAATTTGGTACCTTAATTGAACACATGGAAATTCTAACATGGAATTTAATAGAAAATATATTTCTTATTTTCATAGGAGAATGAAAATTTATTGGTTTTAAGGTTACTCTGCGGTGTTTTAAAAATCTGAATGCTTTAAAAAAATATTTTTTTATGTAGATGATTACCAGCTGAGCATTCAAGTGGATGAAAGTGGATGGGCCTGGCTAGTCCATAAAGATAGGCTGATTATTTGGAAGATTGGTCATTCTCCAGTAGCTAAGGTAACTGAAAGATCAAAATGGAAAAAATTCTATATTTTATGCTACTTGAACAAGCTATTCACTTGTGTTTTTTTAAAGCAAGACTTTCTTTATAAATTGGAGTTTGCGTAGTTTCCCCCCAAAAGCAGCAGGGTTGGTATGGTCATATGAACAACAGTAACTGAAACTCAAGCTGTTGAGGGAGCTTAATATTTTTATATTCCTCTCTTCATTTTTAATTGTCACCTTAACACTAAGGTTAATTCTTTACATTTTAATAGGTGTGTCTCTTATGTTAGATAGTCTTGGTAAAGCTTATTTTAATAGTTAAAAACTAGTTGATGTGTTCCAGATTGGTTTAGATTATTCTGGGACTGATTTTCAACTTGTGAACAAAAAAAAAAAAGGCTAGTTTCAGCTGTGCTGAACATACGTTTCATCTAGTTTCTTATGTCAAGAATTTTTTTTTCCATCTGGGCAGTGTTTCTTTCAGCATCATTTCAGTGAATAGCAAGTATGGTCAGAGGAGACCTGTAGTTAAAAAATCAGTATCTTTGAATTAGTGCAACATATGTTAATTATACAGATTCAGCACTTACAGTAGAGTGTCAGGTATACACGTTCTGGTACTTGTAGAGATTTTGTCAAGGGATTAAAATTTTTCTGATTGTTTAACATTGAGGGAGGGGAGGGGAGGGAGGAATGTTTCCCCACTCCACTCTGTTAGTACCTAGTGAGCTTTTTCAAGCACTTCTAGTTTAATTTTGTTTTCCTGCCTTGTTAGCATATTGTATTAAGGAATGATCAAATAATTGCACCTCTGATAGAAATAATTCAATATTGTAGTGTTGTGAGAAACACTCGGAAATAACTAAAGAAAAACATCGATGTTTGAAAATGTACAAGTAGGTGTTTTTTAGCTGTTTGTTCGTTGTGACAACCTTGCTGAAAATGTCTTGTGACATTATTTTGGTTCCCTTACACAATGTCTGGGCTAGTTGAGAATTAATTCTTAGCAGGATCAAAAATTCTAAAGAGTTTGTGGTAGAGGAATAAGTTCTTCCAGTCTCGTATTTATTATGATATCTCTCTCTTTCTTACAGTTATCTCTGTGCAAGGAACTGCAGCTGCCACCCAGTGACTATCAGTGGACTTCTAGTTTAGCAGCTATAACCTGTCTCAGTTCCTCAAGTGAAGCGCCTTCTCTGCAGGTGATCAACTTCTAAATTTTAGTGTTTAAAAATACTTTGAGTAACTTTGAATATATCCTATTTTATTAAGTACTTATTTGAAAACTGTGTTTGGTGGTGTACTATCAGTTCAAAAGGTAAGGATTGATAGTTTACAATAAATATGTTTGAAATAAACAAAATTCTGCTGATCTTTCCAAATTACACCATTTGCATGGTATAGGTTCAGATTAAATAATAGTTTTCCTGAGGATTACTTGGCATGCTTTAAGAAGTATTGTGTTAGCAAACACCAGGGCAATGAAATATTCAGTCTAAGCAAGTGCAATTTAAATGCATGCTGGCTGAAAAAGTTGTTCAGCAGTGGCTTAATTCTGAGTACACATGGATGAGAAGCAAACACCAGCACCTTCCTTGGCTGGTCTTTATAAGGAAGCTGGCACTGGGAGGACAGATGGTGTAATCTGTCTTGACTGACTACTTTCCTAAGTGCCTTTTTGTGACATACTGTGATAGAGGGTGAGGTTTGAAGATCAGTTAAGTTTTCTGAAGGTATGTTAATGTATCTGTTACTGTCATTCATGAAGAAAAGAAGCTTTCATTTTCAGCTTGGGTGTAGTTTTCAGTTAATATATGTGGTCCTCTAATAAAACTGGATAAGCAGTTGTCTTTGGAAGGAAGAAGCAGAGCAGGATATGTAATAGGATCTTTTGTTATTGTGTTGCACTTCCAGATGATGAAAAGCAATCTTAATATCTTGTGATTAGCTCATAAAACTCTAAATGCTCTATGACTTAGTCATACTCAGAGAAGTTTAAGAGGAAGTAATACACCTAAACCAAGATTACTTTTTTTTATTGCATCTTTCTTCAGCTTCTGAGCTATTCATGGATACGATGATTTTATAGAGTGAAGTAGAAATATTAGTGGTAGAAAATATTTCACTAAAAAGTTATTAAATAATAGGCAGGAATAACAAAGGACAATGCATTCTGTGGTGGTTTTTAAATTGTTACAATGTTCATTAGTCAACTGCTTTTCTTTGTGAAGATGTGTGTCTAGTCAAAAATCAGTTCAAAAACTCGAAGGAGCGTAATAACAGCTCTCAGCTACAGTTCTTCTATTGTTCTGTGATTTTTTTCAACAAGCAGTAGTTGAGGTACAAGGCTTTGTGTCTAAATCTCTACTTGAACACAGTCTCTTGCTTCATGCTTCAAATTTGGTAGTGATTTCCTGAGTCAGAAGCCCTATTGTAGGTACACTGTGGGCTTATGTCTTTATGAAGAGAAGGGCCACCATGTGATTTGATATTTCTCTTAATGACATGAGAGCAGTTTCTTCATTAAATTAGAGTCTGCATTTTAAGTCTTCCATAGTAGCTTCCAACTCTTGGCATCTCTTTTCTGTCTTGCAACTGTAAGTTTTGTTTGCGTTTCAAGAGCAGACCCTGAATTATCAGAAATGAGAACCAGTAGAAAATATTATTGTTAGCGAAATAAGTGAGTATAACACTCCCTGCACATATTAAGTTATGCTACAGAATCATTCTGCAGTTCCGTTCCAGGTTTGTCAGTGTGCATCCATATATATTTACTACTTTTTTGTGTGTTCGTCACCCATAATCTTGATCTGTAAAATAACACGTTCTAGTTAAAGCTGCAGTCTGATTATTATTATCCTGCATGTTCTATTAATTATTTTCTCACCTTAAGTCTCTGGCAATAATGGTTGCTACCAGTGAAGGTTCTGTGCGCTACTGGCCCAATCTTGCCCATGAAGGTTCCTATACGGAGACTTTTACAGACTTTGGAAGTTCTCTGTGCATTTGCCTAACAGCAGTAAAGGTACAGTACAGCATGATTTATATTATTTCTTAAAAAAAAAAACCAAACCAAAAATCAAAACCACCACCACCAACAAAACCCCAGCAGAAAACAACTTATTTGTATCTGCATATTGTTTTCTTTCCTGGTCTGATACTAGCATTGTGATATTTTTTCTCAGTTGTACATTCACTAATGCATTGTTCACTTTTTTATTACCTACCCCAGTCTTTTTTGACATAACCAGATGGAAGATTTGTTATGCAGTTCATTTAGATTAGTGTCCTGTCGGATAGGATGCTATTAAAAGAAAAGAAGAAAAAGAAGTTATAGTGTGCTCAATAACACTTCACATTTTAAATGCACACATGGAAGTTGAATGTTATTTCATTCATAATTCAACATATGAATGCTACATTTGGTAGTGCCTGTAGAGATTGGTTAAATATATTTTCTTTTCATATTTTTCAAAAATATAGTTTAAAATTTTGAAAAAGTATACAGTGAGCTGTACGCTGCACTGATTCAAGCATAGAGAATAATGTGGAAAATTTTTTTTAAACAGTCTTTTTATGTGATAAATGCTTTCTTTTTTATTTTCATCGTTAGCTCTCAAGTACTATGGATGCCTGTGTCTTGTTTAGTGTTGACCCTTATGAACTGACATAAATAATTTTATCTGACAATAGAATTGTTTCAGGAATGTGATTTCAAATTTTTTGTAATATAGTTGCTTTTTCTTTTTGTTAGGGAGGAAGCTTTATTTTATCATCTTCCAGAGGTCAACTAGTTCGATTGATACCAGACAGTTCTGGCAAGATTCATCAGCATGCCCTTCCACAGAGTCAGGGCATGTTTTCTGGAATTGGTAGAAAGGTGTCGTCTCTTCTGGGTATATTGTCTCCTGGACATGATGCTATGGTAAGCTTGAAAAACATTCATATAGTGATCTGATTTAACATCACTCTGTAATTTCTAGCCTTAGTGTTTAAGAAAGAAGAAGGATGACTGTGTAAGGATGTATGATGACCACAAAAAAAAAAAAAAGAGACGAGACTCGACACATTTATGTTACTTACATTTCTTTGAAATTTCGAAGACAGACAGAACCCAAGTAAATCTGTATGCTTTGTAAAGGAGTATGCTGACTTGCTCTTTAGATCTGAATGAAAGGAGATTTTAAAGAAGTATTACTTCCTGGGGATTATGCAGTGATTCAAAGTCTTGTCTCTTTCTAGTGATAGCCTCATTACTACCTGAAGAAACTAGCAGTAACCTGTAATATTACTTTTCTGATTTAGGGTTGCCAAGTGTTGATGATTGGGTTGAGCATTGTCAATGAACTCCACAGAATTTGAAAGAAAGTATGAGAAACATAAACATACTTACTATAGATGTTCTTATATCTATAAGACTTCTCTTGGAAATTATTGTAATACTCTCATCTTGTAACATAACTTGCATAGGTTGCCCAAGGAAGTGATTTTTTTGTGGACTGAGAGTGGTATAGATTGTTGTATCCAAATATTAAGGCTGTGCTTTAACCTTTTTAGCTTTTTCTTTTTTAAATGCAGATTTCTGGCGTTCTTTGGGATAAAGAGAGATCAAGCTTTTATATGCTAACAACTTCAAATCTAAACAAATGGGAGATTGATGATTCATCAGAACGTTATATTCTCAACTGGGATATCAACAGGACCCTGAAAGAACATATTACAGATGCAATTTGGGTAAGAGCCAGGTCACCTGGAAAGGGTTTGTGTGTTTGTTTAATTAATAGCCTTTTTATATGTAGTTATAAGTCAGATGTATTTTTTTTAGGGGTCTGAAAGTAACTATGAAGATATTAAAGGAGGAGTAAATATACACTACGTGGATTTGCAACAGAATTGGTAAGGAAGTACAATTGCATCTGGTTAAGACTTATATTAATGAGATGAATGTGTGCTGTTTTCTTGCAAAAACTGATGTAAGTAATTGCAATGTAATTTTACTTGAGTGCCACTTGATAAAATAAGCATGTCATATTAGGTAACTGGGTTATCCTATACTTCATGCTATCATTCTCTCTTTAGCATTACAAATTCGTTACCTAAGAATAATTCCTTTCACTTTTTTGGTGTCATTTTATCAGGTTTGGGTATTTCTTTTGTCTTGATATTACGAAGACAGCGAGTAAGCAATTGTAACTTGTTCCAGCAAATGCAGAAAATTCAGTATCTCTTGTATTTCATTTAATTACATAAACTCACAACTGCCTTGGTTCAGTTCTATACTGCAATATGAATACTGTTAATAAAACAGCTTGAAAGAACAAATAGTATAGTTTTTCTAAAAAAACCCCACCTAATATTGGAAAATATTTATTTGTGACTGTACTTAAATATCTTGATCTTAAATTTGAGCAAGTAAAATGTGTCATAATCATCTCTCAGTGGTGTTATATCTGCTGTTGAATAGTGATGGACTGGTACTACTTGCTGCAGCGTGGCATCCTGGAGATCATCCATGTCTTGTCTACTACACTCTGATAACAGTAGAAGATAAAGGCTACCAGATGTCTGATGACGTTGTTGTGGAGGTCACACAGTATAATCCATCTTTTCGGGTATGCGAATGAAGGCTCTGAAACTGAGTTAAGCAAGCACAGTGTTTCAGACTATTCCTGTACATAAATCAACTATCAGATTTTTGTCTAAAGGAGAATCAAGTTCTCTGTCTTAAGGTTGTTCTTGGAAGTATGTATTCATAGTATTCTGAGGAAAATGTGTTCTAGCATCTTTTAATGTTTAATAGTAACTGTATGTAAAGTTTATGCTTTACATTTTAAAGCATAAGATAAAAAAGCCCCAAAAATAGATGTCTAAACATCTGATTATCACTGTCTGTGAAAGTTTCTACAGAGTAATTTTATGGTGTACTCACACAGTCAGTTTAGAACAGATTTTGGGCTCTGTTGAGACTCTTGGAGCAGGACAAGGAATTGAGAGATCTGTATTTTGGTCCTTGCTAGACAGCTGGCTTGCTGGGAGGGGAGGACACGTTGGTTGTCCCTTGGTGTACCTCGTTTGTGCTGTCTATTCTGGAAGCATAAACTTGGGCATTAACTTTCTTTGGTAAACTCCTTCCACTCTTCCCCCTCTCCCTCCTGCTTGTAATGGCATCTTAAAATTGAATCTTATGACAGAAGGAGAGTGTGAAAACTGTAGAATAATTGATGTATTTACTTATCTCTTCATGTGAAATTAGCAAGAATTTAATATATGTGGAAGAAAAAAACTCCAGGATCTTAAGTTTTAGGGCACATTAAAAGTGGTTTTGTTTTTTTACGTTATAAGTTATATCCATATCTTTTTAAAAATTAAACCAAATTCAGGCAACTCAGATCAGCCTTTAAAGTGTTAGATGTTTGTTTAAGGTTTTGATTATATACGTGATACTGTTCATATGTAACACTTTCAGTCAGAAGAGGAAGTGTTGTGCTCTCTGTTAGTCCCAGATTACTTTAGCCATGGTGCTTACCTCTATAAGGAAGAGGAAGTGTTTGCTTGTTCCACTGGAACTGGAAGAATTTCTTTACCACAGGAGAAAATCCTATTTGGCATACAAGGTAATATGTGGGGGGGGGGGCGGGAAATCACATTTCGTTGATACTTTCTAATTGAACGTTTTTACAGTATTTAGATTTCTCGGAGAGCAGAGTCATATGAACTCTCTTTTTTCTCTTTATTAAAACTTTCAAGTTGGGAGTTTCTTGTGAGCATATGGAGAAAGCACTGACGTGACATCCAGTATTGTTATTACTTACTCTACAGTGTTTTAGATGAAAATGGAAGTAGATCCCCATTCTTCGTACATGAAAGGCTGGGGGTTTTGTTTGTAGGTTTTTTTTGTCCTTTTTTTTTTTTTTTTTTTTTTTTCTTCCAACATTCACTGTAGATTTTTTTTTTTCTTGAAGTTAACTTTCTGTCGAGGCTCAGCCTAAAATTCATACTGGGTGCCTGTGTCAGATGTCTCTAAGGATGTCATCCTTGACCTTCAAGAGGTGTTTTCAAGTAGGACATGCGCGTTGGTCCTTAGGTAGAATTTGAACTACCCGAATCTTTATTTTTTTAAAACTTTTTTTCTTCTTTTTTTTTTTTTTTTTTTAACTTGCAGTGTATGGAAATCTGCATCTTGTGTAGCAAATAGCACCCACAGTTTCTGTATGTCAGATGCAGTGGTCAATTACTGTTGGTTGGTTCATGACAAAATTTAATAATTGCCTATGAAACTGTTACATTTTGTTGTTAAAGAGGTATTTATGTGCATTTTTTTTTTTTTCTCGCCTCATCTTAGGAGATATCATTTTAGGAGCAGGTTCCTGTACTAGCCTCCCCATCTTCTTTACCAAAAAAAGTGGATTTATCACCATCTTGTCCAGGGAAAACATTTCTGTGCTACCTGAAGACCTTGAAGAGTCCCTGTCCTCTTCTGTTGCTGAACCAAGAAGTGAGGTAATGGTTGTTTGCTTGGCTGGTTGAAAACTGAGGATAGAAATAAAATGTTTTTCTGGCAGTTTTGAATTTTCACTGTGGAAATCCTGGCTTGTTTGAGTTTTAATGTTTTTTTTTAAAATAGGGACTCAAAACACTTGTAATGAAGGCAGTTTTCAAAACCCAAGAAACTTTCCAACATCTGACAGTTTGGATAACTTTTTTGTTTTCCTTTGTTTTGAAGTTGAGATTTCGATAAAATTTATGTTTTTTTTCACATGGATGTATTACTGTATGTCACTAGTCCTGATATAACACTGCTGCAGAGACTCAGACTTTGTTCTCACTTTTTGGTCAGGATGATTTCTTCAGTCTTTTGTGTCTGTTCCTTTTACATATAAGAGACACTTTTAGCTTGGAAGCTAAGCTGAGAAGGGCTATATGGTGGCTGAATATTGTTTCTGCTCTGTTACATAGATATCTTTTAAATACAGTCTTATAAAAATATGTAAAAGTATTTTTATGGATATCAATATTTTGTGCAATATGCATTTATTAAGCTGTTACTTACATCAGACATGTTTTGTTTAAAATGTATGTGCCCTGGAGATTTCCCTTGAGCGGGAGGGAAGAATAGAAAAGTTGTTACAATACAAATTAGAGAATATTTCTGTGGCGTGAGTTGCAATCCTTATTCCAATTAAATCACCTTTTAAATCAGTTATTATTAACTTAGTATTTTAGTGGAAGACTTTCGTGGTGATTGCTCAGATGGAACTGTATTTTTCTTACTGACCTAGTCTCTAGTTAGATTTGTGTGCACTTACATTGTTTTTGTGGGTGATAGTACTCATGAATACCTTTTAAATTCTGTCAGAATGTTGGTTTTGAATATTAAAATATTTAAAATTACCATACAAAGTTTGACTGGTGGGTGATAGTACTCATGAATACCTTTTAAATTCTGTCAGAATGTTGGTTTTGGATATTAAAATATTTAAAATTACCATACAAAGTTTGACTGGTGAAATAAGTTGGCGTAAGTTCCTTTTCAGTTTGTGTGAGTTTTATTAAAATGCTTGAGGTTAAACCACTGTGACTTTCATTGTAATGTATCTTATGGGCTTGTTTGGCTTAATAAACACAACTGCTTCCAGGTGGCATTTTTATTTTAAGTCTATGTTGTTGCTACTTAGAAAAAATGTTTTCATTTCATAATGAAGATTGATACTTGTCTTTCAGCTGAAGTTCTTACTTTGCATTTTCAGAGTCCTGCGTTTGACTCAACAAGTAGGCTAGAAATTATAGCTCAAGAAGATAAGACTAGATTACTGAAAGCTGCTTTTCTACAGTACTGCAGGTAGAAATTGCACTTGATTTTTGAGGCTTGCTTTGTTTGCTATTCTTAAAGGCACTCTGATATTTGACTGAGGTTGTCTTGGTAAAGATACTCTTGTGCTGTTTTAATTAAGGCTATTTCAATGACACATGCACATCTTTATTAGGAAAGTGTTAGATACATCTTGAGCTAGTAAGAAGTGATACGTGCTAGAAAGAAGCAGAATTCTGTAATCTCAATGACTTTTTGCTTACCCTGCATAAATTCTGTGATGTTACATTACTGCCAGTGAAGCAACTTTAAACTTCGTTATTTTGACTTCTTTATTCTTCTAGTAAGTGGTGTTTTGTTGTTAAAAAACATTCTTTCCTTTTCTTCCTCATTTTTATTTGCATAGCTGTTTTCAGTAATACTTTCAAACATGTTTAATTACTACTTATGTGGCCATGAAGAAGAACTAGTGTTACCGGAAAATAGTAACCAAGAAAACTCTCTAAACCAAATGATAGTTTAGAAAGCTGACGTTGGTTTATTGCAGCGCTGGGTGCATGGGGGATCCCTCCTCCTAGCATGCACACCTAGGAACAAAAGCATGCTCATTATATACATTACAGAAAAATGAATATTCATATAATTCCAAGAAAAGCCCACCTATTCCAAGAAATTTATGCATATGCTAATACATTATGTAATGGTCTTTGCGCATGCGTACTAAATTGGGGAAGGGGTCTTGGGTGTTCCATGGGGTCTCTAGTGGTCGCAATCCCCCCATAATTGTGCTCTGTGCAAGCGTGGTTGAGGCCTTCTTGTTGACAAGTGCAGGTGGCCTCAAGGAGAAGATGTTGTTCTGGTTCTCACTGGACTTATCTCTCCTCCAGCACCAGAGTTTGTGAATCAAGTTAATTTAGACATCACAAAGTTGTTTTTCACAGTCTTGTTTGTCTTTGGCCCTTTTTTATAATTAGCAAGGAACTTAACAGAGACCTTGCATTTTCTAAGACTAAGCGCAAGCAAGAATCATTGACGACTATAACACTGTTATCAGTCCCATAAGCAGACCCTATCTACAAAACATGCAGTTTGCTTCAGAACACACTGTTATTCTCTGTTATTCTAGCTGAAAGGAAAACTACTGACAGTAAAGTTGATTCTGTGTAAAGGTAACACAGAGTAGGCCTTTTAGAGCCTGCTCTGAGGCCTACTCTTGCTAAACCGTTGCTAAACCGTCTGGTATCACTAGCATGGCAGCTTCTGTGACAAGATGATTTCTTTTTCTTAGATTGACTGATATGGAGGGGAGTGGGAGTGGAAGGAAATACAGTGTTCATCAAAGTATCCTGATAAAAGCAACCTGACTGTTGGGAGGCATGCAATGCCTCTGAAAGGTCTGATGTTGAGATGAGTGATGTAAACAAGGGAGGAAGAGGAGAAATAAGATAAACAGAGCTGTAGACTTAGATTAATTCTATTTAGAGGGGATTGTTTTCAATAGATTTATTTAACCCAGAACACAACCTCTTAGGACTGCATAAGTCCTAAGAGGTTGTGTTCTGGGTTAAATAAATCTATTTATTTAACAACCCAGCAACCCTCTTAGGACTAATCTCCTTAAAGAGTCTTAAAACTTGGAAGGAACAGATTTAAGGTAACAGGAAGTAGGAGTGCTTTTGGCATAGAGCTGAATGTGAGGTAGAAGATTATGAAGGGGATTAGGCATATATAGTAAAGGATGTCGAGATCTGTAAACATGCACAGAATTTAGAAAGAAAATATACTTGTATTCACAAGTGGACGTGTCAGTAAACAGAACTGCTGCTGGAGATAGCTGTAGTCCTGAGGTGACTGGAGTAACTAAGGTCTGAGAGCACAGATATCACTGGTATCACTGAGGATGTGAACAAGGGGGTTGGAAACAAGGTCAGAAGAAAGTAGGAGGTAGTAAGGAAAACAATGTGAAACAGTATGAAAGTTTAATGTTATTTTGATTAAAATTTGGGTTATATTTATGAAACTAGAAGAAACTAATAATTTGATGTGTACAGTATTGATTCAGATTTTTTCCAGAAAAGTAGTGTGGTAAAATGAATGGACAAATCTTCCACAGAACAGATATAGCAGTGGCCTGTCCAGATGGCCAAGCAGTTGATGCAGAGCAAATAGCGGAAGGCTGTTTAATAGGAGATTGAGTACATTCCAGATTTTGAAAGTATAGTTTGCTTTAGTAAACCTTTGTGCAGTTTCTGGATGCACTGATGGTTTTTGTTTCAAGATATCTTGGTCATATAAACATTCAAACTGAAAGTCTCATGATTATCTCAATCAGATAATATATCAGTATTCCTTCTCTATTGGAATACTATAATTTTTAGTCACAAAATCAAATCAGTGCTTTTTTGTGAATATTGCATAATGCTTACATAGAGTTCTTCAGTGCGACTTCATACATTGGAGGTTTAACATTTGGATGCTTCTTACTCTTTTACTTATTGACCTGAATAGAACAGGATTCTCTGAAATTATAGGAAATAAGAAAAACTGTATTTGTTGAAGCATTTTCCTGAGAACTTTTACTCTACTGACATTTGTAGGAGTGATGACGTGTGCTCTTGAGAGGATTTTAAAGTGAGCGATAGAAATTTGGTGACTTAGCTACCAGAGACATCCAGACTTAGCTCTGTGTGATGAATCTCTTCTCTTAAATAATAGTAATAGGGATAATAAAATAAGAAGTTACTTGAAACACTTCCTGGCTTGTGCTTTTTTGTTTTACAGATTGTGCAGCCTACTTGCTTTAAAAGTATCAGAATAGCTTTTATCCGTAGAATCAGGATACCTTTTATCCATAGTCAGTTTAAAGATAGCCCAAACAATTCTTGATGTTTGTAATCTAAAGCACTTTACAAAAAGCAGATCAGAAAATCCTACTAATTGAGTGGTTCTTGTTCCTATAATCCTGTCTATTGTTCTTATTTCATATACTTTGTATTTCTTTTATTTCAGGAGAGATACAGTCAATGCACAAAGCATGGTAGCTGAGCTCTTTCCAAGTAATGCAGGTCTGGATTCTGATGCTGAACTGGATAGGGCAGTGACTCGGATCAGTGTGGACTTAACGGATGATTACCCTGCCTCTGATCCAAGATGGGCTGAATCTGTACCTGAAGGTAAATGTAATGGTGTGAAGGTCTTGGGGTTTTTGGGTTTTGGTGTTGGTTGTTTTTTTGGGTTTGTTCTTCTCTTGGTGAAAAACTGTCTATAGTACTCTAAATAAAATTGTAATTTAGCCTTTGAAAAAAAGGGCATAGGTGTCCCTTGCCCTCTTCCACCACTAGATACATTTCCAGAAAGGCTAAAAGATGCATACTATGAGACTGCCAGATAAACTTGCAGTCTACTGTGGTTAGTTCTTGACTGCATATAGTAAACATAAACAGCAAAGAAAACATTTCTGAGAATGGTACTTTATGCAAGGAACAGGTGGTATCACTTTAGTGTTTCCATGATTCCTTGGATAGATCTAAATTATTTTTCACAAATAGATACATTGAGAGAAAGAGTTTATTTGCTCATGCTTAGCCCTTTGTCAGCATGGCTGGACAGCTGCTGGTAGGCTTGGATCCTGGGTAGAGTGAGCTCATATCCCTCTGGGGCATTGGTATTTGTGTCTGCCTAAAAGAGGACTAGAGAAATTTATTTTGGAGTATTTGCTGTACGTAAAGGATGAAAGGAAACACATTTTCAGCAAGAAACTTCTTCGTTCATGCTTCCCTGTCTCTTATGAATAGTGTTAATTTGAAACTATCCCCACGGCCTTTAGGCAGCACTTGCCAGTTACTGAGCAGAGACTTAGTTTGAAAGTTCATGTAGTAAATAGTTACAGGTGGATGATGCTTCCTGCTGTTGTTTCTGCATGGCAGCCAGTTAGAAATTGTCAGGCATCAGATCCTTAGTATTTTCTGAATCAACTTTATTTTCATTTGGCAGCTTATTTGTATTTATTCCTGGCTAAAGCAGGAAGTGAACATTGATCACTTCTTGGAAATAGTCTTGCTAATTTTGCTCATAGTGATAGGTTCTTCTGAGTTTTTGTATCTTCGTAGTCTTTTGGTTTAAAGCACACTTAGAATATACAGAAACTCTGAAATAAGAAAATAACTTGGGCTCTGGAGAACTCTGCTGAGGTGAGATACTTGTGAGGATACTCATGAGGAAGCTTCCATCGTCCTTACTGACTCCTTTAAGGATCTGATTGATAAGATGGAAATGTTAGCTGGCTTTTCAGGTGCAGGGTTGTTTGAGGAAGAACAAAAGTAGAGCCGTGCTGGGTAACCACTTATATTGTGCAGTGGAATTGTGCAGGCAATGCAAGAGTCGTTAGGTCTGAATGCCTGTTAACACTTTATTTTGTAGTAGCCATGGTCTAGGGCATAAGAAATTTAGCAACAGCTAGTCCACAATGAAGATAAAAATTTGAATTTGGATCTTACTAAAATTTGAATAAGCTGGTGAGCTGCTATTTTAGTGACATAATCAATTGGGTGCTTCAGAATAGTTGTACTGATCTAAAGATACTTGATTTCTTCTAAAGGCTTTATTTCAGCTATGATGGAGTTCAAAAACCACATTTAAAAATTACATGGTAAGCAATATATAAATGTGTATGCATATATTTTTAAAAGTACCAGTGCAGTAAGACTATAGAAACTTATAGAAGCATGTTTATCTCAGAGGCAAAAAAAAAAATAGCTATCAAAGAATGAAGATATCAGCTGCTCTGATCTAAGATTTTTCTCTTTTTAGAAGCAGCTGGTTTCAGCAACACATCTCTCATTCTTCTTCATCAGCTCGAGGATAAGACAAAAGCACATTCCTTCTTCATTGAGTTTCTTCATCAGGTAAAATTTTACTGTTCTTTTGGTATTAGCACACATACTAGAGTATTAATTTTTCTTTAAGTAATTCTTCTAGAACACTGTTTAAAATGCATGTGGTGTTTTATTTTTTTAATAAAAGGTTGGTGTATTTGAACATCTCAGCAGTTCTCCAGTACGAGGGATGCCGATGGCAACTCGATTGTTGCTCTGTGAGCATGCAGAGAAACTAGCAGCAGCAATTGTTCTTAAGAATCACCACTCCAGACTGCCTGATCTAGTGAATGCTGCTATACTGATTGCATTAAACAAAAGGGAGTCTGACATTCCACCAAGTCTTACCCCCGCAGATGTGTTCTTTCGAGAGGTAAGAAACCTGTTACTTCTGCATCATTGTATAGTATCACGTGTAGTAAAAGCTTTAATGTATACTTTTTCCTTGAAATAGGAATGGTGTGGTAGTATTTTCCTCACTTCAGTGTACATACTTTTTTTTATGTCTGCACCTCAAACATGAATTATGACAAATTTCATGTAGCAGATGTAAAGTTGTGATACAAAAATCGGAAATCTCCAAACCCCGTTGCTTTCTAACTTTCCTCACCGAAGCGGGAAGCTAGGTGCGGCTGGGTAAGGAGTCCGAAAGAAAACTCAATAACACTGGAGTGTCGTTAAGCAGGCGTTCTTTTCTGCAGCACTGGCCAGCACTGGGGGTTATCCACCATGAGTGCTCCGCCGATCTGGCAAACTTTCGGAGACTATATACCATAAAGTTATACATAGTCACAGGATTTCCGATAACTCATTTACATAACCATGAGATATGCAAATGTCCACTCCGCATGCGCAGTCATCTTCCCTGGTGGTCGTCAGGGGTCTTCAGATGAAGGCCGATAGTCTTCCTCACTGTGTGACTGACC
Source organism: Nyctibius grandis (assembly GCF_013368605.1). Lineage (NCBI taxonomy): Eukaryota > Metazoa > Chordata > Aves > Nyctibiiformes > Nyctibiidae > Nyctibius > Nyctibius grandis. The sequence goes on along the minus strand of NC_090658.1, from coordinate 46,980,907 downwards.
CCTGCTTCTGGGCAAACTCAGTCCGGGAATCACGCAGGCCATGTAGGCCATGTCCTTCGAGGCAGCTGTTGCAATTCCCTTATCTCTATGTTCTCGTGCATCCGCCCATCCCAAGGTCCAGCCATCTGAAGTGAGAATGTCCTGGAGCCTCCTTGTCTTACAGCCATTACCGCTCTCCAAATTACAAAGGCTTCCCTTTGTTTAGTTGAGCACCCAGGATAGTTGAGTAATTAAGGTATTTACAACATTCTCCTTTCTCTTGGGGCCCCAACCCTTTCAGTATGTTATCCAGCATATTTTATCTAATAAAGGTTCTACTGCCAAATGTTTCAGAAGAATACGGAGGAATATGTTTAATGAAGGTTTATTGAGTTGCTTTCAAAAAAGAGGATTTTTTTTTCTTCCTAAGTCCAGAAATAAGGCAATTCTTGTACTCTAAGTATTGTATGAAATATAAGCTGGTGATTTTGTTATCCATTTCAGTAGTTGATACCTTTTAATATTTTTGGCTATTGATGTGATTTCTACTAATATTAGATTATTTTTCTATAAAACTCATAACTTTGCTTTCAGGTATCAGCTGGTAATGGATAAGTTTATGCTCAGTGCCATTTTTCTTTATATCTTTAAGGTGTCCAAAATAGATTCCATCTTTGAGTGCTTACTAGAAGAAGAGGAACAAATTCTGAAAGAGATGCCTGTTGAATCAATTGAGTGGGCACAGATAGTTGTCAATGTGAACAATATCATTAAGGTATAGAACTGCATTAACTAAAATGTTTATGGGAGGGGAAGGTAAATATTGAAGAGTACATCTGAGTTACTGATATGAAAACAAAAGTGAATGCACTTTTCAAATGTCCAAATATATTAGGAAGGAAAAGATGATCTGGTGCAGAATTACGGACATTCCTTTTCCTCCTGAGCCACTGCTAAAGAATTTGAGAAGTTGCAGCATTGTTGGAAGTTGTGAAAGCATCAGTACATAGGAAAGAGTGAAGAGTTTATGCTTGGGCACCAAGGCTTCTTGCCAAGTCAGTGTGTGCTCTTCTATACATCTGAGAAGGTGGCATAGAAAGAAGAGAGATATTAAAATAATATTTCAGAATTATAAAAGACAACATTTTTTACGGTCTGTGTATATGCAGGTAGACTTAAATGTACTTATGTCCTTGCCTTTAAATAGGACATGCTACAAGCTGCCTGTCAGTATCGTCAGTCTAGAGCCTCTTTATATGAAACAGGAGAGCTTCCAGAAAGAGAACCTGAATATATTCCATGGACAGGTGAGAAATTATTATTACTAGTTTATTAATTACCTATCCTAAACAAAAATAGTTTTAATGAGTTTCAGAACACGAGAATTTCAATCTGAATGTTAAACTTACTGTTAAAAGCTGCTACAAAGTTGTCAGTAAGAATAGGAGAAGTTACAGGTTTCATTTGGTGAATGAAATGGAGTGAAAGAATGAACACTTATTTTGTCCAGTATTGATGGTAATTCTTTAAAACTTGCATTGCATATTTGACTACAAAAACAAAATTTGGAGACAAAGCTAATTTTTTTTCCCCAGTATGCCCTAGTTTTGGTTGGCAGACCATGGGATACATAATGTTAAAATGAAACATAAAATGTGATTTATAACTGTTTTAAAAGGACTGATGATTCTCCACTTAAGTGTTTTGTTTTGATAGTTTTAATAATACGAAAAACTATCAGAAGAAATATTTGCAGAAGCAAGCACTTTCCAGTTGGTACTTAAGCTTCCTGGTGGCTTCTACGTGTAAAACACACTTGTTTAGTGCTCCCAAGATAGAAATCTTTTGAAAAGCAGGACCCATGCAAGCCATTTTGGTGTGTTATGTCTTGATGACTACATCCAAGTATTTAAATCAGGTCAACAAAAATTGCCTTTTCCGTGTGTGTTTTCTCTACTTTGCTTACGGATCGTGCAAGTGATTCTTTTCTTCTGAAAAATAGCTGGTACTGGTAGCTGGCAGTGTAGATCTGTGTAGTTCAGGGGGTGGTTTTGTTTCTGTTCTTTTGACCAAATTTAATATGTAAAGGTAGATGGGAGTATGTGTTTGTTTTGAGGGTTTTTTTTATAGTATTGCTTTGATTTTTAAAATTAATTAGCTTCTTTTGGTTTTTGTTTTTTTTTTTTTGTTTTTTTGTTTTTTGTTTTTTTTTTTTTTAAATTATATGTAGTAATGTTTTTGTTATACTTCAGCATAGATTCCTGTGGTGATAGGATTATTGTTTTAATGTTCACTCTGTTGTTTTCCCAAGCATCTAGTGGCCTTCGTACAACAATAATACGTCAGCATGGAATCATTCTGAAGGTGGTGTATCCCCAGGTGGACAGTAACCTCCGTAGCATTGTGGCTGAGCAGCTGGTGGCGCTACTGAATTGTTTTCTAGATGGCTATGTTTCTCAGCTGAAATCTGTGGACCGCCCTGCTGATCAAGAGAGATACAGCAATGTGGAAATGGAATACGTGCAGAAAAGATCAGAACTCTTGTCTCCTCTCCGTAAGTACCATCTGTTTTCCTTAATGCAAGGATTAAATGTTCCGTTCGATGAGGAAATGATGCAAATCTGATGGAGTAAATGGTATCTGTGTATGAATTCTATTTGTTTCACATGTTTACCTTCAGAGTATAAATGACTGGTTTTATTATTTAATGGGTTATTTACAAAATAACAACAGATTACAGAATTGCATCGAAGACTGCACCTGTACCCATACCTCTAATGAGGCACATTGCTGCTTGGATTTTTTTGTTTTGCTAACTTGTTGTATTTTTCTGGCAGGAATTTATCTTGTGCCAGGTGGCTGAAAATAGCCTATAAATGGATTTCTAAATGTTTATATTGTTGCTAGTTGACATAAATTTATGGGCCTGAAAGTTTGTATAGTGTTTATCAAGAAAAAGTTACTATTCAAATCTTGATTATTTAGTAATCACACCTGCTGTTTAACATGTCAGATGTGGTTAAGTCTTTAATGAGTAATTGAAAGCAAAGACCTCTTGTTAAGTGGAAATAACTCTGCGCAAATACATTTTAGTAAGCTTATGAAGTCTAATTTTTTTAAACTAAAAATGAACGCTATAAATAGAAGTCTAATAATCACTGCCTTTTAACATTCTTAAACCTGAAGAAAAGTCTCTTAAACTATCATTGTCAGTTTTACTGACATTCATGGGCTCTGTTAGCTTGTAAATATATTTTGTATCATTATGTTCAATCTAGAGTTAATATTTCCTTACAAACAAAATTGCACGTTCTGCTAACTCTTATGTACTTGACTGAACCAAAATGAAAGATTCTAAATAATAGGATTTGTATTCAAAATATGTTATCTTTACTTGTTCTATTTGTTATCAAAAGCCTTTGCCTGCTGCTTTGTTACTTTGTGTAATTAAGTGGATATTAATACAGATATCAAGTCATGGGTTGACTTTTTTTCTCCCTTCCCCAAAAGCTCAAATAGCAGATGCTGCTAACTTTCAGAGAAAATAAAGTATATACTGTCAATTTAGTATTCTAAACTTCTCTTTTTCCCTCTTGTATTGGGGAACAGAGGTGGTGGGTATGTGAGCTTGCCTGCGCACAGGTTATGGATGCAGTAAGGTGAATGTTTCTTTGCGAATGTGTAATGTGATATAAATGCTTGAAACTTGTTTTCATTTTTCTGGTCTCTGCTCTCAGTCATCCAACAACCAAAGATGAGCTCGTTTGATATAACTTCTTTTTCTTCTTGGTTACTTAGTTTCCCTGGGACAGTATCAGATGGCAGCTTCTTTAGCAGAGAAGTACTGCGACTTTGATATCCTGGTGCAAATGTGTGAGCAGACAGACAACCAGGCCAGATTACAACGTTACATGAATCAGTTTGCAGATCAGGTAACTCTTCTTCTCTAATTCCTTTAGTGTGTTATAATACATTTGCACCTGAAATGTTGCAAAAGTTACGATTTTTGGGGGGATGTCTGTTTTTTTTAATGCGTATGATACACATATGGGAGTAATGTGGAAAATTGGAGTCAAGGTTCACTGTGCAGAACTCAATGTCATATTTTTACCCTGAGACTGCAAAAGAAGTCAGCAAAAATACGGTTGCTGGCTCAATGGACGTTGGCTTGTCATGGGACCTTTTTTGTGCCTCAAACACATTGTCTCACTCCTGACATCTTTCAGCATTTTGTGACTTGTTTACTGAGGTGCTGTGGTCAGCGTAGTGTTGTTCTATTAAACTAATGTAATATAAATTTAAGGATAATTTCCAAAAGAGGAGGTGAGATCCTTAAATGTATAAATAGAAAGGTAGTTAAGAAGAGGAAGAAGGTAGGGATGTTGCTGTGGTCTTTTTTTATTGTCCTACCAGGTACTTGTTGGACAATTTTTTAATGTCTGTCAAAATCTAGTGTAAAAACCTCTAAGTGTACTGAAAAATTGGAAAGCTTAAAGAAAAGGCAATAGAGACTACTGGAAGTGAGGGGGACTGCGACAAAAGTTTACGAGAGTTGGTGAGATCAATTTGTTTAGCTTTCCACAGCAGCTATGGAAATAGAAATCCTGCAGTCTACAGGCTTCCTAAAAGAGAGTACAGAAAGGTTGTTTCATAGGAACAAGCGAAAGTATCAGAAACAGACAGAAATTATAGTAAATGTTTTTAATAGTGAGACTTAAATACACATACTGCCAAAGAGGGGGATAAACTCTCTATGTGTTCTCTTCTGGTGCTTTTTTTTTTTTTAAAGGAAAAATGTAACAGTTTTTGAAAAGAAGTTACTTCAGCGAATGTAGTGCTGAATAGATCAAGTCTAATGGATAGACTATCAGACTGGTGGGCTCTTCAAACTTTATTTTTTAAATTGTTAATGCAATTAAAATTTAGCATTCTTCTAAAATTACTCTGAAAAGACTTAAGTTAAATCTCAAACATAAATCCTGATTAGTTATGCCACATTGAAGTTTTTGAGAATAAAATAGGTGTTTTTTTAATAAAAGACATTAGTTTTTAACAATGAGAGAAATACGGTTGTAGGTTCAGTTGGAGATAGGAGGGAAAGTTTCAAAAACAGTGACAGCAGAAGCAAACATATATGAAAGGAAGTAGTAAGCACAGAGTTCTGAGCCGGGGAAAGGAAGAGGTAAAAAGTCAGACTAGAATTGTGGGTAATGTGATACCTGTTTCCATTCTTGGGGATTAACATGATGAATTTACATTTGGCACTTCCTTCACTTCCATTGAAGGATAAACCCTGCTGTGTGCATCAGCATCTCTTGCACTGTAGCTGATGAATTCTTTAAACACAATTTCTATCGAAACCCTTAAGTTCTTTCATCAACAGTGTAATTTTTTTGGGGGTATGTGTGTCTTGTTTTGTTAAGCAGGATCTTACCATGTTCTTACCAGTTGTATTTTACGAAACATTTTGCCTTAGAAGACAAAAAAGTTATTTAAATGTAACTTAAAATCTGCTCATATTCCTATTCTCTTCAGAATTTTTCAGATTTCCTGTTTCGCTGGTATTTAGAAAAAGGAAAGCGAGGGAAGCTGTTATCTCAGCCTATTGCTCAGCACGGACAGCTGGCCAGTTTCTTGCAAGCTCATGAGCATCTGAGCTGGTTACATGATATCAATAGTCAGGATCTGCAAAAGGTAGGGTTCTTAACACAACCAAAATGAAATATCGTATGTTAAATGAGTCAAGTACATATTCAAGTAGGCAAATTATCTAGTTATGACTCTACATCATCAAAAGAAGACAGCTTATCTAGGTGACTTAAGGGAGAGATGTCATGGATTATTAATGGAGTACCAAAAGCCTCCCTTCACGCACCATCTAGTATATCATAAGCCACTGCACCATGTAATGGAAATTCGGGCTGCTTTCATCCCTTGTTGGTGACTAATATTTTGTATCAAGGAAGTTTTACATGGCTATGTGATCACCACTTTGGTGGCATTGGGAGTTTACAATGAATATTAGTAGCATTATCAGTTACAATGAATATTAGTAGCATTATCAGATTATCCAGCAAGGGAAAAACTGAAATTTCTATTTCAAAACTATTTAAAGCAAAGTAATTTGGAGGCGTCACAAAAGTAAAAAATGTATTGATAACTTTAGTCACTTATATTCATAGTATAAAAGCAATATTTTTTAAATAGCTAATGTTCATGTGGATAGGTTAATGTGACATTGTTTTTAAATTTGATTCTTTGTTGCTTTGTAGGCTGCCCAGTTATTCTTTCCCTACTTCTTGTTGGTCAGTCTTCCCTTCCTCCTGCTAGACTTATGAATGTATTTCACTTTAGCAAATAAACTAATTCTAAAGAAAAATGGCTTCTTTCAATCCCTGTGCATGTTTATTAAGCACACAGAGCATGGAAACGTTTCTCTTACTACAGTTATATGTTGGTAATACTTTATGCCCTTTTGAAAAAACCACACAAAACCCAAAACCAAACCAACAAAAAGCCTCCAAACCCACCCTGAGAGTCTTTTAATATTCCGTTTGTGTCAGTTGAGGTTTTGTGTTCTATAGCAAAGCACTATGAAGAGGGGACAAGGATTCTAAAATATACAAGTAATTCAGTCTGGATAGTTTATTTCTGAGTAGGTACTCAGAAATGTTCTGTTCCTTTGTCCAGCAGACAAATTCTTGCCTAAATGTTTAGTTACTGCAGCAGTTATATGTATAATTCTGTTTTTCAAATTCCTGAATTAACAAGTAAATCAATCTGTACATGAAGTTGTCCTGTCAAACCATATTTGCCTGGCTTTTATGGCAAAGCCTTGAATGAGATCCCAGAGGATATAATACGTGAAGCTGCAATTTATCCTTTGATCACAAGGTAGCTTTTCTTGATTAGTAATGAAAATGTGTTTTGGATATAATTGGAGTAGGGATCTATATCTCTTCCTGAAGAGTGTAATGCTGAGTTTTAATGTGCAAGTTGTATAACTTTTAAAAATAAGGGTTATAGTATTACAGACAATAAATAGGTGTGAGACTGCAGTTCAGATTAAATCCTTATCTGTTAACCTTCTGATGTTAAATTCAAAACCTGATTTCTAACATCTTTATTAAATTCAGGCTCACAGAACATTGCAGACTTTAGCAAATAAGGAGACACGATATTTCGCAAAGAAGAAAACACTTCTTGGCTTGAGCAAATTAGCTGCACTGGCATCTGACTTTTCAGAAGATATACTGCAAGAGAAAATAGAAGGTAAGAAATAAAACTAGAGCAAAGCGAATAACAGACTAATGAAGTTACTGAATTAGAATAATGTTAATTTTGCAGATCGTTAATTTATTAGGCTGAGGGCTCTAACTTAATCTGGTAAGGGTAAACGGGCTGATGATTTTGCTCATTGCAGGAAGGGTAAGGAAAACAGCATAAGGCAGTAGCATTAGTATTCACCTTCACCTGTGAGTTAGCGCTATGAGCAAGGGAAGTTTGTACCTTTTCACTTTTTCTAATAACACACAAAATATTGGCATAAATAACAAACTGCACAGACTCTTTGAGAAGTCACTAGACAGTTCTGAAGTAGATGAAGCTGCATTTTATATCTCAGATGCAAGGTAAAAGATTTAATTTCTTAAAGCCTGTTTATTAAATGGCTCTCAATTTTGAATTCTTCTCAAGTCCTGAGATTCTTAGGCTGTACAAGGAAATCCTGTAACTATGTTGTAGTGTAATAATGGCCTGCAAATATATACATTTGTGATCAAGAAGTGCTTTCTCAGCATCTGACTCTATCTAGAAAGGTTACAGTGACAGTGTTTCATTGTGCTCTAGCTGAAAGGATGGTAATGGGAAAAATAGGAATACCTATTCTGCTTCATTACCAAATGGAACAGTTTCACTGCTCTGCCGTTCCTGTCACTTTGGAAAATCCCATTTTCTTGATACTGCTTGTGCAGCAAGTGTCGCTGTGAGTTTGTGAAAAAGCAGTTCCACACTAATAGTTAAGCTAATAGTGGCCACCAGGGGAAAGCTTTGAAATACTACTCAAGGTTACTACTCAAGCTTACTTCTATTGATCTGCATATTTATACGTTTTGTACAATTCTTAAAAGAAATCCTGTTGAAAAAGGCTGGGGATAATTATGATAACTAAGCAAGCTTCACAAATCATTTTTAGCTTGTAATAACAATATATCATCTGTCCTTTAAATTATAAAGCATTGCATGAAATCTTGAAATTTGTTTTTCTCACTACCGTGAGAAAAAATGATGCTAATGTGAAGAATGTCATCTTTAAATAGGAAGACCATAGAAAAATTAGGAAATCAAAGCTTTATTTTAGTAGGGTAATGGACTCTCAAAACTTGGTATGGACTTTACTCTGCTACACATTTCTGTATGACACATGACATAACTTTTGAAACTTATGCTCTTTGTTTGTCAGTTTTCTATTGATAAAGAATAATTACTTCTGCCACATTCTGCTTATCCGTTTAAACAGATAAAACACTCCTTTCAGCCATGCAATGGAACTTAGCCGGGGGGAAGGTGAGGGCAGGGCTCGCATGCTGTGGCTGAAATTTTTCCATTTTGATTGTTTTTGCCTAATAAGTTTATAATCCTGAAGCAGATGATTCTGGAAAATAAACTAATCAAAAATGGAAGAATTCATGAGATGGAGCAGGTCCATGGCACAGGTCTTCAGCCAAAAAGTAGCTCCTAAAATTTGCAACCAGCTTACTTTCCTGCGTAGTGCATCAGCTTCCCTCCAATCCTATGTATTCGTTTTGTGGTTTTGAGAAAAAAGAAGAGTTATCAGTCTGCATTACACTGGGAACCTGAGTGGGAAGTAAGAACTAGTTCACCAGCATGACAATATTGACGTGGAAGTATTTCTGTGCTTCAGGAATATAGATGAGTGTCCAAATTGAATGCTCCATAACAAACACTTGTAGGCCTGCATAATATTGTGATGTCACAGTTATTACTGTGCTATAGAATTTATTATTACATTTTAATAACATGAAGTTTTCATTTCCTTAAATGACTACAAGAAATATCAGAACAGGAACGCTTTCTGTTGCATCAGGAGACACTTCCTGAACAATTACTGGCAGAGAAACAGTTGAACCTCAATGATATGCCAGTGTTGTCTGCATCTCAGCTCATTGATGTAAGTATCTCATGTTTTCTTCATTACACAGGTAAAGTTCCAGTATGTTTTCTGCCTCTTTAAGATAAAATAAATGAGAAGATTACAGCTGTCTGTATCCCTTAGTGACTAAGCACCTAAAGATCTGATACATGAATTGGTTTATCTTTGCTTAGTTTCTACCAGCACCAAACTTCAGAATGCTGGTTTTAGTTCAAATTTCTTCTTGTTGAATGTGTGCTTTAGAGTGCTGCTAGGAGAAAAAGCAAAGAAAATCGGTGCCAGAAGTTGATTTACTGGTCTAAGCCAGTGTTTGGATATGAGACAATTTTTACCTCTATTACATTCTCAGTAGGGCAGAACCTGGAATGCAGAAGGAATAAAGAATTCCACTTTAGTGGTGAAGGATGCTGCAATCTAGAAAAAGAAAGGCCTGGAAGAGGCTTTTGGTTACCTGTTGCAGAGAGGCACACAAAGTCTTTCTACTTTACTTTTTCTTTTTTCAAAAACAAACCAAAAAACCCCCAACCCATACTGAAACAAAACCATGAACTGCTCCAGTGCTGGGATCACTAATAGCGCTGACTCCCTTTCCATACCCCTTTCTAGTGGTAGCCAGGAACCAGTAGCCTTATTCTTTCTTCCTTGTTGGCAGCGTATTTTTACCATCCAGTGATGCACATAAAAATACTCACTGAGTAACAACGATACATTGTAAAACATATCAGGTCCTGTCTAGGTGTGTCAATTTTGCAACTCCTTACTTTTCCTGTAATCCTGTGGAAAAATCAAAAGCTGATAGTGCGCTTGTTTATGTTCTCCTCATTTTCTTATAACAGCGCTAATAGCAGATTCTGAAGTCATTACCTGTATCTTTGAGTGAGGCTGTCTGTGGGATTATGGGAGACTGGGAAGTATCACTCATGACTTGGCAAGCGCTGGCACCATAACAGTTTTCCTTCTGTATTTTCTCTATTGTCAAACCAGTGTTCATACTTGCCGATTGCAATGCGAGAATGAAACTTGGAAAGTGTAAATAAAAAGAGCATTAATGTTAATTTTCCTTTAAAGTACTAATTTAGAATTGGGGGGGAGGGAGGGATGAAATATTGATGGCAAACTTGTGTGTTTTTAAAAGGTGAAAGGCAGTACGTGTGCTTAAGTACTGCTTTGAGCTTAATTACTGAAATAATTCTGAGAGCTTATTTGTGGAGCTGAGCTCTGGCTACAACAGTCCAGGAATGTTACAGCCTTAAATGGCATTTAAATTTGAAACCTAGCAGCCTTATATCCAATATCATTTGTCCACAGACCATTGTCATGTAGGTGGAATGCTGCTCTAAAACCTTAAGTATATTCCTTACTATAAAAATACTTGCAGTTGAATCAAGACATATTTTCATGAGAAGGTCATGTAAGTGGAAAATACATGGTGGTCGTCCCACAGTGAGTTGTCCGTGATATCAGTTACATTAGTTTGTAGGCTAAAAATAATTCTCTACGTTAATCTCTCCTATCGTAGATGTACATATGTGATGAAAACAAAAGGGCCAATGAGTATGACTTCAAGAAAGCACTTGATCTACTGGAATATATTTATGAGGTAGGAAAAGTTCTTTGAAGGATTTCTAATCCAGAGACTTTTTTTTTTTTAATGTATTATTATTTAAGCTAGAATGGTGCATCTGTAGTTAGTTAACAAATTAGCTTAGTGTACGGTAATTAAAAATAACCCCTGATGTGTTTTTTTCAGTTTGTTTTTAAGTCACTGGAGACTTAATGCCAAATGTGGTTTAGATCATTTAAGAAAAATGACACTCCTCATCTTCACTTCCCATTTATAGTCTATAGTTACTTTTTAGAGCCCTGCTTCCCTACAGGCTTTCTCCAAACAGGACGAAGATTATCTGTTTTCAGTAGTTTAGTTCTTGCATCTTCCCTTCATCTTTATAACTAAATTGATTTTAAAATCTAGATTTATTTTAAATAGTTCTTAATTGCATTTCTTATCTAATTTTATTTTGAATATAATTTCTTTACTGTTATTAACTAGGGTTTTTTTGCTTTATGTATGAATATGTTTATTTCTCCTGTGTTTAGTACTACATTGTTTTGTGTACTGAGTATTAATACTTAGAGTAGCATGTTACTCTAAGTTAGTTCTCTATAGTTTAAAAAGAAAATTCAGTGGTTTTTTTTCTAACTTCTCCTTTCATTTTTACAACGTAAATAGTCCAAATAATAATATTTTGCAGTAAAATAAGCTTGAGTGAACTCATTTGGTTATTTCTTCTAAAATAGTTTTCCTCTTAAATTTTGTCAGCACAATTATAAATAAAATAAATGTCACTCTAAAAACATGAGATTCAAAATGATTTTTTTCTCAGATTTGAGTCTCTAACAACTTGAATAGAACCATTCAGCACAAATTAGAGTTTGTGGTTTAGACTAGAGTCTAAAAACTAGCTGTTCCCTAGTTTTCCCTGTTTTTCTCTTGCAAAAGCGTAGTGTAAAGTCCTCTTGCTTCCAGGCTTCTAAATTGAAGAGTTCATGATTTCTTTTATCTCTTATGAGCGGAATTTGAAGTAGATGTGATGATTCGGGATGTTGAGAGGTAGAAAAAAATATATGGTCTTTTTCCTGACGTTATATTTTAAAAGGGGCTCTGACACCAATTATCTCAAAGTTTCTGTGCAATGGAGGGACTGCCCTTTCCAAGACAAATGTGTATCTTTGAAGACATTTACTAATACATTCATAAAGCATACATCCTAATGTGGACACTAATGCGTGCTAGTTAGCTTGGCCATGCTGAAAAGAGCCTTGACTTCAGTCACCATTTAGCACATTTTCAAATAAAACTTGCCTAGAATACACTTGTTTTACAGGTTGGTATTTCTTCATGTGCTTTAAAATAGGCCGTTTTTCAAATTGAGGTAGTTAGTCTTCAGCAGTTGTGTGGTGATGTAGAAAGTCTGAGCCGTGTTTTCAAATGGAAATGAACAATCCTTGGTGTTTCAACAGTCTGATCAGGTCATCTGTCAAAATAGCATGTGTTTAAAAACGATGTTCAGTAACTGAAGACTCTAATTCACTGGTTTAATCTGTGTGACAGAGTGATTATTTCTTAAAAAAAAATAATTTTAACTTACCTGTCTTTTCTCCTTATATGAATTGAAGGAAGAGGAAGTGGATGTAAATGATCTTAAACTTAAAATTCTCTGTAAGGCTCTCCAGAGAGATGGGTAAGTCCAACATGAATACAAATTACTGGGAATATTTGTGACAGCTTTTCCAGAATTACATATTAGTATACTATTCTCTAGCTCACTGAAGAGATTGCATTTCATAGCATGAGGTTAGTAAAGTATAAAGTATCTGATCTGAATGTGGTGTTATTTGTAAAGTGAAACCCCAGCAAAAAGAATCTGTAGTGCTTTGTTCGCTTAGCTCACTAAGCTCACTAAGCAACCTACTATGCATTCTCAGCACCTGAGACAGAAATGTACTCGTGTAGCTTTCATTCTTGAACCCTTTGCTTAAGGGTAAAAGAAATGACCAATGCTGAAACTTTTTTTTCCTTTGAAGCGTCTCAAATAGAAGCTTTATAAGAGCAACATGTGCAGAGGTCACTCCTGCGAACTTTTATTTCACTTATTTTTGGCCATTGAACCACATTGAGAAGTTCATGATCTTTTTGAGTTAAAACTGCATTCTTGACTGTAAGAGATCGAAGCCTTAAATAATGCTTGAGAGCCACTCTTATGGATGGTCAACACCAAATACAGGCTGAATCAATTGGCCAGAAGAATCTGCTCATCAAGCAGTGCTACTGTTCTCTCCCAGGTTAAATAACTCAAATGGCGTTTCCTCCCTTTCCTTTCTAATTTTCAGAAGTTATCCAGCTTTTCTAGCTCCCACCCATGTTCCAAGAGGACCTAAGGAAGATGAGGAGAGAATACATTCCAAATGCACTGTGCCATTTGTGATTAAAATGGAAATAAGCAGCATTTGGAATCACACTTATGCATAGGATAGATTCCAAAAGGCAGTGTTCTGTAGAAAAAAATTCCTGTTTGCATGATTAAGTTATTGTCACATATGACACAAATAATATGCAGAAACAGGTTCACACTATTCCAAGTGTTTTCTTCCCTTCCTATTCTTTTCAAGAAAGAAGAATCCAGAACTCCTATGTGGCACCAGTCCAGTAATTGGTGTATGTCCCATCTACCCTGGGCCGAGTACAGTGTTTTGCACATAATAATTAAACCATTCAAATCATATATAATGGTGACAAGATTTTGCCCACTCTGCTAGCTAACCAGATGCAATTTGAGATCACTTTGCACTGAATAGCGTTCAGAAAACTTGATGTCCCAGTTGAGTTTCCAGTCCAGTGAGGCTCACAAAGGCTTACAAAGAGGTTGATTGCTATTTCAAAAGAGGTAGTGTTAACTTTCAGCTGTGTGCAAAAGTAAGTGTTTGACATGTTACAGTACCTGCTTTTGAGGATGGCATCTGTTTTCTAGCTTAACAGCTACAAATGGTGGTAAGGTTCTTGGGTAGAATGGAGAGCCTTGCTGAGCATGCCTCTGATGTTCTGGTAGGGTCCTCACTACCTTCCTCTGTGCCTAAGAGTGATCTGTTTCCTCAAATCCTCTTAACCCCTCCTCTTCCCTCCCTTCTTCCCTTACATTCTTCCCAGTAGAATTAAAGATGAAATCCTAGAAATCTGGGAGTTTAAATGACATCCAGGGTAAAACCATGGTTTAGGTGACGTACAGAGGATTTGTCAGTAATAGCTTCTTGAGCCAGGTCCAGATCTGTTGCAAGCACGTCCCATTGGCCCAAGGACATTCATGTTCGCTTAGAGGGTGACAGGAGAACTGGTTTTGTCTGGCAATTTAACATATGGAACAGGAAATTTTCACAACTGAAACGTTAAAACCACAGCAAAAGAGGTTAGGTTGGTGTTGACTTAAAACTGCTACACATAAAGATCTGGAAATATGAAAAAATGTCATTTAAAATTACTTTCTTTTAGAAAAATCTGTTTGGGATTTTCTTATCACAGGTGAGACTTGCATTCACGAGTCTTCACATTGAATCACAAATGAGACAAACTGTATTTATTTTGTGTCTGTGTGTGCTGTTACAGGCCTGCAGCTTAGATTTTACAATTTTTTTCCTCCTCCTTCATTTCTCAGTGTTTGCTTTTTTGTTTTTTTGTTTGTTTGTTTGTTTGTTTTTTAAATATGTTAGTAAATTGCTGCTCTTGCTTTATTCTACCAAAAAAGAAATCTATACTTGCATCATCTCAATTGTAAAATATAATTATCAATTCTTGTCTTGCTGAATAATATTTTTTATTTTATCAAAGAAATAATGTTTTCTTTTACAGTTTTAGAAGATGGGAAGCATTTCTATTGTCCTCCTAACTAGACTACGTTATAGTAGTGCAATTTTATTGTAGTTTTACTCTTGGAATAAAGAATAATTAATCCAAGATAGAAAAAACCTCTTGCTTGGAGCTGTAGCCAAGCACATAACACTTAACGTGTTGAACACGTATTAATGACCTTTGATAAATTATCAGACTCCCTGCATATTTTTTCCTGTTAGTTTTCATTTGATTTCATCTGTGCAACTCTTTCTACAAATTATTCTTTGACTTGCAGATGGTCCAGTTCGGATGGTAAAGATGATCCAATTGAAGCATCTAAAGATAGCATATTTGTGAAAATATTACAAAAACTATTGAAAGAAGGTAAAGTGTACTTAAATGCAATTGAACTTCTTGAAATTGCTTAGTTGTTTCAAAAGCTGCTTAAGATGAACACTAATATAAGAAGTAGTGTTGATAAATTTGCAGAGTAATAAAAACTTCCATGTGCATTCCACTAGATAATTACAATCAAATTGAGCTAATTCTGTCTTTGTAAAACGTTGGGTGGATAAGAGATGAGCAGATTTCTTGGTTGTAATCATAGTACCCTCAAATTATTTGCTCTATAGGGCAGCCACAAGATTTTTAGCAGTTTCTTACTGTACAGTAAAGTATGCCTTCTGGAGTTAAATACATATCTTCTGTAAAATAAGGGATTAACTATTTGTCACTCAGAAGAGCTTAATCTATTTTAGCTTAAACGTGTTTTTTTTGTTTGTTTGTTTGTTTTTCCTCCTCAAAAGCAAAAAAAAAACAACAAAAAAACCCAAACAAACAAAAAAAACCCAAACAAAAAAAACCCCTAGTTAAAGCTGACCATGGGAAGTTATGGCCATGGAAATTACAGGGGGGCAGGGGAAGCAATTTAGAGTCAAAGTCAATTTTAAATATTACTGCATATGAACTTTTTCCAGAACAGAGAAGGCTCCATGTCAAAAATACAAAAATTAAGTTGTTCTGAACAGTTCTGATTTTGTTTGTTCAATGCTATCAGATTGTTTGCTTTTGTAAGATTCTCACACCCTAGACTGAAATGCTGCAACTGTATGATATATATGGCTGATCTTTCATTTCTTTTTTTTTTTTTTTTTTTTTTTTATTTTGGTGAAGTGTTATGTAAAGACTTGGATTTTAGGTTTAATCATAAATGCACTGAGACATTCTGTTTGGGTAGGAATTTTTTTTTTAAAAAACTTGGTTTTAGAGGCTACTTCAGCTTTATTGTATTTCTTGACATGTATAATAGAATTAGATCTTCTCAATTCCAAAAAAGTAATTTAACTCTGAGGCAGGCACAAGTGTTTACTTAAAAATCATCTTAACTGCTAATGCAAAGTACTTTTATCAGTGCTGTAATAAAAGGTTTTGTCTTGTAGGAGTTCAGTTAAGTGAATATTTACCGGAGGTGAAGGACTTGCTGCAAGCGAACGAACTTGGCCACCTGAAATACAATGCTTACTTCAAATTTGTGTTAAAGGCAAACTACGAACTCTATGTTCAGGGACAAGCGTGATTTTCGCTATTGTAATGTTTTTTCTAAAGAACTGGTAAATTCATGTTTACTTTTTTACGTTCTGTTCTTTTTTTGCTAAAACTTTGTAATAACATATATATGACTAATATACTTGGTCTTAAATGGATAGACGTTGACAGTTCAGTCAGGGAAGGCGGGGGTGAGTTTTCAGGCAAAAGAAAAATAAAGTTTTCATTTTCTGTGCCTTTCATAAACTTGCTGTTTCGTTTTATATCTTCATGGGTATGAGTCCTACCTGAGACTCACGGGGTGAAATGTGGGACCTGAAGGTGGAAACTTTTGCTCTCACTTCACTAGGGCTGTGATTTCAGTTCAGAGAACATACTGAAAACATTAATGCTGGATGACTGTGTAGCTTACTGAAGAAACAAATGATTATTCTATAAGATATCTCTACTCTCTCTTTGTACAACACTTTTTGCTGTTAGAAACAAGGTGATTTCAACTTTGCATTAAAGATTACTGGCACAGTTCTCATGCAAAGTCCCCTGGTCTAGTAAGTATACCATTCTTTCAGTTTCTATCTGTAAGGTTAAACTTTTAATATTTTATCTATTTAACTTTAATTTAAGCTATATCCAGATTTCTAGAATACACGTAAAAATGAGATTAACAGCTCACCACGCAGTCATTCACAGCAACTGCTTGAACCTCAGCTCAGAAGAAACCTAGAAAGCAGTTATGAAAGTGTGGGAGTCCAGCACAATCTTCCTTACTTGGCAACTTGTTCTGTACTGGCTGATGCTACTAATTTTCTTTTTTTTTCTTTTTTTCTTTTTTTCTTTTTTTTTTTTACCCCACTGACCTAGTTAGTTATCTCTGACATGGGAATAAAAAAAAATCCATTTAACTTTTCACTTTTAATTATTCTGATTGGCAGGAGATTTTAATCTTTAAATAAAAGTTACTTCAGTCTGACATGTTGCACCTTTCTTTTGCAAGTAGCTCAACAGCCCAAGACTGAATGCAGAGCAACTTGCATGCCCTTATGTTTTACTTGTCTGGCTCGGTGCCTGCTGCAACAACTTGATCCAACAGCTGAGAAGGTCAGAAGTTAAACTGGTTGAAGAGAATCCAATTTCTAGTTTTAAAAGCACAGCTCCCCTTCTGTGGCTTCCCCTCCTCCCTGTACTAATACAGTATGCTGGGCTGAGAGTCTGAACATGTTTGGAAGAATAGATGTATCTAGAGAGGTTCTAACTAATATGGGAAAGAAATGTACTAGCAGTCATCTTCTAAGATTGTTTGAAGAAGTGAACTTTGCTCTTCTGCAGCCTTGCATGGCTGAGAGAAAGAAGGGCGGGTGTAACTCCCAGCTGCAGCTTCAAAGGAGGGGGTTGTTTAGAATAATTTCACTTGCTTGTTTAAATGTCACTTTAAAGGTGGTTTCACATTATAGATAAACTCAACATTTTGGGAGAAAGGGAATAACCTAACAAATGATTGCCACCCCTGGCCGATAGTTCTACTTGAACTTTTGCTAGACTCTTTAAATTATGCTTGAAGAAGAATCTCTTTAATTGACTGTCCACAGTAAAACACATTGGGGATATCTCATCCCTTCCTAGACTGTTGACCACCTGTATTCTGTCAGGAGTGGCAGGGTAAGCCCCGGAAAGCTCGCTCCAGAAGCGGGCATTTCCGTTCATCCTTAGCGATCTGTCTGTTTCAAAGCGCCTGGCTTCTCTGTCGGGATGGGTTTGTTCCGGTTGGTGTAAAAGCATTCGCCAGGTTGTCAGGAAATGACCAGCTGAGTAGGCTTCACAACTAATGTTTTATTCTACTCCTGGGTTGGGAGGCATTTGGCATTTGTACAACGACTTTCCATCCGACTATTGCCAAAACAGAAGGCTACAGGCAGTGAGTTTACTTAAATAAAATCTCATTAAAATGACTTCTATGTCTAAACTGAAGTTTAATGTTCTTGTACTAGGAACGTTGAGCTGGTTCGCTTCGCTGTTCTGTTGGGAAGCTTGGACAAGCTGGGATTTGGGGCTACTCCTCCTCTCTGTCTTCCGTTTCATTATGTAATAAGCTGTTCTGGTGCAGAACTCTGGTCTCAGATTACTGTACGGGGAGGAAGCCTTCATTTACCACCACCTATCAAAGGTCATGCCAGAGCTCTAGGTTGTATCCAAGTGTAACAAAACCAGAAATAAACTTGGGACACAAAGATTCAGGTTTTGGTTAAAACAGTTTAAGGAGTATGGATAGCTCCTTTTGAATAAGGAAGTATATGTTTTTTCTTAAATAGTTGTTTTTCTCAGTCATGAAAAATACACATGGTACAGGATGTCCACACTTCTATCCTGTTGTCACCAGAGTAGCAGGAAGGCTTATCAGTTGTCATTTGTGATCAATTTCAGAAGCTGTGTGTTGTGGATAGTGATCTTTGTGCCCAGCTCTGTTCTGGAAACTTAACTTCAAATGTTTTTTGACTGGGGACCAAAATCAAAGTCATTTCATGAGTCCAGTTAAGTATCAGATCTAAATGCGGAAAATGATCTTTTATGCAGAACTGTAAGAATTTAATGTTGCCATTGGGCATTTTGCTGTAAACTAGATTGGGGCAGAGAGAAAATTAAAAGAAATAGAAGGGATGGAGTGGGTTTATGCTTGCGTTGGGTTTCATTGAAGGATTAAGAATGTTTATCTTTCATCAGTGTTAGACTTTGTTACTTGATTTCTGATTCAACACAACTGACCATATTTTGGAATCCAGGATGGAGCGTTACAGTTCTGTAAATAGATTTGATGGCTGCGATGCCTTTCAGTGCCTTCAGGCTTCCGATTTTTGTACTGCCAGTTGTTGATGACAGAACTGAAGAATAATACAGCAAGTTGAAGAACAGTATGAGAGAACAGCATATTTTATCCCCAGCGTACTTCAATGCAGTAACTTGACAGGAAACGAAAATCTGTACCAGAATGAAATAGAGAGCTGCCAGAGGTAAAGAGGAATGATGCCAAACTCGAGGGTGCAGAAATTAAATAGAGGAGAAATGGTCTGCTTCTCTGTTGGCCCTTCTGCTCTGCCTTGCAGTGGAGGAAATCAGCTGCAGAAACGCCTTCACTTGCAGGAGACTGCACAGCATGAACACTTCTGGCTCACTATTTCTTCTTCCTCCTCTCTTGACTCCCTACATTTTAAAATGATTTACCCTTGGCCAGTTGTGCTTTGAGAGAAGCTCTTGAAGGTTGATTTTCATCGACTCATTGGCAGGACTGCAGATCTGCTTGCGTTACCGCCTTTTCTTTCTGTCGGTAACTGGAATTTATAAAATCTTCCAAGTGTCCCACATGGAATCTCTGCTTAAATATCCATAGCTGAAGGAGATGAACTGTCCCTCTTCACTTGCACAGTACCTTGAGCTCATCAGAGATGACTTGCCTATGAGACTGGACTCCTTTTGGAAAGGGTGAGCCGCAGCGATAGCTGGAGGAGGATGCCGTGTTGCCCAGCCGAGCTCAGCGGCCAGCAATGGGCACTCGGTAAAGGCACCAGCATCCATGCCTGCGTCAGGCTTCTGGGATCAGACGGTCACTGGGATTAATGCTTCACCAGGCTTCTCTTCAGGCGTTTGTCTAACAGATGTTATCCCCTGCATTTATTTTCCATTTTTAAATCACAGCAAAGAAAAAATGCATGGCTTAACTTTCACACGGGCTGTCACCACGTACAACGTTGTTATGTGCAAACCACGGATCTACCTTGTCCCTTCAGCTTCTCTCAGGACCCCTTTTCTCCCCTGGCGCTCTCCTATACCTACGGGCAGGGTCCGTGAGGGCCCTATTTCCCTTTGTGGCCCCCGACGTCTGGGCTGCGGCAAGTCACGGCCGCACAAGCCGAAGGCCCCTCGCCTCCCCCGGCCCCGCTGAGCCCCCGGCAGGGCCGGGCCCGCTCCGCCCTCACTTCCGCGGGCCCGCTCCGGCCTCACGCCCCGGCGGCAAGGCCCCGACCTGCGCCCGGCGGGGCCGCCCTGGCGGCCCCCACCTGCTTTGCCCTTAACGGGCCCGGTGGTGCCGGGGGATTATTTCGGCCCCGGCCTCGGGCGGTGGCGGGGGGGCCCGGCAGACGCTCCTTATACGGCCGGGCCTGGCTCACCTGGGCTGCAGCCAGGAGCGCCTTCTTTGGGCAGCGCCGGGCCGGGGCCGCGCCGGGCCCGACGCCCAAATATGGCGACGGCCGGGGCCGCATTCCTGGGGGCCGGCCGCCACCGCCGCCCGCCGCGATAAAAGGCTCGGCGGCCGGCGGCGGCCCACGAGCTACCCGGCGAGGAGCGGGAGGCCTCTCTGCCAGCGCGGAGCCCACAGCCAGCCCAGGTAAGCCCCGGCCCCGCCGCCCCTCCTGGCTGCCGCCGGCCGTGAGGCTCAGCCCGCGCCCCTGTGCCCCCGCAGACAGCCGACACCATGTGCGACGAGGACGAGACCACCGCGCTCGTATGCGACAACGGCTCCGGCCTGGTGAAGGCCGGCTTCGCCGGGGATGACGCCCCCAGGGCCGTGTTCCCCTCCATCGTGGGCCGCCCCCGCCACCAGGTACGGCGCCCTCCCCTCCGAGCCTCCCCCCAAGCACTGCCACAGCCATGGTCGCGGGTCCCCGCCACCCCCCAGCCCTCTGTGTGGAGGGAGGACGCCTGGCCCGCCGGGGAGCCCTGTGCTGCTGCTTGTGGAGAGGTCACTGAGTCCCCTCTTTCCTCCCCTGCAGGGCGTCATGGTGGGTATGGGTCAGAAGGACTCCTACGTAGGAGATGAAGCCCAGAGCAAGAGAGGTATCCTGACCCTGAAGTACCCCATTGAACACGGCATCATCACAAACTGGGATGACATGGAGAAGATCTGGCACCACACCTTCTACAATGAGCTTCGTGTGGCCCCTGAGGAGCACCCCACCCTGCTCACTGAGGCCCCCCTTAACCCCAAAGCCAACCGTGAAAAGATGACCCAAATCATGTTTGAGACCTTCAACGTCCCTGCCATGTATGTGGCCATCCAGGCTGTGCTGTCCCTGTATGCCTCTGGCCGTACCACTGGTGAGTATGAGTGTCCCGCTGGCCCCTCTTCCCCAAGCAAGGATGCCCAGAACTGATGCCCTACAGCTGACAAGTGCCCTGCTCCCCAAGGGCAGGGCTCTTCGTGGGCTGCGTCTCAGGTGGCTGCTTCTTGTTTCCCCAGGTATCGTGCTGGACTCTGGCGATGGTGTGACACACAATGTCCCCATCTATGAAGGGTATGCCTTGCCCCATGCCATCATGCGCTTGGATCTGGCCGGCCGGGACCTCACTGACTACCTGATGAAGATCCTGACTGAGCGTGGCTATTCCTTCGTCACCACAGGTAAGCACTATTCTCTCCCCCAAAATGTTCCAGGGATGCTGTAGCCTCTCGCCCCATTGCGAGCCCTGTGCGTGCTTCCTGTTGTGAGTTTGTGCGTGGTCTGGGGTCCCAGCAGACCTATGGAGGAGATGCAGGTGTTCCCTGTTCCTCCTTTGCAATCACTGATGCCTTTGCTCCCCCCTGACAGCTGAACGTGAGATCGTCCGTGACATCAAGGAGAAGCTGTGCTATGTGGCGCTGGACTTTGAGAACGAGATGGCCACTGCTGCCTCTTCCTCCTCCCTTGAAAAGAGCTACGAGCTGCCTGATGGGCAGGTCATCACCATCGGCAACGAACGTTTCCGCTGCCCAGAAACCCTCTTCCAGCCTTCCTTCATTGGTGTGTGTGCCCCCTTCCCTCTCTCCTCCCCTGCCAGCTCTTCCCTCTCTCCTGAGTCCTCCCATAGAGCTCTTGCTTGGCACTAAACTTGTGCCTGCTTTTCTCCCCTTCCCTGCTCCCAGGTATGGAGTCTGCAGGGATCCATGAGACCACCTACAACAGCATCATGAAGTGCGACATTGACATCAGGAAGGACCTGTATGCCAACAACGTCATGTCTGGGGGTACCACCATGTACCCAGGTATTGCTGACCGCATGCAAAAGGAGATCACAGCCCTGGCCCCCAGCACCATGAAGATCAAGGTAAGGCTGGAGCATGAAGGACCCAGGCGCAGGAGCAGCATTCTTCTGCCCTCCTGCAAACAGGGTGTGGGGCTGTGTACATCCCTGTGCCTGCCCCCCCAGTAGTTGCTTGTTTGCTGATCTCGTCTCTCTTGGCTTTTTCTAGATCATTGCCCCACCTGAGCGTAAGTACTCTGTCTGGATCGGTGGCTCTATCCTGGCCTCCCTGTCCACCTTCCAGCAGATGTGGATCACAAAGCAGGAATACGACGAAGCTGGCCCATCTATTGTCCACCGTAAATGCTTCTAAACATGTTTACGTGATCACTTTGCCAACTACGCTCAGGATGACAACGTTTTAGGTTGCAGGCTGCCCAGGACCTGCAACAGCCATGTAACTTTCTATTTTGTAACAATTTCTGGTTACTGTTGCTGCAAAGCTGCACGTGACACAGTGTATGTAAAGTGTACATAAATTAATTTATTTTACCTCGTTTTGTTTGTTTTTAAAACCAATGCCCTGTGGAAGGAAACAAAAAACTTCAAGAAGCATTAAATCATCAGTCATTCTGTCACACCCCTAATATGGTTGTTTCTGTTGTCATTTGCATGGTTTCTTACATCGCTCGCTGATGTAGCGGGTCATCTAACAGCGAGGGCGGTGGGTGGTGGGGCTGGAGCTCCCCAGGCAGGAGAGGGACAGGGAGGGGACAGGACCCCAGCCAGAGCAGCCAGCTCTGTGTGACTTGCTTGGGTTGCAGAGAGCTCAGCCGTGCTGAGAGCGGCTGGGGGGACTGTGTGTTGCATCATGCTGCTGCAAGGTGGGTGCCCACCGCTCTGTGATGTGCTCTTCCCAGGCCTGGGGGGTAAAGGGTTACCTAGAGCCTTGGCTTCCAAAGTGTTTTGTTTGGCTCAGCCTGACAGAAAAGTAGCCCTGGCACGCTTGTGGAGCTCCAAGGCGTGATGGACGGAGGCAAGGCTGGGGCAGAGGGCAGGTGGCGGGTGCAGGTTAAATAAAGAGCTTTCCACTCCACTTATGGGAAACCTGCCGGCCATCCCGCTGTCCCTGGGGAGCCCGGGGGGCCAAGGGCAACCAGGGCCACTTCCTCACCCTGCCTGACATGCTTGCCCTTGCCAGCGGTCACACACAAGGGACTGCCTGCAAAGGGCCCATCCCCTCTTCTGCCCTCCTGGAGCCAGATCCTTCACACAGGGACTCCCTGGGAGCCTGAAGGAAAATCCCAGGGACTTCCCCCTGCCACAGGCGTTTGCCTGCCCTTTTGGTCTCCTAGGAGGTAGAGCAGGGTGGGAAGTGGGGAAGCTGCCCCTGCCTGTCGCCCTTCTCTCTTGCTGGGGTGGGGGGCTCTGGGCACCCCCTTTGCTTCCACTATCCCCCCTATCCCACCGGGTGCTCAGCTCCCTTGGGGAGCCACCCTAAAGCCCTGCCAGGCTTGGCACAGCTCCTGGGTCAGGGCATGCGTGTAGGAGCAGGCAGCCTCTGGAGGAGGACTGCTCCTGGAGCACAAGGCTCTGGCAGGAAAATAGTGCTTGAGTTTTGGGGTGTCCCTTTGCTGTGGGACACAGCAGTGCTGGGGAAAAAAAAAAAAAAAAAAGATGATTTTCAGCTAAACTTCCAGCCCAGGAAGTTTGTAGCCCTATCCCAAAGGAAAGGCCTGCAGGAGGAGCTGGCCAGATCCTTCCCTGTTATCTCAGGGGCAAGGAGGCCTACAGGCAGCCCTGGGAGCTCCTGAGCCGAGATCCTTCTCTGAGCGACTGGAGTTGAACTGGAAAGCTGGAACACGGTTGCTCTTGAAAACCAGACATGAGCTTTTACTTGCCAGTTGTTGCACAGCAGCACATACTTCATCTGCCAGCCCTGTGTTAGGATCTGGGGAGATGCCTAAGTAACAGTAAGTCCTCAGTACTTGACCCCTGGTCAGTTGTGGCTTCAGTGGTGTTACGAGATGGATTTTAGGACCTGCTTCTGTTATTTGATTAAAAGGCTGTTTTAGAAGCACAGATAAAAAGTTAAGTTCGAAAAGCAGCCTCGTGGATTAGACAGTGTTTGCTGTGGGGTAACAGCACAGACTCAGCTTTTCCACCTGTATCATTGAAGCCAGGGTCCTAAAGCCACACTAAAAGGGACCGATTCAGAGGGGGGAGGGATGCTGAGCAAGCCACCCCGCTCCAGCCTGATCAAAATCAGTGGGAGCAGAGGATGCTTGCTCCCTCTGAATGAAGACCTAGATTTTGCAGTGCCAAACTTGGGTTTAGGACGGCTTGTGTGAGCGCACCCATGGGCAGAGGGCAACCCTCTGGCAGCCAGGGTGTTGCACAGGCACTGCCATGCGTGGGGAGGCCAATTCTGCCACTGGCAGCTCCTTGTCTGCTGTCCCTAACAGCAGCATTTTGTCTCGTACTAACAGCATCAGGTATTCTCAATAGCCCTAGAGACAATTTCATCCTGTTGAAGTTAAGTGCCAAAAAGTGCATTTTTACAGCTGAAAAAATGACTGGTTCATTGTTTTGTTTGCTCAATCAATGAACTGAGGTGCAAAGAATTTTTAAGCCTGCCAAACCAAACCTGTTCAGGCTTTAATTTCAAACCAAAACACATGCTTTAATCTGAAACCAGCCTTTTATTTGGGCTTGGGATTTTCAGCAATTGAAGATACAGATTGTTTGGGAAGAGGTGCATTGGATTTTCACATGGATTTTCACAAGCCCCGGTGTTGGGAAGGTGTTTTGGGAATTTTGCTTGCACACAGCAGTCCGGGTTTGGTCTTCGTTGTGCATTTCTTGATAATTTCATTATCCTCCCTGTGCCTGTAACAGTGCTGTGGGCAGCAGGTGAAGGATCACCTGTTTTGAGAGTGGCAAAGGAATAAGCATGACCACAGAGGAGTAAAAGGGAGTAGAAGGAAGGATGCAGGACACTGATGTGCTGTGGGAAGGAGGGTAATGGCAGAATGGCTCTTGCCTGAATCAGCAGCATCCTCTGGGGCCGTAGCTCACTGCTTTTCTCCACAGCCTGCTACACCCAGGGCTGGACCAGTGCAGGACAACCCTCCGCAGCCCTTGATGCAAATATCACCAAGGGTTGGAAAACCTGGAGAAAGAAGGAGTCCTTGAGGGGCCACAAATTATGTGGGGCTGTTTAACTGAGCTCAGGAGGCACAGTCACGACTGGGTTTTGATGTAAGCTTCCCTGGGGTCTGCAGATGTCTGGGCCATTAGCAAAATTATTTAAGAAGCTCAGTAACAGGGAAAACCTGGGTTCTGAGGGACAGGCTTGAAGGAGCCTCTGAGCAGAAGAACAAAGGGAATCCTGGAGAAGATAAGGGCACTGACAGTGTGTCCTAATTTCATTTTGATAGAGATTTTGCTAATGTGATAATCTGCATTGCACAGAGAGCAGAACAGGGCCAAGGACGGGCTGCCTCCCATAAAATGTCACAGCTCTGTCCCCTGTTTGGGAAAGGGAATTGGCACCCCCCCCATGCTTCTCCCCTGGGTCTCCAAAACTGCAGAAACAAAAAGCACTTTGACCTACAGTATTTGTTAGGTTTGGCTTTGCTGAGAGGACCTCAACACCCCCTCAGCACCGGCACCGGTGCAGTTCCACTGTGTACTCAGCTGACTGTGAATCTCCCGTGGGCATTTGGCCAATAATATTTATTCAATGAGATTTAGTAAAAGGACAAAATAGAGGCCACTTGAAAACTACCAATATTTTTCACAGGAAACTCCTAAGCAACAAACTGTGGCCATCTTTATTTTTGAAAGTGAAGCATTAAAACAAAGCCCCTCAAAGCACAGTTGTTCAAAACTTCAAAGGCTTTTATTTTATAGGAAAAATTTTTGCTGTTTCTGTTTCATTAATCCACAGAAAAATTTAATCAAATGGAACATTGCCTGTTAGGGTTTGTTTCTTTTTTTTCTTTTTTTTCTTTATTTCTTTTTGAACCAAACAGGCATTTTTCTTTACAAAATAATTAAGAGAGCTATTCAGATGTATAGATTTCCATGGTGCATCTCCTGGGTCTCGAAAAAGGAGCACGTGAGGGTGACTGCAACCTGTTGATCAACAGATGGACACCTGCAGACACTGTTGGTGCGGAGGGCTCCCACATGGGACAGATGCCAGTCGGGGTGGGCAGCTTTAGCGACAGGGCCCTTTGGAGCATCCCCTGGCCTCACGCTCTTCCCTGGGAACTGCTGGCAGCTTTGGGGATCCTCTTCAGTCCCTCAGGGGCAGAACAGCCTTTGAGGGGACCAAAAGGGTCCAGCTTGAAGCCTGGGGAGTTAGTTGTAATTGCAGCTGGCAAAGGCTCTGGTTTTTCATTTGTTCAGGACCTGAAAAATAAAGCAGCTTCTGATTGCTGTGCAGCGGGGAAAGCTGGGAGTATTGTTGGCCCCCACTGGGGATGTGCACTGTGTGTGATGGAGATGAGCAGACGATGGAGAAACCTTTTATTGCCCAGGGGGTCTCCTTCTTCTCCCTCCCAGGGCATCCTGTCAACCTTGAAACTACACTGCCCGGTGCAGAACTGGGGCCAGCAGCGTGCAAACCTCCAGCACTGCGGCGACCCTGGGCAGCTTATCCTCCTGCTCTGGCAGGGACCGCAGTCACTGTCTTGTCTCAGTTGCTCAAGGCCACACTCTGAAACTGAAGCGTGCGGCTGGGAGGCAGCTCTGGCTGCCGTTGTCCAGGGAGTGCCACAGGCAGCCCGGGAATGAGCCTCTCTGTAACCCCACCTCGGGGAGCCACGTATATATAGATCCCTGGAAGCAGCTTTCTTCCTTGGCACATCCCTCCCACCCATAATAACCTCCAAACATGTTCTCCCTGCCCTCCTGTGCCCTTGCTTCTTGGCTTCCAGCAGCTTCTCTACCTTCCAGGGAAAACAAGGCTTTGAAGCTGAGAAATCTCACTGCTGGAGGGAAAAGGGGGGACTGCCTTATAAAAGGGCTCTCACACATGCTCAGAGATGAGCATCCTAAAGCCAGTGGCAACAGGCATCGGTGCCTGACCCTGGCTCACAGAGGCACATTTATTTCATTGCAGCGTGGTTGGGTTCTTCCACAAGGACCTGAGTTGAATTTGCAAAGGAGGCCATGCCTCGTAGATCTGCTGGTTGCCCTATTTCACCAAATCAGGAGCTCTCTGAGAGGGGTTCAGGTATATGAGCATAAGGGGACCTCTGTATGGCTGCAGCTCTGTCCTTGTCCCAGGCAAAGAGCTGCCCAGGTGCTCGGCGCACACAGGCAGGGACAAGGGTGCTCCCACAGACAGCACTGGGGTGGTGACAGCAGATAGTGGCCCTTCATCTCACACCTACTGGTCCCTCAGACACAAACCTCACCTCATCTATTTGAGTGCAGAATAAAATGAGTTTACACTGCCATTAACAGTGGCCGGTGCTGAGCTTAGGTTGCTGCTGTCGCGTTGGCTAGGACAGCGCTGGGAAGGGGACACCCAGCGAGCAGAGGAAGGGCAGGTCGCTGATGCAGTGCAAGACCCACAGCACTGCCAGCCACGCTGGGGGAGCAGATGATGACAGGACAGTCCTGCCCTTCCCAAAACTGCTTGTGGCTGCAGGGAGATGGTTGTCTGCAGAGGGAGGGATGAAAAAAAAGAAGCCAACAAGTTTTCCCAGGGCAACTCTATCTGCTTCTGTAAGATTTTTTCATTCCCTTTAGCATCCACAACAACAAAGAATAGTTAAAATAACAGAGGCATGAGGGTCTAAACCAGTTTGACGGTAGAGCTGTCCACTTTCTTGCCACGAGTTATTTGGAGTGGTTGTGTGGGGATTGATGCACTTTTCAAAACGCTGTAGAACAGTATATTTCCTCCATAAGGATTTTTTGTCCTGGAAATCCTTACCCTCAAAAAAAATTCAACAGAGAGCTACCACAGCTCCCTAACCCCAATAATTTTGAAGTAGTGATGGTGGTGTTCCTACCTAATCCCAGCAGCACTGCTGCAGGTGATATGCCATGCTTCTGCAACTGCGGGAACTGAGCAGTTTACATTGGGAGGGTGGTTTTCTTACCCTTTTCTCCTTTCCCATACCAAGCCCATCACGGTTTTCCTCTGCGCAAGGGCAAGTCAACACTTCCCGTGAGCAAGTCAACACTTGCGGCTCCATTTGTTGCCAGCAAAGTGGCTTTTCTGTTTTCCATCTCAAAGGAAGATAATGAGGAATTGCTAATGTTCCTGAAGGGTTTTGAGATGTTGTCATAGAAGGTGTTTGGGGAACGTGAAATACTTGCGATCCTAAATTTAGCTCTCAAAGTCATGCAGCCCAGTTTCCTGGCACAAATACCAGAGAAAGTCTTGAAATCTGAATGTTTTCCAAGTGCGGCCAGAAGCCAGAGGCTGCAGTAGCCACCGGCAGTGCTGACGATCTCCGGCTGTGCCTCCAGAGAGTCCATTGCCTTCCTGAGAGCCCAGACCATCCTCTTCCTCCCGAGCTGTGCACACCAGCAACCCGAAACACCAGCAGTTTCTGTCCTTGCTCTGGGTGTGATGCCTCCATACTTGGCCTGCAGGAGTCCTGTGGGATAAGATTATTCTTCAAACCTAATAAATGTGGCAAATTTAGGAGGATTACAGTATTCAATCCAGTCAACTCAGGGAAAATATGAGAAATCTCTCTTGGGATAAATGTTTTAGGAAAAATATGGCAATTGATTTTAGACCTACTAGTCTGAGATTTTCTCCCTCTTCCCTTTATTTTTGTTACCCCACTGAAGCCAGCCCATCCTGACCGAGACTTCATGGTCGAGGGGTTATGATCCCCTTGTTCACATGTGAGGGGTAAATGCCAGATACCTTAATAAAAAAGATTGATCTACTTAGATAGCAAAATATGTCATTAAGTTGAACTTGGTGCTAAAATCCAAAGTCCAAGTTAAAAACTGTCAATTAAACCTTTGCTTAACCTCTGCTGACACCTTTTATTTTTTCTTAGTGCCTGCTGCACCTGCGCCTGTGTGGAGAAGCAACTTGACATAACTCCTGTCACATCTTGACCAGGATCCAGAAACCAGGTGTAGCTCTACCCAAACCGGAGGTGTTTGGTTTCTTCATGGGCTGCAACTTCTCATGACAAAGGCTGCAGCAGGACTGCGGGCAGCCCAGGGAGCGCACCTGCTGAATGTGCATCATTGTTTAAAAATAAAAAGGGGAGAGCAAAGAATAACATGGAAAATATTGCAAGGTCAGCAGACGGTGTGGGGAAGGCTTGTGCCTGGGCAGGGGGGTCTGGGCGAGGGCAGGACAAATACTGAGAGCTGTGGACACGGAGGCATGGCCACGTAAGGAGAAGGCGTCTGGGGTGATCTGCAGCACATAAATGATGGAGAAGGCTCCCAGAGTTCCTATATTGACATTACACTCAGTATTAATTTTTATTATTCATGCACGTTAGATTTGGCCTGTTTCAGCATTGCAGCGAAGCTTCAGCCCGTTTATCCAGTCTCAGATACCCTCTGCTGGGTTAGACAAACCCTCGATTCAATGATTTGCAAACGTGCTAGAGTTGATTTGCACAAGTAATCCTCACTGAAGCCGCCGAGAGGACAACGGATTTGGTTAATGATTAAGTGCTTGCATGGTCAGGTCCCAGATTAAGAGACAAAGCCATAGCAATAAAAGCAATCATATGGGGAAGCAGAAGGGAGGAAGAGGGAATCATTAATTTTATTGCTCTAAGTCCAGAACCTGGCATGGCTTGAGGCCATGAAATGATTAGCTGGAAGAAAAATACTAAAAAAATATTACTTTCCTGAAATGTGTAAGATGTATGCATTTAATCTATTGCCTTTTCTGTAGAGATTTTATTGATGATTTCATAATTCACATCTATTTTTCTCCATTTTCTGTGGAAGAATAAGACTGATTTAAGGACCGATGGAGCCAACAAGGATATGGAAGAAAATTGAAAAGCAGTAAGACTCAAGTCTGGACCACAGGTATTCTGTAGGAGTAGTACCTTTGACAAATAAGATACATGGGGGGAAAAAAAAAAACATTTAAGGAGAAAATGTTTTATGACATAACTGTCATCCTATCGGCTTTGCACTGGGAAAGACTGCTGAGTTGCAGAGCTGGAAGCGAGGGCAGGCTCAAGCTCCGAGGAGGTATTTTCCTTTCCAACCCTGGTTTATCTCTGACCAGCAAGATGGTAAGTGTCTTCTGAGCAGTTTTGGAGAAATCACCATAAATACACTGACCGCATATGGGAACGATGTTTTTATATGGTAAGAGTAACCGTGAGCAGGGTTTGGTATTGCTAAATGAATATTTAAAGCAAATGTCTGATAAGTTCTTCACTGGCAGCTTGACTTGTGAGTCACGTTGCACAGTCCCCAACCATGCCCCTCTATTTATAAAGTCATGCCTTGCTATATCTGACTCACTAAATAAGGCTTCCAAATTGTGGAAGGGATTCTGGTGGTGTATTATGGGACGCAGGGAATAATTTAGAAGAGTAAAGGAAGTTAGAAAGGGCATGGTAAATCTCCGCATGCCTGCTGCCTTCTGAAGAGCAGAGCTAATGTGCTATTTGGCTTTTTCACCGTGAAAAAGTCCATGAGGCAGGGGCCGTCAACTCCAGTCTGCTGGGCACGAGGTGGGGGAAGAAGAGCAGAGCGAGGGTTTGTCTGAGCCAAGCCCCTGGCTGTGTTTCAGGACATGTGGAGGAGCAGGGTGAGGGTATCCCAGGGAAGCATGCCCACAAGCCCAACTGCAGTCAAGATGGTGGTTCACTCTCCGTGCACAGTGCCTGGTGGGAGGGTGTGGAGTTGCCGGAGCTGGTCCCTACCCCTGCTAGTGGGGAGGAGCGGTGTCTCCGTGGGGGTCCCTGCCAGCATCTGCCCAGGGCCCCGCACCTTTCCAGGTCACTGCCCACCGGCTGGCTGCCAGCTGTGGGGTGCCTCTGTGCTGACAGGGCTTAGGCACGCAGGAGGGGGAGTGGACACAGCTCTAGAGCTGTGTCCTCCTCCCCAGGGCTCCAGCTGGAGCTGGGGAAAAGAGCGTTTTACCGAATGCCAGGCTGCAGAAGCCCTCCTGGACACTGTGTCCGTGTCCACCTCTGGCACAGGGTCTCTGGCACTGTCCCTATTTCTCCCTGCAACAGGGAGGACAAGGCTCCCCGTGCCCTACCTGCCACTGCCTTCTGTAGGGCACAGGCGGGGCCCTGTCCCCAACAAGGACCCAGCCAGACCCCTCATGCACAGCTGCTGGGTTGTGCAGGGAGCCCCATTTGGTGTGTTCTTCAAATGCCCAAATCCATGACTTGTGCAGAGTGGTGCACATCTCCCCACCAAGCAGGCGGAGGGCAGGGGTGTTGAGGCAAAGGTGCATGAGGTGTGCAGTGGAAATGGTACTGGGGAGCACAGCAGTAGCGCCACTAAATGCAGAAGGAAGAGTCCTGACCTGTTTTGCCCATCTCCTCTCCACAGGCAACAGGCAAAGAGGGACAAGAATATGCAAAGAGTTTTTAAAGAGTGGTTTGGATGAATGCGTGATCATCGTTTTCCCTGTCAGTCATTTTTCCATGGTGGTTGTTTGCAAATGACCAAGCAAACTTGAGACCAGGGCTGAATGTGAGACACATGTACCTCCTATCTTCAGAGCTATGTTGGGGCCTGAGGGTCATGTCTGCCTTGGCAGAAGGAGAGTCAGCGTGCTTCAGGAGCAGCCTGTGGCCCCAAAGATCTTTAATAAAACACAGTTTGGTAGCATACATGGACACACATAAAGTTCCTACATATAAATCAGTATTTAGACTCAATGGGACAGGCAAAGCATCTAGAATGACTGTGCAAAAAAACAGGTAATCAAAAGTCCTCTTCAAGAAACCAGATCAGATGAGGCCTTTCTATTTCGTTCTCTGGTGACGTTGAGGTAGCCCGGCATGGTGCCCCTCTGCCTCAGCTGACCGTGGAGCCCTGTGTTGGCACAGCTGCTCTATCTTGGGAAACAAAAATTGCTCGTTGTTTACTATATTTAAAAAAGGCTCTTTCTACTTGTATCTCTTGGCCAGACTCATCCCCCAAGCAGTGTCCAGGGAGAATCTTGGATTTGTGTGGCCTTGCTCCTCTCCACAGAGAAGTATGATAGGGGAGGGATGGAAGACAATTTCTGCAGGAGACCTACTTCTCTGTCTTCCTTGGAGCCTTAGGGGGTAGCTGTAAAATTACAAATATCGAGGAAGGCAAGTCCAGCACATTCTCCATCTTCCTTGGAAAGCAGATTGTCGGGGTTGCAGAGTTGCCTGTTTCTGAGACTTTAGTGACTGAAGGCACTGGTTTTATTCCTGCTTGCCTCTTTCTGTGTGCCTCCTGGAGCTAACCACTTTCTGGTAGATGTTGTTTGACTCTGAAGGATGTCACAGGAAGACAATTTCTTTCCTGCCCAGCTTAGCGAGGCCGGGCTGCCATAGCGTTCATTCAGCTTTGCTGAGCACCTTCCTGCGCAGAGATCTCGGGGCAGGCAGTCGGTCTGAGCACCATGGGGACACCGTACCGAAGCAGTCACGTAGGGCTCTTCGGACAGCGGTACAACTACAACTACAAATGAATTAGTATTTCACAGACAGAGGAAGACGCTGCTCTGCCCTTGCACAGGTGGAGGAGCAGGAGCGTGGGGACGGGGGGGATGCCCACACAGCTGTGGGAGTGCCAGGAGCACAACCCAGAGTCCCAAACTTGTGTCTTCTCTCTCAAGAGTAAAGCCACCTGCCTCATCAGCCGCCACTAGCAAACTGCGCAGCTCGTTTGCTTGTGGATAGCGCTTGTGTTTCCTGTCAGCGAGCACGTAGCTGGTACTGAGCTTCTCCAGCGAGCTCGGCTCAGCGCAGACTTTTAGTTCTGTATCCCCTGAATTTCCTCACGTTGTCCATCACCCCTGATCCAGGGTGAGCAATGGGTGCAGCAGGAGTCATTTCTTTCTTGCCAGGGTGGCAGGTGAGTGTCGGTGTTGGGGCAGAAGCTGGCAAACTGCACAGCCAGCTTCTTCACTGCTCAAAAAACAGCCCTTTGCAGTGCCCTTGGCCCCCTCAGAGGGTAAACCAGCATGTAATTCTCCACGTGCAGCCCACCTGACACTTACAGCAGCGTTTCTGGACACCGACGGTTCATTTTGCATGGGGTGGTGGGGACAAAGGGGGTTCAGCTGCCTTCCCCCCTCGGTGTGGCTGTGGGGTCAGGGCACCACGGTGGGTCGTGCAGGCAGAGCTCTGGTTCATGGGCTGCTCGGGCTGGATTCACACCAGCAAGCTGGGGAGATGAAAGTCAGCCTAACACCACTCTCCAGAGCCAACAGGTTCCCCGTGCTGAGTAGATAATTCATTATAAACAATATACACAGATGTCAGCACTCTCTAGGGGAGCTGCTCACAAGTGGTGCACAGGTTGTTTTCAAGGGCATCCATTTGTCAAAACCATTCTCAAGATAATTTCTGGTGCCCGGGGGGGATGTGGTGTTTCAAGCTGGGGCTTTTCCCGCTTGGCACAGGTTGCTCTTGCTCCCTGTCCTCTGAGAACAGAAATCCCAGCATCAAGCCATGTGACAGCAGATTTGAGGTATCCTTTTTGTAAGGACGCTCCAGGGTCCATAGCTGCTGTTGGAGAGCGCTGGCCTTTTCAGTGACTGTCCTTGCTTTGCTGGAGTATTTTAGGATGGAGAGCACTAGAGGGGACAAACAGGTGTCTGGAGACAAATGTAGTAAAATTTTAATCTGGAGACACCTGGGGAAATGGCTGTAGAGTTTGCTTTTCTATATTTTAAATCAGTACTGTGTTTTGCTAAACAGCTAGGTTTTCTCCCACGAAGCGATGATGAAGCCCTTAAGACACGATGGGAGATTGTACAAAATTCTGGAAAGCGTGAGGAGCTGCAGAGAAACCCCCCCGCCAAGGCAAGCTGGTGGTTCAATTACAGACACGGAGGAGGCCCGGGTTGGCGGGTGCATGTCGCCTGCTGCCCCTGCAGAAGGGGCAGTGGGGCACAGGGCAATGCCAGACCACAGGCCAGGGTGGCTGGTGTCCAGCCCCACCAGCTTTGCAGCGGTGCTGACAGATGGGCTGAGCCTCTGCTGCAGCTCTGTCCTGCCGATGGTGGCTACCAGCGGGTCACCGGCGTGCCTCTCACCCTCCCCAGGGCGCCTTCTCGTGCTTGCCTTGCCTTGCAAGCTGCCAGCTCCTTCCCACGGGCAGAGCCAGGCAGGATGCCAAGGTCAGAAACCCGGACCCAGCGTGGCCCTTTCTGAAAAGAAAACTGCAAAGCTGGTGTCTGGTCAGTAGCGCTTAGCACATGTACACGGGCTCAGGCTGCTGTCTGGGGCTGCTACCAAGCCGAAGAAAGGGGCACGGTAAGGCTTTAATCTCCCTCCTTCCTGGAGGCTAAATGAACCCTGACTACAGCGGCGTTTCCCAGCCCAACAGCCAAACGGCTGATCGCCCGCCTCTCGCTGGTTGCGGAGACCTGCACACAGGGTGTTTGCACATCTGCAGACTCCAAAGGGTTAAAAATAGATCCCATCCTGCCGATGGCACATTTTATGTCCATTTAAAGGTGTGCCATGCTTTTCGTGCGTTTCCATCCTAGCGCTCCTCTGTGAGACCGGAGAAAACGCCTTCACCGTGCTGACGTTTTATTCAAGGCCCCTGTTGTGTTTTTTTTTGCCCGGGCGGCTGCCCGGGCTCGCTCCCCTTCAAAGCGCTATTTCAGCGGGGCTGCCTTCACCACCCACCGCCTTGTTCTAAACTGGGAACCGCAGCATGATTGCCGGCACGTTTGTGGTGCTCTCCCCTGCTGCCGCGGTGGCGGCTGCCCCGACACGCAGTCAGCAGCTAACAGGTTTATATTTCTGAGCCAGGCAGGGACTCACTCTCTAAATGAGTAAAATTTTTTCCTTTGTTTTTCTTTCTTTCTTTTTCTTGATGCCCCAGTGCAGGGAAGACTTGTTCAGAAAAGTGATGTCCTTTCTGCCACTTGTTCGCGTCAGCCACGGAGGGTGGTTGTGCTACTTTTGGGGTGGACCTGTCACACGCATTCCTGGTACCTGGCAGTACCACAGCAGGTACCTGGCACACGCATTCCTCCAAGCGTCTGCCATGTGCATGCCCTAGGAAACAGCTGAGTCTGGATCTGGGTGCACCAGGCACCCCAGCTCATGTGCGACGATGCACCCCTGGCACATCGGGGGTCTGCCTGGGTCGATTCCCCGGGGTGCTGCTGCCTCCCCACCACCGGTAAGGCAGGGGAGAAATGGTGCGTGGCCCTGGTGCGGGCAGGGTCCAGCCCCAGTGTTACGACCTGGTCGCAACTAGTTCATAAATCCCTTGGAGTAAATTAAGGTGAAATGACACCAAATAACTGGTATGAAATTAAGAACAATTTATTAATACAGGGAAAGTTGCATGGTTGTAAGTGTCTTGGGTTTCTAAAGGCATTGAGAAAAGAGAGAAAAGGGAAAAGGAAAGGAGAAAGAGGATAGAGACTATGAGAGAGAGGAAAAGAGAGATCACCACCCTTGGTTGGATCCAGCGATGTAAGTTGTCTGTAGAGTTGGTAAGTTGCTTGCAGAGTTGCTCCTCCAGTAAATCGCTTGCAGGATCGGTCCTCAGGTGGCGGGCAGGAGCGCGCGCCAGCATCCCAAGTGAGAAGGTCTAAATACTTTAGGTCATTTGCATGCGAGATAGGAGAGGGTGGTAACATCCCTCTTGTCTCCCCCCTCTGCTCGCTTCCCATGCTAATTGGGACGCCTGCGCTTTGCAGTCTTAGATTGTTCTCGAAATGAGTTGGTGGTCCCCCAAGGGGTGTCTGGTGGTCGTGATCCCCTATTTGTGGTGTCCGCTGTATGACCCCGCTTCTGCACAAGCGTGGCTGAGGCCTTGCAAAGTTGTTGCACATGTAGGCTGGTCCCAAGGAAAAGATAACATGGACTTATCTCTTCCTCCAGCCAGAGTTGTAAATCACAACAATTAAGGCACAGCAGGGGTATTGTTCTGTTCCCAAGACCCTTATCTCTTGCCAGACTTGCAGGCCTCTGTAGTATGCATACCCTCCTCCAGCCAGAGTAGTCAAACAAGTTGTTTAAGGCATACAAACTCTGTCCGTCACACCCAGCCGGTGCTGCAGGATTCCCATGCACAGCTACCGTGGCCAAGGAGAATGCTTAGGATGCAGATGGGATGAAGGGATTGGTGTAGCACATGAACGGGTACTTGGGCAGGTTTAGAAAGAAGAAAAACAAAAGCAGAGCTGCTGTGGGTCCCGCCATGAAGGGGAGCAATGAGGTGGGGGCTGGTGTGGTGGCACTGGTCTGCACCCTTTGAGGCGTGCGCTGCCGCTGCGGTGGCCGGGAGAAGGGAGCGAGGCAGGGTGCCCACGGCAGGGAGGTGCCAGCAGGTTTCCTCTGCAGAGCAACGCTGGCAGGAGCCGCGTGCTGCTTGAAAAGGGGCTTTCTCTGCTGGCACCCACCAGGTCATGCACAGCCCAGGCCACCACCTCACGCCGTGTGAAACCCAAGAAAGCCTGGATAATCTCCAAAGGGCGGACGAAATTCCCATATCAAGCAAGCCTCACTCTAGCTCTACTAAAGCCCAGGGAGGTTTGCCTTCGTGGCAGGACCTGGGTGCTTTTATAAGGGGCTCCATTCCTCCCCCCGGAGCCCCCAGCCAGTCAGCGCTGCTGAGACCATATTAGGGACTCCATTCCCTGAGTCCTGACTGCACACTCCCATTGCGTTCCCATAGGAAGCCTCCTCGTGAGGTCCCCCCTACATTGACTTAAAGAGACAGCAAAGGCAGTGGCTTCCAGGGAAGAGGCAGGGAGGATGGGGCCCAACTGCCCATCCTCAAGCCAGCACTCTTCCCAAATGGGTATAAGTGAGGACAAGCCCAGGTGCCAGCGAGGAGGGAAGGGGGAGTTGCCAGCCTGCCTCCAGCCTGCTGCTCGTGGTTCCCAAGCCTGCCTTTGCCTTCCCAACCACAATTACTCAGTTTCTTTCTCCCGTCCCTGTGCAATTTTGGAAGCAATTTAGAAGCTCAGCGCAGCAGCTGAGCCCTGTTTCTGTTCAGAGCTGAGCCCTCGATGTGACTGGCTTTATTTGCGACTGACCCTTGGCAGGGTGCAGCACTGTCCCGTCAAGAGGCTGCGACTCCTGCACACCGCCGGGTACTGCTGAGGGCAGGGAACCCTCTTCTTGGGGAGCTCCCCGCACAGCCTTCCTCCTGCCAACTGCCCCATCGTGGCGTCCTCCTCTACCCCTCATCCTCAGCTGGAGCCAGCAGGTCCTTCAGGGCTGCTTCTCTACGTGGGCTGGGGAAGAGCTTTTAATACGCAGGCTTTTCCAAACTAGTGCTGGAGGTGCTTCGGAAAAAAGGTAGGTGGCTGTGGCAATCTTCAATGGACAATCTCAAAGCACACAGTCATGCCACTGAGGTCCATAAATGGAGTTTACATTGGAATGAGGTTTATTCTGTGTTGAAGACCCGCCACTTCCAGGGGGAGGAACAGTGAGGTTAGGTTACACAGATTCCACAAACTGACAGTGAAATCAGCCAAGAGTAAACACTGAGCTGCCACTAATTTATGGTGTTTAAAATCAGATTCAGGAACATGCACTTGAGCTGGGCTCGTTCCTTAGCCCTCTCGTTGCAAATTATGTGGAGTTTTTTCAAGCATTGAATTATTTTCCACAATGCATTTACTATTACCCATCAGTTTACTGCTTGGGAAACTGAGGCCCATCGCTGTACAGGCTGGTGTTAGATTCAGGACAGGCACCGGGCCCCGTGACAGGAGGGTGCCAGGTTTGCACTTGGGGAATGGTAAGGCATGCAGGTTCCTATGCTGGAAAAAACAGCCCAAAGCCATAGGAACGGCTTCTGTCCCCGTCACCTAGAGGTGACACTAGCCTAGTGGTGATGGTCTGAAGCACTGATCTTTCAAAGCTGATCATTTCAGCAGCACTCCCTTACCGCTGTGAGATGGGGAGCAGGTTACAGCGCAGGTGCCTCCATTTCTTCCCCCAAATTTGTGTTCTCCCAGTGACAGATTGGGTCTCAGAGATGTGCAGCCCATGCCAGAGATTTGTAATCCCTTGCTTGTGTCAAATGCTGTACCAGCCTCTTGGGTGCTCTGCTGTGGTTCAGGGGTGAAAGGAGGAGAGGAAAACGTGCCTAGGACTGCAAAAAGGAACACAAACAGGAAAAACGGTAAAAGTAATCCCGACCAGTGGCCGGATTGCTGTCCCAGAACTCCAGAGGGAAGGGAGGACAAGGAGAACAGCTTTGAGCCTGAGACAAGGTTGGAGGAAAGCGTGTGGGCTCAGACGCTTCTCCACTGCCTGGCTCTCCCTGAATGGGTGCACACAGGCTGCCTCCTGCCTTGGCAGGAGACCACGAACTTGACAATGTCTTGCGTGTTGCAAGTGAATGTGTTGGGCTCTGCCACTTGGAGCATGATCCAGTTCTGCCTTGATGACTTTTTATGGATGTGAGATCCCTCCACATGGAGAACTGCGTTGATCCCTGCTTATTCTTTCTTTCAGGGGAACTTCAGAAAAAACATGAGTTATTTCTGACAGACATTCAGAACCCAGACATTCCCAAACTGGGTTTCTTTGTTTTGAACTATCCCCTGTAAGCATGGAGAAGGAGAGGTGGCTGCAGGTTCCCGCAGTGTTACATCTCCCATCCCCTCTCCAGATTCTCTCCCAGTTTCTGGTGGAGATGTGGCCAGGCTGACAGTGTGGAGCAGAGCTGGTGAGGGGGAGAGGAAGAGAGAAAAACAGGGGGTGGAGGGAAGGCAGAGGGGACCCAGGCAGGTGACACATATGTGGAAATTTCCTTCCAGCTCTCCTCCTGCCTCCTCACCATGGCTAGAATGCCTGTTCCTACAGCACGATCCAAAACGTCAGACTAAATCTGCCCTTTCTCCTGAGGGATTGCCTGGGAGCTGGGCACAGATGCAGGGCCAGTCCCTTCCCTGCAGGAGTAAATCAGATCATTCCCACCAATGCTGGGCCAGCTCCTCCTGCTTGCCCCCACACTACACCTCAGAGGGAGAGAGATGCAGGAACAAGCTAGAAGGGCCCAGATACATGAGAAAGCCCGGATATGGTTTTCTGGAGCAGGATTAGACCCAGGAAATCCATGAGACGTGACAGCTCTGGGCGCCACCTGTGACAGCCCAGCTATGAACAAGCACATTTGGCTCTGTAGAAAGCAAAGCAAGTGAGCAGCCTGCACAGACCAGGGGGACGCAGGCAAATCTCGTGGATGACATGGGGAAACAAGGGTTAATTTGCTGGAGGAGGAGAGGCTGGCTGTTGGGAGGAGGAAGGCACTGTGTGAGGTGGGTGCATTCAAAAAGCCACTGAGCTGTGCTGGGAAAAGTGGCCTCAAGCCTTTAGAAGAGCCTTAGGTTTGAGATGGCAAGTGAATACATGTGGATTTTCGGGTAGCAGCTGAACCTGGATTTACATCCCATTCATCGGCCATTGGGAAGAAGGGATGTGTTGGGCACTGCCGCTGGCACACAGCCACCTCCACCCATGCCCATGCCCCGCTGCTGTGCTCATCTCCGGGAGCAGGGTCCCCTGCACTGCCCATGGGGAGCTGCACAGCTGGGAGCTGGTTCCTCTCCTCAGCCATGGGAGGGGCAGCAGCCAGGCAGTGACCCAGGCTCACCAGCCAGCCTGCTGGTCACTGGGGCTGCTCAAGCAGGAGATAAAAAGAGAGCAGGCAGGAAATCTCTCCCGATTCTGCTGCCTCTTTCTTGGCTGGCATGTAAACTTGGATTTTTCTCAGACTGAGTAGGCAGCCTGCAAACGTGTTGCTGGGGGCAGTGCCTTGACAAGCACCCTGTTACTGCTGGCTGTAAGACCTGTTCCCTTGCTAGGACCCCCCTGACCTGTCAGCAATGGTGTCGAACCTCACAGCCTTAAGGAAGAAAAGAAAGGGAAAAAAAGGGCTGATACCAGTAGGGACCTTCTTCTATGCCCACAGTAACCGTTTTTAGGCTGGGAATCGAGCTGCATTCACACCATGTGGTGAGGAGCCAGCCTTGCTGGATGCCAGATCCAGGACTCAGAGCTGCAGCAGCCGGAGGACACTCAGGAGTGGGAGACATCTCTCCCTGCTCCTGGGCCCACATCCCTAGCACACAGCCCAAGGAGCTACATCTCTCTTTCCATCTTTTAGCAAGGTGGGTAGAAAGTGTGGACCTTCAACAAGGCTCAGAGGAGCTGATGAGGTTGCTGTAAACTGTGCTGCCATGGGTGCTTGGAGGCACAGCACCTCAGGGCTGTAATGGTAAAAACCTGCAGGTTGCTCCAAGAAAAATGTGAGATTTGCACAAGTAACAGGATTAGTGCTCAGAGCTGCTCGAAGAGGGGTTCAGGGGCTTCCCCAGAGCTTCTGGAAGAGGTGTTGCAGGGCTTCCCCGGCACGTTGCAGCTCATGCTGGCCGTGACCAAATTTCCCAGAGCTCTGGCTAACAGCATCAGGCAGTTCTGGGGGACTTTTTCAGCCAAGTGCACTACCGCTGGCTAACCTGCCCTGCAGAGCATTTGAACCAGCTCCTCTGATCCTTCTTTCATGACACCGTTACACTGTGGGCAGCTGGTGCAGACCTAAAAGGGATAATAGCCCATGAAACCAAAGACCCCGCATCTGTGGGATTAACCAGGCTTCTATTAACAGCGCGATGGCTTGTTTTGTGAAATGACTGGGACAGCTACCCCTAGTATTTGGCAGAGCTTCACTGATCTAGGTGAAGGCAGAGCTTCACAGGTCCCAGGAAGTCTGTGTTTTTTCCCTGCCTGGCAAAATATTCTTGCTGATTTGGATTTTATACTGTTAATACTTTAAAAATACCGTTCTCTATGAGAAACAGCTTATTTCTTTAACCTGGTTTCTCTTTTCTCCAGACTTTACACAAGCAATAGCTCAGCAGCCCCATTTCAGATCATGACAGCTCCTGCTTCGGCTGGAAGCCAGTCTGCTGATCTGAAAGATGTGTTGACATGTAATTTTCCACTCCTACTACATATAAACTCTCTGCTATGCCCCCTTATTGCCTGGAGCCACAGAAAGGTGCAATGGCAAAACACTGCAAGTCAAAACCGTGTGTAAACTACCCATGCGATTACCCTGTGTCTTTCTGCGACCACACTCCACAAAATAACATCCGCGCTCGTTTTTCATTACCTGCTACTTTTTGTATAAAAATCAGGTTCTCTCTTTGCTGTCAACTTTGCTGTGGTCATTTCAGACAGAAATAAGACTGTTTCCCAGGCCAGGCTGCTCTCCTCTCTAGCAAGAAGCTCTCGACCTACCTGCCCACCTGGTTTGCTACCTGTAGGAGAGCAATAATAAGGATTAAGAGGCATAACTAAGATCCTCAGGGGAAAAGTGCTTTAAAAGGAAAAAGCATGTTTAGAATTTCAGTGTTATGGTTCGAATGGTGTCTTTATTTTGTTTTTTAATGAAGGGAAAAACCAAGCAAAATATGCAAGGGAAGAAATTTTAGTGTTAGTATCAGCCTCATAAGTATTGTAGTTCCTCATTCAGGAATCATATAATGACTGGCTACTCTCAGCCCATGGAAGTCTCTGCCATGAGGTACTGAAGCCAAAACTCATTAGGATTAAAAATATAATAATGTTTATACAGCTACGCTGAGAATATCCAGAGCTGCTCTGTTGAGGACGGGCAATGATTCTTGTCTGGCACATATGGAGCTGCTTGGCTCTAGCTGGAGGGGTGAGGGAGGAGCTGTCCTTCACGCAGGACAGTCTCAGCATCCTCCTCCAGAGCTGTCAAATGTCTCCGTAGCTGGTTTGGGATGGTGGCCGGCCTGGAGGGACATTGAGCCCTGTTGCCTGGTGGCTGCTGCACTGTAAACTTGAAGATTGATTGTGGCAGGCAGTGGAGAACGTGCCTGACAGCCACCACTGCTGTTCCATCAGCCTTGGGTAATGTGTGATTTTCACCATCAGCATCGCTGGGTGTCTCTGCGTGCTTCTGTTACAGGTCTTTTTACTCAAATGGTCCCCAGTTTTTGTTCCAAGTCTAGCTGCTGCCAACCCACCAAGCATTGTGGGATGTGTGTGCAAACCATCGGACAGGAGGGATGCGCTGAGAAGGAGAAACTGGAGTGTGAGTGTGAAGGTGCAGCTTACCTTGTAGCTGGGCGCTCATTTTCATACCAGCAAGGGATAGAGGACCAAAAACCAGTATGGTACAACGGAGAGGATGGGTGGAGACAGCTTCTAACAATATATGTTATTCACGAAGTGCTGACATCTTGCAGGCCAATATGAAGAGTGGATGCCTGCTCTGAAGAATGCAGAGTTTAGGGAAAAAATGCAGAAAATGGGAACTGACAGACTGCCTGCCAGGATCTGTTCATTGTTGTTCTGGCATTTCATGTGTGATGGCTGAGACATGGGTTAGTGATGGGGTGGAGGGTTTATGGGCACCCCCGAAGAAGTTTGGCCCTGCAAAATGTGAACCCTTTCTTCTTTCTCAGGAAGGGAAGCCATCAGAGACTATCCATATACCTCTGATACAGCTGCGTCTTCCTAAACTGTGGACAGAAATTCTTTGGGAAGGAAAAGCTGTAAATGATTGTTGCTCTAAAATGATACCTGGGAACAGCAGCAGCCTTTTCATAACTGCAACTGCCCAGCTAAAACTGTGCAGGTTGGCTCAAAATTACATTTTGTACAAAACAACATTTTCTAGAAGGAAAACAAATGCTGCAAACCCCAGACCTTGCCCATTTATATGAAATACACTAATGTCACCTGCTTGTATAGACTGAGCAGAATATCAGAGTAAGAAACCAGAGACCCTGTTAATTGGGGAGTAATCTGCTCTCCTCTCTAGCCAGCGCTGCTACGGCAGCCTTCTCTAGTGCCGTCTTCAGTTACAGGTGGTTTTATACCAATTGTCCCCTGTTATTTTCCAAGAAACGCCCTCCGTTACAGCAGGTGGTGCTGAGGGCATGGCTGGACCACAGTGGGACCACAGAGGTACCACTAAGGGCAATGGGAGAAGGCAGCGGGGACAACCCAGCTGCCACTGGAGCCCTCAGTGGGGATAATGAATGAGCGAGGCAGCTCCCGAATGTAATCCCCAGGATAGCACTGAGAGGGGGGAAACTGCTGC
Source organism: Nyctibius grandis (assembly GCF_013368605.1). NCBI lineage: Eukaryota > Metazoa > Chordata > Aves > Nyctibiiformes > Nyctibiidae > Nyctibius > Nyctibius grandis. The sequence continues at coordinate 46,937,576 of NC_090658.1, read as the reverse complement.
ATCTGCCTGGTTTTCTTCCAGCGAAGCGTGTAGGCAAGGCTCCTGTATGTCTGCCTTGGTTAGGGCACCATGTGTGGCACAGCATGGCGAGCAGGTGCACTCAGAAGGAGCTCCTCACTCATATTTGAAGCTGTTGTGTGATGGTAGGCACATCAGGAGTGCTATTTCTGTGCCTGTTTTCCTGGTAGATACACTACCCAGGCTCTGTTCCCTTGTAGATCCATTGCCACCTACCCCTGAAAGCAGCTGGCAGAGCCAAAGGGAGCTAGAGAAGCTCTAACTGGTTTTAAAATGGAGCTTAATAGGTTTATGAACGCAGCTGTACAATGTGCCTGCCTGTAGCACCGGGCCCTGGATGCCAGTGCCATTGGACGCTCCTATTTGCATTTTCCTGAATCACAGAGGGGGACCCTAGATTTGCCCAATATCCTGCTGTCATGGGGCTGTTGCCATCACTGCAAGGGCTGAGGCGCTGTGAGGGCTGGAGGGAATATCCCAGCGCTTCTGCAAAGGTCAGGCAACATCTGGGCCCCTCTCACTCACGCCAGGGCACCACGGGGTTGCAAAGCCTCAACCGGTCCCCGTAAAAACCGAGAGCTGTATTCTGCTCAGTCTGAGCATTGATTAAACTAAGCCGGTGCGGTGATGTTGGCTGTATCGGGATTGCGTACATCTGCTGCACAGGCAGAGGTGCTGGGCATAACCACCGTCCCCTCACATTAAAGCCACCAGCACTTTTGTCACACCGAACGGTCTGAGCCAGCGTTTTCCATCCTGGCTATCCGTGTCAGCCGGCATTTTTTCATTTGTGCCGGCTACGGGACGCACAAGGCAAGGCAAAAATACTGTTTGCCTCCGTATGTAAAAAAAAAAAAAAGTCGTTTCCCACAACGGTGTCTGAAAATCCGTCAGTGCCCCCGTGTGTCGGAGCGGGGGCTGGAGGGGCGGCCGCGGAGCCGCTGGGCCGAGCCCTGCGCATGGCGGGGGGCAAGCAGGTTTGCAGCTACCCAAAGCGGGGCGTTCGCAGCCGGCCGGCCGGAGGGCTGGGGCTGGGCATCACCCTGTCTCCTCTCGGAGGGGCGCTGGAAGCGTGCGCGGTGCGGTGGCACCGCAGCGACCCACCCCGGGACGGCCGTACCCCGCAGCGGCAGCATTCGGGTGCGATGCCGTAGATACGGGGTGCGAGAGAGAAGGACGTACCCAGCAACCGCTGCCGGGCCGCGGGGCGCAGCCGTGGCGGGGAGCCGGGGCACGGCCGCGGCAGCGCGGCGGTGTCCGGGTGCGGGGACGCAGCGGGGCGAGGGCCGGCTGCGGAGGCCGCCCCGTTGCCTGCATTTACCGCCAAGGCTCTCAATTTCCCCCGCGGCCGCCTAACGCAGGGCTGGAGGAGGCGAATCCCATTCCGGCGTTCCCTGGAGATGGGTTTTTAAAGCAGATTAACGCAAAAATGGAGAGGGGTCCCTGTTGTCGCAGGCGCCTTCGCCTGCCCTCGGCAGCCCCCCTGCTGCTACCCATCGTTTTTGCGTGGCAGAAACAAGAGCGTAAATCAGCGGTTACCCCGCCGCGGTGTGGCACAACAAGGTGCTCTCGTCGCAAACGCCTGAGCTCTGACCCCCCGCGCGTAGTCTGGGGTCTTAAATACCCCCGGCAGGAGCTGGGCTGTGCCCCGCCGCCCCTCAGCAGGGAGGCAGGGCGGGTTCCCCGCCCCAGCTGGGGCAGGCAGCACCCGGGCTCCAGCACCCCTACTGCGGGACCCAAGGACGCTGCAGCCGGCGGCTGCCGGGGGGCGCCCGGTTCTGCGGGCGCCCTCACCCCGTTCGGGCCCGGTCAGGGGTCGCCCTGGTGCGGGGTGGGCTGGCAGCGCAGGGGAAGGGGGGGCTGCTGTGCACAGGGGGGGCCCGCGGTGCTGGGGCAGCGTGCTGGGCCCTGCTCCGGGCGAGCCCCGTGCCCGGCGCTGGGTGCTGCTCCCGAAATAGGGGAGGGGGTTTGGCGGGGCTGCGGTGCCTTGGTTTGGTCTATTCTATTCTATTCTATTCTATTCTATTCTATTCTATTCTATTCTATTCTATTCTATTCTATTCTATTCTATTCTATTCTATTCTAATTTTCATCACTTCACTTCACTTCACTTTTCACTTCATTCTCTGTGTTATACCCCCCGCTGGGCGGCGCTGCGGCCACTCGGGGCGGTGGAGCCCCCTCTCCCCCCGCACCCCCCCGGCCCGCCCGCGACGGTCCCGCGCGCGCCGTGACGCCAGCGAGGCGGTGGTGGTTGGGGAAGGGGGCGGTGGCGGCGGCGCGCCGCGATTGGCGCGGGGCGGGCGGGGGCGGGGCCGGGCGCCGCTGTTTGGATTTAAACGTTGCAGCGGGAGGGGGCGGGCCCAGCCGGCGGCGGCCCCCAGCGGCGGCGGCGGCGGCGGCGGCTCGGCTCACGGCCCCTGGCACCCACCGGCCCCGCCATGGTGGTGCCGGCGCGGCGCGTGAAGACGGAGTACATGAAGCGCTTCAAGGAGCCCAAGTGGGAGTCGTGCGGCGCCTGCTACCTGGAGCTGCTGCGCTACCGCCTCAGCCGCCGCCTCCTGGAGCAGGCGCACCGGCCCTGGCTGTGGGACGGCTGGGAGCAGGACAGCGGAGGCGGCGGCGGCGGCAGCAGCAGCAGCACCGCTGGGTCACCCTCGCCGCCGGGCGCCGACAGCCCCGCGGCCGTGCAGGAGGAGGAAGCGGCGGCGGCGCCGGCAGCGCCGAGCGAGGCCGGACGGGCGAGCCCTGGTACGGAGCGGCGGTAATGGCGGCGCCGGTGGGGGGGGGGTGGGTGTATATCTGGTGAGCTCGGGGGCGGCGAGCCGTGGGCGCTGCGGTCCGAGCTCCGGCTGGGCCGGAGGTGCCGCCCGCCGTCGAAGGCCAGGCGGGCCCTGACTCCTCCTCTGCGGGGGGCGTCAAAGATGGCTCCGTCCGGGCGGCCCAGCCGCGGTGTGGGGTGCCGCTCCCCGGCGGCGCCCGGTCCCTGCGGGATGCCCGCGCGGGGGGCACCCGGCCGCCGCCTGGCTCGTCCTACCGACCCTCGGGGCGGGGGTGTAGGCAGGGGCCCGGGCCGGGCCGTACCCGAGGACGGGTGTTGCAGGGCCAGCGCTGAGGGAAGCGGGAGTCGGGTTCCGTGTGAGACAGGCGGGGCGGGGCGGTGGGCTCGCTGCTCGGTACCCGCCTGACGAGGCAGTGGGAAAGCCAGACCAGGGAGGGCTCGGGGGTGAAACCTCCCATCAGCCGGGGCCCGGGGACTTGGCGAAGCGCTCGCCCTTCCCAACTGAAGGCAATAGCGTGCTGTCAGTGGGATCCTTGCGAGGCCTTGGGTGCTGCATCGGAGGCGTCTCTATGAAGAGCCAAGTAGTGGCAACCCTCTTCCTGAGTCACGGCCACTTATGTAAACGGTTGCCATGGGAGTGGAGCATCTCTGCTGTTGCATAAGCAGGTTTGCTGGCCAAAGCAGTGGCAAGTTGGACTGTGTGCCAGAGATGGGCACTTAATGTGATTGGCTTCCCTGGATCTGCACATGTAATCCATCTCAGCTGAATGCTTGGTTCTTAATGCTGCCTGAGATTTGGTCTTGGGTTTGCAGCTGAGTGCAGACAACTCTGTAGGTCTAAGCAGGTGCAGAGCTGATAATATTTTGCTCTCTTCTAGTATATCTTGCCTTTTGATGTCTCAAGAATTAACTATGCTGAGTGGGTAGACAGGTGGCAACACTGTCAAGCTTCCCAAGCTGCTATTATCCCATAGCATGTTGCCTCTTGCCTGTAACGAAAGAAAACTTTATCTGGCAGCCATTGATTGTTTTGCAATGTATTTTGAATCAGCTGTATATCTGTTGTACAGTAGCAGGGGAAATCCTTGATAATTGTTCAATTAAGCCTCATGCTGCCTGGGGGTCCTTCTGGGGTTAGATGTGCTTGTTTGGAGTGGGTAAACTAATCAGTTTCAATGTCTCGTGAGGCCTGAGCTTACCAGAATGATCTGTATTCTGATACTCAAGGCTAACCTGCATTCATTGTCATTAAGAATACCATGTTACACAAAAGCTTTAGCTACACTCTCATGTGCTCAAGAGGCCTGGTGCTTTGGAGCATGCTAGTGATGTAAGGTTTTGCAGTGAGCTCTAGTCCTCATGGCTGGGTGGGCCTGCCTGGTACCCAGCCCCCCATATGGGGGTGCACACAGCTGTTGGCTGCCAGGGTAATGCACCCCACCTCCCCAAAGTTGTACAGTGATGGAAGTACCCCAGTTAACCAGTATGTAACAAGTATTTGTGGGTCTAATCTTGCTTTCCTCAAGCAGGGCTTTGTAGTGCCTTGAGGATGTTAGACTGGGGGGCGTATGTGCGGAAGAAGTACGTAGCATCTCAGAAGCACTAAAGTATTGCAAAAGAGGAGGGAATGATTGCCTGGGAAAAGGTGATGTGTTCTGATGAGTAGTCTAAAGGCTTGGCTTCTAGTGAGAGGAGGGTGGGAGCTGTTGAAGCTGCACTCAGAAATTTGCGTTCCCACCTTTTCTGATGGAGTTTGAACATGTGCCAATCTCAAGCAGTTGTGGTAGGGACTAGAATTTAATTCTTCTGCTCGTTGAGCCAGCGGGGTGGAGCAGGTAGCCTGCTACAATCTAGATGGGAGTGGCAGTTGCCAAGGCCTAGAGGCTGCTGGCTAGGGCACTCTGCTCAGTCCTTGGCCTGCTCCCTGCTGCTCTCCCCAACTCCTCTCTGGGAAGAGATCTGGCTGGAGTTACTTGGTAGCCTGATTCTGGTCGGGTCAGTTTTGGCAGTGGATTAAAGCTTGATAGTTGTGGATGTGTTGCTCATGCAGGCACTTTCTGTGGTCAGTGATAGTGTGTGTAACTATCCAGTGTATGCATAGTTGTGTCCTCAGTACTGTATCGGTGGCAAAGGGACTGTGGAGCAACAGTGGTCTGTCAAGCTATAGGGTTTTGGGCAGTTGTGCATATAGCTGATGCAACTTTGCCACAGCTGCTATAACAGAATACATAATGTTCTATTAGGTCCTTGCTATTTTATACTTACAATGGGAGAAAAATCTCTGCCTAACATGCATTTCTTTGCTAAGTGGCTTAGGGTGAATGTTTTTCTAAGTTCTGCCAGTGTTTAAGAGCTTTGCAAGTTCTTAACAAAAGGACTGAAAACAGCTCTGCTTAGGCAGCTGGATTAAGTGGAAATTTATTGTATATTATCATGTACACTAACATGTAAGCAAGCAACTCATTCAGTATTGGACAATTATAAGGATGTATTTTTCTTTTGCTTAGCAGCTGGCTAATTAAAAACGCAGAGGAGATAACATAGAAACTACCACTCTGTGAATCTTCCATTATTCAACTGCTTTTTTCTGGAAGAACTTAATTACTGTGGGGGTAGCTGAGTGTGCTCATGTTGATGACATCTTTTGTCTTCTGAATCTGTCATCCACCCACATGCTGCAGCATCCTGGTTGTTACCTGGCTACTGCTGCTTCCTTATGTTCTGTGGGGAACCTGATTTCTGGCTGAGTGGTATCGACAGTGCTTGTGGCCAAGCATGTTTGGCCAGCACTAATATTGCCTAGTATTAGGCAATTTGTAATGGTGTTTGTGGCCACTGTTGCTTCTTTCACTCATTAAGATGAGCCTGGGTGTGTTTGTAAAGCAGCTTGTAAATGCTTCTGGGGTGTGTAGTGAAAGCTGATATATGCAGCTTGACTTCAAGGTTTAGTGGTGTTGGTCTAAAGTACTACCAACATGAACACCTGGGACAGCATGTCGGACAAATGCATTTTGTCACTGTTACTCATGCTTAAGCTACAGCTGAGTGACACTAAACTGTGCTTGGTTGTAACTTTAGGTTAATTCCTTCTGGCCCTTCACTTGCAGCAACTGTTTGTGGGACTGTTCTGTAGAACATGCCCAGGCACAGATGTGCCTTAAACATAATCCAACAAAATCTTGACCTAATCCAACTGGTCTGCTTGACACATACTCAAAACTGTCAACAGAACCCAGTGGGCTGGTAAGTGAAAGACAGGAGCTCTTGGCAACAGCTCTGCTGTCAGACCTGTTGTTTGTGAAATGATACCGCTGTGCACACATGCAGGATGAAGGCATGCTTCAGTCCTCATTGCTGTTTTGCCTTCAGTGTTTTTGTGCAGAGGTCTTAAATGACAGCAGTGACATGCTGGTATCAAAGCAGTTGTCACACAGTAGTTGGAAAGTGACTGATCTGGATTAGTGCAACTCAGCAGAAGATCCGATTTCAAACTTGTTCCCTGATCTTGTGTGCCATAATGTTGCAGGTGTATTTGCTGGCTGAAGAACATGGGAAGGAGTAGCTTGTGGTGGGGGAAGAAGGCAATAGTGTCAGTTCAGGGGTTTATAGTACTGTGATTCAAAGTTGCTCCAATTCCTTTGGTTGGAAACAAGCTTTGCTATCAAGCCAAGCCAGTTATTGCTTTCTGAACTCTAATGCAGATGAAGCTTGTGTGAATCTAATCAACTCTGAACTGCTGTGGTGCTGGTAGCTCCAATACTGCCTCATACAAGATCTGTCTTGAAGCAATGATGTTGCAATCTGTTTCAGCTGTAGTAACTACTTTCTACCCAGCTATAATCAGTTCATACCCACAACTGCCCAGCTTTAAGAGGCCTTGGAGACCTGCCCTGTTTGGAGAGGTGTTTGTATTAAAGCAGGAAACTCAGAGCTCTGCCCATAGTAGTTTTAAGCACAAAGTGCTTCTCCCGAACCTGAGGTAGTGCTGTAAGGAGCAAACATCTCCATACAGAGATAATACTGTTGACCCCTAGGACCTGTGGGTCTCATCAGAAGGTTGTTGATACTTCTAGCAAGTCAGCAGAGCCTTTGAAATGGGAGTCTGGTCTGCCCCATAGAGCATGCAGTACTGTGGGAGGGAGGGAAGCTCCACTTGAGCTTTTCCTGCTTGAGCCCTGGAGGGGAGCAGTTATGCAAGCTGGGCAATGCAGCAGGGTTTAAGTGACCTCTTCTGGGCAGGAGCTTTCAACAGCCATATTGGGTGGGCCTGGGCAGCCTTGTTCTGCCTGCTAAGCACTTAATCCCCTCCTGTTCACTGTGCTGTACTTAGCATCCACGATGTGGGTTTCAATGTTCCTAGCTTTTTCCCCTCTCCTGTCTAATCCCTGTAATGCTGCAGCCAGTCAGTTCTGAGTTTCCAGTGTCTGCTGGAGCTGGCAGACAGCATGGGAAGGAGATGGGTAGGTGTTGCTGGTGGCCGGGCTCCATGAGCAGCTGGGTCTAACTCCTTCCCTGCTATCAACTGCTGCTTTTCTACCTTCCTGTGAAAAGGGGTGCCTAACAAAATGGCATGGATGTAAACTATAGTTTAACAGTTATTTAAATCTTTTAAATAAAAGATATCTGCATTGTGCCTTCCCAGCTGAGTTCTGTATAAATGCACTGTAGGAGTGAATTCAGCGAAATCCCTGCTCTGATAGCAGGTGCTGATAAGGTGCTATAGTACGCTCTGGCATACAGCATTTACTGTAAGACTGTGTGCAGGACTCTGTGCCATTTACCCATATGCTTTTATTGCTATTTTGGGACAAGCTGGCTCAAGCATTTCTGCACCAGCTGGGACTGCATCTTAGTGAGCAGCATCCCCAGGCATGGCTGTTGCCTTGAAGTGGTATCTTAAAGCTAGAGTATCTGTGCAATTGCAGAGTCCCTACTTCCCTGTATTTTTAAGTCTCTAAATGCCACCTCTGCTCCTCATGAACTCCCTGTTGTTCCATTCTCCTTAGTAGAGAAGGAGGATGCCATTTTCCCTTGAACAGGGAATGGAACAGCTTCCCCAAGTAAAAGCACTTCTGTTTCAGAATTGACAGCAGTATGTCCCCCTTCAGTGTTTTATTTTCTCAAAACAGTGCTTCCTTCTGGTAATGGACCTAGCCAGTCCCTTCTTAGGAGTGGGCTGTGTAGAGAGATGTGTGGATAATATTTTGTAAGGGGATAGCTCTGTGATGAATGAGCTGCCTTGTTAGAGGTGGAAGCTGTGTGTCCCAGAGCCCAGGACACTATGCAAAGCAGGTCTTTTCCTGCATTGAGGTCACTGCTGCTTGCTTTTTATCCAGCCTTGGCTGTAATGACTGAAACTTTGTGCACCCAGCATTTAGATATGTGAAATGCATCTGGCCATTTTTTGTTTTCTGTCACTTTGGCCTTGACTAATCTTCTTGGTGGTTTTGTGTGGACACTCAACTGAATTCTTAACAAATACAGCTCCAAGTAGTTCAACACTGCTGGCTACTCTTAACCACGTACTCAGCTGTACTGCAGTATCATCTGTAGCTGAATGCTGCACCTGCACAGCTAGGAAGACATATGTATAGGCTGGCCTGAACAGGGCCCGGCACCAGGGCCTCTGGTGGTTGGCAGCAAGTAGAAAACGTGCTGGCAAGACACAGAGCTAGCAAGAGAGCATGAGGCTCACCTTGTGGGAATGTTGGGGCATGTGGCAGGTCTTCATGTCTTTACGCTACAAGCGCAAAGTGAATGTAAGAGTAAATGGATGCTTAACCAGTGTGCCAGGCAGGTAACTTAATTCATCAGAGCTGGATGGATGCAGAAGTGAAATTTAAGCAGTGTTGGATTGGGCATGTACTTGCTTGACTAGATAAATCATAGCAATTAGCAAGAATGATTGCTGTTTTGTCACAGGATTGGCAAGCCCTTCTGCTTTTAATGAAGACACTTAGATAAAATTTGTTCTAGTTGTTTGTGGTCAATCTCTCAATATGTAAGCAAGCCTTAAACTAGATGAACTCCTTCTATGCCAGTAGAGAAATTCCCTCTGTACACACCAGCGTATGCTGGTGGTGGCTGAAAGCATCAAGACTTGGAACAGAGGTAGCTTGCAGCTGGTTTCTACCACAACCGGAAAGAGATGGTGTGGCAGAAAACTTGCAAGTTCAGCATGTTTATGTCAGCAGAGTTTGAACGCATCACTGTGCGTCTAGCAGAGGCAGCATCTAATGCTCAAAGGTGGACACTTGAAGGGAATCACTTACTAGTGGACTGCTGTGCTGCTAGGTTAATAAAAGGCTTCAGTTGCCTTTTACATAAAAGGCATCATTGGCCTAAAAGTCACAGAGACTTCAGGTCACAATCTCTGCTTATGCCCGCCATGCTTACGGGTCATGTTTAGTGTCTAGCATACACCTCCAACTTGTCCACACTACTGCTGAAGATTTGCAGCATGGAGAACTAAACCAGGGTTCTGTGTATTACTTTTTTCCAAAGTCTTATTTCACTACGGTACGGTAAGCAGTATATTGGATTAGTATTAACAGAATAGTTCAAGACCTCTTGTCACCAGTTTGTAACACCTTACAGATCTCAAAGATGCAAAAAATCTTTGGCAAGTCTTTTCCAGTCAGTAATTGTTATCCATGCACACTGACTATATTTAATGAAGTTATAAAACAGACTTGGTCAAAATGACTTATAACCTTATTGTAAAACTAAAACTGTAAGGCATGAATTTCTTACCAGCCTTTCTCTTAGACTTCAGATGAAGCAAGCCAATTGATATAGCACTGCAGGACTTCATAAATCTAAGACCCAGATTTTTGTATATAAGAAGTGTTCAGGAAATGTCAAGAACTGCTAGCTGTGAGGCACCACAAAGGAAAACTTGTTCCTCCATAGCTCTATAATGCAAGAAGATGAGATCTTATGGAACAGTTGTTTCCCTGTGTTTTTATTATTTAATGTCTTATATAATGCTGATTCAGCCTTCAGTGTTGATCTACATCTGCAAATTAACAATGATACAGACTTTAAATTCTCCCTCACAAACCCTACTCTACATACCCAACGCCTGGAGGACAAATGCGGGACCCTTGTTATAGCAGGTTTTTTAGCATGTGGTGGGGAAATGAGCCTCGGAGGGTATTGCCTGCAGAGTGCAGTACTTCAAATGTAAAATGTACTTCACAGAACAGATAGCAAGGGTGTTGTCTATCACTTTAAGCCTTTGCTTCATATTCCACTCTCCTCCATAAACAGAAAACCATATCCAGATGTACATATAATCAGGGAGCTTGAAAATGAATCACTTTTTTTCTTTCAGTGGAAGCTCATAATACCAGGGATTTAGTATTTCACATACTCTTATCAGATGATCTCTGGCTGGCAGCATCTACATGGCATTCAGCAATCCATCTGTTTGCTGTCTGAAAGATGGAAGTATGTAAGAGTGAATACAGAAGATCACTGGAAACAGTCTTACTACATGTAAAATACTGCCTGGAGCTATTGAGTATCTGTAGCCTCACTAGTGAAAGGCATGTTTAAGTATGTGAAAGCTGATGTACAGAGGGATGGGCTTGGAAATATTGTAGTCACTAAAGCAAGCCTGAAGGCATTTAAGCAAGGTATAATCGCTTGCTAAGAAAGTAATGACTACTTTCATTTCTAAAAAAAAGCATGCTTCAGTGATGTATCCAGACAGGCTGTGCAAATTGGACATTAATATGTTGTCATTGGGAGCTTAAAGCATAACATTATTTTTTTCTTTAGAGAAAGAAAGAGAAGATCAGGAAAAGCAGCAGAGGGAAGAGCAAGAAAAAGCTGTAGAACACACTTCTGCAAAGGAAGCAGACAAAACCAGCCGTACAGGACGACGTCCGAGTCGAAGTGCCTTGTCCAGTCGTAATGATCGAAGATCAGCCAGAAGTCCTCAAAAGACAGATGCACCAAAGGAGAATAAACATCCATTTGCTCTGTATGGGTGGGGAGAAAGACAGACAGATACTGGAAGCCAGAAAACTCACAATGTCTGTGCTTCTGCTTCAGCAAATGAAGTAAGTAAAAGCTGCTGTTTCATTAAATGGGCAGTGACTGCTTAGTGCCTGGGTAAGACATGTATCTAATATCTAGGTAAAACTTCTCAGGGATGCCTTTATTTGAGTGCACGGAGATTCTAGCAATAAATTCTAAAAAAAAATTTAAAAATTCTAGCAATAAACCTGAAGAGGTTTGACATGTCCAAATCAAATAGCTGTTAACTGTTAATCAGTTTTGAAAGTTCCATGTTTGACTAATACTTGCAAGTTCTGATTAAAAACTTGGCTATCTTGTTTCTGGCTGTTACAGCGTTACCAGCAAACTGGCTGTTATAAATGTATTTCTGCATTCTGAACTCATGAAAACAAGAGAAAAGCAGCAGGCAGTTAGCACAGGCATCCCACAGCACGGCAGGTATATAAACACTGGGGTAGTGCTTGTGCTGTGAAAGAGTGACTTTTCCTGGGGCACTTCCCAGGAACAGGAGCCTCACTGAGAAGGTATGAATGCTTTGCTGTTAAAATGTCTGCCTAGCAGCCTGTTTCAGTGGGTTGCCAGCAAGGAACTTTTTGCTGACAGCAGAATGGTCTATTGGATGGCTGATGGATTGCATGGTTGATGTAAATATTAGCAAAATAGCACAAATAAAATTGATGTGGTCACAGACAGTACCAGAATTCTGCTGTAGTGGGCTTAGCAAGAAACACAAAGGTTGGAGAGTTACACCAGATCCATTTCTATAACTCTCCTGGGCTGGTAAAACATAATCATTAATGTATCCCTGCCAGCATCTTGTCTTTATCTTGCCACTAATCTGAATCTATGACCGAAGATATCTGAAGATTAAGGTTAGTGGTGGTCTTGATCTATAAGATAGAGGTGACTTCTGATGAGCTGTTTTGGAAGGGGTTTGAAGCATAGTCTTTTTCTTCCTGGACAGCTCAGCCCTTTGAGGAAAATGAGGAACTTGGGCCTTGCAGCCCTTGAAAGAAGCTGCCCTTCCTGATAATGGATACTGTTACTGGATTGATAAGCTTTGGTCAGTGGTGGAAACAGTTGACTGGTTTATGTTGAAGCCTCATAGAGGTTGATGCCTGACTTGAGCAGAGATATTTATACTTTCTCTTACTTCTATTTCTTATGCTAGAAACAGTTACAGGACCTCTAAGATCAGGTCTTGAGTTTGGAGTGAATGGGCAGGACACTTCTGAGACACTTCCAATTATGGATATTTCTTTAAGTGGGAACTGACTACTTACTGCCTGGCCAGGTCACTTTCTTGAATGTTTGAAAGGTCTTACTTTCCCCTAATTGTGAGATGGGAGACAGCATTTTAAATCTGAAGAGAGAAGCAAGCAAACGTAGACGCTGGCTCTTAAGATTAAATTTGGGGAAAATATGATTTATTTATATAAGAATGTATGTAGATGTGCCTGCAGCATGCTCTCAAAACTAAGTTCATCAGTCTCTAGTAAGAAGTCTCTAGGGATTGGTCTTACTACTATGCCTTAGGTTTTAAGGGATGCTTGGGTATATTGAGGGATGTGTAAGAATTTAAAATAGTGGAAAGAGGAGAATTGAGGTTTTTAGAATATGTCAGAGTAAGACTGAGAAACGTTCAAGGTTTTTGGAATTGTTTAATGGTGTGAAGTGGGAAAGATAATGCAGAAGAGAATTTGAGGCATTTTATCAAATTTCTGTGCTTCTCTTCTGTTAGTGGTACAAATTACAGAAGAAAATATAATGTTGCTAGCAAACCCTGTTTCTTCAAGATGGGGACTGGGACAAATACAAAGTAATCCTCAGCTTTCGGTGGGGCATGGGTTCCTAGGCTGTTTTCCTCCTGTAATACTAACTCTGGTCTTTTAGATTCATGAATCTGCTCGACGAGCAAAGAACAGGAGACAAGTGGAGAAAAGGAAGCTGTCTCAGAGGCAAGTACGATCAGCAGAAGCAGAGAAAGCTTGGCGAATAAAGCCCTCCCCACCAGACAACCCTTGGATGACAGAGTATATGAGATGCTATTCAGCAAGAGCTCGGTGAATTTGGATTCCCTTAGGCATCTTCAAAAGAAGTTGCACATATCAGGACACTAGTGCAAGGAACCAAACTATTTATGCAAGGTTTTTATAGGGAGTTTCCAACTGTTAAAATATTTGTTACAATATTTTTATCTTGGCTACCTACCTCACAGTGAGGTGTATCATTGGAGCCATAACATTTGAACAGGCTTTTAGATATAGCTACCCAAACTTTTGAACAATTCCCCTTTTGGGAATCTTTCTAATGCGTCAGATTATTTGTTTTGGGGATGGGAGGAGGGAACCTTAGCACACAGGGAGTCAAAGCAAACACTTCTTTGATCTTGGTTAGAAATAAGATCTGTTGTCCCTTATTTTAAAAGTCCAAGAGGTGGTGTTAAGGAAAGACTTATAGGTGTGATGGAGGTGCCTTTGCATTTATAGTACCATTTGATTTTAATACTTCTACCAAAATAAGTATATTAAGACAGGAAAGCCAGTGGGTCTAGTAAACAGCACTATTAAATGTAGATGTTTTAGGCAGGCAAATACCAAGTATTGCCTGTATATATAAAATTTAAAAAAACCTTGTTTGATTAGTGAATCTGCTGATGCCAGCTTTTATTGCTGTTTCTGAAGTCATTAAACTAAACTAATTTTCAGGGCCAGAAACAGCTACAGGGTTGTTTTGCTGTGTTGCTGTGCCTGTTGTACCAAATAACTGATGTAGACAATCATCTGATAGCTGCTGCTCAATAGGCAGTTGCTTGTTCTACTGGTATCAAGTTGTATCACTGTATTAAGCTTGTGGTCACACTTACTCTCTGCTTGATCATGTAATTGTCAGTTTATTGAAGGAGAGGACTGGCTCCTGTCTAGTGAAGTCTCTTTTTAACACTTAATATCTGTTATGCTCAGTGGGGGTCAGAGTGCAATATGCATTCCATTTGGTGGTATTGTACAAGTATACTGTTAAAGGCTTTAAACTTGAAAATCATGTTGATAAAACTTGTAGATGATGTCCTGAGAAGCTTTCTGCCTCTCAAAATTAGTGGAGGACTCCTCATTATAGGGGGGGTGAGGGGTGTACCCTGGAACACTCTCACTTTGAACTTCTACATAGTAAGACAGTCATTGTTTGTGAGATCCTCTGTGTTTGTCCCCCCACGCCAAGCTGCTGTAAATGCATTTTTTCAGTTTGATAACTAAGCTTTGGGCAGATTATTGCTGTAGTTGTGAGCTTCAAAATTTTGTTCAGATGTGTTGTGTTTTAGTTACATATGTTGGTTATCTCAGTTTAATTGTTTTGAAGCTTGTGTTTTACAGACTGGACACCTTCTCACAGGAAGCACACTTGCACTTCTGCAGCAGAAACCTGCACTAGTCTTAGCTTCATTCCACAATCTCAGTGAGTAAGCAGGACTCTAGAATTACTACTGCAACATAGTTACATGCTTAGTGAAAAGTACAATTGTAAGTCTTAATGAAAGTTAAGTAATCATGCAAAGGGACCAAGGACTGCTGCCTCCTAGTGTTAATTACATCAGTGAAGGTTTCATTAATCTCAGTTTTAATCTTGCTAAGATGTCCTAGAATCCATGAAATGATAATCTGATTTTTTCCTGCCTTTTAAGCATAAAGCTATAAAAATACAGACAACTCTTGTTCAGGCTACCTACTAGAGATCTTACAGCTCTTAAGTCTGGGAATGCAAAGTATGATGAAGTATGTTTTATACACAGCAAAATTGCTGTATTCCAACTTTGAAGTAAACTACAGGCTACAACTTCCTAAAACTTTAGAGCAGTGCCCAAAACTGAGGCAAACTATTCCAGAGGATGCCTTTATTCCATATGATATTCCTTTAATTTCCTTTAATGCTGTGTTTTCCCCTTTAAATAACTGCTATAAATATGCTTAAGTTGCTTCTGATGCTGTTTCAATTCAGAAACCCACCCTAGCTTTGAACACCACTATCAAAGCACTAACTCAGTAGTGTTTTACAGCCTTATTCAATAAAAACTCCGCCTGTTCCTGTTGCCCAGAATCCTGTATACACCTCTGGCTGGGTAGGCTTTATGTAACTACAGCAGGTGGACTGTGCCCTCAGAGCATTTTGTCACATTAAACAGGTTTCTTGATTGTGTAAAACAGGACTCATGTTGCTGTGCTTTCAAAGACAGTTTCTACAGTTCTCTCTTCCCACTGAGAATGAAGGAGCCAAGATGATTTTGTGTCTGGCTTGAGTGCTCATTTTGGATTAGATGAATCTTCCATTAGATGTTGCTTTCCAATAACTATAGAAGTCTTCTGCCTTGGATACTAGGTACCAACTTTAAAACCTCTCAAACCGGCTTGTTCAGGTGTTCTACAGAGCATGAGAATCTTCAACAGCATCAAGGCTGCTGTGTACTGAGGAAATGATCTAGTTGTTATCCTTGTTCGGTCAAGAGCTGTTCCCCACCAAAACAATTTGGTAGAAGATAGTAGTGACACTCATCAGGTCACGTGAGTCACTGTCATGCTTTTTCAAATGGTCTGTAGCTAAAAATAATCCTGTGTGCTATGTTGGTATTATCTTGGTTTAAGTAATATAATGCCTGAAGTGAGGGGTAAATTATTCTGCAAATCAGGTAGCCTTCCTGCATTTGGGCATTGTTTGGCTAAAAAAAGGCTAGAAGGCTTGCTTAAACTATGAGAAATAGTATAGTTCTGATCACTGCAAGTTTTATATGCAAAATATTTGGCATGTGCCAGGCTGAAGTCTGGAAAACTGTTATTTTAGTGTTTTGATGTTAACAAATGAAAAGCCAATTTACTTGGAAAGCAGAACTTTTCAAGTGTAAAAGCTTTAACTATATTCCATAGATTCTTACAGGAGGTGGCTGTTTTCTATCAAATTGGACTCACTAAAAATGGAAAACCTAGTGAATGTCACCCTATTAATTAAGGAAGTTCTGAACTTTGTCTTGCATGGACTCTTGAATTCAGCCAAGTGATGAACACTTCTCACTCCTCCTTTAGAAGAAAAATTTTCTAAGAACACAGTAAATACTCAGTTGTCCAAAGTGTTCATTAAAGTAACTGTTTATTCCTTTTTGTTTCTGAAAGTACTTAGCTAAGTGAACCAAGACTTTTACAGTGTGTAATGCTGCAATTTAACTATAGTGTTGTGAAGACTAGTGTTTACAGTGTAAAATGTTACAATGAAAACTGCATAAGAATGTCCCTGTAAAATACAGTAGCATGCCTGTTCAGTCACTGCTGTCACATCTTTGCAACTATGAATTACAGACTTTCACTGGAAGCTGAGATAGCCAAGGTTATAGCTAAAAACTTAGAGCCAAACTTAACAAAACTGAGGAACAGCCCTGAATTTTTGGTGAGAACTTTATCCAGGTAGCAAATGCATATTTTAATCAAATTTTTAACATGTAGGGAAGCATATCTTGGTTTTTTTTTTTTTAATTTTTTAATGGTATAATGCAGTGCCACTGAACTATAAAGGCCTCTCTGACTTTCTTTATAACTCTGATAGGGACCAAAAGCTAGCAATCTGAGGGCCTTATATGTGGTAACCTGGATATTCCAGTTTGTTTTCCAGCTCAGTTAGTGCACTCAGCAGCAAAGCCATATATGGAGCCTGATTCAACACCTTGATGGTAGCCCCTGTAAAACTAGGGGTACAAGTGAAGGGGAAGCTGCCTCAGCTATTGTTAGCACTGAATTCACTTTAAAAACTATAGGGAAATACCATCTAAGCTTGAAGCAATATGTGTTTTTTAAAGTTTTTAAACAGTATTTGTTTTTAATGCTTCTGTATTGTCTATCTTTAATAGCATAGTGTCAACTTGCATATGTGAATAAAATGAGTGACACAAAGTGCCTTGACTGCTTGTACTGTAGCTTTGGGGGTCTCAGGTTTTCCATTACTGGGTGCTTTAGTCTCTGAATACAAACTGGCTTCTGCTTGTTCCATGTATTCTCTCCTGAAAAGTATATGACAGGCTTCTATAATGACTGGTGTTGAGTAAAGGGTTAGATTACAGTTACAAGTCTAGCTGAGAGCTGAGCTTGTTTCCTATGTTCCTCCTGTAACTCCCCCACAGATTCTTAATACTCTTTTTCCATCTGACTGGCTTTTTCTACCACTAGCAAGGGAAAAAATAGAGCCTAAAATATAATAGCTGTCTGAAGCGGTATGCATGCTGATGCCTTTGGTAATCTTAATTTAGAACTTGGTGGAAAAAGAGGGTAACATGAGGAAAAAAAACAGGAAGCTGCATCCCTAAGAACAAGTATAATCTTGTAAATGGGAAATTTTAAGCAATTAAAGGATGGCTACATTGAAGTTCTATATGCTGCTGGTTCTACAGTAAATGAAGGGAACAAAGCTACCTCATTTTTACTCTGTGGATTTACAGCATATTTCTTGAGATTTTATAGTGTTTAATACTTTCAGGATATAGAATATAATGCAAATGAGTGAGTTGCACAGAGTAATCAAACTTTTTTTTATAGCATTCATTTTTTAAGGACATATGGGGGCTGTATACTTTTGAGCCCTAAGATACCTAGTTGAATACAGAGAATGCAAGAGATGGGTCACCTGTGAATTGCCTAATAGCCTGGAGAAGTTTTAAGTGCAGATACATTCTGTATTTTCCCCTTGCTTAATGCTTTAAAAAAAAGCTAAGCTTCTGAAGCTGTGTTCTCCAAGAGCTCTCAGAGACACAAGGCAGCTGTAACCTCTCAAGGACACACAGGAAGGAAGTGAGGTGCTGTTCCTCTCTAACAGGGATGGCAGCAACAGTGTTGCAGGTTTGGGGCCCTCCCATGTCACAGGCAAAGCTGCTACCAGAGAGTGCAATGAGGGCCCTGCTCCTGGAAAATACACTGAAGAACTCCAGCTCCTTTGGCAGCTGCTGCTGCTTTCCTAGCCCCATCCTGACTATGCAATGAATTTAGCAGAAGTGGTTTTTCAAGACCATCTAACACTTGTCACATTACAGACTTCACTTAGCAGGCAAAACTTGTACAAGTAAGTAGAATTTGCTGAAAGACACCTAGAAAAATCAAGAAAGATTCTTTATTTGGTGCTACATACAAGCATTAAATGGAACAGTGTAGGCCAACAGACTGATTAAAAGGCAAGACATAGACTTTAATAAGACATTTAAATCTTTTAAAGATCTGAACAGCTAAAGCTCCACATCCAATAAATTCTAGGATATAGGTACCTGGTATTATTTCATGTAAAACTCCAAGCAATCTTGCTTTGGTAAAGTAAGAATTTTACACTAAAAACATACATAATTTAACCTATTTATCACTTACTGTTTAGGTGAGCTAGGTTTGGTTTACTGTGTGAACTATAATGCTAAATCTTAAAATCTACTCTAGGGCTGTTACTGGCATAATGTTTACTTTTAGAAATAAAAAACCCTCAGAGGAGAAATGGTAAGCAATAGAGCTTGCACTGGTGAGAGCTATTGCTTCCAACAGTATTTTCCTCAGGAGTTGCCATTTTAGAAAGTTTCTTTTTAAAATATCAGTGAGATATGCAGCATAAGAAGTTGCGATACTACAAAACATGCACATTAACCTGGTTAATGTGTTTACAGTAAGAGTATACATTTAAAAAAAATGGTAAAAACATGTCAAAGCTCATTATACTGACACTATTCTTTCCTTCCAGGTAGGAAGGGGACAGCTTAAGACAGTTGGTTACAGAAAGAATAGAACTGTGCTTACTGCTTCTTTTAACCACAGGTGCTTGACCAAAATGATCATAAGAACCAAGTATACTAGAGGCCAGTCTTGTATGTAAAGTGAAAAGGACAGGAAGAAGTATAAGACAAACCCTGCCAACCCCCTAAAATTTCTGTTTAAAAGCAAGAGAATTAAATAACAGTCTATGTTCCTTTCAACTGGTACTGTAATAATGGAAAGAAGTTTTGATCAACAGCAAGCACTTCAACCATTGCAACTGTGACAGGAGAGAGACCTTTAGCTGTACTTGTGCTATGTCCCAGCTGATTAAGTGCTCAGCTTTCACTTTTGTCAGTGCACCAAGAAACTGGATTAGATTGTTGTAAAGGGGAAACAGACTCCCCACTGTCTGATCTTTTTCCCAGCACTCCAAAACTGGTTTGGGGTTTTGGAACCAACACGCTCCCCTCCCCAACTCTGCCAGAAACACAACACATCTCAAGTTAATAATATACCCTTTGGACTGGTGGAGGACATCATAACTACATCCAACATCTGCTCACCAAGACTTGCTTTTGGTAGCTACTTCCAGTTCTGAGTAGTGGAAGCCAAAATCAATTGAGTGAGGATTAAGACAAGTAAGTTTCTTTGGAGTTCTTTCAGTGATGTTCTGGTAAATGCACAGTTAAGCTGCTTCAAAAATACTTTACACTCTTAACCAGGAAGAAAATAACTGATAATTATTCCCAAGGATTATGTTGCAAATCCAATCCTAAATATAACAAGATACATATGAGAGAGACCTAACATAAAATTCTTTGGACCCAACAGCCTTTTTAAAACTAAACCTAGGCTTTTCAAGTACAAAGCAAACTTAAGTCCTGTTAATTCAGGGATGACCTAAGGTGTATAATTTTCAGCTAAGCATCCATTTGAACCAAAGTGTCAGAATGAAGGAAATAATAGTTTTAAACACAATTCTAATTCCATGAAAGATGGTACACCTCTGTGTAGCATTCTTGCTTTGCTCTTGTGCTTTAACTGCCTTCTAAATTGCAGCATCAGTTCAGTTTTCTGGTTTAGTTTTTAAACATGCATTTGACAAGTGACCCTTAAATAGAAAAGGTTCATATATAGAAAATAATAAAGCATGTTTGACCTTGGAATTTCAATACTGAGTTCTGATAAAATTAATTATTTTGTTTTAATTTGCAGTTCCAAGGAGTCATCCCATTTCTACTTACAAAAATAACTAAGTAAAAATGTCCCTAGTGATTTCCATCAGCGCAAGTGAAATTGCCCCCCCTGAACTGGTTGAATTAAGCTACGTCCAGAAACACTAGCTTAGTTCTGCAGCTTCTTATCTGGCAAAACAAAAACTACAGGTCTCTTACCTGATCAGTTGTCATGGCACTGTAAAAATGATATGCAATACTTGGGGTTTGGTCCTCCCTCTTGGACCCTCTGCAAGTCTCTTCCAGCTGAGGAATGAGGCCAGGATTCCTAATCTCTTGCCCCATGCCTCTTCCCCACAATAAAAAGAGGGCAGGAAAGAAAGTCTGAATTGTGTGTTTTAACATAGAAAAAAAAAAAAAAAAAAACCAGTACCAAGGCTGAAATCCCCGTTGATGAGTTTCACAGAAGAACAAACTACATAGGTAGTACACTTGCTTTTTTCCTTCCATCACCCGAGTCTCCTGGGGACAATGTGGACAGCATTACATACAGTGCACTCACATGAAGTTCAAAGGTGGAGCTCCAGCAAGACAGATTGTAAGTTCCTAATTTTAAAGTCTGATTTTAAAATTCAAGTTCTTAATTGTATTTTATGAAAGTTTAAGACAAAGAAATTAGTATTTTAAACTTCATACATTCAGGATACTTTAGAAGAACCCATTTGGGTTCAGTTTGTACCTCACCAGCTATGCTTCAACAGAGGTCATATTTCTCCAGCTGAGTGCTCTGTTTGTGATAAGAGGTTAGAAGAACTACTACTGCGATAGTTCTCCATAAGCCTCTGCCCCTGCCCTAGAATTACAACACACAGACAGAAGATGCATAGTTCTGTTCACATATACATTCCACTTTCATGATGCCAATGCTATACAAAACATCAAGACCAAGTAAAAAATCCAAGTCAGTCAACAGCCATTTGAGAGACTTAAAAGTATTTTTTCTCAACTTTCAAAGTTCGATAAAAGAACTTCAGAAGTTATTTAAGAACTGTGATAAAACAGGATATGTGAACATCAATAAAAAATACTTTTCCAACTTGACATATTAGTAAACATAAGTACGGGTCCTAACCATATGTTGAGAATCAATCATGTCAACAGCTTGTTAGAATGTGGCAAACTAAGTAGGAAAAAATAAAACAACAACCCCTCACTGACAGTGTCAGTGGTTTTATCATTCAAGTCATAAATACAAACTACTGTGCAACAAACAAACATGACAAAGCCTACCTCAGTTAAATTTGTTTATATGATTAAAAAAATAAAATATTAAACTGCTTGTAGTGCAACATTCTATCAGCATACATAAGTATACCATGCTTTGTAAATTTACTGTTATATTATTTACAGTATATAGCAATGCTTTGAACTAGAGGTGAAAGAACAAAAACTGGTAATGGAAAATGTTTACATACAGGTATGAGTCTTAATATTGTCCACCGAATTACCAAGTTCACTTTGCAGACTTTTGTGTCACGTGAACATTCCTGCCCCACACCACACAGTACACCTTTCTGTCAGCAGTGGTCTGCTCTGTGTGTAGATAGTTGAAAGATGTTTTTAAAAACTGCATAGCCTTCAAGCTTTGTCTGTTTCTTCAAAACCCATCTGCAAGGACAGCTGTAAAACACACAAGAACTCCCATCACTTCTCTACATCTGATCAATCTGAAAACTCAACTCCTGAAATAAGATGAATAACTATTCACTCCTGTAGAGCTGTATCGAAGCTGGACTAAATTAACGCCTGTCCTGGTTTGGCCTAAACCAGGCCAATTTTCCTTTCAGTGATTTTTCCTTTCAGCTAAGTCTCCTCTAAGTAACTGCACTTTCTGAAACTAACTGCATGTTTTTGCAGACAGTGTCTGCTTCCAGGACTGATAACACTCGAAGTTTATAGTTATCACTGAGGCACCGGTAGGGATGTTGTGCAGAAAGGCTCTTGCTGTACTTATTCCTAGAGAAACCAAGGTCAATGCTAAATTCCTCACTAATTACAAGTGAAGAGCCGCAGAGGGGTCGCACCTCCAGGGAGGAGCCGAAAGGACAGGTGACCCAAAATTGACCAACGAGGTATTCCATCCCATGCACGTCATTCTCAGTATAAAGCGGGGGGATCACGAGGGTCTCGCTCTTTTTCTGCTATGGCCGGTGTCCAAGGAAGACTCCGTCTGTTTTCCTGCTGCCCCCGATCCGTGCATCCCTGAATCCAGCTCTCGACCGTCGCTAGGCCCTGCCTGGGCCTTCCCGGAGCCTGCCCTGCAGTGCCGGTGGTGACGTGGCTGACTTCAGGGGAGCTCAATCTTGGTTTTGTATATATATTTGTATATATTTGATTATTTCTATTATTATTGTTATTATACTCTTTTTCATTATTATAGTTTATTAAAACTGTTTTAACTTTCCAACCCAGAAGTCTCTCTCCCTTTTCCCTTTCCCTTTCCCTCTGGGGGGAGGGGGGGGGATAACAGAGAGCATCTGCCGCAGGTTTAATAGCCGGCCCAGCTTTAAACCGTGACAATGCCCTTTCCAGCAGTCTCTTAGTTGAAGGATGATATTTTATAGGAGGAAAATAAGGGAGAAAAGCACTTCAAGGATTCCTATCCATTATTTAAAACGCTGAGCTCTAATCGGGACCTAAGCTCCAGAAGACAGAACAAAATATGAGAATGTAGAATTATATGCTGCCTTATTTAATGTTCTGTAAAGCTTTGCTGGCATGCATTGCTCAAACTGATGAAAAATGAATATAGTAAAAATAAATGATGCAGTAACTATGCCTGCAGTACTTGTTTAATTTGCTATTGCTGTCCTTGTATTAGAGAAATAAGGATTAATGATATCAGAATAATTAACTACACAGCAATTCCTTAATTACCCTCACTGAGTGAAGGAGCAAGGACTGTTCGCTTACATACTGCAAGAAGTTAAGTAAAATCCATGAATATTGAGAGATGTCTTAAGGACAACTGTTTATAAGAAAGACTAACCACCAAGCTGTTCTTGGGAGTAGGTTGTGTGACTTTTTGTCTCTTCTCCTACCACTGCTATAAGGGAAAAATCTGTTTCTCCCTTCTGAAGAATGTCTTTGAAAGACTTTTAGAAGACTGCACACGCACTCCATAGGCTGCAACAGCCCTAGAAGAGCTACTTCAGATGATAACACTGCTTAAGCAGCAAATACCACTCTTATCTTGTTGATATTTCTGCTCATAGCAGACAGGAATCACAACCACTTTCGGCTGATTTTAGGTGGGGGAAAAAAAAGGTGGAAGTTTGAAATCCAGTATTATCTTTAATTTTCAAGTTTCAGTCTTTAAATTTCTTATTTTCAGAAAAGACTATATAATCGCTTTGGACAAGACAATGCACCATACGTTTTGTGAATTCTCATTTCTAGTAGTATTTGTCCACAATACAAGAGAAATGATTCATCTTCTCTACAGTGCATTAGGTAACTATTAGGGCAATAATTCACTTCAGGAATACAGAATTTTTCAATGTTTTCCACAGCATTACTCAGAGTAAGCAAAGATCTATAAATACTTCAGTAAGCCTTGCTTTAGCAGGCAGATGGTAGAAGAAAAATCAAAGTACATAAAAAATCCATTCAACTGTGCACTATTTCACTATATTCTATGCTACTTTACAGGCTAACTGTGAAAAAGCCAAGCACTCGATACAGCACATTTATGAAATATGGTAATTTACCCAACATCCTGAGATTTCTGTAACCTTACCTTCTGTATCTAAAGTGAGTATTTGGGAATTTGTGTTTTGTTTCTTTAACACCCACATTCTTGAGCACTTTGTGCTTGTGCTCTACGTGGTGATCTCAGCTGTCTCAAGGCAGCATCTCCATACTGAATACCTGAGCCCATTCTTTCTGGATCCAGTTCTCCTGATGAGAAACAAAATGGTCACAAGAAGATGGATCACTTGCAAATAATACATTCCAACATAACTGACAACATTAGATAAAAAAGGCATAATGATGTTCTGCTCTAGTTATGGAGAGATCTATTGCAATTCTGTTTACTTTTAGGCAATTCCAAACCTGCATCATGTTCTCTTGTAATTTCAATCACAATGACAAAGCAGCATGTCTCCAAGTTAGGTTGCAACAAGAAATGTGTTTGCACTAACTACTTCTAACAAAGGAAACATCCAAAATGTTTTCTGTGAACACTGTTAAAAACCCCCTGCTTTTAGAGACTAATATGCAAACAAAGTAGTACTGTAGATGCCAAGCCAAACAAAAATGGATCAATCTGACAGTAGGATTCCATAAAGCACTGCCCCCAGAGGAAATGATCTCAGCCTTCCCTACTTCAGGTATCTGTTTCTGCCTACTCCATACCCTGTGCCTTCAGAAATGTTCTTATGGCTATATGGTGGACTGGACAAGATTAGAAACATTTAGTCTAAAAAAAAACCCACAAAACCAAAGAATCCCTCTGAATAATTCAGATCACTTATTCAGGTTCATTGCACACACGTGAGCCGTAAGTCAGCAGATGACAGCATGTTGAGGGGACCAGATGATAACTCGAGGGTAGGGCTGCCATTCAGAAAAGACCTTGGCTGAAGTAGAGGAACAGGCCAGCAGGAACCTCATGAAATTCAGCAACTACACATGCAGAGCTCTGCACCTGTGATGGAGCAACCCCAAGCACTGGTACAGGCTGGGGCCCAACTAGGTAGATAGCAGCAATTGCTTAGCACTGGGGGACACTGCCCAGAGGGGCTGTTGTGGAATCTCTGTTCCTGAAGCTTCTCAAAATGTGCCTCAACAAGCCCCAGGCAACTCACTCTCACTTTGACCCTGAATGTGCTTTAAACGGGAAGCTGGCCTAGAGACTGCCATAGGTTCTTTCCAGTTTCAGTTTTTCCCTGATTCAATGCATGTGTGCTGGCACAAAGGAAATGGAAGCAGCTCACAGAAAACAGGACTTACTTCTGTTGTGGTAATGCCTCTCTAAATCAGTCATGAAACTACAGTATCATGAGAAACTAGCTATACTTGGCCCTTTGGGTTTTTTGTTTCCTTTTAAACAAAGGAAGGCTGCTGTTTGGCATTGATTTGATGCAGTAATCAGGAAATTCCTATGAAAATACCATATTCTTTTAATCTAAAATGTGTTTGGCATTCAAAATATGTAATTAGCATCTGAGACAGACTTTTCAATATGGCCAATACTTAAAACTTTGAAGATATAAAACAACTAGAAGATCAGAGAGGAAAACTGGAATGCAAATTAGCTGTAATGACACCTAACACTTAGGAGCCTGCCTCCAATAGAAACCTGCCCACTTGCACGGAGAAGCTTCTGGTGTATTTCTAGATCTGCAAAAGCAAAAATTGTTTCAACCAAGAGGCAGGAAGGTCACTTCAGAGAACACAGTTGCTAGGAAACATCCCTGAAATTTTCAGTATTACTGTTCAAATTCTCTTGACTTTATTTCCTGCTACATATGAGAAGCAGAACTAAAAGTTACGTCTGCCACGATATGAGGTTTTTATTCTGCATTGCTAAAACTGTCTAATGTCAGGCTCGATCTTTGTAGGGACATAGCAACCCACAGAATGTGCAGCCTTCACTCAGAGCTGACTGTTAAGCTAAACACTGTGTAAAAACATCCATAATTCACACTCCCCTTCCTTTTAGATGTACTTGGACGTCCATTCCTATTAAAAAATGTGGGAAGCAGCTATAAACCAAATGGGTTATTTTACCACAATGAAATTTGGGTTCTTGGGTTAATTCTATTAAAGAACTTTGAAAGGTGGTATTTCCATGTGTACTTCTATTTTTCAGGAAAAAAAAAACCACATTAAAAGAATATAAATCTCCATTTACCTGATTCAATTTTATTGAGTATTTTTCTTGCACACTGTACAAAAGCCTCTTCAACATTTTCCCCCGTTAGTGCACTTGTTTCCAAGAACATCAGCTCTGCATTTGACACCAGAAAAACAATCTCAAAACAAGTCTGGAATATCTGATATAGTAATCCAAAGCATGAAAGCTAGGAACAATAAAAATTTTCTTAAGGAGAATTATTGTTAAATTGTATGGTCTGGAAATATTAGCCTTTGACAGCAAAACCACAAAATACTTCCTCTGAAATTTACACATTAACCCTAGAAAGTTGGAATCCAAAGATAGTAATGTGGGCTGTGCATTAAAAATAGCGCATGAAACCAAAGAACTTCATATAGTTTCCCATTAACAGAAAGTTATATGCAAAAGGACAGCCAGCAGCCACAGTTAGTAGAAAAGACTACTATCAATTATAAATAAATTGATTTATAAAAGCAAAACCAGATTTTACTGATGGCAGGACTGCAGCACAGAAGCTCAAAGTGAGACTGGCTTTAGCTGCTACAGAAATGTGTCCTCAGACTGGAAATTCTGACTACTACAGACCAGGTAATAGTCCTCTGGATCCCTGCCATGTACTGAACTCAGTTTCCCATGAGTAAAACTCATTGCTTCCAAGTGTACCCTGCCCATCCAACCTTGTCTATAATCTATAGAATCTATAAGATGCTGAAAACTAGGAAACTGTGCTCTTCATTTTCTGCTCAGCCCTTTCAAGGCAAGGTAATATCTGAAGTTGTATTACATTTGCTAAGGAATATATCTCCACTCAGAAGGTATTTTTTAAGTAGCAGCTGTGACTGGAAGAATCACTGGCAATGAGACTTAAATAGTACATGTAGTTCTCACTGCAGGCACTGTTCTCTCTCTATGCCTCATGTACTGACAGAACTCTCTTTTCTGTAGATAATGTGACAAGGTACAGTGGGCAATGTACTCCCTAACTGCACAAAAAATAAATTATTTTAAGTATTAAGCATCTTTGAATGCTACATGAAGATTTTGTACTACGTACCATTTTCTTGTGCAAACCGAGATGCTTCTAAAAAAGTAACTTCACGATCTACATCAAGATCCTTTTTGTTTCCACAGAGTATTATCACAATATTTTGACTTGCTAACATTCTTGCATCCGTCAGCCAATTAGTAAGTGCATTGTAGGTTTCCCGGCTATGTAGAAAATGACATCCTTTATTAGAACACACTCATTTCTAGTGAACAGATCACTGCATTAAAACTCAGAAGGCAAATATATATATATTTGTGACAAACAACGATTTGCTGCTAGCCAGTCAAGTCACCTACACATCTCAATACACCAGCTATGAACTGGGAAGAGTATTAAGTTCCTTCACGAAACTATTTAAAAGCTTGAAGTTTTTAAAAAGCAAGACTAAATCAACCACAATATATAAATAAATATATACAATAATAAAATCCCCTATTAATGAGAAAAGCTAAAATTTTAAGCACTAATCTAGTTTCAGCCTTTTGTGCATGAAATTTTGGGGTAACACAATGAGTTACTGTTTAACATGGAATTCATCTGATACTTAAGCTTCAGGTGGGATTGTAAGAATTTACCACACTTGTGGAGAATTGCGTGCCTGAAGCTGCACATTTGTCAAGACCAATAATATCGCAGGC
The DNA here is from genome assembly GCF_013368605.1 of Nyctibius grandis. Lineage (NCBI taxonomy): Eukaryota > Metazoa > Chordata > Aves > Nyctibiiformes > Nyctibiidae > Nyctibius > Nyctibius grandis. The sequence goes on along the minus strand of NC_090658.1, from coordinate 46,910,225 downwards.
AATTACCCTGCACACCCCATTAGTCATTGTAGTGGCGGTCAGAGATAAAACCTTCAAGCAGCAAGACTGACGGATGAGTCCAACTGACCTTAAGCACAAAACACTGATTTAAATACTGCTCAGAGAACAGTCCACTCACAGGACAAAAAGCAACAGATCTAGTTAATCATCACTAACCAACATGAAACTTATCTGACAAGTATCAGTCAATGGGGGCCAGGAAAAAACGTGGAAATGTGTAATGGTAAGGTATTCTATTGGCTGCCTATAATATTAATAAAAAGATGGAGAAATGAACAGAATTTTGGGCTATAGTTAAGGAATAGGAATAATATAGTTAAGGTAGAGCTAGCTTCTCCAGAGGATGACCTGTTATACCAGCACACTAACAAGCAGTTTCCACAAAGAGGGGTGTACTACCATGGTTAAAAGTGGCTAAAGTCTGCTCTTAGTTTCTGTTGCAAGGCTTCCTGAGTCAGTGGTTGCACTTAGTCCACTGTGATTAGAACAGCTCCTGGTGGGCCAGTTCCCATGTATTTTTCTAACCTTTTGAGACTGTTTACATTTATGACATTCATAATATCTCATGTAAGCAAGTTCTAAAACTTAAATACGCACTAAAACAGAAATAGTTTTTACTTCTTTTCTTCCTGTCCATTCTCAGTTAGAGGATTAGGTACTTGGGCAGATCATGAGGCATTAATTGTATCTGGTAGGCTATAAGTTGCTAGCTTTCTTACCTGGTTATATCATAGACAAGCAAAGCACCTGCAGCACCTCTATAGTAACTCCTTGTTACAGACCTGAAATAGAATTACAGGTACATTTCTGTAGTAGCTTCATTGTTTCAAATCTGGGTTACCAAAATGCAATCTATATTACGAAACAGAATTCTCATTTACATATTTTAATAAAATGTGTTTTTTTTAGACAACATTATCAGCTGTGCAAGTATGGACTATTGACAACTGGATTTTTGACAGTGTTTTCGCTAAATATAGCTTTGAGGGATTCTCAAAGTCCATTATGATCTGTGTGCTGCTGAAGCTACACATATCATCATACTATATGGCCCGATACAGAACTGGAAGCTGCTGGTGGTATCTGTGGCATGAAAATAGCATAAGTAACTTATGTTTGAACTCTCAGCAGTGAGGAGAGAACGAGCAAAGTAGGTGCCATTGAACAATTTAAGACTCCGTAAGTTGAAGAGGCAGCAAGGAAGAAGAAAAAAGACTAAGTACACAGAGGTGCGATCAGCCTTAAAAAGCAAAGAATTAGATGGATTATAAAAAGCAACAGGAAAAAAAGGACTTGCAAGTCTGTGAACACTTTGAACTTGAAAGAGCAGAATTTGCATGAGCATCTGAAAGTACAGAGCCTCCAAGCTCCTCAGAATCCCAGGATATCTGGCCAACACACTGGAGAGACCTCATTAATAGACTACATAGCACTGCCTAGCTTTGCCTAGTCACGGATGTATCCAAAGAACTTGTCTAATACAGGACATTTATCTGGATTCCTGCCCATGACTCAGACTTCTACCACCATATTCACCTTTATTAACCACTGCCCCCCACAATAAAACCAAAGAATATCCCCCCCAATATGAAAAAAACTGTGATGTCCTTTTGATGGTGAATGTACTCAGGAATACATACGATTTTTATCGAGTTTGATCTACGCCTCAGATGTATGACAGTTAAAATACAGCATTAAAAGCATATTGGTGGTTCTAAGCTGACAAATACACTGCTTTTTCTTTAAGAAACTTAGAGACCTCAGCTTTTCTATTAGTGTATTTAGGCAAATGAACTTGACAACTGACATTTTTCCCCTCTAATAAAATAATATTATACTATGAAATTGTTCTCATGCAGATTTTGAACAGCTTACAACTTCCTGGCATTTACTTATTCCAAGCAATAGAAGGTCTTCTAAACATGGAGTTAAGCACACACAGTTAGTTAAAAAAGCATTCTGAGTTTGGCTGGTGAACAAACTTTTAGCCACATATTCTGCTCATACACCTTAACTACCACAGAAAATACCCAATGAAAGAAAGGGCAGAACCTCAGGTCCTGCAAGTCATCATTGCTTTACTCAAATCAATGGATCTATGTCATTATGTCCAAGTTGAAAGATCTGGCCCAACTAATAATATGAAAGTACACAAACAATTTAACTGACCAAGAAACTATGCCTAATTATAAGCAGGGAGAAAATACCCAACACCAACAGCAACAATTTATTAACAAACATTTAATAAAACAATTGAAAAGGGTACCTGAATCTCTCTTGTCCTGCTGTATCCCATATCTGCAATTTTACATATTTACCACCGACATTTATGATCTTTGAACCAAATTCCACTCCTATAGTGTGATTTGAGTCATCTTTGACTAAAAAAAAAAACAAAAACAAAAACAAAACAACAGACTATTTGGAGAATATTTAGAGTGAATAGTGTTTACATAATCCAATTTAGGCATAATCAAAACTCTCCAGTGTTCAAATTACAAACTCATTCCTGAACCATCAAATTCAGTGCCACTCATAAGTCTACCACTACCATGAAGAAATAAACATTCTTACAATTTTTGAACATCCTATTCAATTCAGAATTACTACTAGAAAGGCCTGCCTTAATCAAATCTTTCCCAGTTCCCATTAAGAAACTGCAAGACAACTTTTGGTTCTCAGCTGTCTTCTAATGCTTTGATGCAATTTAAAGTTAAAATTCATGGGAAAGTAGAACACAAAAAGACACAGTCTTGCCCATGAATAAGCAAGAACTACTTCTCCGTTAAAGCATGAAGTTAAGGTACTTGCTTTATGTACACTGTTGGTATCACAGAGTCTCAGCAATATATAACTGCCCATACTAGAAGCAAGGTCACAGTTCAAGCTCAATCACAGAATCAGGTAGTGTTCCCTGGTGATTACAGTCACCTTGGATTTACAAAGGTTTCCAAATGCATACTATTTTTGTTTAATCGTGATGCTAAATGCACTACCCAACAGGAAATTTTCTTTTATATCATCTATTCATCCCTACATAACATTTACAATGGAGTCTCTACCAGTACTTATCATAGAACACAGTCCTTAAGAAAGAACACAGGGTGTCTATTTATTTAGAGTCTAGATGTTGGGAGATTTGAGTTCTGTCCAACAGGCTTTCTAAATCTACTCAAGCACCTCAACTTTTCTTTCATCTGCTCAGTACTTTTTCTAAAAGATTCAAGTCTCTGCTACATATCTAGGGAAGCTCATACCCGCAAGAATAATTCTCACGAAAAGTAAGTCTGTATTTTCATCAACATCCTGTTATATTTATTTGAGAGTAATGGAGAATACTGCTCAATACCAGGCTTTCAATTAGAGGGAAACAGCGTGCAATAAAGATTTACAGCACGGTTCTGAACATAATTCTCAGTCAAAATCCTCATCTATACAAATAAGAGAACTACAGGAACTTCCATACAAATAATAGATACTCATGTAGGCAGAGCCTTCATCTGTGGTACAAAGCAATGGAGAACTCTTACTGTGCTCACATATACTCACATTTCTTTTCAATAAATTGGTGTAGTAAACAGGATTTTCCAGTTCCAGCATTTCCTATGACCAAGAACTTAAACAGGAAATCTGAAGATTAAAAGACACACACAAAAAAATTTGCTAAATTTTAGTACGCACTCCCATTTTTGTTACAACACCAAGTACACAAGCCATTTATTGTCTAGCAGCTGTTATTTCAGAGAAATGAACAGATGAAAAAATTAGCAAAATAATAATAAATCTGAAGAATAACCCAGGGCATTCAATAGCGATGTTACAAAGTAAGAGCTAAGAATAGTATTTGTTTATGGAGATAGAAGAATGACAAGAAAAGATGGAAATGGCTGAATTTTAAGTTAGTTAGAATAGGCTGAATTACGGTTGGCTTGTATTCCAGCAACCTGTTTTAACGGTTATGTAAGCTAATAGCTATAGTCAGTACAAATGCCCTATATAATGATGTTGTTTCTTAAAATTTATGGTTTTGTACTTTAAAAATTTTTGTATTTTTTTGTTTTATTCACATTAATTTGAACTTCTCTATATTAACTGCTTAATACTAATACTTTGTTTTAATACTGGTAAATCTGGAAAAACTAACAATATTTACAGGCCAGAAGTAGTTTTTATGCTGGGATGCCTGCTTTCACATTTCCTCCACGTGGTAAATTAAGATACAGGTACCTATTTATGAGCCATTTACATCACTGTTCATTAGTATCACCTGTATTCAAGATTTATGGTCCATTTGTACTGTTTTAACAGGTACGTATAATGCTTTAATACCACCTCCTCAGATCTGCTTTCAGTTTGGCTAAAGACTGAAAAAAGCTTCCTTGTCTTACCACTCTCAAACAAATACACTGACACACTGCGATTAGAGAGTTTACAATCGCTTCCCCTAGCATATAGTCATCAAGGCAACCTTTACAGTTCGTGCAAGATTCACTATTTGTTTTTCTATCAGCAGCAGCTTTTTTTACAGTCATCTTTACAACTTTATTGCATAGTTTCTCTCATAAACATAGCAGGTCTCCAGAAGACATCAGGTAAACATGCAATGAAAATGATTAAGTTTACAAAAATCAATAAAAACAGTTCAGAGCTGTCAAATGGGTTACACAGATACTGGCCCAGGGGATGGCAGAGTAAGAACAAATTACACTATGCTAAGCAAGTCAAAGCACTGGTACATTACTCTAGCAGAACCTCGCTTGAGTCTTTAGTTTTACGAATTGAATTTAACATGCACAAAAATCTATGTGCTCATTCCATTTCACGCAGGAATTGCTAGTTGTTCTAACAAATGTCATAACCTCCTAGCAATGGTAAAAGCAACAAGCAAGTTTCTCATATGGTAAGAAAATTCCCACTGTTGAAAAGTCAATAGCAAAACAGAGGGCTATGAATCCTGGGAATGTCCACCATCCTTTGTCGTCACTTGTCTTCCAAATTTTATTAATATTTAAAATGAGGTAGTGTTTTACCAAGGATTTTTGCTTTTTTACATTTTACTTTTGCATGATTTTTCTTGTTTCAAATGTTGTAACAGGCTCGGTATAGATTCTGTATTCTACCCTTCTCAGAAAGAGACTGCTGTTTCTTGCTCACGAATATGACCATTTATACGCTCAAGACATTCTGTTCCAAACTCCTCTCATTCTTCACGCCCCCACCCAGCTGCTCATGCTTTCTGGATGAAAAAAATAGTTACAAAAAGGATTTTGCTTCAGGTTGTGAAAATTTTGTGTGTTACCTCCTGTAAAGAAGGGCCCTTCATGTCATCTCAACTGTAAAACACGGTGAAGCTGAGAATGCTTCATTCTATTAAATTTCACTGTTAGTATGAAATGTAGATATCATAAATAGCCCCAAAGGGTCAGGTTAAGAAAAAAATAATCTCTAAAAGAAAGCCAAGTTTCTCTTTTTATGGACTAAATATCACTAGTCAGCTGCCTTGTGTACCTTTATGTATATTTAAACTACTGTGGGTGTGTGTAATCTCACTGGTTTTACCACTTTCTGAGTTCCTCAAAATGTGAGATGTTCTGAGACATAGTCACAATCAAAATAATCTGTTTCTGGTCTCTGCAGTTTTTCCAAAAATAAATCTGAAATCCAGTTGAAACTGGTTCTCCTATGTATTTGGTAAATGCTGTTTGTCAGATTTTCTTGTTAAAAACAACTACAAAATTCAAGTCTGCATTCCTTTTTTCCATGGAAGATTCATATTATTGACAGTAGTATAATAGCTACCGTCAAACTGAACCAGGAAAAGAATAAAACCAAAACTCTTTTCCTACACTAACTTTCTCTGTGATCGTAGGCACTGTTTTTTAAGTGTGGTTCACGGAGCCATACTTGTGCAACCCACCAAACCATGCCAAACAGCAAATTTAACACGCTGCTCTGTTCTGCGCAGACAGGCTGTAGGCCAGTGAGAAACTGAGACAACGGCGTTGCTGTCAGGGACTGACTGACTGGAATAGCTTCAGGACAGCAGTGATTTTTTCCTGAAGTGTTTTAAGTTGAGGTGCCTTATATTTTGCTCTGGAAGCAAGAGTAATATTTGAGGATTTTATATTCATGGCTTTAAATAGAATCATAGAATCATTTCGGTTGGCAAAGACCTTTAAGATCATCAAGTCGAGCCATTAACCTCACACTGCCAAGTCCACCACTAAACCATGTCCCTAAGCACCACAGCTACACGGCTTTTAAATACCTCCAGGGATGGTGACTCCACCACTTCCCTGGGCAGCCTGTTCCAGTGCACGTAATCAACTGCAAGGAAGGACAAGAAAAGGGATTTGCCAACATCAAAAGTCACAAATATCCATATTTAATGAGTTTTTAAGTTCAGAGCCTAGCATATTAACAAGTATGGTAACACCAGGTTAAGAACAGGGAGGACATTTTTCATTTTGTTATTCTGGAACTTCTTTCTTATAATGTCATTCTGTATGATAATGGGAACCACATCAATTACATTATTATAACTTTTTAATTGTTTGATCTAGGACATGAAAACCCTTCTCTTTGAACTGTACAGATGTATCTGAAAATTTAGCACAGTTCAACAACACAGAAACTGAATGAGATTGGACAGATAGCTTCTTTTAGCCCAACTGTAACATAACTGTGTATTCACACTCGGGAAAAACTTGTATGTATTCATTCTTTGCAATTTTACCAAATGCAACTCATATTCTAGTGTTTACACTACTGCTTAATTGCTCTTCCTCTTGGTCTCCTCTTTCCATTCTTCCTAGAAGAGTTAAGTCATGTCATTCCAGTTAGCTGCCAAGGCTGCCACCCTAGAGAAGTTCTTCTTTTGAATTCTGTTGTTCCTCCTTCATGGAAAAGCTGAAAAGCAACATCATTCGGATGTTACAAAAGCTTGCTACCACTCTAGCTACTGAAAAGGTCTCGAAAAGTTCAAGTACTTTGCCTGTAAATAAGATCATCATTATACAGAAAGGATTTAGAACAAAAACCGAACTCTGTGCCAAAAGGAAAAAGAATTACAAGACGTGCACTAGAGAAAGCATAAAGAGATGAAAGATAGCACAGCACAGTTGTTTAAGGAAATAAGGCAATATAAAGAAACAAGTTATTCCTCTCTGTGAGCTACATGCATCACCTGATCCCAAACTAAGGGGTACAGGGAACAAAACTTATTTTCTAGCATAGGTGAAAAGGAGTAAAACTGTGGCTGCACCCCAAAGATGCACCAGCAGCTGAACTACATGTTTGGGAGGAGGAGCTGAGGGGAAAGGAGAAGGGAGGCAATTGTGGGCTTTGACTCAAGTATTAGCAAAAACAGATGGCTGATGTGGAAACCACCCCCAGACATCCAACCTCCTCCTTTGACTGAAGTTTACTCCATCTGAAGGAATAATTGAACAGCTTCTGAGCTACTGCAGCTTAGTCTCTAAAATGTAATGAGAATTAAATTGTTTCTTATATGCTTGCTAATACAGAACGGGAAAGAAAAGACCAGATTATATCCTCAATCTCAGTTCGGTCTTCTTCCAACTCCTGGATAAAGAGTAGAAACTTATATTCACCCATGCTGACCCTTTGGAAACTCTCATTCACACCATGGAAAAAAAATCTTCTCGTAGTTAGACATCTTCTATTTTGCAGCAGTCTGCATAAGGAAAGAGTGCTCTGAAGCATTCCTGCCAGCATACGCTGCCTCTAAATGAGAGAAGAGAGGAGCTATTCTCCCTGCCTACTCCTTTCTCTAGCAATAAGAGTTAACAAGGTAAACAAGTAGAACAGATAAACTTGGCTCTATTCCAACCTGCATAATGAATGCTTGAAAGAGGGAAGATCTGCTTCCTTACAAGCAAAAGAGCCATGCCCTCTAAGCAATAAAATCAGATTTAAAATAAACTGAAGGCCAGGGTGATAAACGCAGAGACTGTCAGATAAGTGTGGGGGGGTGGGGAGAAGAGGATGAATCAAATTGTCCAGAACAAAAAGGAATATTTTTAAATGGACAGAAAGACTATACATTCTCTGACAATGACAGAGATTGATAAACTCATGTGACCAGACTGGGAGTAGTAGATACTGGTGGAGAAAACACAAGGAAGTAGGGAGTGAAGAGATTGGACTGGAATCTTACATATCACATTTACTCAAAGGTAGTACCACCTTTCTTCTATCCTTCTACCATTTAAAATCCAAAGGTTGCTTTGCATTTACCTATTAAGGGTAAGCTACTTTTACGTCACTCTATATTTACCATAACACAGAACCGCACACATTTTGCACTGGGAAGCAGGAGAATGCATGCACGTATTGTTACATGATAGCAGAGAGGCCTTGGCATCTCAGAAAACTCAAGTTAAAAGAATTTTCCTATGAATAAGAGATTTGTTGCCAACATTACAAGTTAAACTTTTTAAAGAATGACCCTCCTCTCCCATAAGCAGCAGTAAAATGTTCTTTTTAAACTTAGTCTCAAAATTTGCAGTTTTCTTCTATTCATGATTGTTTTGGTTTTGGCACTTCATAAGGGAAATAAATTGATCACATAGGAAAGGGATAAACAGATTAGAAAGCTAAGAACAGAAGATACATAACTGATGAAACAGATCTACAGGAGAGAAAATACGGATTGCAACAAAGAATTTAGTGCCAAGACTGTGAGAGGCTACAGATCTTGGTTTGAAGAGAGGGAAGAGACAAGAGTAACAGTAAGTGACAGAAATAGTTGGGAAGACTGGGTGAATAGAAAAGGTTCAAAGCAGACAGAATTTGACAGAGAAAAGAACTCAGGGAAGAAAAGAAACAGGAAGAGACATGTAAATTAACTGAGGTGGATAATGAGGTATGGTAGGCAGAAAGGATAGACCTAAGGAAGGCTCTTTATTTCTCATGAATTGAGAAAAACATTGACAAAAATACCCCCCTTTCAAAGGGAAGAGAAGTTGAAACCTCACAGCAAAATTAAAGTCATATAAAAGTCAGACAGCAAAATGACATTAAAACAAAACCCCAAACCTCCAACCACTTTCCTGAGCCTATCTGTATGGGATGAAAAGCTTAAGGTTACATAATTAGAATGGGTCATAACCCAGGTGAGAAGAAGAAAAATCCAATTCATGAATAAGCATCTATAAGGGCAGTAGCTACAGGGATTCCAGCACTGAGGTGACACAGTGACCACCGATGTCAGTCACCAGGGAGAACCTGCCCTAATACTTCTATCATCCTTGATGATCACTGTAACAGCTGGTCAGAAACAAACCACCCTTTGTTACAACAGTGAGCACACTAAACCCCAGAGAGTTCATCAAGCACAGAAGATCCACGATTTTATCACATCATACTGTTTACTTTGAACTGTCAGTTGGGCTACTACATACATGGACAGGACACTGCAAAATCAAATATTGGTTACTGTTATGGTGTCACGGTTTAAAGCTGGGCTGGCTATTAAACCGGTGTCTCCCCCCCTCCCCTGAAGGGGAAGGGAAAGAGAAAAGGGAGACCTATGAATTGGAAAGTTAAAACAGTTTTAATGAACTATAATAATGAAAAAGAGTATAACAATAATAATAGTGGAAATAATTAAATATATAAAAATATATACAAAACCAAGATCAAGCTGCCCCAATGTCGGTCATGTCCCCACCGGCACTGCAGGGCAGGCTCTGGGAAGGCCCAGACTGAGCTCAGTGATGGACGGGAACTGGATTCAGGGATGCACGGATCAGGGACAGCAGGAAAACGGACAGAGTCCTCCTTGGACTCCGGCCATAGCAAAGGGGACGAGACCCTCGTGATCCCCCCACTTTATACTGAGAATGACGTGCATGGGATGGAATACCTCGTTGGTCAGTTTTGGGTCACCTGTCCTGTCCGCTCCTCCCTGCAGGTGTGACCCCCCTTCTACGGCTCTTCACTCGTAAGCAGTGAGGAATTTAGCAGTGACCTTGGTTTCTCTAAGAAGTACAGCAAGAGCTTTTCTGCATAACATCCCTGCCGGTGCCTCAGTGATAACTACAAACTTCGAGCGTTATCAGTCCTAGAAGCAGACGCTGTCTGCAAAACATGCAGTTACTTTCAGAAAGTGCAGTTACTTAGAAGAGGCTTAGCTGAAAGTAAAAATCACTGAAAAGAAAATTGGCCTGGTTTAGGCCAAACCAGGACATATGGTCAGAGATGGTACAGCCATTGTTACATTTTATATTACAACTCAGTTTTTATACTTCTGTCAACTCTAAACCTTGACACTCTCAAGTATTCTAGCTCAGAATTTTTGTAGCTTGTGTATGAATAGAACAAACATTGACACTATAAGAGATATATACCAAACAAAAATTAAACAAATAAAAGGAACAGACCACAACAACCGTGAACTTTCAATTTTAAGGGCTTGTCTTCTAGGACGTCAAAACAATCAGAAAGTATCAACAGCTACAGTGGGCTTACAATTGCTATTTTGCACCAGTGGAACGATGCGAAAAACATTGAAAGGTACTTGTTTCAGATACAATCATCTATTTAGCTTGCTTACTATTACAGCATCAGAAGAGGAGCACTGCTGAAATTCTGTCCATCATCTCTGGTTGTCCACTCATTCATTTGCTTAGAGACCACCAATCCCACTATAATCCCAGTTCTTGATCACAAGAGTTCAGAGCATGAAGAATTAGTTCAAACTCACATCTAAACCAACAGAGCACACCTCTCTGGTTTCTACATGTAAGTTTTATATGTTTCAAGAAAGTATGGGGGAAAAAAAGCAGGGTCTTGATACCCTAACGTTTGCACTTCAAGGGCTGCCCCACACTCTTGCCTCATTTTGCCCCTTAGTTCTGTGAATTTGCTGTACACCAAAGCACTGACCAATGGGACAAAACATCTTTAGCACTGATGACCAGGGTATTGAAAATAAACTGACTTACATAGCAGAAATAATCAGGTCAGTTAGCCTACTAATAAGAACTCCTGACGGCCATGCCAGCCTCCCTCGCAGTTGGCAGTTGTGTCCAATTTTGCTGTAATTATCCGAACTATTCCATATTTCAAGGTTCTGCTCTAAAAGCAAGAGGATGCACATCCAGCTCTGAAGTCTGAAAAGCTAGTGAAGATCAGATGGTGCAACAGACAAAGCTAGAAAATGACAAGTGAAAGGGTTTATCACAGTATTCAGTTCTGATCTTACTTTCCAACGACCTGTCATATGGACTTCGAAAATGTTTACATGTATGACAGCATTTTTATGCTGAAAAATATTACAGAACTATATGTTACGGAAAGGGGAGCACAAGCAAACTGATTCAAGCAAACAGAATTGTTTAAGGTAAAGTTATAAAGAAGAGAAATGAATCCTATTCAGTCACTTCCCATCTCCTCCACCTAGCCAGCAATACTAGCTCTGCTTACCTTTTCCATTCCTCACTTCTCTGATGCTTCCCTGTAAGGCACTGACAGGGTGTGTCTGCACTCCGACTTACTCCTTCACATGTTTTCCTACTAGTGGCAGTCAGCCATCCATGCTAACATAGCGACATATGAACATATTCGCTGATCTTCTTCCCTCGCTCGCTCTCACAGTTCTTTTTGATGCTTGCACACCTAAGACAACAGGACTGCAATCCAAAGCCGACCCTCACAAGAACAGTCTCCAGTGAAAGAAACGTGCAGTTTCTCCCAGAGGACCCGCACTGCAACTTCCCTTCCCAATTCACTTAACCGTGACAAGTGGTGCCTAAGTCCCCTCGCCTACATTTCACTTACACCGCGAGCCAACACCTCCACGCCACGACAGCGGACCGTGAGCGCTCGCCGCCGTGTCAGCCCGGGCGGGGCGGGGCGCTGCAGCGCACCCCGCTCACACCGGCAACGCCAGCCAAGCCCAGCACCCGGGGGGAGAAACCCGCCGGGGCTCGCAGGGCCGCCGCCACCGCCGCCGCAGCTGCACGCCTCACGCCGCACCGGCTCAGCCCCCGCTCCGCCGCCGCCTCCCCGCTCCTCAGGAGGCGACTGCCCGGGCCCGGGCCCGCTCCCCGGGAGGGGAGGAGGAAGAGGAGGGTCCCCCCACGCCGCCCCGCCCCCGGCTCCTACCGTAGGTCTCGGACATGGCAGTCTGCGACATTTCGTGAACGGCGAGCCGCCCCCCTGCCCCGCCTCCTCCCCTACCCGGGGCCGGTGCTAAGCGGCGGGGGGTCGAGGCCCGGCAGCGCCGAACGGGCCGGGAGGGGAGCGGATCGGTCCGGCCACCACCGCCGCGGCCCGGCTCAGCCCCGCCAGCAGCGCCCGCCCCTGCGCACGCGCGCCTAGGCCACCCCGCCCTCCGCCGGCGGCCGTGACGGGCGCGAGCCCCGCCTCCCCGCGCAGGCGCGTCGGGCTCGTGGCCGGCGACCCTACCTCCCCCCCGCCGGCGGCCGTCACCAGAGCGAGGCGCACGTGGCGGGCGGCGGGGTTGCGGAGCCAGCGGGGTGGGGGCGCGCGCGGGCTCGGTGTCACCCCGGTGTCCTCCCCCCGCCCCCGGCCGAGGTGGGGAGGGCTGTGGGGTGGCGGCGGCCGCGCCGGTCGTGTCCCTGCTCACAGAAAGCTGCCTCCTCCCAGCATCCGCCCTGCCGCCCTGGTGCCCGCGTTGGGAGCCCCATGGCGTTGGCGTCGCTTGGAAGTTCCCCCACGAATAGTCCCGCAGTTCTGGCACGGTTTAAGCGTCTCGAATCAGAACCGATTGCGGTTGACTTTCCTGCGAGGGAGCATGCAAACTTCTTTTCCCTGCTGCAGAACCTCCCTGTGACAGTCCCTCCTGAAAACTGTATCCCACTGTCCCAGCTTTTGTCCTGAAACGCCTACCCCAGATTCTGTGCAATGCCATCCATGTGCTTGAAACGGTTGGGGCCCCAAGAACAAGGAGGATGTTGTAAATACCTTAGACACTCGACTAGCCTAGTTATATAAATAAACAAAGAGGAGCTTTTGTAATTTAGGTGGTTGCATCTCACTTCAGACAATTGGGCCTTTAGAAGATAGCTTGTAATTAAGATGTCTGTATTTCACTTCAGACAACTTGGCCTTGGGAAAACAGAGGCACGGAAACCTAAAGATAAGGGAGTTGTAACAGCTGCCTTGAAGGACATGGCCTACGTGATCCCCAGACCGAGTTTGCGCAGAAGCAGGGGTCAGTAAGCAAACACAGTGAGGAAGACTATCAGCCTTCATCTGAAGACTCCTGACAACCAGGGAAAATGACTGTGCATGTGGAATGGACATTCACATGTATTAATGAGTTTCAGGAAATCTCATTATTATGTAAATGAGTTCTTGGGAATTCTGTGACTATGTATAACTTTATGGTATATGGTCTCCAAAAATTTGCAAAATTGTCGGAGCGCTCATGGTGGATAACCCCCAGTGCTGCCCAGCGCTGCAGTAAAGAATGCCTGCTTAATGACACTCCAGTGTTATTGAGTTTTCTCTCGGACTCTTTACCCAGCCGCACCTAGCTTCCCATTTCGGTGAGGAAAGTTAGAAAGCAAGAGGGTTTGGAGATTTCTGATTTTTCTATCAATCACCCTCGCCCTCACAGTTGCCAGCACTTCAGCCAAAGGCTGAGCCTTTTGCGGCAAATCTCTTCGAGGGACATGGTGTATATAAGCTAACAGGGATTTGGAGGTTTTTTTGCAGAGCTCCTGGCTTCAGCATTGCTTTTCTTACCTCCAAGATAAACTCCAAGGAAAGTCAGATTGTTGAATAAACTTGCTGAGTGCAATAGCACTTGATCACTATTCTTTCTTTGATGTCTCATTAATTCCCCTGTGAGCCTGGTTAGTCTGGCAGCAAGGGGCACTAAGACTTCACCACAACAGCCTGTCCATCTGTTCCCTCCCCAGACAATACTTTCTGTGTGTCATCCACCTTCTCCTTTCTGCCAATCCTTTTAAAAATTCCTCTTCTGTTATTTCTGGCTTTTTATTCCTATTGCTCACGACTTCCCATTCTTTCTACTTTTCCATCATCTCCCAAGCTGTAGGAAAAGCTGCCTCTGCCTGTCCCAGCCATTTCCTTACCCAGTCTATTGCTGGTCAAAGGTCAACTTTTCAGCTCATATCTCCAATCAGTGAAACAATACACACTGAGCCAGCACCAAGAACCCCTCAGAGAATCTGCTGGTTATTCTTGATGTTGTGGATACACATAGACAAAGAAACTTGCTACAGTTTTCAAAGAACCAACTACTTAACAGTAATTAGAGTTTATATACACAGGTTCCCAAAGTTATCGTAGCCCTGATGCACAGAGGATAGAGGTCTAAAATGTCACATGTGACCGTTTCACTGGGGTGTCTGCTCTCTGTAATGCTGGAGGAAGCTGGGGCATCTTCATGTGAGCTGCATCCCAGTATGTCACAGACCAGAACTTTGTGGCTGAAAGCTGCCCCCAAAATGGTACATTTTGAGGCTGAGGTTGGGCCTTAAAGAAGTTTGGTCTAATGTCACCAAATCCCTGATAAAAGTGGGTTATTTTTGCTCAAAAAAAACCCTCCAAAAATTAACCAAAATTTTTAACAAAAAAAATTTCCAAAGATTGGTTAACACAGAAGTAGACAGATTTTACTAGATTATTAAAAATAAGTCATTATGTCAGTAAGAGAACATGAAGATTTTGCACTGTATAAACAGTACTTTAGGCTAAGAGACAAATCAGTCTTTTCAGATCTTGTTTTTATTATATTCATCTTGCAAGATGAGCTTGCTTATATGGAGGTTATATTTGACAAATACGTCATTGTGCTAATGCCACACTCTGCTGCCTCCAACCACTCTCAATTAGTTTGCTTACATGCCAATAAAATACACTAAAACTGTAAAGCTTTCTATAAAAGCTATTAGTAATACTGAAGAGGAAGATGGAGGTTGGAAGAATGGTAAAGCAAAGACAGGAGAACATGAGAGATAATAGGATTGGGTGTTTCAGTATTTCTGCTGTATAGAGGAAATTAGGACAAAGGGTAAAATTCAGAAATAATGAAGAAAGATTGGACTAGGTTAGAAAGTATATAGCTGATACCTCAGTGATTTGATAATATAGGGTACTATATGTTAATACAATCATTCTTTCTGAGTAGCAAAAAAATAAATAGCTAGAACTGACTTCTTCAGTGTCCATCTTGAGTAGGAGGGTGAATAAAATCAAAAGCCAAATGTTTAATTAATCTTCTGATTTATGATTTCTGTTGTTTACACCTGCTAGAAACTTCTGGGTCATGTAAAAGCAGATCTATTCTGTCAAATTCTATCTGCAGATCAGGCGTTTAAATACTATAATTTGTTCCTCACGTTAGTTTCACTGCAATTATTGTGCTTATTATTGGTTGTGGTTGTGAAATTGCTGCCCAGAAGGTCACGTTGGGGTTTCTCTAAAAATGCTAATCTATTTTTTTACTACTTTTTACTAACCAGTGTACCATAATATTAATGACTGACACCTTAGGAATGGAAGAGGACCCCTAAGATCTCCTCAGAGACAGACTCAGGATGGGATATTCTGTGAAAACTCTTTCTTCCAAAATAAAATACCCTGACTTCTAGGACTTTGCAGATTTGGACATGGCTTTTAATGACCTAACATTGCAAGTGGCCAGATCCTTCTGTTTTCCTTTGCCCTATTGTAGGGAAAGAAAGTTCAGTCTGGATCTGAAGTTGGGCCCTGTTTTGGCCTCACCTTCACTGTGGGCTGAGGGCTTCTGTCTGGGGCTGGAGTGCAGCTAGAGGTGGGATGGGCTCTTACTTGAGACAGTGGTAGGGCATGTCTTGGTTTGGTCTGAAGGTGGCACTACAAGGCCATATGTGAGAGGCACTACAGTAGCCTGACACTATGTGTGTATTTTCTCCGTTAGTTGTATCTGTGTGGCATGCAGTCCCATCTGAGAGTCTGAGGTAAAATGGGGAATAATGTATGCTGCCGCACTGTCCTGTTCCTTGTGTGCTGAGTATGGAAAGCAACCCAGTGTATGTGGAAGCTGCAGGCTTCAGCTGGATTTGAAGCAGCAATGAATTTGGCTCCAACAACCCAACTGAAATACAAAGATAGGTGATTGATGCTTTGAGAAACCTCTGAGATTTCTGTGACCTCCTTGTACTCAGCATCATTGGCCTGCTGACTTTATCTGAAAACAACTGACATCATCTGAACACTGTTACCTTCAGCTTCAACAGAAACTGCCCTCAACCTTAAACATGCTTTTCAGTTAATGTAATTGCAGTTATGCATGGAAATTTATGGGTTGGATACTTTTAAAATCATGGGCTAGTCCCTCAGCTGTTAGCCCAAAGTGATGGGAGCTGGTGAAGAAGGTGACTGCAATGCTACCTTGGTGCTGTAATTGAACTCCTTTATCTTGCCCCATAGTGAACTTTTCCAAGAATAAATACAAAGCCCACAAGCTACACTACTGTACTGGCAGCTGGTGATGGCTAGAGTCCAGCATGCTGTATGCTAGCTATCTTCTTTTTCCTTTTATCATGCTCTCTTCACCAGCAGTAGGGAGAAGGCAGCCACACTGTGCAACCTGGTATTCGTGGAACATCACCAGAAGTTGGGATAAGCTCATATTAGGACAGATTTATGCTATACTGCAGAAGTACAAATTTGCCCTAATGTGGGATTGGGTGCCATCTCTTTTTGTCTTCCAGAACCCTCTATAACATTTTTAGGTGTTTTGTCCAGGGAAAGGTATTAATGCATTTTTGCTAGGAAAAAGGTATATAGAAGCCCTATATTTAGAAGAGAAATGCACACTATAGAAAAAAAGATTTTAAAGGAAATCAGAATATAGGCCATAGCTTTCAAAATCAATTAGTGATTTAATTTTGCAAGAATCATGTAAATAGAGTGAAGGGACCTAAATACTTACTTCAGCATGTCAAGAGAGGCACAGGAAAATGAAGACAACAGAAATTTGGGATGTGTTATAAAAATATATTACTCATGGACAGCGTGTAGAACACAGACAGGTTTGTGGACACTCGTGTTTTGTGAAGTTAGCCTCATGGTGTCACCGATTAACTGCTCTGTTGGTGAAATACAGTGATAACGGGATGTAATTGGCTGCATTTGTTCACTTTTAACAATAGGGAATGGCCAAGGGGTTTGATAATACCACATACTTGAACTAGAAGGTTTGTTAATAGATTACTCGGGGATACTCAAGGCCACGCGTGTGTTCCCCCTTTCAAGCTCAAAGTGGTTCTCCCTGCTCAGGAGAACTCAGGTAATGAAAAGGTTGTTCATTTGGGTCCTGCATCCTTGAAGATGCAGTATAGCAGTTGTCTTGATTCAATTCTGCAGCTTCAGTTGCTTTGAATGCAGCACGGGGAAGCAATCAAGGCTGGCTTCGGGCACTGGTGTGAACCTGCATGGCTCACCCCGATGGCTCAGCAAGTAGTACCTCTGTCTGGGTCAGCATGTGAGCTGCATGCTTGAGGAGGAATTTGCCTTGTCACGTCCCATGTTACAGATAACCAAGTGGTGGATGCACGATCTCATGCTCACTATGTGCTTGTCTCCCAGCCAGCTGAATCAGGGACTTGTCCAAAAGGTACCACGATGCCTGTGCCTTGCTGTGGAGGGGGCTGCAAGTAGCAGTGCAGCTGGATCCTGGCCCGTTGAAGTGCTCCCATGTCCCTGTTCATATCTGGCCACTGGTTGTCTGGGCACCATCTGTACCAGTGCAGAATGAGACGCACCTTCGGAAAGGGCTTCAGCCCAGGGATCATCATCGTCCGCCTGAGGACAGAATGGATCACCTTCCCTCTACTGGCTCTGTTATAAAGGGAGCCCAATGTAGACTTTGAAAAAATAACCTTTAGATACCTAAAGTTAGGAACTGTCAACCTCCACCCCAGGGGATCTGGCTTCATCATCCTTTTCTCCAGGCTTTGCTTGCACAGATGGAGGAGGGACAGGGATGAGGCATGAGGCTGGTGAGGAAAACCACTGAATCCCCTGAGGCTGTGCCCTTTGGCTGTCCCCCACCTTCCTGCCTCCCCAGTGACCACGGCTGCCAGCATACTCGCAGCAGGCTCTGCTTGTAGCTGCTTTTGGAAGCAGCCAGGAGGTGTGTGCAGTCGGCTGATGGTATATTATTTTGCAGCTTCTAGGCCTGCTACTGGCAGTTCATCGTGCCACTGGAATTATAATGGGCAACCTTTTGTTCAGGTTTGGCGAGTAAAGCGAAATTTTAATACGCTTATCTTCATCTCTGAACTGTTACATACCTTGAAACATGCAGTCTGTACTGACATCCTTGCCTCTGAAAGCTGCTTTCATTAAATAATCTAAACAGACTGTGAAGCTCCTCAAATATGTTTGTTTTGTTGTGTGCACAGATGTAATGAGAGGGAGATGTGGTGGGACACAGGCTGACGGTGCTAAGCTGTGCTCAGTGGAGAGAGCTCCCTGACTGGCAAAAGAGTCCCCTGGTCATGAGGTGCTGCGGTTTTCAGCCGCAGTGTTGTTAAAACAAGCTGCAACTGCATATAATGCTTTCCTGATATTGCTCTCCCTCCTGAACGTGGTGATATGCAGCCATGAAAGCTGGGACAGGCCAACTTTCATGTAAAGAGGCCAGAGAAGGGCACATTGGACATATGTCATAGCTGTAAGGAGAGCTCAGCAGCTGGAAGAGGCCTGGGAGAAGAGAAGGCCGCCATGTGTGCGGGGGTGTCTCTAGGGCTAAAATCCTGCTGTGGCTTTGCATGAGCCTGGAGATGTGATCTGTGTCAAGGTCGTTTGAGAAGACTGGTCTGCAGTGCAGTGTTGAGCCTTTCGCTGCTAAATATGTGCTAAATTTCTCTGAAGCCACAGAATATTTCTGCCTTAAAAGGTGCAAGATTAGCATTTTTCAACTTGTTATCATATACCTGTGAAGCATTCCACAAAAGAAAATATCTTAGTAACTGATCACCTATTAAGGGATCAGACTTTGGATTGTTTTTTTTAGACACACATAAAATTCAGAACATCTGGGGTCTAAAGCTGCTTTTTTATACACAATATTTTTGGTAAAAAAGCCAAGGAATTCACCTTGCATTTGCTGGGACAGAGGTGACTGAGCTGCCCCATGTGGATGAGGTGTGCAAGCTCCCTTGTGCTACAAAGAGGAACACTAGACATGTTCAAGAGTGTCTGAAGGAAGAATCTGTGCCTAAATATAACAGTATCTGTGTAGCAAGTGAATCTCAGTTCCCAAAATACAATTCTGTCTCCAGCCATGCACATCATTTTTCATGGCTGTATTTCTGTCTGGTTCACCTTCACTTGTATATAACCTTGGAGCTAGTTTTGCCTTGTAGTTATTCTTTTCCATAGTATTTTTTGGAAAAGAAAAGTTTGAAAATACTTGTGGTCTATGAGGAAGCTTCCTTCCTTTCTTTTTTTTTTTTTTTTAAATTGCATCATTAAACTGACATGTTGATTGAAAGGAATGGGCATGGATTTCCATCCAGCCTAGGGTGCTAGTGACTGAATATTGTTATTGATGGCTTATATAAAATGTGTTTGATGATCTTATCTAGCTTCCTAGCTGTTGCTGTCACACAAAACCCACACAGATCTGTTATCACCAGTTAGAGGAGAGGCTGAAGACAAATGAGGCAGATACGTTTTTCAGCAGATGTTACAGAATTTTTAAGTCTGTTAGAAGACTCGACCCTCACCGTGTTTCTTTTTCAAAGCCAGCTGAATGTTTTTGTTCCTTTTAGTCTTTCAGGTGCGTTGTACCTACAGCAATGACTGCGGCTGGGTACATCAGAGGCACCGTCTCTTCACAGTGCCTCTTGCTGCCCTTTACAAGTGCCCCAGAAGGGCAAATTCCCTTTCTCAGCCGTGAGGGCAGGTACACTCGGCAGCACCTCCTTCTGGCTAAAAGCACGTGTTTAAGCCTGATTCTCATGTATTAAGGTCCCTTTGAACCACTCTGGCATTATAAGTGTCTCTGAAGCAGGTATCCGGCACGCAGAGTTCAGCTCACAGCTTTTCTGCAGCTGCGTACTGACTGGGATCAGGGATGATGCCTCCCTTCAGCCACGGGCACAGAAATTCAGAGCGGATGTCCATTAAGGCATCCCAAAACCAGTACCCTGCCTACATCTACTTGGATGCTTGCACATGTGCCCATCTGTCAGGATGGCACTGGGCCCAGGCCGATTGGATCCTCCTCATAGGCGCTGGTGCTGTGCCAGGCATGGTGTTTGGTACGTGACCTCCAAAACCTGGCAAGTGACCTCCTAATGGCATGGTGGCCTCCTCAGACAGCTGGCACATATGTATCTGGACAATGTTTTTTCACTCTTGACCAGACTTGTTGACCTCCGCTTCAGCAAAAAAGGAACGAGGGCTCAGGGGCCGTTTGCCAGATGCATGGGTTGTCTTGCAGTAGGCAGCTTGGAAGATTTCACACCGCTTCTCCATTTAAGGGATGGGGAGCATGTGCCAGCAAAGCTCTTGGGCTGTTCCATGGAAGGTCATGCCAATGTCAGCCCATGGCAATAGGAAGAAAACGAGTTTAAAAAAAAAGGAGAAAATCGTGCTGAGCACAAAGCCTAAACTGAGCCCTTGCTTTGCCGAGTGGATAAAGTGTCGCCAGAGAATATAGGATGATCTTCTGTATAAACAAAAGAACAGAAGAGGTTTTCTGTGCTGGAAGATAAAGTGAGAAAGAAATGGAACTGAGCAAAATCCTAGTCACGGCTGAAAATATCAGATGCAATTGATTCTCTACAGGAACAACTCATCATCAAGTAAAGCTACACAAATATGTATTTGCAGGCTTTTGCAATTAAGCCATGAAAGCTCTGCTCATGTGTTGATTTCAACATTGTCTAGATGGACAAAGTCAATTAAAGCAATTCAATGTAACAGAAGCAGTGTAGGTCAGCTTCTTCCCGGAGACTGGAAAGAGTCATTTTCTGACACCACTTAACTAATGGGGTGATGCCCATACTCCGCAGATCACTCAAAGTTTTGGCTCAGGATTAAATGTTACTACAGCTGAGACACACAATCCCTCTCTAAGTTCCAGAAATCAGATTTAGGTCTGCATAAGGTCCTTAAATATAAAGCCAATGTAAACAGCATAGGACTTAACGGAAATCCTATAAAAGTATAAATCTGGTGGATTTACTTCCTGAAGCAGTAGCAAGAGTTAGTTGTGCAGAACCGACGGTTGATCCAGCATGCCTAACCCTGTATTTTGTAACACATCTTTCACAGCAGTGTTTAAGCACCTTGTACATCAAGCAGATTCACACTGATTAAGACAGAAAAAGACTCTTTTCATTCCCTCCTCTGGGGACTTATGCAAGGTTGTTTTGGATGATCTCCTAGGTGGCTTCTGCTGCATACATTCAAAAAGATAGTCTGCATCATCTTGTGAGGGTACATCGTGCAAGCCCACTCTTGTTTCTCATGGGAAAAAACTCCACAGCCCAGGATGCCTTACACTGTGTTCTTCTTTCAGCTTCTGCACCTTGCGCATGTTCGGGTACGTTTCCTTTGCACAAAGGCTCAGAATATTTTTGTTAGTAGTAACAAAAATGTCACTCCTTCTGAGATTGTAAAAGGAGAATTTTAAGGAGATTTTCCTACAGCCTGTCAACACTAAAATTATATTGAAAGACTTGTAACAAGATTTAAGCTCTTGGGCCTAGCCTTCCAGTTGTGATCTTCTTCTAATGGGATAACTCAAATGATGCACATGGTCCGTACTGATGGGAGAAGGCCCTGGGTCCGAATAAACAATCTGTAGATACTTAAAAAATTCCAGACACAAATGACTCAGAAGCCCAGAGGCAGGAGATCGAAGCTTTCTCTGTTGGAGACACTAACAAGGATAGCACTGGATTGTCCTCAGATTAAAAAACAGCCAGTTAGCACCTCTTGCCTTTGCCAGCTTCATTTCTGACCCATCATGTAAAAATTATTACAGAAACCTCAGGGATTCATCAAAACTGAAATACAGAGGTAATTTTCTTTATTGCTATCAGCAAAGCAGTTGTTTATCTGGGTTACCCCAACACAGCCAGGCAGCGGTGTTGTGGTGGACAGTCTAGAAGGGTCACCCTTAGGAGGGTTTAAAAGAGTACTCCTTCTAAATATGCTGTTTAGACCCTGCTTTATCTATTTTACATTTTCCCTTTCTAATTAACTTTTAGTCAATGCAATCAATATCTTGTTGCTCTACTAATGGCTTCCACAAAATATAAATCATCACTGCATTTTCATACTATCTTGTCTTCATGACTAACCAAAAGGAATTCTAGTAAACTTCTAAAGCCAGCACGTTCCCATTTTCCTTCCTAACCAGGAAAAAGGCTGCCTATAACCTTTCCGGGTAACATACTTACATGCCTACACTGAAATTCACTGACGTCAGATGAACATCTCACCTCTAAATATTCCCAACCTGTATTTCTGCAAAATAAGAGTATTCCCTCAGGGTTGGGAGAGACCCTCCTGGCTGGACTGCTAACAAGATTGCACACTGATAGGCAGCCTTTCTTTGGAAGGAAATTTTAATACATCTTCAATGTTTAATCTTGTTGATAACAACTTTGGCCCGGTAATAGTAATCAGATTTTGTTAGTGTCATGTCACTATTAATTTCTGTTACTAGAAAGATTCCTATTCAATCAATTTTTAATATTGCAAGTTAAATCATAACCTATGCAGCAACAATACACTTAGGGCTTTAATTTTAAATGAAAATTTTAAATGAAAGCTAACAGTAGTTGCTGAACCTTTCTGTTGGCCTTTTGTTGTATTTTAAAAAATAAATACCCACATGCTAATTATACCCTTAACTGGGTGTTTTTCTTTGCCAGTTTTTTGGGGTACAACACACACAGTGGACCAGAATTTTTCTAATTAATTTTTCGGGTCAGTGTTTTTCTCTTAGCTTGCACTGCTTACCTTTTATTTGTCACTCTAAACCCAGCACACATATGGACAAAGTGAAGCTGGATAGCCATGTTGGTATCTTCCTGCTATACACTTAAAAGGGAGGCATTGAATTCATTCTCGGTCTTACAGATGCTGATTTCAAAATGACCAGAAATGGCCGGTTGTGCATAAATATCAGCATCTTGTGAATCACATATGTACAGGTAAAAACTCCAGAACGACACAGACAGGGTCTTTCTGTCCCAACAGCAAGAACTGTGTTTGGATAAAGCATGAGGGTTGCCAAAATGCAAATAGTTCTTAAATTATGTGCTGCAACACCACGGCAGGTATTTTTTTTTTTTTAACTCTGTGGGTGTAATTATTTTAAAATTATTTAAATAAGTAATAAAATTAGAAAGTGATCTTTTATTCTTAAATTATAAAACTTTAGCATGTTATCTTAGCTATTATCAACTAAGTGATTTGTTTCCCTATCCATTTATTTTTGGCTGAATTCTAATCCCCTTTCATTAGTCAGATGACGTATTATAAACTGAATCCATTACAAGTTTGTCTTTTGCAGATGATGCATTTTACACATACAACTTTTCCTAATAGTTTTCATCTGTGTTTTCAGGAAAGGTTCTTCTTAACCATAAATGTATAAAACAGGTTCTGCTATCTAAAAATCTTTGAAAATAAGCAAATCTTAATAGCTCACCAAGATATCCAGAGCGTCCACTAGATATATTGGTGGCTTTGCCTCAAAACTTTCATAGAGTTAAAAGGAAACCTGCCTCTCACCACACCATCCTATAATGAGCATCTTTTCCTGTATCAGACTTTTTTTCAAGTATTTCCCAATTTAGAGATTCTTAATACATGTTCTTTGTATTTGGCAACACATAGGAACTCCCACCCTTGCCCCAGCTCATGCTGAAAAAATACGTTCCAGATTTGTGAACCTTTCTTTTTTTCCTTGGTGACTTTTTTCTTCACAGTAACCATTGAAATCAATAAACTTAAGAGAGGCTACTCACTGCTTGCTTCAAGTAATCATCACATAAATCCTTTGGGCTTCAACTTGCAAATCCTTACAACATTCTAAAACAACATCATTATTAAAATAAAAATATTTCTTTATTTCATTCCTAACAAATTGTATAGAATTGTAACCTAATTTCACTGCTAAAGAATAAGCTCACAGCAGTAATTCAGTCTTTAAAATTTCCACGCCGCCAGGCCAAGTGGCTATAAATCATAGCTGATAGGGGCTGGTTAAGGCAGCTTCTGGGTAGGCATTCTCCAACTGATACTATTTCAATTAATTAACATTGGAAACATTATCCACAACATTCTTGTATTTAATAACCCTAATTGGATACATGTAAGTCTCATGTATTAACAGCTCCGTGAAATTCAATCATTTGTGGACAATTCAGACTTAAAACTACATAAACTAGTAATGCTACAATACCCTTAGCTTTCCAAGCATTCTCCCACAAAAATGTGTCAAAATAAATATTGCTTTGACTTCCCCAGTTTAGCAGGTGTGCCCAAGTTGGTTTATAACAACTGCAATTAATTATCTAATTCTCCCCGGACCAATGCCCTGTGCTTGCAGTCATCAGTTTCCTCACTGTTGTTTTAATAATATGATTAATTTGTTCCATCCTTCCAAAAACTAAAGCTCATAGAAAACAGGTAATTTAAACTGGGCTTCCGGTAGTTCCAGACATCTGGCCACTACGGTTGCAATCAGGAATTGTCAGCATCACCCTTAAAGGAAAGTTCCTCAAATGTTCCTAAAATGCTCCCCAAATGCTCCCAAACTTTAGTTCTAGCAGTGCCCCGGATAGCACCAGAAGCTGCTTTTAAAGGCAAGGCTTGCCTTGTCTATGTATAAAACATACAGATCTCCCCATGAGGATGCACATAATTATATATCTCTGCTAACCAACACTTCATTTTCAAAGCTAACTGTCAAATACAGAAATCATAAATATATCATCACGCAAATAAACCCTCACTAGTATCCTAGTGAACTTAAAAACCTCTAATAACATTACATTTATTGAGGACAAAATTGCTGCTACATTGATCTCTTTCTAAATGTAAATGCCTTAAACAGAATGTCCTTCACAAATCTGCTAGCTTTTGCTTTCTGAAGGGTTTATAGAAACTTAGCAAATGTAAAGATATTTTTTGATTGTACCTAATAAATAATTTCTTCATGCACAAATAGAGAAAAAGCTTGAGATGAAATCTACCTCTTATTTCATGCAATTTTACTAATTAAGAGAAAGTTGTAAAATTCCTGGGAGCAAAATTTTCTAGCCTTTGTGAAAGCATATGCAGCATATATGTCTGTCAAATTCACAAAGTGTTTGTATTTAGTCAATGTTAGTAATTCCCCAGAAGTGAGGCTGTGGGACAGCGCGTGTAACCCGCCACCGCAGCGTCCCCCTGCTCCCGGGCTGGCCAGCTGCCCAACCGTGGCCAGAAAGGAGACTTGGAAAAAGCAAAGAAGTAGCAGCTGCCACAGTGGAGGAGGAAAAAAAAAAAACTACAAAGAAGTCAGCAATAGTCTTGGAGCAGCTAAATCAGGAAGCGTTAATTGGTAAAACAAAAGGCTGTGATTTTCCAGTGGGCTGTTTTCTGCTCTGCTGTATGAGGGACCTGTCTCCGACAGAGCCCGGGGGGCACAGCCTTCCGCTTTGGGACCGAGTGCTACCTTGCTGTCACATGTGCCTGCAAGGGGTGTCACTAGGGGACAACGAGGCCCGCTTCGAGATGCTAGTCACTTTGGATAATCCAGGCAGATAACTGGGGCCGAGGACGGATCATTGACACAAAGCTGAGAAAGAAGTGCTCTGGCTTTTGACAGATAACTGTTTCAAGGTCTGGGTTTGGGCCAGACAGGCAAGGGCAAGCTTCCCATTTTGGAAAACTGTTTTCTGGTGGAAGTAGTGTTTTCTTAACCATGGCACACGCAGAGCATCCTATGCGCTAGAAGAACCCAGCACTGTAGTGCATCCGCCACGCAGACATCATCTGACATCTGCAGATCTTGCTGGCATCAGGCCACCAGCACCCCTCTGAAATGTGGCTGTTCTGTAGCAGGACCTTTTACAAAACAAAGTAATAAGTGATGTCTCATCTTCTGTCTCAGGGAAGAAGACGTTGGTCCTTAGAAGATGTTTTTGTAACAGTTCTGGTGTGTCTTGTGAATGTTGGTTCTTTAAACAGCTACATCTGTTCAGCTGGCACCATGTAACTGCTCTACCATTTTTCACCCTAGCTGAAGTTATTGATCTGTGATAACTTGCTGCTGTGGATACACAATAATTTTTAATTAAGTTTTTTCCAGTTCCTACTCCATCCCATCTGACTTTTCTGTTTTGTGTATTCTTATTTCTCATGCAAAGAAGCAGGAATCATCATAGCAGCTTGCAGGAAAATTCAGTTGTCTGAGTAAAATCCACTGCTAACGTAAATGCCAGCTACACACTGGGGGAGGAGATGGATAGTTAGGAATGCCATAAATTGTCTGTTTCTTCTATCTTGACCCAGCATCTCCTGGGAGGGTTCAGTTATATCAGAGCATAAATTCTTGAGGGGCCTGAGCCACAGGTTTCAGCTTTCTCTCATTCATGATAATGAGAGTCAAGATCCTTTCCTGCATTGTCTTTGATTCACTGCACCAGCTTTGTGCTTGAATTATATGCCTGAGCATCTGGTTTTCCAAGGCTTGCAGCTTCCTACCTCCTGAAAATACATGGAGGAGGCTTGCTAAAGCATTACTGTCCCAAATGTCTCGACAATATATGAAGATAGACCCAGCCTTGTATTATCCCACCTTCTAGTGATGTAATACAGGGCACAGAGCCAGCTGCAGGAAGAGATTCGCTGCATGGAGTCATAGAGGCGTGAAGCAGCTATGTTTCTTTTTTGCTGAGGGCCTGGGAAGTCAGAGATGCTAAAGAGAGATGAGGCAAAGCCAGAGGACGGGCTCACAGACACAACTCCTGGAGCAGAGTTTGTGCTGGAGTCCTGAGCCCACCTAATAGCTCTTACCTCAAGCAGGGGAGCATGGGGCTGCAGAGCATCCCCTGGGATCGAGTCTTCCTCGGGGAAGAGAGCGATGCTGAAAGCCAGGAAGGGTGTTTGTTCCACATGGTGTGATGCCTTGCACCATGGAGCTTCAGTTGCAGCTGGGGCCTCAGGGCGCTACAGCAGTTGTCAAATAAAAAGTAAGAATAATTTTTGCCATATCATGTTCAATGTAGTGATTCCTCAGGAAGTCTTTGCTGTGATGTGAGGAATTAAAAACCAATGTATCCTAGGAGCTCAGGAGGACTCTTTCAGAGAGGTGCGAGTGATGCACTGGCATTTGTGTCCAGCCACATTCATCCCAGCCAGTACAGAGCCACAGGACCACATCCACACTCAGGTTTACTAGTGCGCACCCCACATTCAGATTTGTGTTGAAGGAAACGGGGTTTGACCTCTAACTGCTCTAAAGGGATTTGCTCACATTCTCCCATGGCTCTTACTCATGTTTCTTGTATTTAGTACGGCCACACACTGAAAAAAAAAGCTATTTCAGTCATGTAAAACCCCTCCCTCCCTCCCCACTCCCTCTTTCCTCCCGGACTGTGCTGGGCCACATATTTGGGTAGACTATGTGGAGGGGTTTTCTGTGCTTGCTTTCTGACATTCTTTGACTACAAACTCGTGGATTCATAAAATGTACTCTCTGAATATGAACACATGCTGCTGACACAGTTGTTGTTTTGGCCAGCAGCCCTTTTCCCATGACAACATTAGGGAGCTCTCTCTGGGAGGTGCCTCCTGAACTTTGTTCACTACCCTTTACGTGTCAAAAGCAGGAATGTTCACTTCTTGCATGACAGGAACTAAAGCTCCTAAAACGCAAGCCCAGGTAGCTACGCTGAGCTATGATCCACATGATGACACACTCTTGTGTAATTTAGGGATAGGACAAATACTTCATTGACCTTTACTCTGATATCTGCTTATTTATCTGCATTAGATAAACAGCCAATGGCTATACCTCAGCCTCAGCAAGCAGCAAGTTCTGTCAGCACTGCAAATACCATTTGTTGCCTTATTTTATGGGAAGGAAGGAAGGAAGATTACCTTTTTATTACTGCTTTCAGGGATGCCTCACTGTGAGGCCTGCTTTTCTCTGCCCTGGATGTTTGGAGCTTTTATACCCTTGGCCACATTTTGCCCTCTGGCAAAATTCCACCCTGTACAAGTTCTCGAGCATGTTGTACATTTGACAAGACTGACAGTAGTCAGCTCTAGGCTTAAAGACAGAAATAGCAGATCCTTATCTGAACTTCTATGAACTGCAGGGTGGGGGGAAAGCACTTTGGTCCAGGTTATAGAAGGAGCTTCCAACACGTTCCAGCTCGGTTTCTGTAGGGCTGTGGTAGTCCTGGTATAAGAAGAGACAAAGAGACACCTTTCGACTGCAGCTTTGCAAATTATACCACCGTTATCATCTAAAATGCTAGTGTAGTTAGACCTTTATTTTATTAGTTGCAGGGAGTATAAATCAAGCACCTCTTATGCAAGCAGCTTCTCATCCCATCAGCACCAGCCTGGCATGAGAAGGGTGTCTCCTTTTGATTCTCTTGGCTCAGTTAATGTGGTTTATTTCACACTTGGAAGAGTTAGATGCTAGAACTTAGCAGGGGAGAAATTTAATTTCAAGCTTGGACACAAAGTTTGGGATCTGGTTCAGATTTCCAGTTTCCTTTAGCTTGTGCTCAGCACCAGTGACTACATTACTGAAAGGACCCCTTCTCTCAGAACTCCCCTTATTTATACCTAGGATGAATGTGAGATAGAATCCCAAATCCAAATGTCTCCCAAATTTTGAGGTAATGTGGACCTAGCTCCAAAATTTTCAGAGCTTTTTTCTTTAGGAGTAAACAACTTCCCTTCAACTTGCATTTTGGAAAAGTTCACACCCAGTTTAGCTTGATCTCTAACCTATCAGCCTGCCCCGGTAGGGTTTCATTTCTCTGCTGAGTTCTGCACAGTCCTTTTTCTGATCAGCACTTTGTCTGCATTTTGTGTCTGAGCCAAAGACCACAAAAACCTTACAAGGATGTCTTCGTGGACTTCAGGGACAGCTACATTAAGCTACAACATATGTTTCCATGTGCTTTCAATCATGTTTTTTTGTGAAGTTGTGAAGAGATTTGTTTCTGTCTTACTGAAAACAAGAAATCCTGGATTTGACTTGAATCATTCTTTGCTTCCTCCTTCCTGTGCTGAAATGTTCAGTAACTTATGGACGTCTTCCTGAGCAGTGTTAACATTTGATCCAGAAACCTTTGGTGACCTGCTGATTGATATACAGCCACAGGCTAAAAAACCCCCACTTTTCCTGGACTCGCTCCAACAGCTTTGATCTAGAAACTGAAGAAATTTGCAAATGTTTTGTAATAGGGAAGAGAAAGATATTTTCCAGAACATTGAGGAGATATTGTCCAAAATGAACTGTTACACACTAAGGTGGAGATGACATATGAAATAGTAAATACACAGCAAGGCTGAATTACTCATGGAGAAAGGAAATTGGCTGCTTACCTTTGGGAATGAAAATCTGAATGAACCTAAGGTTTTAAAATTAAATAAGTTGGATGGTTTCAGCCCTCTCCCTGGGGTGTGATAACGTCAGCATCACGTCTTGGTCTCTTTTGGAAATGCCCTTTCTTTCTCTTCTTTTCCTTCTCCCACAGTATATTGTTGCAGTATTGTTGCTGTCAGCTTGTCATTCTGATGGTGTTTGCTATTTCTCCCAAACTTAAGGTGAGCAGAATTACAAATTGGGCAAGCATATATGGAGTGCTCCTGCTTGGTATTCAGTGGCAAGGACAGATGGCCACCAAGTGGCTGGTGGGCATAGATTTTCCATACCAGTGTTGTCTGCACAGATTTATTTTCACAGTCCAGTCTGTAATCCCTAGGTTTCTTGAGATGCTAAATGCAATTCTGAACATTTTCCTGTCATGCTGTGTGCATGTGTGTGCTCATTGTTTGCTTGTGTGTGCATGTGTGCATGTACACGCGTGCACATGTATACGCATGTGTTGGGAAGCCTCTGGAGTGCCAGGATTCATCATGCCTTGAAGGGGGCATTGTCACTCTTCTCCTGTCGTCAGAAAATAGGATGACACTGTGATGAGTTGATAGAGAAATCCTAGTCTGATGTGAGATTTTTCAATCTCAAAACTGGTATGCAGATTCAAAGAGTACTTGAACTCATCTATATTTATTGTTCTTCCCTCTTTACCATGGCTTCTATTTTCTCTTCTTCCTGACAACCCAAACAAACAATGCTTCACTCCCTCACCTCCCACTGCAGCTTTCACAGTAACAGCTCTCTGGACCTAATTGCTAGCTTTGCTTCCTTCCTAACCTTGTCTCCTTCCTCTCCTCCCAGCTCAATTTCTGGTTTATTTAATCCACCTACTACCCGATGTTTCCTCTGTGCAAAAGGAACTTTTAGATGCCTGCATGGGAGGCTCGTGTTATCGCAGCAGAGTAGCCTGTTTGTTCAAGCAAAGGTATTAACTATACATACATATGCAGCCATATGATCTCAAGCGTGGATATCTGCAAACTACCGTTATGGAATTTAGGCCTTCATTTTAGTTCTGCTTTCTCTGACAATCTACTTTCGAAAAGACAGCACAGAATGACCGCATCAGAGAAGGTTATTTCTTGCAGAAATCCCTGAAAGCTGTACAGAGGGCACAAGCAACCCTATCATGGAGAGTTGGGAAGGGCAGTTGCCTCTATGCCACCTGGAAATTCCACATCTAGCAGGATAATCCAGATTTCTGGATACTGGAGATGAACAGAATGGCCCAAAGCAGCTACAACATGTCAGGATCTGTCCCATAATAGAGGCTGAACATGAAGAAGGATTAACCGTTTAGATAGATAATGAAAACTGTTACATTTGATAGGGTAATGGGAAATATAAATCACTGTTGCCACATGACCTAAGGCAGCTACTGACAGATTAGAGTTTGGAAAAGACTTTCCCCATGGGCAGATGGGCAGATTATTCTTTGGTTTTCCACAGCAGAAATTCTTGTCTCTAACTCTTAAACATTTGCTACTGGAGTATGTGGTTCCCTGACACTTTAAACTAGTGTGAGACTGGGCTGCAATGGGCCCCCACCTTCAACTCTACCTACTTTTCCATGCAAGAGTCTCTGTCAAACTGAGAATGAGGGAGTTTCGTCCGTGGGGACCCTCTGAAAGGTGAGTGGCAACTGGAAAACGCAGCCTTCTGGGAGCTAAGGCTGTCCCTGGCACCCGTTCTGGGAAGTGTGTAAGTGTCTCCATGATTTAAGGCAGATTTTAAACACCTCTGTATTCAGCATTGAGATGCTGCTTTGCCCTTAATCCACACCTCCAGACTGTCGACAAAACTTTGAAGCCTGTTTACACATACTTTGAGCCTGGGCTTGTTGCCTGGCTGGGGCTGCTAGGTCTGGGCCAGAGCCTGGGTTTTGTTTTAATTAGATCCCTAATCTGC
The DNA here is from genome assembly GCF_013368605.1 of Nyctibius grandis. Taxonomy (NCBI): domain Eukaryota; kingdom Metazoa; phylum Chordata; class Aves; order Nyctibiiformes; family Nyctibiidae; genus Nyctibius; species Nyctibius grandis. The sequence goes on along the minus strand of NC_090658.1, from coordinate 46,878,643 downwards.
CCGCTCTGCCATGTGCTGTGCAGTTCCCCAGTGCCATCTCACAGCTCCTCCAGGTTTTATTTACCGACACTTGTCCTGTTTCACTTTGTATTGCCCTCCTGTGTCCTACAAGCCCCTTATGGCTTACCTACAGCCGGCTGGCGCCAGGGCACGGCTGCAGTCCCCAGGGCCCGGGGAGCGAGCCCACCAGCGCCAGGAGTTGTCCCCTCCGAGTGTTCGCAGGAGCCAGAGGAGCACTTCAAGGCTCGGTGTGCTCCTTGCGCAACGTGTTTGCAGGCTCTGTAGGTGCCGAGCTGTCTCAGAGAGGTGGAAGAGGGGATCAAGAAGGTGACTACTCAAGGTGAAGAGAGAATTATGCCTCCTAAAGTGAGCATAAACTGACATTATGCCTAGTGTTAAAACCATGAAGTTAAACACACGCTTAGGTGTTTTGCTGAACTGAGCACCTTACCGTATCCAAATAGGGGCTGATTCTGCAAACCCTGTGTGTGTGAATGACACACATACATATATGTATATGATGAGCAGATATAGACCAACTAGGGGGGTGGCAGGAGAGCATGCTGGGGGAGCTCTAGTCCTTTCCACAAACCCACTTAGTTCAGCCCGTGAGTGCACACTCAAACACTGCAGCAGGTAGTATACGACTGTGTAGCCTTCTCCATCTTTAGGGCAGGTCCAGCCAGCATCAGCAGACTTTCCTTGTGCAGAGGAACCACTTAGGTGTTTCACTGTCACTTTTTTGGGTGCTGTGGCATACCAAATCTAATTACTGGGACTTTCACTTCATCTGCATTAAAACAGGACAAAACTGGTATGAACAAGCACAAAAAAATAGTTTATTATACCACCCAAAGAAGATAATGGAGAAAATGTTCCTTCCTGTCCCTGGTTTATACCTTTTCTTCCCTCTGTGAACACCTTGAATAGGCACTAGAGTGATTGTGCTGTGAGCTGGCTCTGAAAGATAAACAGGCTGAAAACTAACCGTCCAAAAACCAAGTGATTTGTTTTCAGACAGGATCGTGTATGAAGAAGGCACCTCAGGCCAGTCCCCAGGTCTTCCTGGGAGGGGAAACATCAGCACTGGCTTTGCTGGTAGGCCTGATGGTCCCATTGCTGCAGTCTGGATGGACCCAGCTCCCACTGGATGCAGATCCTCAGGCTCTGCTCTTCCTAAGGAGTTTGGCTGCTTTGTGCTGTAGTTTTAGCCAGCAATAGAGACACAAAGAGTCTCAATCCTGCTCTTCATCCTATAATGTAAACACTGCTACACACGGGCCAGGTACAGAAAAAAAGTCCTTTTGCAGAAGAGTTGGATAACCAAAGTATTATATACAGAAGCATTCCTATTCACTACAAAACACAGCACCCATTTTAGCTGTCTGTTAGATATTAAAACCAATAATCATGCCAGAGGTTGCTCACTGGTTGTGTCCCTGGTATGGAAGAGGGAATCTTCAGTTCTTGCTCAGAAGTAGTGGCAAATAAAGCAATAAAGCAAGCCCCACTGCCGGGTGTGAAAACAGAGCCTGGAGCCTCTAACCCATCAGGAGCACCGCTTTCCTGGCAGAGCAGCTCTGTCCATCTGCCTGCAGCTGCCCATCCGAGCGGGCCTGCAAGGGGTTTCTGCACTACTGCCCTTCCTCGAGGGAAATCCAGCTGCGGGAGCCATGGCCTTGGCACGCCGGGAGTGTCCGTCCATGTCCAGCTGTCCCCTGAAGCCTTTCTGCAAGGTCAGAAAGAAGGAGGAATGATACCCTGGTACCTCACACCTTCTCAAGAGATGCCAATGTATCCAACGCAACACAGATACCAACGTGAAATAGCAAATACCAGCATCTGGCTTTATAGCTCATTTATTCTGGATGCCTAACCTGCAAAGGGAGAGCGCTCACCGGTTCTGTGTAAAGTGGTGTGGACATTATTAATGATTTTCAATTAAAAAATAACAACAATAATGTGGACAACAATGCCTCTGGGAGTGAGGTTGCTGTGCCATATGCTGCCAGGCAAACACCAGAGGCATCTCTACCAGGGGCACTGGGAGGCTGGCCTGGATTGTGCCTCCTTGCTAAACTGACGTGAGGTGGCAGTGTTTCAAAATTCAATTGCAGCACTAGCACTGCTTAAGCTTTCCATCATCATCTTCCTACAGGGTAAAGATCATCAGTAATACTCTTCTGTAATGGCTCATTTGCCTTCTGTTTGTTCTTAGTGCTTATTTAACAAGCCCGTTCATGGGAACAGCCTCTAAAATTTACAGGAGCTGATTTTGAGTCCCTGTTTGAAATTCTACTGTCTTGTTTGGAAGTAAGATACTGGTGCATAAAAATTTTTGGTATAATGTAATGTGTAAGTTTATACCAGTCTAGTAATATAAGCTATTTTAATATGAGAAGGCCTATGCTGTTTTATCTTATGTCAAATTTGGAGGTACTTAAGCTAAGCCAAATAAAGCCACTCTTATGCTATTACGACTGCTCAGTTGGAAGGCTCTAGTACTATAAAGCATTGATATAATGGGCAACTTGTCTTATGATGACAACATTCTTGTATCTTCACACAGCCACATTTGCAGAGAGGTGCTGTAACACATTTGTCTCCAGCATCACCTTGTGTGCTCTGTGAGATAGCACTGTCTCGGGCGTCACAGTGGGGGATACATCAGACAACTCTGATGCAAAGGGACATGGCTCTCGGTGGTCCCTAAGGAGCCTGTTGGCTTGTAGGGTGATTCACAGGATGGCCTTTGCAACTGCAAGGCAGCACCTCTATCTCTCTCCTGCTTTGTGACTATACAGGAGGGAGATCAGGGCTGGCAGATCACATCAGCACAGCCTGACACACAAAGCCCTGCAGCGGGAAAAAAGGCTGTGTCGTGGGGTCTATGCACGCATGAGCCTCATCCCCAACCCCAGGGAGGTGTGAGGCTGGAGTCCACGGCATGGACTTCAACTGCTGGAACTCAAGTCTGTGCTCAGGGTCCAAAATCAATCACAATGTGTTACAGGGGCATTCTAGAGTAATACATATGACATAGCATGAAATGAGCAGGAGCCTGCATATGATCCTTCATTTAAAAGACTCCAGTATCAGGGAGATTTTCTGGAGTAACTTTTGTTAAAGTAGAAATCTCCTGGTGAGAAGGTCAGATTTGCTGAGTCTGGAGAAATTCTTTGCCAGGCAACTTTAAAAGAAGGAGTTACATAATGTCAGGGTACTTTAGGATCTCTTCTACAAAGGTCTAGGATTGCAAATTTGAATCAAGTCCTGCTGTCTGAGAAGGCTGCTTGGATGGTAAACCAGTCTCTGTTTACAACTGTCGGTGACAGATCCCACGCTATTAAAGATGATGTCATTTCACAGTGAAGTATCTGTTTTTCCCAAGGCAAAGACAGATCTGCCACCCTAGATCAGACTCTTGGCACATCACATCTTGTTTTCTGCCTCCAGGGATGGACAGTGGATGGTGCTGTAAAAAACAGTGGTTCTCTTCACTCGCTTACACTTTCTTAAAATTCATATATCCAGTGAAGTGATGCTACCTGTTTGTCTCACCACCTGCACATGCTTAACTAATGCCCTAATGCATTACGCTTGACTACACTTTTAGTGTCTTGCATCATGTCAGATCTTGCTGACAGTACAAAACATACTGAATTTGTATTTATTCCCCCAGAGCTGTACCACAAAAAATTTAAGAAGTGCCTGATTCCCTCTTGCTCTCCAGTGCGTATGCAGGGCTCTCCAGGAAACTGCAGCTAGGAGTTTTTTATTAGGAGCCTTTATAAAAATCACTTCTGGCCTGATCAGCAAGAGTTTTCTAATAAGCATCTTCAAGAATGGGTAAAAGAAAGAACAGCCACACTTGATTTAGTCCATTGTTAATGAAAGCATATTTCATTCTCTCAAAGAAAGCATGCTATTAATGCACTCACACACACTCTGTCTATGTATCTATCTATCAATCATCTATCAGAAAATAGAACCAGCCACACATGTGTAAAGTAAATATACATATTCTGTCTGTCACGCTGCAACCCTGCCTCTGTGCTGTGAGCCCATCAGCTCTATCCATCCGAGCGGTCTGAGGCTGGAGGTTTGGGTCGGGTCCCGCAGCATGCCAGCAGCACGCACCTCACACCTCCATGCCTGCCTTCCCCCCCTGCTGCTGGGAAAGGTGATGTGTGGCCACTGGGGAGACTGCAGTTCCTGAACTCCTAGAGCGCTGCTAGATGTTAGGCTGAGCAGCAGTTTTTTTCATACCAAAAATCACTCCTGGAGGATCAAAAGGAAAAGGTATTTTTTACTTCTTGGCCTTCAGACTTTGGAGATGTTACTGTCACACCCACATACAATCGCTGCAAATGGCTGCCTCTGAGCAGGCAGTGAAATGCCTAGTTTGTGAAGTGCCTCGATTGGTATTGGGAAGTGTCCAGGAATAAAAGCCACAGTGGGTCATAACTGTAACTTCAGAGTCAGGCCAAACACATGAGAGCTGGGAGCTGATCCTTCAATGAAGGATTTCCAATGTTCTGGCACTGGAAATGGCCCTTAAATATCTGTAGCCACTGTAAGATCTCTTTCCCCTGCCAGACTGGTATAAAGAGGTTTTCATGTGAATAAGAATTTGGCCCCTGGAAATTCTGCCTGGGTAAAATCATTTGGATTTGGCCATGAGATACTATAAATCTAGGCTTACTGTTGTTCCTCTCTGTATTGAAAACTGATGTTCTAGCTGGTTCTAGCCCTGACTAGCCACTACCCCGGTCACAAAGGAACTCGCACCTAGTGCTGCACATAAAAGACATGCTGAATACCTTAGATAACTTTGAAAGAAAGCCCTTTGCCCCAGCAAAGGAGTTGGGGGTTGATATTTACAGCAGAGAAAACCCAGACCGCAACAAATTGGAAAACAACATGCAAATGAAAGACTGAATGAATTGGAAAAAGGGATACGGAAGTGGCACTCCAAGGCAAAATCCTTCCAACAAGACAGCTGAAATGAACGCTCAGTGTCTTCTGGATGCAGCTGGCTGATAAAAATATTCACTGCTGAGAAATGTCATTACACTGAAAAAGATATAAAGATTAATACTCAGAAATGAGGAAAAGGCTGCAAGTCCCTGGTGACTGAAAGATGAACAGCACCATTTAGGCTTTGCTCGCTGTTGTTGCTGACTCTCCAGGGAGACCGGGGCTGTGTGCTTTGTAAGCTTTATTGGAACTGCATTGGCATTCATCATGTGCCTGAAGGCAGCATGGCATGTTGTTTGGCAAACAATGCTATGTGATATAATGGGAAGGAAGTACTTTTTTTTTTCTTTTAATAATGGTCACTGCATGTAGGCTTGATTCTGATCTCACACTGGTTTTATGTAGTGACTTCACTGATTTATGCTGGCATGTAAAGGAAAGCAAGGCCAAGAGTTTAGGGTGGATACATATCCAATCAGTTGTTGTTCATCTGAAAGTGTTCTGTGAATTGCATTTGGATAATGCTAATGTTTTTACTAATTGCAAAACTGAAAAATGGAGAAGAAAACAAAGTGAAAAAAATATTTTTTTTCCTAGATGCCTGGAGAAGAGAAACTTGCTTATGCCACAGGAGAACAGGGCTTTATTCATTGTTTCCTGTGTTAATGCTTTATAGTATTAGTTTACACCATTATGAAAGGAGATTTGGATTCAAGAGGTCTGTTAGAAAAAAGGATAATATAAGTGCTCATGTGAATAGTTTTCTTAGAGTTATGGATCTACCCAAGGTATGACTTAGGATATGAATGTCCCAGATCATTCCCAACAGGCAGTTTGGAGGCAGCCATCCCATTTTCCTGGAAAGGAGAGTTTAGCCAGGCAGAGGTGGGCTGCGTTGGGCCACTTGTCCTCAGTGCCAGAGAACAGTCCTTGCTCTATTTGTTTACTAATATGGATACAGCCCAGATAACCATAATTTAGGGAAATAGTGCTATCTAAATGGGAGTCACAGAGTTTCTTCTGGTGCTGCACTATTGATGTCTTTGCAGAATAAGCTGGGCAGCCCGGGGATAATGCAGGACAAGACTATATTTCAGTGCTGTAGAGGCAGGATGCTGTGGTACAAACCCAAAGATGGGGGCAGCCTAATTATCCTGAAAATTTAGATTATTTAAGGCTCGTTAACACTAACTGAGCAATTCACTGGTATCATTTTTTTCTGGATGACAGTCATTGGCATCGGCCAGCAGTTCAACAGGTAGCGGCTAAAGGGTAAATTATATTACTACAACTCCTGATCCCAAACTGTAGAGTCCAACAGCTGGAGTTGGACCTCACTGCTTTTTGCCATTGCTGTATGTCCACCAACAGCAGGTGATGTGTCTTGGCATACCTCACGCTGGGGAGGAAGCTAAGCCCTCTGGGGCTGCATTATGTGCAGGCTCCTGAATTTTATAGGTATTGCTGAATTGCTTCCTTAGTCCTTGACAGTGGACATATTTCTAGCTCACAAGACAAAGTTCTGCTGGTGCTGGGAAGGGAGAGCACAGTCCTCTGCTGTAAGGTACGATGTCTAACTGCCTTAATCCATTGGAAACAATCTTCTTCTAAGCAGTGGGGTATCATGCATCATGCCACTGAGGAAAGAAAATTAAAGATTCTTGATGATTAGCCAGGGAAGCTGTCACTGAGCCCTGCCCAGATCACAGGAGACCTATGCTCATTGTCCCTGAGGATAACGTAATCCCCTTGACATGAAAGACCTCAGCGCAGAGCAAGTTTTGTGCTGGGATGGTGCAGACCAGTGTGTCAGCATCCCCATTTTTTAGCATACCCAAACATTCAGTACCCCAGGAGCCATGGTTGCTGTACACCAGAACTGGATTTGTTATACTAAGCCTGCTCCCAGCATACAAAAACATCTTTTCATTTTATGTAGTAGCACTGTTGCGCTTCTTTCCAGCACCTCTTTTCTACACAAAATTAATGCTGCATGAAAGTAAGTAAGATAATAAAAATATGAAGTCTGGAGTTCCTCTGACCCTACAGTATGACCAAGGAAAACTTTGCTGCTGCACTTAGAGAGATATTTATGTCATGTTTTAGGGAATCTTTAAGGAGTTAAAAGGCACACAGTGGTGACATCTTTCATATCCCTCCATCAGATGCCTTGGTTACCAAGAGTTCAATAGTGCAGGACTTTTTAAAAGATAGCAATGAGAGTGCTGATGTTGGACACCTGGGAGGAGTTTGGGCCCCTTGGCATTTTGTCCTTGCTTGTTGCTCTGCTAGGCTTGGCACTCCTCTTTCAGCCTTCCCTTTCTTGAGGAGGACCATCCCCAGACACAGCTTCCAGCACAGCTGGCTGGGAGACAGCAGCGGGAGCAGTATTAGAGCAGCAAGGAGAAGAACCACGCTGTGACAGGCCAGCACCAGGGAAATCTCAGCAGGTTGGAGGGGAGGCGCAGGAAACAAAACCTCAAATTGTGCCTAGATGTTCGATGGGACAATGGGCTGAAGCAAAGATTTGGAGTCATCTTTTCAACAAATTCAAGTAGTTTTGCTATTGTGAACCAGAGTGACTGTGATGTACAGATTAGAGCTCCATCTGTTTCTTCACACAAAAAGGTACGTGTGTATCGCTTCAGCCTTGCCAGATGAAGGTATTTGTTGGGTTTTACTTGATTTGTTGTGTGTATTTGTTTTTTGGGAGAGTTTTTTTGAGCCATATTTGAAAGATTTCCCCCATAAAACATGATAACTGCAAACTTCCTCCTTGCAAGAAATGAAAGCCCTGATTCTTATACACTCACAGGACTCCAAGTGAAGGGGCTTTAAGGGGAAAAGAGAATATTATAAGATTCAGAATTAAATTGTGTGCACAGAAAACATTGGAACTTACACCTTTCTCTAGCTCAGCAAATAAGAAAATTCTGCTTGTCTCATCCAAGTGGTATCAGTAAGTAGCTGGGAGTCACGAACACTACAGCCTCCTCCTGTGAGTCAGAATACCTATCTGCTAAGCACTTCTCAGGAACATTTACCTTTTAAACTCTTTCCAAGGAAGCTATTAGCATTGATTTAAACGTGCCTTTCAGTACACAGTGGTGATGCTTTTTCTCTAATAGAACTTTATTGTTTGCCTCTTTGCTCACAGGCATTTGTCCTAACAGCAAGCTGCAGATGCACAGAGGGCAGCAGCCAGGAGTTACATATATATTGCCTTCTCCTTTTTCAGCACTCTCTGGGTTTACACTAAGCTGAATGAAACTTAATATTCTTAATAAATAAATCACGCAGTGCAAGATATGTGGGGAGCAGGAACAAAGGGAGAAAAAGCCCTGTCTGCATTTGGCTGGCAAACTTCAGAGCATGCTGGCCTAGCATCTTTCATCGTTGCAGAATCATAGAGCAACTTCTCAACCCTTTATACACATGCAGGCTTGTATTTGTGGTTGCAAAGAAAATCCTTTCAAGTGTAAACAGCATGTAAACTCCTCACTGTCTAAGAATATCTCTCAGAGCTGCAAGCTGTCTTTATGCTTACTGCCAGGATATTAGCTCTGAATCTTAGCACTAACACATGGCCAGAAGTATGGACATCCCTAATGAGTGCATGCTGGTTGTACCGCATGATTCTGGTCCTCAAGCTCTTTCTAAGCAAAACCAAAAAAATTGTCACACCTATTGGACCTGAAACATCCATAGGCCTTGCCTGAGGAAAAAAGTGAATGTCTGTGTATGTACTTTTCCAGCTGTGCATTTGTTTTTCAGAAGTGCTGAGCATCCACAGTGCAGGGAGGCTTCCCTTTGGGGTGTAGCAAAAGGGGTTGCTCAGAAGGTTTTTGCTTCCACATGAGCACCAGCTGAGTGCAGTGCGTGCTGCAGGCCAGGAGACAGGGAGCAGCTGTGCCACGGCATGCTGCCCTGTCATCATCACTGTCACAGACCCAGAGCTCCTGCAAGTGAGCTCCAGCAGGAGCAGCAGGTTCTCAGCACCCCCAGGCATCCTGGCAGCTTGGTGGGTGAGTGGCACTCATAGGTAAAGTGGTGCATAGGCATCATTTCAGAACAGGGCTTTCACAGAGCTGCTTTTGGGATTTCCATGGTGTGGCTTTCACCATGGGCAACGGTCAAGCCTGAGAGCTTGATTTTGGGAAGAGGATCAATAAGATCTGAAAGGCAAAAAACCAGAACCTTTAGGACAGCTGATTGTCCTTCTGCTGATGTGCAACTCCATCAATCAGCGACAGCAAAATACTGCTCCATGTCACAGGAGGCTTGGAGAATCATAGAATCGTAGAATCATTGTGTTGGAAAGGTTATGTTCTCACTGCCCCACAGAAAGCAATAATAATATTCCTAATCCTTTTCCTTCAAACAGACACTGTGTGAATCTGATCTAAAACCTGATGCACTGGGAACAGCTGCCTTTTGGGCTAGACCTAAAACTGCATTCTGTCTTTTTGCATGGCTCAAACTCTCTTGCTGCTGGTTGTTGAAAATGAAGGTGAGGCCGGTGTTTCTAGGATTTTCTTGTGGGCTCTGCTCTCATGTCCTAGGTGTTTCTGTGTCCAGACTTCCCATGCTGTTGTTTCAGAGGTGTCCACCTGCCCCCAGTGGGTTAAACAATCTTCTTCTTATCACCCCACTGAGTGTTTGGGATTTCTGATGAAAGAGGGAGCAGCAATGTCAGTTACTATTATTAGATTGACATTTTTATGTTTACTGACATTTCCTTCAGTTTACCAGTATCCCAGAGCCAAGTCAAACAACACCACCTCCTCTTGCCATTCTTGCTGCTGACATCTCTCCCCGGTTCACCTTGTGGTCATACATTTCCAGGCAGTGCTGTGCTTTAGCTTTGTGGGACAGTCATGGTCTAAGTCCCTGTTAGAGGAGCCAGCCAGGCACCTCTTCCATCCCAAGCCCTGGCTGTGCGGCCTCAACGTTCCTCTTTCTCATCATGACTGTGTCCAGCTGCTGTTAGACTTTACCCCTGCAGTGAGAGGAGCAGACAGAGGATGTTCGCACTGTCACAGCCAGCCTTCTCAAAACATGCCTCCCTTATCACTTATCTGGAGGGCACAGGGTCTCTGGGTGGGACAGTACAGCAAAGCTGATGTGAGAGACCATTTAACGATGTCTGCTCCTCCTTCTCTGCAACATCTGAGATACCAAACCTTTCTCCCATCACAGGGGTGGAAAACCAGGCAGACTCCATCAGCACATACAAAGCCTATGCAGCACAGCCTGGGTGTTTGCACCCTGGCTTCCAGTGACCCAGCTGGGTAAATCTGGTCTGACTGGAACATGCACTTCTGTAGGCACCCCGTGATGAAATGGTTTCATAGCCTGACCAAAACGTGTGTGTTGCACAGAGGGAGAACTCCCAAATGCCCCAGGTCTGCAGCCCCCAGTTTCCTTCACCATCATCTGCTTTCATGTTTTTCTTTTCTTGCTATAAATGAGAATGTAGCCTTTGAAGCTGGATGTAAAAGAGTTATTTTCTATTGGATCCTATAGGACTTTTCTGTAGGAGGAACAATAAGGCACTGTATGAATGTGTAAATAGTTATATCACTCTGATTTATGTTGAAAACACATGTTTTAGTTATAGCTACAGGAACTACAAAAGGCAGTCTGAAATACTCTCAAAGCTTCCTTTCTTTCACGAGAAGAAGTACTTCACAACAAAAATAAAATACGTATATCTGCTTCTATTTCATTGTTCATTTTCTAGAGAAGAGAGGAAGGTAGCATAAGACATTGTACAAGAGAAAGCAGATGTATGCAGATCTGTTGTTGTCCAGAATTGTATTTTGTGCCAAATGGAAGGTTATTTTCTCCAGAGCAATATATTTTTTTAATGAAAAATACTGTACTGTAAGAAACTGTAAAAAAATTACTGTCTGTATTTACTTCATTAGCTTCTTTTGCTTTTCCCTGTCCTTAAACTATTGCTTGAATCTTTATGGGAAAGTCCTACATAACTGTTAGAATATCTGTAGGAACCATTAGAAGTGACTCTAACTTTAATAGGTCATACAGAGTGAGATGCGTTTAATATCTTGTAAGCCAAGCTATCATCTTCTACTCTGTTATAGAAAGGCGCATCTGCAACAAGCATTTAACCTCTGCTGAAGCTCACAGAAATGTCTGAGGACTGATGGTAGATGGCTGATCACGACTCAGGAGACCTGTTCTTCCTCTAGGTCTTTTTCTCTAGGTTTTCACCAAGTCCTCATTGTCAGGCTTAAATTTGACTCAGCTGCACTATGGACAGGTTATCTGCAAAAGAAAATAAATGCTTCAGTAATGTTATTATACAGCCATTACATGAGCAGGATAGATGGTGACAGCTGGAGGAGCTGAGGTAAGGGCAAAGTGCAGAAATGGACGATGGATAAGGAGAACATGAGGCGGGAAGGTAAAATGCAAGAGGGAAATGGGGAGTCCAGGAGAACAGTGCTGCTTTGGGCATCTGAGTCTGCATTTGCCCACAGAGGGAAACCAGCTCCATGCTGGTAATGTATTGCAGCGATTTGCCTGCAGAGCTAGTGACCCTGTCACACTAGAAACGGTGCCGGGATAAGGCAGGGGTGATTGATAGTCTCTGTGAATACTGTGCCAGGACCAGCGATGGGTGCAGCAGCCACAGAGCAGTTAGGGAAAGGGAGTTGCACTGCCACATGGCTGCCCCTGTAACATGAAGTCCAGAGTGTGCATCATATATAGGGTGGGATGAATGTGGGGCAGGGGAGAAAATACAGTCCCCACAAAACCACACTGGGACATGCTGTAAAGAGAGGATCACACAGATCCATACAGACCTCATATATGTCAAGATGAAGGAGTGGGGCACCGTTGAGTTTTGTGTCATGAGCAGTGAAATGCAGCTTGCCTTGTGCCTTCCCCTATTCAGCAGGGAGTACCTCCAGTGTGGGGAGCTCTGGGGCAGGGCAAGGCCACCTTGTCTTGGGCAGTCCTTCTCCGCCTTCACTTCTCCTTCCCTGAAAGAGATGCAAGAGAGGAAATAAAATGGTGAATGTGAGGGAAACTACTTAGTTGGAAGGAAAACTTGGCTGTTTGGCATAACAAAGATGGAGGTCAGCATTACCAGAGCACCAACACACAGCCAAGCCATTACCAGCCTCTGGCGATATGGTGGTGTGAGCTCCAAAGGGGAGTGAGACAGCTTCATCGGCAAGCCAGGACAAGGACTTTTCCATGGGAACTTGAAGGAGGCAAGGTTACAGCTGCTGGGGCCAGGGGCACAGCAGTAATACAGACTCAAGGTGACAAAGACCTGGAGGAAAATTTTGGAATGAGAGCAGAAAGGAAAGATTAAATCCTTAAAAGGGTCTGGAAAACAGGTGGGTGTGCTAGCATGAGGGCTGAGCCGCAGCTGGCCCTCAGCTGTGGGTCTGGTGGGCAGTGTGGGCTCTGCTGCCTGCAGGTGGGATGTCGAAGGACAGAGAGGGGAGGCAGTGAGGAGGTTCAGGGGTCCAGTGGTGGCCAGGCTGGGTGTCAGCTGGTATCAACAAGGAGATGTCAGATGTCAATGTGACACTAAGCTACTGGAGGGCCAAGTAAATTCACCTTTGGTTAAAATTTAGAGTGGCAGCTTTGCAGCTCCAGGAGTACAACCAGAAAGCAGAGGGTCCAGGTGGGCCCTGGACCAACTCCTGTTCGCCAGCTGAGGCCAAAGGCACAGCTCTCTCTGTCTTCACTGGCAATATCAGAGGTTTACTTCAAAAGAGGAGGAAGCAGAGGGTTTGGCTGAAGAGAGACAGAAGTGCTGGGTGGTGCTGGACAAGAGCCTCTCACACTCCCTGCTGCTCTCCCGTCCCACCCTGGAGCTGGAGTTGGCGCTGCTCCTGGCTGAGGCAGCGCAAGGTGCTCACTGGTGTCAGGCACAGGGAGTCACTGCCTGACGCATGACTTCAGCCTTGCGGGGAAGGAGGGGGCCAGTGGGGGAGCAGGAGCAAACGTGGCGTGAATATTAAGTCAGAGTGAAGAATGTGAGTTTGCTTTTAGGCAAAAGCCATGAACCCCAGAGCCCCTTCTAAGGCTTTCACTTGAGAAAACCACAAAAAAGGGTCAGACAAATTTGTGTGGCTGCAATTTTACCTTAGGATTTGCCATCATTAAGTTGGGTGCAGCCACTTAGTCTACCTGCTGCAAATGGCCACCTGTGCCCTGCCTGCTGCCCACCACAGGGCAAGCAGAGAATGTGGCCGTGCCATGACTGTGGCATTTTGATGGGGCAGCACAGCATCTCTTCTCACCCACTTACAGAATGTAGTCACTAAGTATCTGGCTTTTCTGCCCAAGTGGCGGAAAAGGCTTTGAATGTCCATTACTCCCATCTAAAGAGACAGTATTGCCTTTTCTATCTTTAATTTCAGGAAGAAAGGAAACAATTACATGGTCCGAAGTCTTAAGTAATAACCTGAAACTCAGACGGCCTTCTCAGTGATTACAGCTAGTGTTGCGGCCCTCTAGAAATACCCTCAAACACCTCTTATACACCATCAGTCCACTTAGAAGAGAAACAGTGCACCCGTTTGATTTTTACATCTCTCTATATAATATTATTTCTTGCATTTTTCAAATCAAAGAGCATGCACAAGTCTCAGCTAGTTTCATAAAAAGGCAACAACTCAAAGTAAAGGCCAGAAGAAACCCTTGCCAAGATGCTCTTGTAACAGGAAAAGGTCACATCCACCATAGCAACCTCTTCAAGGGCAAGAGGCAGGAGGGCACCCTTCGCTCCCAAAGGGCTTTAGCAGGGGTTAAAAAGAAGGCAATTGATGCATTGAGCTATAAATGGGCTTAGTAGAGGAGCTGGTTGAGATGATGCAGGTGAGCCAGCCATGGTAAACTCACTGTTGCAGAAAGGCACTCTCTGCAGAGCGGGAGCTTCATCAGAGGTAACTCATTAATAGGTGCCTGCAGTCGGCTGGTACTCTGTGCACCTTCCACTGCGTGCTCCTCTGCTCGCTGAGCAGGGCTCTCCTCTTTCACATGCAGACACTGTTCATGGGGCAATGGAAAACATTTTTGCTCTTTAGAGCGGTGCCTGTTCTGTCCCATACACCCTTGTTGCTTTCTGCCGTGATCATATTGCAGCCCTTTGTACTACTCTTAGCGCTGTAATAATTTAGAGCCATGGTTACGTCTGGTACTTCGGCCAGGAAATGCTGCATTTTTTCTAATTCCCATTGTACAAATCTTCAGGCCTCCATTTTGTTGTTTGTACATATGACATCTTTAGTACAGGGGTGTATACATAGAGAATACATGTGTGTACATATGCATCTCTGTATTCAAACAACTAAGACTTGTGTAACAACAACTTGATCTAATGTTGCAAGCTTGCTTTCTGTCTCTCTCTTTCTATATCAGTATTCTTTATGTACACTACATCTTTGCTGTCAGCCCTTCAAAGCCAGGGAATTGAGTCTTCTCCTATCTGCAAATAAGCACCTACCATGTTTTAGAACCCTGTGCCAATAAATAAATCAAACCGCTTGTACCAGAGATCTGTGACTCTCCACAATCGTTTTATCTTCAAGTGAATGATGTGGTGGAGAAAGCTGCTGAGCTTGCAGCTGTGAAGATTGAAGCCCTTTATTTACCCACTGAACAAATAAAACAAGGGTGACAGCAGAGCAAACTTCCCGGCATTGCCCCATGCGGACTAGGACAAACCCCTTCCAGCAACAATTCAATCTCCCAGCTCTGTCTTTGGTATCACGCCAGCTGTGACAGCAGCTTTTTGTGACAGCAGCTTCTTATCACTGAAAACTGGCCACAAAAGAGTCTCTCTCCCAAAGGTCAACAAACAGATGTGCATAAAAAGGAAACCTTACAAATGTTTGAGTAGTTCCTGATGTTTAATTGTACCCGAGGGTTACACCGTTGGTGTTAAGCACATGTTCCCTTTCCTATAGCAGCACACGGGGATTGACTATGCAAGGCCCACGTGCAGCACCCTGACCGACTGAAAGAGGGCAACATGATTAATGTCAGACTGTACTTATTAAACATGATGACCTGGGTGCGACCGCCAGCTCAGTAAGTCCTGCGGTCACTGTGGCTGTAGCCTGGAGACATCACCTGCGCAGACTGCTTGTGTCCTTGATGTCTTCCCAAGGCGCCTGTGCCCGGCCAGATCACAGCCAGGACATGGGGCTGACTGTCCCTCTGGCCTGGCCCAGGGTTTCTCTGCCCTGGCCCAGGGCTTCTCTGCCCTGCAGGGTGCAAGCTGGTGTGTCAAACCATTTTCGTAGTCTGCAGAGCAGCGTTACTCTCTACGCTCAGTTCAGCTGGGAGATACCTCCTTTGCCTGTAAAGCTTTTGGTGAAGTAACCTTGCTAAATCCAACAGATACCTGATCCATCCCTCCAGCTTGGCACAGGGTGTCCTTGTCGAGCTTGGGCAGTGTTACGCCTTAATACCTGGAAATAAAGTGTATGTTTGACTGTTTCACTGCACAAGGAGGGACTGCACAGGGAGTTCAGACCTTGTTGCTAGCCAGCAGAGCAATAAAATCAATGCCAGCAAACAGAAAGGGAGCTGAAAGAGGACAAACTTCTGTTGAATAAAAGCATTTTGCAGAGAAAAACTGAACTATTTCAGTAAGTTAGATGAAAAGACATGCACGTGTAACAAAAAAAAAGAAAATTGCTGGAGAGCATTTCTTTCCAGAGGGATGAAATTCTCCTTTTTGCCCTCTGGTGATCAATGGTAAAGTCACAGTGTATTTCAGTGGGAACAGCAAAGCATGCCTGAAGACCTTCCCGAGAGAAAACAATAATCTTTAGCAATTTGCACTGCAGCAGCAGAGAAGGTCACTCGCTCTCTGTGCAGGCTGGGGGTACTGTGAGGGTAGGTCAGGTACAGGTCACAGATTTCTGTTTAAACAGATCCAGGAGCCCCTGCACCCTGCAAAACTGGTGGTGAACGACAGCCAAAATAGCTTAGCTGTTATTCCAGCTCATAGGTTCTGGTGAGTAAGTACAAGTATTATCTTGCTTCTATGTCAGCTCTACGGTCTGTTCACCTAAAGCCTAATTTTGTGGGTTCAGGAAATTTCCCACATTTGAGGTGTATTCCTAACTCACCAGCATCAATAGGATTTTGGGGTTGAATTCAGCTTTGAATTAATGAGCTTTCTATCACACATTGTCTCTGGTTCTTCCCTTCCCTTCATTTTAAAATGCCAGAGAAATCAATAACCAAAGCTAAGTTAACAAAAGATTAAAATTTGCTGTTCTTACTGGAATTGCAACCCTTCTGAGAAGACTCATTGCAGTTGTGCTATATCTCTACTGCATAACACATCTCACAGCTGCATATCGTGCTATCTGACTATGGGACCATATAATGGACTCCATCTTCTCAGGCTTAACAAATTTATTCACAGAAAAAGATAAATCATGTGCAGAATTGCCCCTTTCTGAAATGAAACTCCATGGAAAGAGGATTATGCATTTCTCTAAAGCTTCTTTTTGGAACAATGCTTAATATTCATTTTTGCTAGCAAGCAAAGTAAATTTCACGAATTTGACTTCTGATGACAAATCTGATCTTGCAACTTTATAGATTTTTAAAAGTGACAGCTTCTCCGTTAACCTAACTCAATTTTCTGCTGTGATTGAACCTTTTTTCATGTAATTCAGTCACGGGGCTTTTTTAAACATTGGAGCCTGGCGTGCCCTTTCCTTGTTTCAAATCCTATAGGATAAATTGTGCTGCCTTTATGTCTTCATGCTCTTTGGACTCATGTTCTTATCCCATATAGAGACTGGGATTATATTTTTCCTTCCCCACATTTTTAATGCACACCTTTTATTGTGAAGATTTTGTTGTGAAAGTTAGATGTCTTTAAGTAAGAATGGATAAACAGGGTGGGGGACATTCATACAAGTGCTCTTGTGCACTTCAGCAGCCTGGTGAGGCTAAGCCTGGCCAGACCATTGGTCCTCCCCCACAGGGCTCTGACCCTCTGCCTGGGGGTGATCTAGCTGAGCCATTGCAATCAGCCTGGTGTTCCTCCCTGCTGGCTCCCAGGCCCATGCTGTGCTTGTGGGGCAGCCCTAGACCTTCACATACTGAGGTTATTTGGGGAATGATTGCCATTTCTCTCTTTTTTTTTTTTTTAAAAAAAAAAGGCTGAAATCCTCTAAGACATGCAGAACCATCAACCTTTAACTTAGGAAAAGTTTATTCTCAAGCAGTTATTCAATTCCAGTGATATAAAATTCTATGGCTTAAAACAATGAAGCCATGGAAATTTCTATTTGATTAGTAGCCCAGATCAAACGATTTTCTGGTGAACCCCTCCCACCTTCCAACTGAAGATAGTTTTGTTTCTAGTGAAATAATTAAAGACTTTTTGATTTTGTTTTACAACCAATGGCATGGTAACAAAGGGCTGTGCCTGTGCTGGACACTTTTGAAGGACAATCCTGCAAGGAGGTGCAAGCTCCTCTGTGAAATTTTGGGCTCTCAATGTGAAGGAACAAGGTGTATTTGTAAGTGCAGCAGCCAGTACTTGGCATTTTTGCAGCTCTTTTTAAAAGAATCTGGTCAGCATTGAGCAGGATTGCCTGGGAGACACAGTGCAGCAGAATTACTGGGCTGGCTCTGTGTTCCTGGATGGGGGAGAGAAAAGGAAGTGAGCAGGCTCAACAAAGAGTGCCTGGCAAGTTTGTTTTCAAGTCTAATGATGAATAAACATCTCCAATTGCAAAACCTATGAGCTTCCAAACACAGGAACAGAAACAGGGAAGAATATAGCACTTTTTGCACTTCGCGGACTAGCAGAAAAGTAAGAAATTTAAATACTGGTAAAGTCAATGTGCATGTGTTTAGTATGCTTTTCTTTTCTCTGTCAGTCTGCATGAAGGGACGTTTCAGGCCCCAAACTCTCTTTGGGCCCAATTAGGCAGTGGTAATTTACTTGCTGCCACTGCTGTCACTTTCATTTTGATGCTCTTGTAAATAAATTCCTTTAAAAAAGGGCAGTGATTATTTATCCAAGCCTGAAATTTTTAGAGCTCTTGCTTTATGGCAAAATAATCAAATGTCAAACTCTGACCTGATGTGGCACTCCACATAGTTACATCCTAAAATACATGTGCACATATGTAGTATTAAAAGCATGTATCACAGAAGGGGTCCAGGCACCATGCTGGACCCTGGCAAGGTCAGGAAACTGACAAGAGCGGGTATCTTCCCCTGGAGCTGACACAGCATCGCCCTTGCTTGGTGCTGCAAGAATACACTGACCAGAAGGTGCAGTAAATACTGGGAGAAATAGTCCTTCCTTCCCCTACATTTGCTGAACATGTTTGTTATGAACAACTCCTGCAGGTACTGAAGACGATAGCAGCCTGTGACTTTGGTAGTTGCTTTTCAGGTGGGGAATTTAAAACTAATCTTATTTCCATTAATTTATTGGTGCCAGTTTTGAGAACTGAGGACCTTCATGAGACAGCTAGGACTATGTTTTGAGTACAGCCTGGGACGGCCATTTGACATCTCACCTTGCTCTTACTTACTGATATATCCGCCCATCGCACTGGATCTGGGCACTTCACAGCTGTGTCAGTGTGTTCTTCCTGAAAACACCCAGCAAAATGAAATCTTGTTCATTTTCCAAGGAGTCACAGGGATGAAGTGGTTCTGGATACACAACAGTTGACAGCTATGGGATTTTTGCAACCCACTTCCCCGTCCCTGTGGCTGCCCGCACCACTGTGCGTGCTCTCTGGTGTGAGGTTGCTCCAGCTGGTGTCTCCCAGCCACACTGGCACTCACTTGCATGCTCCTGCTGCGTTCATCTACCTGTGCGGCCAAGTTACCTGAGCTGGAGGGGGAGCAGAAGCCTCATATGCCAATTCCTAAGCAAGATGCCTAACTGCGGCATCACCTTTCCACTCTTGAGTCCTGCCTCTGAATGCTAATGTTCTCTGAAACCCGGGTCCTTCAGCTCTACGTATGAAACAATGCACTATCTATGCACCACGAACAGACAGGATGATTAAACAGTGGATGAACAGCATTCATGGTAACTCATCATATATAAAGGGCAAAAAGAGAAACCTGTCAGACATAAAAGGAAATACTTCCCAAGTGACTTTGATTAACGGAACGTGCCAACAAGCTTTTAAACAGAGCGACCTCACTCTGATGCCTTTGCCACAGCCTTTCATGCCAGCTGACATTGTCCTGGAGACATCCTTTAGGTGTCTACTCATACCGTAGGGATGCTGGAATTAGGTTATACAGGATGTTCCCAATTATCTCCATTACTCTTTTTCTCTACCATTAGGGTAGCCCTGGGAGCTCTACAAAAATAGAACTGGAAAAAAAAATAATTGGGAGCAAATTAACCACAGAAGATGCAGCTTTGTCCTTCAAGATGACCAGTTAGAGGCTTCTGTTTTATCATTGCATTTTGATTTGCTTGTATATCTGTCCTGTTTATCTTGTCCAGCTATCTAAATAAAAGATGCAGACAACAAACAGTTGATAAAAGCTTTTTTCTTCGAGGTACACAATGCCTTCTAGTCTGCTTTGGCTACTTTTCTCATTTGATACACATCTCATGTTTTTGGAGATGACCTTCTACTCCCTGTGCTGCAGGGGGTTTAAAATCTAGGCCTGAATGTAGATCCCTCTCTATTATGAATGCTCCTGGATATGCCACCATGTAAATTTTGTAACGTTTGGGAGTTGATGTAAGGTTTGTCTTTGCCTTTCTGGGATTGGGCAGCGCATGTGGTTTATGTCAGCATTTGTAAGGTTATCGCAAAGGTTATCTTGGCTAAATTATGGCCCTTTGTTTATCCACATGGTTAGGTATAGTGCAAATAGCTGCACTGTCAGTAAAATCTTTCTGCTGCCCTCAACCCTGACCTGGAGGTATCAGACTCTTGAGAGGTTACCTGGCTCCATATGAAAGTAGCTTTGAAGGGGCTGTGAATTAAAGCTGACACTTTACCTGAAATACCTGCCCCGAAATTAGCTGTGAAAAATCAGGTAACCAACAGAAGATGCCAGTATGTCTTTGTCTAGCAGGTCACTGTGGTCAGTGAAGCTTCTCCTTGCCCTAGGAACTCATGCATAACCTGCCCCAAAGATCAGAAAAACTGCAGTTGAAAGGGAATAACTGGAAGCACTCCAGAAGAGTTGGGGGAAAAAAGTCGTTCTGCAGCGTATGAACACGACCTGGGCCTCTTGACAGCTAGGGAATTAGCGCTGCTCCAGCAGTCCTGAAGTCATGTTGCAATGGTCTTTTACTCTCTTGCCACAAAATACCTGCCATCCCTCCCCTTTTTTCTCCTTCTCTGTCCACACGTGAATGTGAAATAGGAAAGTCCATGCTTGCAAACAACCACATTTAACATCCTCTTCCTTTACATGCATTCTGTTAAAGATGGGGGATTTGTGATCTACCTGAGGCAGAATTTCTTTTTGTTCTCGCTTCTTTGCAAATTGTCCTAAAATCACCTCCTAAATGAAATATCAGCTCCTCTTTTCCTGACCTACTGCATATCACCCTGCATTTTGCAGGGAGAATTCAGTTTCAGATCCAAAATTTCTGACTTGGACTTGCTCTTTCACTCTGTTTATGAGGCTTTGTTCTGATCCTGTCTGTGCCAGTGTGCCTCAAGCATAAAATCACTGAAGTAAAGTGGTGCTAATCTGCTGTACATCCCAAATCTGGCTTGCTGTGTCTGTGCACATGTGCCTGTGTGTACGTATGGCTGAGCATGTACATGTCTATGTGTAATCTAACTGAAAAGAGGATCTAATTAGAGCTAATCAAATACTAGAAGCAATTTTTCTTTGAATAAATTATTCAATGCATTTTGTCTTTGTACATCTCATAAATTATTCAATGAATAGTATTTCAATGGTGCTAGAGCTGGTAGGATACTGCAGAAATGATTAGTCAAATAGCACATTCAGTAAAGAAGATCAACATTTACTAAATAATGTATTTGGCAAATAATATTCATCCAGCCCTAGTTCTGATTGATCCAACAAGAAATGCAGACAGCATGGCTGGGCAAGTACTGGGGGAGCTGATCCTTTCTGCTCTTCCTCCTTCTCCCCCAATACAAATAAATGTGCAGTTTCCTGCTGGCATCAATGTGTGAGACCCAGTTGTGCACACACCTCACGCGCCTGGGTTGCTGATACACCCCACACATGTGAACACTCTCCCTTCCAAGTGACGGGCAAGGCGACAGACTCTGGGCGAGTGTCCCCCAGCTAGAGGCAGATATCCAGACCTCAGCATGCTGTGGTGGGCTGCCGAAGTGAGCACGTTGGCTTGCAAGCTTGCAAAATCCTCGCTCACTTTCTTGCATGTAGTTAGTGTCAGGCGTGCGGGCAGAAGCTCTCCAACACAGAAGGCTGGCACTTTTCCTGCCACTTTGTCCTCAAATTATGTGGTGGCAAGGCCCATTGTCTTGAACTAGCATAAAAGGAAGAAAAAACAAACAAAAAAACCCCCTCATTTACTAGTCTGGAAAGTTGCAAGCATACAAATAATTTATTGGAAAAGGAGTAGAATCTCATTTGCTGCAGGACCTGATTTCAGGGACATGAATTAATACAGTTTTTGTGGTAATTTTATGCCAGACAGTATGGAGACATGCTACATCTTTGTTAATTTTTAAGTTTGATTTTTTGTTTCCTTTCACTATCTTCACTTCTTTCTTTTTATGAAAATAAACCCCAAACAAATCCAAACTCCTCCTTTTCACATGACACTTCTTTCTGTGCACCCTTTCATCAGAAAAGAACTGTTTTTCTTGGAAATGTCAAGCTAAGCCTTTGAAAAAATGAGATGCCATTGGCTATGTGAAATGTCTTCGTTCTTTCTCAAAGCCAGACCTCAAGGATGTCTTGTTTAGAAACTGCACATCTGCTTTATTTAACAAAATCCAGGGCCATACAATTCAAATTAGATTTTTATTGTATTTTGATGGTACTATTATTAACAGAAAAATATAAGTCATCTAAAAGATCAATGCAGAGTGCCAGACACTTTGCATGGTAACTTATTTCTGAAATAGGTCCATTGGCTCCAACAATACCTTTGTAGGCTCGAGTACTACTTGTTGCGGCTTCTCATGTCAGGATCAATCCCATTCTTTCTAACCATTGCATGCATACATATGTGCGTTTTGTATACACTTACATACACACGACAGCTCAGCAGCCTGCCAATGTTTGAAATTCTTGTGACTTTATAAGGAAGGTTAAGAGTGGGAATTGTCAAGGCTAGGCCCTTTCTGCCTTTACTTTTGTAGAAAAAGGGATATGAGCTGCAGGCAGATGCGTAAGCAGAGAAGTCGACCAAATAAAAATAACATACTGATTTCTCAGTTGGTAAGGAGGATTTGATGGATTTTTCTATCTCCATTTGCAGGCAAAGCATTATCCCCTTACAGTAACTCCAATCTGGCTCAAGACTCCTCAGCAGTGTGAGCCAGGCTGCATTCTGCCATCCTGATGGTGAGGGCTGCGGGCCGCCGATGCCATCGCTGCTATTCAACCATAAGCCAAACTGATTTTGGTCTGAAGTCACTGTAGTTACTCATGACGAAAGCGAGCAGAAATGTGGTTTTGCAGCTAAAATTAGGTTGCAATCAATTTTATGCAGCATTAATCACTCTTGTAAATAAGCCCCTCCAGCCATGTTTAAATCAAGCTGTAAGACCTGAACCAGCACAACAAAAGGCTCCGTAAAATCAGTCCGAGTTATCCCCCCACAGTGACTAATTAGGTTAATTAATTCAAAGCCTGATTACACAAAATTATGCTGAAGGAGAATCACCTCCGTGAGTCTTCAGAAATGCTGCTCTTGTAAATAAAGAATGAATCGTTTACTGCAGTGGAAATTTGGGGTTTTTGTACATGTGTTGTTTTTTTTTAAATTTAATCTAAAATTTGACTACCTCATTTCTGATTTCTTAACAAACCCTGTGGCCTCAGGGTTTGCCCATCACATGTGGTGGTAACGGTTGGCTTATTCGTGAAATAGCACATAGCTGCCCTGGCCTTTTCTTGCAGGAGTGACCAAACAGAAATCGCTTGAAATGGTGAGCACCAGAGATGACCCCGAGCAAAATCCTCAAGCCTGAAATTCCCCACAGTTTCAGAAAGCTTGGCTAAGGCATCTTGCCCATTGAGACTTGGTCATCCAGGCTAAAAATAAACACCCTCATCTACCAGAGAGCCACAGAACCATTTTTAACTTGTTCCAGTGGAAATTAAGAAACTTGTTGTTTGGCTGTTGCCAAGGAGGCCTCTGCGATGCTCTCCCAGCCCAGGCTAATGCAGCTCTACATTGCTTCCACTTGAAATTTAGAGGGGCCTCACTGATGTGGCCCATGTGAGAAGCCGGGGACCAGGCACTCTCCTCGGCTGGGGCTGATTTTGGCAGCTGAAACCGGAGGGAGCAGGGCAGCCTCACAACAGGGACAGTGCTGTCAGGCCTGACCTGTGCCAGAGGAATAAAACTCACTAAAACGTAGCAACAAGAGGGGCCGACTGGCCATTTGGGCATTGCAGGCTGGTCAGGAGAGCTGCAGGTGCGCCCTAGCGCAGCCCACCACCGGCACCACCACCATTGCAGCTGGGCTCCCGGGGCTGGTTCAGCACCGCCATCCTGCCTGCGGGGAAGCAGTGCGCCTCCCGGGAGGGGTGCCATGACGTTAATTACTGTAATCAACTGTTGTTATAAAGAAATAAAATAATCTTCCAGGCACGTTATGCAGCCTCACCCTGCCCACGGCCCAGGAGCCCATCTCAGACCTGTGGGGCTGTCAGCCTCTGTCCCAGCGAGGCCACATTAGGGCTGATCTCCAGCTCCCCACAGACCTACCCTGCCCGGCCATGGGCCTCAGCCCATCCCCACCCCCAGGCAGTTGCCTGATGCCCAGGGCTGGGGCTGCCCCGCTGCCCCGGCTGCCCTGCTCATGGCCAGGCCCTGGCTGCAGGCCCTGCCCCGATGGACCCCCATGGGGAGCCCCAACAGCCCCGCAGGGCCCTAACAGCCCTAGAGAGAAAACATCTCTTGTTTGAGCATTGCCACATCACACAGGTGTGCCATTAACAGCCTTATTTTGATAAGCGAGCAGGGTTTGTTGCCTTCCACAAGGGTGGCAAGTTCGTTCCAGCCCATGGGTAACTGGGCATTAGCAGGGGGTGCGACCAAAAATGACAGACCTGCATTTTGAGCTCAACTTAACTATTCTGGATAGTCGAGGTTCAGCTGAGAGAAATGAAAATACTGAGCTGCAGTGTAAAATCATTCAACATTAAACTATTATAACATAGTAAGCAATATTGTAACTAAATAACAAAAATTATTCTGTATTATTAATCAGTGACTGATTTGGTTTATATCCTCTGTAGTTCTGTAAACAGAGTATTATTTTCGGTCCTGACTCCCTGTGTCTGAGTACACTCACATTCTAAAACCTAGAAGATGCTAATGACCTCAAATGCTGGATCAGAGGCATGGTGAAAGCAATACATAATAGTATTTTCTTCTCTCTGATGCATAACAAGTGGAAAAAAGGGAGAGAGGCTACAAGAAACAGTAACCAAGAGGCATGAAATGTAGGAAACTGCTCCGGGAAGCTAAAGATATCAGGAAAAAGAGAATTAAGAACAAAAAAAATTGCTCTTAAAGAAAGAAAAGAGCTTCTCGTGATACGTGATTAGGTGGGGATAAGGAAATTGTCAGTGATGGGGAAAGGCTGATATGTTGGATAAATATTTCTGTTTCACAGTTGGAAACAAATAATTTATATCCTCATTTTAAATGAGGATGGAAAATACTTTCCATTAGTAAGCAGAGTGACTGTTGAATAACCTTTAAGAGAGAGAAAAATATTTATATCCATACCTCCAGAGAATTTACAAGCCAGGGCTGTAAAGGACCTGGCTGCAGAGATCATGAGCTCACTGGTGCTAATGCTGAGCAGTTCCCGGATGCTGGAAGTCCCCCAGGAAACTGGCAAAGGCTAATTTTATGCCAGTGGCTCCAAAAAGGGGAGTGGATCAGTTGGGTTTCTCCATGCGGATTAGCCTGACATCAGTCTGGAGTGAAATAATGGAAACGCTGATAGTGATTTGGCTGATAAGAACAGAGGAAGGACAGGAGTGTAATTCATACCTCTCAACATGTGGGAAACTGAAATGGGAAAAGCGTATACTTTTAGTGTCCATGCTTTAAAATGCACATTGATAAAATTCGAGTGTGGAGAAAGCAGTCACAAAATAATTCACAGGCTGAGGAAATGCCTTCCAGGGAGACATTCAGAGGTTAGCTTGTCAGACAGGAGGTGGAATGGTGCCTGAATTAAAATTTATAAGTAACTTCACAGGGATAAAATGGCAGACCCTAAAGGGTTACTTAACCTGGCAAAGCAAGACAAAATGAGAAACAATGGCTGCAAACCAGAGCCAAATCAATGCACCTGACAGAAGGCTCACATTTTTAACAGAGAAGATGATTAATGAGTGTGATGGATTCTCCATGTTTTGATGGCTCCAGATCAAGCCTGAACTGCCTTTTGAATACACGAGCTCTTGGGTTCAGTGCAGGGAAAAGTGGTTAAAATTAAATGTAACCTGTGTTACATATACCAGGTGGCAGACCAAAGAATGGTCTGTCTGATAGTCCCTTCTGGCCTTAAATTGTAGGCAATGAAAAACTGAAAGATCAGTCTGGTCCTGTATTGTTTTTATAGATAAAGTACTTTATTTTTTTTTGTTGTTTTTATTTCCCATGAAAATAAAGATTGCAGGGGTGTGCAGTGTCCACAGCTGAGTGGGTCACCCACTGGGGGCAGGAAGGTGCGTGCCGTGGTGTCTTTCTTGCAGTGTGACCCATCACACATGCCACCCGTGTGCACGAGGGTCAATCTCTGCAGGCACAGGAGGCATGACACTGCATATTTTGCAGTACTTATATGCAGACAGAAGACCCTTGCCTAAGCTGCCTCCGGGGAGCAGTTCATTGACAAAATACTGAATCCACCCTATAATCCGTGTGGGTCTCCTGGGAAAGGACAGCTAGGGACAGGTTTCAGTTTGATTAAGCTGTCATAGCAACCCTTTGCCCCCAAGTAACTCCTTATCCGTTGCAACCTCTTGTCTGGATAAGAAACGTTTTAAAGACACTCTAGAAGTTGCACTGTAGTGTAGGAATCTGCCACTATATCAAGCCAAAAGCATCTCAGAGACCTTGATGCTGTGGAGACACATTAGACATTTCTTTTGGCAATAGGAAAAAAGAAGCAGAAGGAAGAATTATACCCATGAATGCACCCTGTACCAGGCAGAGGGAAAGCAGATGATGCTGGAGGACAGCACAGCCCCAACGGGCCAGATTCTGACTCGAGCATTTTGTGATCTGAATGACCCTGCCGATTTGAGCAGAGCTGCAGAAGGCACAGTATGTAAACATGGCCCCCTCCACATCACAGTCACTGAGGCGTTCAGGTAGCGTAATACTCAGTATCCTGTTACAACAGATAGCATGTTGTCACGATTTGTCTGCTCCCACCTAAGAGACTAAAAAGAAATGCTTTAATGGCCTTTTCAGACGTTCTGCACTGCAGAAAAAAATGTTTCACTGCAAACTCATATGTTGTCTGTTGCACAGCTCTGTGAAATACTTTGCATGGTAAAAAGTGCCTGAGAGGGAAGATTATGTGAAATGAGTATTTGAGCAGAGGTGACTAATCCCTTCAATTGACAGTTGATAGGAGAGGTTAACTGCAAAAAGTATGATGTATGTAAAGCAAAGTGCTCTGTCCTGTGCAGTTTGCTGTTGCTACTGCAGTTAAAGTAGTACAATTTTTTCCATTGTAATCCTGTGCTCTGTTGTTTGCTTATGTGTGAGACATTTTCCTCAGCCAGAATTCTCTGCCTTTCTGAATCTCTTTAATAACACTTTACAAATCACATTCAGGGCTTCTTTTGAGTACAGTGTAACAAACATTATTTATTACTATTCTGCTGTGCTAGGTACTGTACAAACATATATTGAACCAGTAGGAATATTCTTATGACATTTTCTCAGTCATATTCCAGCTCTAGAGGCAAGAAGCAGAGTTTATGGAGAGAAATAACATTTTCACAGGCTATTTTTCTTATTCTTCCCCCCAGATCCACTCTGTTTCACACCTCTTGCAGCCATTTACACCTGACTGAAGAGAAAGTGAAGTAAGTGTAAAATGCCACCCACTTTGCACAGATGAAAATGACTGCATAACAAAGAAGGCAGTGAAGGAATCAGGCCACAGGGAGGGAGGTATCACCCATGTATGGTTAACCTAAAGAGCTGCACACCAAGATGTGCAGATGTGAAAGTGCTAGCGAAGGCTTCTGGAGGAACAGCGACTAAGACTACAGGGCTCAATCTGTGCTCATGCAGTTATGACCTGTCCCATTTTGCCTCTGTGATACTACTTTTTACGAATTTTATAAACTCTCAGCCTGGGTGGGACAACTGTGATTTTATTATTATTTAACTGTGATATTATTTTTTTTCCCAGCAACTTTGATTTGGAGCATGAAAATTACGTTTGAGGTACACTTTCAGGTTCTGTGTCCTGGAAAGTTCCTCAGTCTTGATCCAAAGATGCAAACTGACCAACTCATGACGCTTGCTGGTAACATAATCAATAATTAGTTATCCTTGTTCTTAAGCACAAAATCTTCTTTTACTTCACATTGTGATCTTTGCAGTTTCCCAGATTCCAGCAATCAGATTTTGTTAGGTTTTTTTGGCTTCATTTAAGAATTATCCCACCGCAATCTGAAGCGTTACTGTAGCCTAAACCTAGTGTAATTCAGTAGTAAATCATGCCTGTGGAGCAAGAAAGGATGTGTCTATCATGCTAATATTGTTTTCCTCTGTCATTCACATGCCACTTTAATGTTCCCGTCACATGTTGTTTAGATACCGCCATGTTTTTACAACATCATACTATTAATGCTAGAGGGAAGAATAAGATAGTGCACCCGTTTTATAACTTGTTTAATTCCTCGTTGAAGAGCTTGACATAATTGGGAATGACTGCAGATCTGTTGTTATAATTAGAATTTGGTCTTT
Organism: Nyctibius grandis; assembly: GCF_013368605.1. NCBI lineage: Eukaryota > Metazoa > Chordata > Aves > Nyctibiiformes > Nyctibiidae > Nyctibius > Nyctibius grandis. The sequence goes on along the minus strand of NC_090658.1, from coordinate 46,850,496 downwards.
AGCCCTAGGCTTTTCCCCTTCAGGGGGGTTGATTGGAGGCCTGGGAGGCCTCACATCTCAGCATGCTATTTCCTGAAGCCTCTTTCATCCCTGCTGCTAAGTGTATACTGAGTGACTTGGAGGGTAAAGAATGAAGCTGTACAGGCTCTGCAGAAGCAGAGCAAATAAGTGATTTGTGCCGAGGTAGAGACAGACCAAACCATGCTTTCCACAGGCAGTGGAGCAGCCAGGATTTTCTGTCACAAAGTGACACCCGTATCCTCTGCTGAGCATTGTGGTAAACCTCTGGTTAGGACCTACTGGGTAAATGTGATGAGAACAAGAGAGGGAGGCAAGGAAAGCAGAAAATATTACAAGGAAGGCACAGCCTTCTGGTGTCTGCAGGGAGGAGAGCTTTCTCTGTGTGCAAAGGATTTCTCAGACTCATTTTTCTAGGGTTGGCCAGAGCAAATCCATGTGGGCTGAAGTGCTGCCAGAATTACCACCAGCACGTCAGGGTCAGCTGCACCTAGACTGCAGGAGGCAAGCAGGGGGAGAAGGCTGTAGCGTAGCCATGCTACTGTCTCCTAGGCATATTAGCAGGAGCATTGCCACTGTGAGCCACCCAGTTAGTCGCCTCTTATAGGAACAGGGCTTTTTGCACCACAGCTGAACTTGAGAAACCATCTTTTTATAGAGTCTTGGTTTGGGCTGGGAGACACTGAGGCGAATTCTCAGCTGCTGTAAATTAGCACCGCTGCATGGTCTTCCGTTACGCCAGCTGGGGGCTAGGCCCTTATCAGAGTTTATTTACAGAAATGGGCATGATCTTTCAGAGCAGTCACACTGCTGGAATAGGCAGCAGAGTGACAAAAGATGTGGCTGGAAATGTGTTATGGACTCTTTTCTCTGCTGAAGTTCACACAGGTGGTGCAGGTACACATCAGTCATCTCTGCATCGTCAGGTACCTCCGGACGCTGCTGTCAGAAAAATACAGCTGCAAAAACCAGTTGTCACAGGGACTTGATTGGGTCCAAATGCTATTATCTGTGTGTGCAACAAGCTCCCCACATTGTGACATGCATGCCTATGTTCTTGCAACACAGACTTATGCACATGTGTGTCCAGTTTCATATACCCACCCAATCTGGATCTGCAAAGCCTCTCAGCTTCACAGAAGTATAGTTCCACTGAAGTTAGAGAGCAGAAGCATTTACAATGGGCTCTCTAGGATGTCTTGATCCAGAACAAAACTTCAGGCTCCTCAAAATGTTTTCTGGCTGAATACATCAACCTTCTCTGCTTCTCTCCTTTCCCTCTTGCACAAACACATGCATAACTTTTTGGTGACTTTGCTATAAAAATCCCGCCACCCCTCCCTGGGAAGTCTAGACTCTGCAGAGTTGGAATGCACCTTATTGATCTGTCAAGCCTTATATCTGGCCATTAGATTCACGGTACTCTTCTGAGATTAGCTAAATCGCTCTGCAAACTGTTAATAGGCAATTTTACAGACCCAGCTCTCCAAAGATAACAAGAAAAGTTCAGAAAACAGAGTTTAGGTAACTGATCTGTGACTGCTGAGGGCTTGTAAAGCTTTCAAAATGGGCTGTGAGTGAAGGCAATTGGGGAGGAGCAGAGGTAACCCAGATCTCTCAGGATATAGTCCTTACACCTATTCTGTTGATTATGTGTCACTCACTGCAATAACCTGGTATTATTTTCTTGTCCTTTGTTCTTTGGCCAAAGGCAGGGGGTAAGTCTGGCAGGAACTGTCCTGTACCTCCATGTGAAATTGCTGGATAAAGATGCATGAGGAGCTGCAGGGCTGAGCAAAATATCTTCACTTCCTGTGGTGTAGCCTGGAGGCTGAATTTCAGGGAATGACTGACATTTCCAGCAGCTTTCTGGGATCTCTGGGGATCCCTGGAAGCAAAAGTCTGCTGAACCATACGCTTCTCCAGGAAGCAGCCCAGGTCATGGTCTGTTAAAGAGAGACGCATTGTCCATTGTGATTACCTACGCTCTCAGCTGCACTTTGGAAACCAGCAGGAGTGAAAATGTCAAACTTGAGTGCTGATGGGGAAACAGATGCCTCTTCCCATTTAAATATGAGTTCATGGTCCCTTTGGGAGACCAATACATGAATTTCTGAGCAACACATGCATCCAGAGATGGGCCCTGAACTAGGATCTTGCTCTCTGCAGAGAGCTCTGAGCAGGACCTCCTGAAGATGGCAAGGAGCAGCAGCAATCTCAGCCTGCCTGGGTTAGGCATCCTGTGAACATTGCCAGGCCAGGGTGACTGTGAGGCCGTGTACGGAGTCAGCAGGCTGTGCCTGTGCTACAGTGCGAAGGTGTGCCCACAGCTCGTGCGGCATGGAGGTTACATATGACCTACCTGGTGGTCACAGCAATATGGAGTTCAGTGATAGCCAGTCATCAAAGAGTTTCTGCTTGGGTTTTGCAGCTGGCTTGGAGCCATGCTGCCAGGGACGGGAATGCCTGAGCTACCTAATTTCACTCCAGCTGAGAATGCGTGTACGAAATACAGTGATGCCTTTCAGACATACCCCATTGCATTCCTGGGTGCTGTGGTGCCCATGCTACTAATTTCTCCTTCTGGGGTAAAATGGGTAGTGAACACCCTTGCTTATGACACAGATTCATAGATCTGAATAATTTGCCAAGCCTAAACTGAAGTCCAGGTTCACATAGCTCCACTACCCTTTTATTCTCCAGGGAAGTCTGTTCGCCTCTAACTGTCATTGCCTCTGGAGAGCTGCCAAAACATACTTCTTGGCAAGGCTTGTTTCTTCCCACCAAAAGGTCGTTATCTTTTCTCAAGAATAAAGGGAGGCATAAAACTCCCCAATTCCTTGGCAAATAAACAGGCCTCCCTCAGAGACTCACTCATCATAAGGCCAGAAAGAAAGGCAAAGAAAAAGCCGTGAAAGACTTTTTTTCCCCAACTTATATGAAAATTTGTGTCCCAGGCCTCCTCTCCTCAACAGCAGAAGCTCAGAAGAGTGGCTAAAACTAAGGAGAAGGTTGTCTTAGTGGCAGGACAACCTCTACGTTTTCCTGTCTTGTGTATCTTGTTCATGCTCCTGGGGTCAAGCTGACTTCTGCAATTGCCCTTTTAGGTCAAATGGGGAGGTACCACTAGATGTTGGATTTTTTTCCCGTTTCCTTTGTAATGTGAGGTCTGGCCAATTTCCAAAGCTCATCCAGAAGTTTTACAGTGGCGACTGAGGACACTGGGGGTGCCTGCGATTGCTACTGCTCTCTTCCTGTGGCACACAAAAGCTGTGGCTTTTTTTCGTTGTTGTTGGTCTTGAGCTTGTTACAAAGCCCGGGGAGCATTTTGTGGCCACAGGCTGGCGGGTGAATCCTCTGGAGGTGTGTCTGAACTAACCATCTGCCTGCGGTTGTGGTGAACCGAGCTTGTCCCGGGACCCTTCTAATTCCAGCTTTGCTGTCTGGCATGACCTCTGGTGTAATGCAGACCACATTATTTTACCCAGTAATTTCCAGCAGAAGGAACTAGTCTTCTTTGCTTTAGCAACAATTATACAGAGCCCCAGCATAAGGACTGCAAGCGAGTGCTTCCTTGCGCTAAGTATTTTTGCTTCTTCCCTTATTCATTAAGAGGAGAAGAAGTGCAGGGTGATGGAGGGGATGGAGATCTCCTCTCTCCCACTGCCTGAAGGAAAGCAAAGTAGAAGTGCAGCCCTCCTGGAAAGAGGAGAAGGCCGGGCTGTGTCAAGGGTGGCAGGGGACTGGTGGGGCTCTTCAGTCCATCTCACCCTAAATATTGTATGTGGGATCCTGGACAGGTTGTTTACACCATCTTTGCATGCATGTCTTGGAACTTGGTGGGCCAGGTGCTGAGGCCTGGTTTTCCCACCTACTGGGAGCTCTGCAGAGTCACTGATTTCTGCCTGGGGCACAGGAGCCTGTGGTTCGTGAGGTAAATTTTGCTCCCACCAGTTCAGCTCTACTTCCTCCAGCCTCCTCCTATCTAGCCTTCCCCAGGAACTGAGGGCTTAGAAACAGGGGCAGGTGAATCCCTGCCAAGCAGACATCTAGTAAGTGTTATTTAATACCTCACTATACCTTCCCTAGCCTTCCTTCCTCCTCTGCCCTTCAGTCCCTGCTCCCTGTGAAGACATGGAGACTATGCAGGCTGCCCATCCCACACAGCTCATCCCTGCATCCCTCTCGCATGTGTTGACAGGATCTGACATCCGTCCTCCAGGGGCTTTCCCCAGTGGGCAGCAGAAGTGTAGAGGAGCAGTATGTGGTGGTGTTTGGACAGGAACTGGGAACAACAAAATGCAGGGAAATTCAGAATTAGAAGGCTGCAGCTCTGATCTTAACTCTTACTAGCAGGTGTCACTGTATTAGCTGGAACTTGCTATTTTTAGAGCTGGTTTTTCATTTCCTGTGTTGTTTGAGTTCCAGCCTAGCACTGCCACTGAGAGGTAAGACCACAGGCTGGGGCTGCAACTGACTTCTTGCAGTGGCACCAGCTGAGAGTCTTGCCCAGCAGCCTGGGTCTGCACCCATGATATGAAGCTGGGAGTTAAGCACTGCCCATTTCCTTGGAGAGACAGCTGAGACTGCAGCTAGGACATACTCCTACATGCCCAGGCACTCATGGCAGGGTGAAGGTAGCAAAAGGACACCCTTATTCCTAGCCAGCTCAGTTCCTGTTGTTGGATGAGGCTTGACTGAACCCAAGGATCAAAATCAGCTGCACTAGTATAAAACAGTAGACTGTGCATGGAAGGATGGGAAACTTTGCCCACTGTTGTGTGAACAGAGCATAGGTAAGAATAGGGAGGAAGAATAGAAGAGAAAAGCTGAATACTACTTTTTTTTTTTTTTTTTCAGATTTTAACCTTCAGATGTCTTTGTGTGACTCCAACTGTCTTTGATGGGAATGGTAGGTGTGATTTTGTGAGAAAAGTTTGCACCATTAGGCATCATCTGAAACAGCCTGATAAAGGCTGGTAAAAGCTAACTGTTGTTCAGATAAACAATAAAAAGCCCAGACCCTTGAGGAGAGTCATGTTCTGTTCCCACTTTGCCCACTTAGGTATTTGGGAGTCAGTGTGTTACTCCACGTATCAGCTTTTGTGAGAACAGATAATTTCACTATCTGCCCTTTCAGGGAAGGTGCTGGAGGTATGGGAATCAGTTCTTCTCTGCCTCACGGTGGTCCCCATCATCTCCATTGGAACTGGAGATATCAATGCCACTGACAGAGGCTGAGAACCAAGGGCACACTGGCTAATCTACACAGCTTTGGTCAGGCAAGATTTGTGGAAAGCAGTGGATCTTGGGACTTGCTAGATCAGCTAGTGAGAAAGTGTGAGACAAGACACTTTGGAGACGAGAGCCTGGCCCCCTGCCAGCACCTCATTGCTCTTACTGGGACGTGGATGCTTCATGAACCCTACGCCTCCACTCCTGCATCAGCAGAAAGGGTAGCTAGCCACGCGGCCAGATGTACCTGCTCCCTCTGGTTCCACTTGGACTCTGTCTCCATGTGTGTGGCCCCTGGTGGTCAGGAAACGGTGCTCCTCATTCCCTCTGCATACATCTGCATTGCCTCCTATTGGACAATTGCCTGGCAAAAGCCCTCCAGAAAATGGAGATGCCAAAATAGAGAGGCATGCACCCTCATGCTGCCAAATTGCAAATGGTATCCTAGTGCCACACTGTACTTTTGCTGATTATCTTTCTGAAGTGATTGCAGATGCTGGAAAACAGAAAAATATTTTCTTTGGGGAACTGCCTAGAGACGAGCCACAGAGCAACCGCTGGGGAGCGGAGTGGGAGGCAGGATGCTGCGCAATCAACCCTTGATACCAGCCCACGGTGCACCTAGACATAAAGACTGGATGTGTCTTCTGGTTAATTCAACAAAAACACTATTGTGTGCTCACATGTGACCCACATCAAATCCAGGAGAGCTGGCGGAGCACAGATCTGGAATTAATAATTGTGGATCCCCCGCCTCGGAAGGCTGCATAATAGTGGTATCTCGGGGACCCTGACATCTTTGAGGAATTGTTGTGTGATGGCTGTGTTCTCAGTAAAAGGATTAGCTATAATTAAATGACACTAGATTTATTAATTAAATGGCTCTGTTCATACGATCCTTTCACTGCTTTGGGGCAGGATTTTCAAAAGTGCTCAGCCTTGCCCTAACTGTGCTCTCACAAAAGGTAGTCTGGAGTTGTACCAGCACCTTCAAGCAGAGCAAAAGCCTTTTGAGAACTTACCTTCAGTCCAAAACCCTTTAGCTGCTATGATGGGAAAATGTAAAGGATCTTGGATCCCAATGCAGCTCATGGGATATTTGCAGCTGCACAGGTTCTATCTGGTCTCTCTGCGTGAAACAGAGTCAGCTTTGGAGCACAGCTAGACAGGAGAGCCCCAGGAAACAGCAGAGGTGGAGGATGGAGGTTTCTGTTGCTGGGGTGCTCCCCAGGGAGCCAGTGCTCCAGGAAGGGGGCAAGGGAAGGATGGTCCAGCTTTAAGATGTGCTGCATGAAAAGTCTGCCAGGGTGCGTATGACATTAAAGATCTCTTCATGCCTGCACCCTGTCCCTCTTCCAGTTTGCTTAATCCTGTCCTGCCTTTTCGAAATGTCACCTGCCATCTCAGTCAAGGCACAGTCCTCCCTTCCTATCCCAAATTGTTCCAGAGCTTTGCTATCCCCTGGTAAACCGACACTGCAGTTTGTCACAAAGATGTGGAGGACCTTTCTTCCCTATCATTTCTTCCATGAGCAAAAGGTCAAAGCTGTCGCTTCTGTGCCTGGGTAGGAGGGACAGCTGTGAGTGGAGTCATCCCGCAGGCGTGTACGGCACAGGGTGTCCTATAGATCCGCTATTGTCTTGGGAGGGGAGTGAAATCCAGCCCAGCAACCTCGGGCCTGACGCGGCTTTTCCAGTGCCCTTGATATTTAAGACAAGTGATTATTATTTCAGAAAAGAGGAGGTGATTTCTACTCCGTGTATCAGGAAGGCTGACGTTAAAAAGTCAGAGGTGACTGGTGATTGTTCCTGAACTGGGAGCTGTCTTTCAAAATTACTGGATTATTCTCTGCCCTGCCTGTCGTGTCATGGCACCACATTGAATTCACTATTTTTCAGGGTCGAATCTAGCCTGAAAGCCTTCCCACAAAGGCTGTGGAGAAAACAGATCTACCCCTTTTCTTTAAGACTCTCCCTCACAACATAGGATCTTGATGAAGTTAACAGCTGGCAAACGCAGAACGTGGAAAAGGAAATACTGCTTCAGGCAGCACTGTCATTGTAACCCTTGGAATTCAGGGCTACAGGAGGCTCTTGCAGCTAGATGTTTTTTCAAGGACAGCAGCGCAACAAATGCGACAGTCAGTAACAAAAGCTCAGAGAGGAAAGCGAGGGCCAGCAGGGGAGAGACAGGAATTTCTTTCCAAGCATGGCACTCAGTGACTGATTTGGGAGATTATCTTTTATTAAAGTGTTCAAGAATCCTCTGGGAATGGGAGGCAACACAAAATTGTTCATTTATAGTTTTGTATTATGTATCAGGTCAAAACCCAGGGAATTTTGCTCTCTGGAGCAAAAAAGACAACACGGGCCAATCTCTGGTTCTTTTTTTGTTCTGATAGAGATTGCCATCACACATGCATCTAATCCTACGGGGTCACACTCTCTGACAATGTATGTCCTCATACTTTGGGTTTTATCAGCTAAATATACAGCTTTCTAGTTTTGCCTGCTTCCCTAATGAAGCAAGGCTTACGTAATTGCGTTTCTCACCATGCATTTCTCTCTCTAACTTCCCCCCTTCCCACAAGAAACTTTGAAGCCATTGACTAACATAGCCAAATTTGACATAGGGGTAGAGACCAAAAAGGCATTACATTTCTACAAGTTTCGTGGAAACTGATGGTTATTCAGAAGGCACTGAGTATCCTACGGCATACTTAAAATTGGTGCCTCTGGTGAAGAAAAATCTGCAGTGTGATTTCAACATTATCTGTTCAGTTCTGCCTGCTGAGTGGATGTGGTTAGGGTCTGTCTGGTCAACAGGCAGTGTTGGGATCGACCAAAGCACATGTTGCCTCACGGCCTCTCGGTGGTTGGGGTACACGCAAGATGCTGCAGAGGGGCTTGAACTTGGTGCGTGAGTGTGGAGGGTGAATGGAAGCATTCTGGAGGTGGGAAAAATCAAAGAGAACCTGACAGAGGGGTCCAGAGGTTACTGCAGTGAAAAAGCACGGCCACAAGGCATTAATCTGTAAGAAACTGGATTATGTCAGTTCTGCTGCTCACAGGGCAACTTGCTTTCTTTTCTGGATAACACAGCCCACAGAAAAATGTTCCCTCCACAGAGTGGTTGGTTTGTTTCCTAACATGTACACAACTCTTGATACCAAAGGGACATTTGTGCGAGTATCATAATCTTTGTCTTTTGCAGTGTTGTATTTAATCACAAAGACCTGATGTAAAAGGCAGATGTGTAGAATGAATGGGACACCATTTTGGCACACTGGTAATTCAAGCTGCTATTGCTTCCGCCAGTTTGAGTGCCATTCTGACATACAGTTTAATTCTGATTTTAAGTTTGCTTCCCATCTATGTAATCCATTGATTTCAGTGAAATTATCCCTGTATTACACCAGGGACTTGGGCTCAGTATTCAGACCTTTCACTTAAACTCTTCTCAGTAGAAATGATATATAAATTCAATTGAGTCTGTGGGCTGTTGCCTTGGGTCAGTGATTGTTGCTTACACACAAAGTAGGCAGGAGACATTCGCTTTCTGTGTAGGGAGCATTAGGTGTTCAGCACAGGCAGATGTGAATAATAGGTCACGGCAGGCTGAGAGCAGAATCAGGTCTGATATCTTTAATAAATACATGATTGCCATTTTACAGGAGGCATCACAAAGCATTATACCAAGAACAAGAAACATGCATTACATGTCCAACCTTTGTTGGAACTCAGTCACTAAATTCAGTCCCTCTGTCTTGAGAAAGGGGACAGTTGGGCATTTCTAGAAGTGCTTCAGGATTGCTAATCTCACTGGGGTATGTGCATAACTGAGTTAGATGTGTGACCACCTTGGAGATCTTGGAAGGCAGGTAGTTTGTAGGTACATGGGAAGCCACGGATCACTTGGGCTGTGCTGTTTCTCAGAAATCACAGAAGAGGTTGAACTTGCAAGCTGAAAGAAAGGATGTTTCAGTTGCTGCTGTCACTGCAAAATCCACATAGGAATACTTTGTATGTCTAAATAAGGCTATTTCTTGCCTAAAAATAGAGAACTGAATTGGATTTTGGACACGCCACTGTCATGTAACACAGTGGGACACAGAGAAAGGCTAGTTAGTCCATGTACATGGCACAGCGCAGTACAGCAGTTAAGGTCCTGGGAGCAGTGTACTCCAGTGGTCTTCCAGTTTGGTATCCCTTGCTTTGCAACAGGACTATTTTGCTCCAAGTGCAGATCTGCACTGGCATAGCCATACTGCTTGCTCAGGGACCTGGTGTGGCTTTCCTGAGAGTGTGCAAGGGAGGGATGGGAGGAATAATGCAGCTCTTCCAGCCCTTACGCTGTCGCCGTACACTGCAGATCACACCACTTGTCTGAGAGACAACAAACAGTAATATACACAGCACTTAACTGCCTGAAGCATGGCTTGCCTTGAGTTCTCTGCTGTGCATCCCAGCAGCGTGAGAGTTGCCAGGTAGCCTGTAATTGCATAAAATCTAGTTTTTTGTAGGAATCAGATAGAAATGGGTAATTACTCACAGAAGGTGGTCATAATTGCCTTTGCTAACAAGTAAGGGCAGAAACTATTGCCTCTAGCCCCACTTTAAAAGGACAAAGCAAAGAGCAGTTGGCAGGAGGAAGAGGTGGAGCCTGCCAGAGGAATTTCCCATAAAGAAGAGGTGCTTGGTATTTGACAGGGTAATTGAATGTTTAGAGGAACAGGCTGACATGAAAACACATTTTCTTTTGTGTGGCTCAGGAAGGCTGATCTTTGAAAACAGCAGAAGAGGCAGGATGGAGGACTGGCAGGACCCAGCCCAGGTATATGGTGTAGTCAAAGTTCTCATTTGGATTTTGGGTGCCATTTCTTCCCAAGGGGCTGAGATGTCACAGAATCACAGAATCAACCAGGTTGGAAGAGACCTCTGGGATCATCGAGTCCAACCGTTGCCCTGACACCACCCTGTCAACTATGTCCCATGTCCACCCAGAGCTCCCCAGCAAAGATGTCCAGGGCTCAGGACAGGTGCTTTTTATATCTTGATTATGAAATACAATGAACATGGATGACCCTTTGCATAATGTTCCCCCCTAGCCTGCCTCCATTATTTCTCATGCAATAGTCTTTTTCTGAGCAGTTTAGTGTCTTTGAATCCCACAGTCCTGTTGAGCAGTGAGATGTTCTGAGTCCTTTCCTTCACATGGTCTCCAAAGGGCCTTGCAATTCAGTGTGCAGCCACCCTCACTGTTAGTAGAGTACAGAGTGAAAAAAGCACATGTGGGAGAAGAAGAGGAGTTTTGCACGCAGGAAGGACGTGGAGATGGCAGAGGTGGCCTCCATCAGGCCACCTGGGGAGTGGTGGAGCTGCCCTCCTCAGGACACTTCTGTTCCCTTCAGGCAAGAAGGAAAGTTTTGCATTTGAAGCTCCCCCGTTAAGGGGGTGGTTTTTAACCACTCCCTGCTCCTTTCCTCTCTCAGTGCCCTCTCATCTCATGTCTTGTGGATTAAGGGATGTCGCTAGGTCCTCTTCCTGGCATTTAGATAAAATACCTCAAATTTGTCTCTTTGCAGCAGGTCTTTCAAATGTTCCATCACCTCATAGTTCAGGCAGTGCAGCGTATGTACATAAAGGGTTCACTAGCCTTGGAGAGAGGTTATGTCTTGCCAACCTGCTTTTGTTTTGAATTTTGCATGAAGGGGGACTGTATTGTCAAACCATTAATTGTCACAAAGTTAATGGCTTTGGATCTAGAGGCCACAGGATTAAATTTCTGGGAATGCAATTTACTGCAGACTATCACATGAGGATACTGTGACAATCTGGTTGAGGCATAAGAAGAGCAATCCTATTAGCTTGAATTGCCAATAGGGATCAAAACTCCCTTCCCTCTTACACAAATGCCTTGGAAGCAAACTGATCACTGTCCAGGCCTATCAGACCATGAAACTAGATTAGAAAACCAGTGCCTCTGTGGCCAAATGACAGAGCAGCTGAGGGGCTGCCATACAAATAGGAAGAGAGAGGGAGGGGAGGTTATGTAAATATGTAGCAAATAACTCACTTTATACACTATAATTAGATAAGACTGAGATGCAGCAGCACTACCAGCTGAATGCAAACTCTCTCCACTGTAGGAAAGGACACATTCAATGTTGTGGCCAGGAGAACTACCTCAGGGATGAGTAGCATCCAAAAATTTGTCTTCACAGCTACGGGCTCATGTACAGTGCTGGGGCACTTTCTTTTAGTGTACAAGATGCAGAATGTAAACCCTTTCCTGTCAGGTATGTGCCATACGCACTTTGAAACAGCTGGCTTTTTATTACAGTTTAGGAAATAAACTGAGCTGGAGAGAAGAAAGAATGGCGATTGATGGGTTATATGGTTGGTGCTAGCCACATCATTAATATGACTCTGTAGTGGTCTGAATTATTATTAGGGCTACAGGATTTAGCTGATAGCTGGCTGGTGGCTTATGTGAAAGAAATGACAACTTGCATCCCTTTGGAGGGGGACAGGTATCTAGCACTCAGCAATGCTGCCCCTGAATTAACACCAATTTACAGAAAAGCTCAAGACAAAATTTAGTCCTGTGGCATATTAAACGTATTGTAGGGAGCCAGAGCCCTGTGTGTCCTCTCAGATGAAAAGGCCAGGCCAAATTGTCCTGCTGGCCCCCACCTACTGGGATTGCAGTAGAACATAGGCTTAGCAAGGGGCAAGGACCAAACAGACTTCAACAGTCAACTAGCTCCACTTTGGTCCCTCAGTGGATTAGGCTAGGTCTAGAAATGTGGCCTAGGTAATGAAGTAATGTAGCCAAGTAATACAGTTGACATTTTTTGCTAACTCTACGAGTTGACAGGTAGTGTTTGGGTAGCTATGTATGATTAGCCAAGTAATATGAAATTAATTTGTCGGGTAGGTGCTCTGAAGTTAAAATCTACCTTGCCCAGGTTGAATTGATAAGTAGGATATTCCTGGTGAATATGAGCAGAGTATTCACAAAAGGTTCATACTTCACCTTGCAAGACAGAATTTTGCCCTGTGCTCCTTATTATCCCTTCTTGCAAGTTTACCATAGACCACAGATTTTGATGAAAACTTTAGCTCTTCTTCTTATCCTTTCAAATGCACTATCTTTGCATTGAAGCGTACAGAATGTACCTTAAGCTGGGTGAAACATCTTCAGTAGTTTTAGTCCCTTAAATCATCTGAGCAGTATGATTGGCAGATCACAGGCATTTCTCCTCAGCAAGACAGACTGCTTACTTGATAATTCACCAGAGCTGGAATTTCCTTCCCTTCCAGGTCTCGCCCATGGCCCAACCTTGCAGCCACAGCATGTACCCTTAGCAAAGGGAACTTTACTCCTCATTTTGCTTCTGCCTTTTGATGTTTCTTATTGTGAGCCAAGAATAAGAACTCTTTGGTACACACGGAAAAGGGGGAGGTACTCAGAGAAAACTATACATAAACATTAGCAGCCAAGACAACTATGTGTAGAATTAGTAGTCAATACCCTCTGCAGAACAACCACAACCAACATAATATTTATTGATTACATCTTATATGACAAGTCCCTAAGTAGTGCGAGTAAGATTTTCCAGCACAGTAGTTACTAGCCTGTCTTTCTCCTTTTTTGTTTTGATTTGTTTCTGATCTAATCCTAACTTGAAGTAAGCCTTATTCACAGCTCTGGCAGCAATTCCTGCCCACAAGACTTGGGAAATTCACACTGTAATCTCAATATGGATTTGCCATTGATGGTTTTGCCTTTAAATGGATCTGAATTGGAACCCAAAATTTGAATGCCACGTGACTCTGGGTAAATGCAAGTCCTGATTTTAATGCTAATCCAAATCTGTATTTCAGGACTTGACAAGAAAAAACAGTATTAGTAAATAGTATCTGAAATAGCAGGAACAATAATAACATCAATAAAAGCAATAAAACCAATCATATCTATGCATTAGGGCTCCTATGCTCATAAAGAATGCATTTATGAATGCTTTTAAAACTCTGCATACAGAGGTCTTTCATCTACAATCATAATGTACACACTTTTGGTGTGCAACACAGCAACAGCAGGATTCCAGCACAATCTTTAGGGGGGAAAGGAAAAAATAACATCAAATAGTGTCACAATTGAAACAGAAGGGAACATTCAGGCAACGTATAATTAACCCAGCTGGAATTTGGTCAGGATGCCCAGGTTAACACCTCATCTAGTTAGTGGCCTCTGTAGTAAATTGTTGAATATTGTTGTTTAAAAGTCAAATAATTTACTAAGCTCTTTTCATGTGTGGAATATACAAGAAGGTCAACTGCTTTATTAACATCTGGTAGCAGAACCCTGGTGATTTACCTGCATGCTGGTGATTGTAGATAGCCAAGTGATGGATGACTTTGCTAGAAAGCTCTTTCTGTTAACTCATACAAGCCCACAAGGAGCCTGATAACTCTGCTTTGTGGAAACATTAAAGGCTTTATCTGCAGCTTGTGTAGTTTGACAAAGCACCATAGATGTCAGTGGGACTCTGCTGATTTATACATGCTTTGGATATATCTCTAAATCAGAAGGCTATTCATTGCTCTTGCTTGAAAAAAAAAGGAAAATAAGAAAAATAGAAAGTATTTTTACTAGTTACTTACTTATTAGAAAACATTTTCAAATTACCTTTCAAACCAAATCTAGGATTTGTGCATAGCCCGGATGGGAAGAAGCCTGGATGGGACAATGCCACACTTACCCTAATTGCTTTGCTGCCTGACCCTGGTGGCTGTACAGAAGCCAGCAGGAGAACTACAGAAACAGCAAGCAGAGTAGTAGATGGTCTTAAGGAGGATCAGAGAACTGATTAGGGGCTAAATCTTCCCTCAGCCTAACGAACTGCCTGCATCTCCCTATCCTTTCTGGCTTCCTACAGCTCACGTCAGTTTAAGCAGTGCCAAACCACACCAGTTCTGCTGATCTGTAGAGCTGACCTTCCTCTCTTATAGAGGCATCTCTTTGATCAGCATATCTGTACTCTGAGAGTCTCTGAGTGCTTTGCATTGACTGACAAAAACTAGTTTTCAGTCTTGCTGGCAAGAGGAAGATAATATGGTTAGGGAAAAGCAAGGTGAGTTCACTCTGTTTTCTGCCTTATCAACAAAACTGTCAGTCTGTAGTCACAGCGTGGCAGTTGCTGGAAGCTGAAGAGGCAGGAAGGGCATAGCACTGCTTAATTTCTTCCCTCTCCCCAGGCTGAATTTGTAGGGCCGGCAATTAGAAAATTCATCATATGGCTTGAAAATCTTGCTTCAGTTTCATCCTGGACTTTTAACTGGCACGGTGCTCAGCTGGGCTTCTCTACTGGGGCTGACTTGGAGGCAGTGTGGAGAGGGTGAGTGTCAGACACACCAAGGGTAGTGGTTTTCATAGCACCGTCCCCCTCCAGATTGCTCTTGGTTTCCAAGATCTCCAGATCACCGGGGGATGCTCTACCTCCACTGATTTACTGTCCTGGCAAATATCATGCAGAGCACAATCTCTGCTGTATGTTGTAACAAGGCTAATGGCAGCTGAATGAGGATAATGTTTGCAGTCAGGACTTTCCTTTACAAACACTGAATCATGCTGTTGTGAAACAAGGATGGAGTGATGAATGACTCACTGTTGGCAGCACACACTGCTCTATCAGTAGACTCTGTTCAAGGGAAGGGGGACTAGTGTTTGATATCATCTCTGTGCTCCCAGCTTCCAGCATGCTAATGAGTAATGCACACTGTGGCTTGTATTGATCTGTGATTTGCTTATTCACGAGGCTCTGCACAAAGACACCCGGGTTGCTGGAAGTCCTGTTATTCACCAACACAAAGATGTTACTTTGGGGATGTTTAAAAACGTCTCTCTTGCTTGGCTGTGATGTTTTCAGCTTGGATCAGTCTTTTTATTTTGGGGATTTTTTTCAGGGTGAAAGCTTTGCAGCAATAAAATGCAAAACTTCATTAGTAAGGAACAGAAGAAGCATGTCTAGAAGACTCAAAGAAATGATAGTAAGACATAGACCGTTGGGCCAGTGGTTCAAAGTCAGCCCCTGCTGGCCATAAGGGACACATGCCCTTTTTGGGTGTAGGTGATTATATCGTATGACCCAATGCAGAGGCTGGAGTGGACCTGCCTGTTGATACAGTGCTGGAAATGGGTAAATTGCCAGGCTGTGGCTCAAGAAAGGGAGAGGGGCAAATGTCCTCAGTGAAAGGGCATCAAGCTGCTTGTTCTGCAGACTGTTTCTAAGCTATGGCACAGTTAAACTTCCCAAAGACTCCCTTCAGGATGTTGGGAAAGGGGCTGCATCCTGGGATACCCAGGATTGAGAATGGTATTACAGTTCTCCATACTTAACCTGAGATGATAAATATCCCTATTGCCTCAACCAGCACTGCAGCCACATTTTACTGAGACTCAGCACAGGGGCTGCAGTCCCAGAAAGTTTATAGATTGATCTGTCTTTTCAAGATGAAAGAATGTGTTCACAGATCACCAGTGAGGCATAGGGAAGGTTGGCCTGGCCCTGCCAACTGTCTGGGATTAAACAGGAGACTTCAGTCACCAGTTACTGCTGCTGGGCCTGTAAGCACCAGATCCCAAGCTCACTGCAAGGTTCCCACTACCTTAAGCACACTACAGATCAGGCTGTGAATAAGCACTATGTTCACTCAAAAAGACTGAGTGGATTTTAAAAGATGGGAGATAGCAGCTCTTCCCAGGACAGGGCAGGAGCAGACAGCCTGGTTCCCTCTCAGGCACGTCCTGCACTAATAAGGGTTCAGCACTTGCAGCAAGGATGGGCGAGGCAAACACGCAGGAGTACCTTTATGCAATGACAGACGTCAGAGTGTGGTTGCAGTCTAAGCTCTAGGGATGTGACAGTCCTGTCTCTCTGTTAAATAGCTGTGAGTTAGTTTAAGAAGGACAAGCCCTGTTCTTCAACAAATAAGGTAGCTAAGTTGATCAAGGAGAAGATATATGCATCCAAGCTCTGAAGCAGTTTTTTCTGACAACAGTCCCCTCCTTGTGAATCTATGCCATGTGGTGGTATGAGCATGGGCTAAACTACAGTTAAGGCTGAGTGAACAACATGATTTCCAAAGTAATTGGGAAAGGGAGCATGGAAATTGAATGAAGCCCAGAAATATGTTCTGAATCCCCACCCTGATCACACTGTGGGAGGAACTCGCCGTTGCCATAAATCAAAATGCATGTTTAAAACCTTTTTATAGTTTCTGCAGAGCATTCTCCCGGGGCTCAAGATGGCTGTTGATAGCCGGGAATGCATTACACTGAAGCATCACAGGTCCTGGAAAATCCTATCAAATTTTATGGAAAATGATAACATTCCTGCAAGCTTAATGAACCGTCATTTCAAGGTTCTTAGGAGCGGTACGCCCACTACTGAAATGCATGGATGGTGCACGCAACCTTTCAGAAGAGATAAAACCCTCTAACAGTCCTGTGGTATTAGCCAGGTTAAACTCCCTTTCACCTCCAACAACCATGCACCAATATTCACTCCTAACATGGTCCTATAAATATTCCGAACCGCTACAGAAACCTACTGGCTTCAGCCCCAGTCTGCTCTGTAGGGCTTTCCTGAAAAGCTTTATGGCTTTACTAATAAGGTAGACCCCACATTAACCCCCATTCTCAGATCTTTCCTTTATAAAGCCCCCCCAACTGGCTTGGGAAAGCAGGCAGCAAAATAATGACTAGCTTGAAACCTCCACCCTGCACAGAGGTCTCTGCCCAAACCACGGGCTCGTTTGTTTTCCTCGGGAGTGCACAGGCTCTGGGAAGGGGAGCTTTGGCATGGAGCTGTTTTGGGAAGAGGTGAGTGTGGGTGTGAAGCCAGCCGGCTCAGGAGGAGCAGTGTGGAGCGGGCGCAGAACCAGACAAAGGTGGATGCCTGAGCAAGCACAGTGTGTGGCCCTGGGAAAAGCCCAGAGAGAGGGGGCTTTTGGGTGGGGGGCTTGGCCTAAACAGCAGGAGAAGTTGGGAACAGAGAAACCCTCTCCTGTGGCTTGACTCCTGCTGTGTCACACAGGAGTTTGTCTCTCCTTTGTAAATAAACAAAGCTGCTTTCAAAAAACTACCTAAGACCTGCACTGACTTTTCTTCCTAACTGGAACAGCCTACAAGGTTGTGAATTTTAGATAGCCCCATGGGTGGCAGAGGAGCAGCAGGGGTTTTGTGAAGACAGACAACCTAGCAATACGGACGAGGGCACATATTTAAAGGGATCTGCAGCAGAAGTGAGCAGAGATGGAGGGGAGAGGGGACAATATTCAGTAGGATCCATGAGATCCTCTCCTTTCTTGAACAAATGGTGTCTGATCTAGATAAATTCAAGTAGGACATTTCCCAGTTTCAGTTCCTGACTGTAAGTACAGGCAAATTCTTACGCTGTCTCATTTTCTTCTGTGCGTGCACCAAATTAATGGGGAAGTGTTTGTGTTTCTTTATGCAGTTAGGCAGTGGGTTACCACTAGCTTCCTTAATTCAGGTACCTTGTTATCTTAATTAAAAACCAAAATCAGCTTTGATCTCCTACAACTTCATTGCATAACCAGTTTCATTATACTATTGTTTAAGCTCAGTTAGCTTTCCATGATGAAAAGAATTTGTATTTCACACCGGGCAGGAAGTCCTACTTAAATGTTTCCTGGTTTTGATCTCCTTAGAGGGAATTAAATTATGTTCCTGCTCAAAAAAAATGCATGGCAAACAGAATACTGACTCACTAGACTTGCCATACCATGAGCCAACGGGGCAGCAAGCTGGACACACGGAGGCTGAAGTTGCTCTGTTCTTTTGCTTTACATGCAAAAAGGGCTGTTGGAGATGGCTTGAAGCTGGTTTTTCACCTCCTTTTGTTGCAGTCCTTGCTGGCTGTCTAGTCTGCCCCTCACATCAGCTAGAGGCAAGTTGAAGCAGCACTTCTTCCTTTCACACCCCACCGCCTTGTGCTGGGAACACTAGCAGGGCTAGCAGCAACAACTGCAGTCACAAGGTGGGGTCTGGGAGACTGTGACCACCCCTTCCTTCTTCTTGATAAACTGAGTTTCACGGGGGCTCTTTTGACTGCTTTGGTTGCTGTGGCACAGAAGATGTTGGGAACTACCAGGCTGGAGCAGCCCAAGGGCTGTTGTCGGTTTCTGCATCCCCTGGTCTTCCTCTGAGGGCAGCTCTGGTGCTGTGCCCTACCTGCCCTCACCCTCCTCAGTGCCAGCATGCCTGGGAGCTGTGCCACAGAGCTCTGATCTGACTGGGAAGGTCTCCTCAGCACCTTGCCATCCTTCTGAATGGGCAGAGCACCAGACTCTGCTGGCTGCCATACCATGGTGGCACAGCTGGGCTCCTGCCAGAGAGGGACCAAAATCTGTGTTAAGCTGATTTGCTGCTTTCCCCAGGAGACTGAAGGGAGCAAGTGAGTTTGCTCCTGATGACCCAGAAAAAAGCTTTCTAGGTTGCTGAGTGGCATTTTTGGTCATTTAAGAACAATTCTTTTTGCCCTGCTCTCCAAACATGCTCCAGACTGTATCCCAGAACTTATGTTTCATTTCAGATGGGATCTGGGGAGATTTACTTGTTGCCAGGTAGTCGCACTCATAGCGTGGCAAAGCCCAGTAAAGCAAATAGGACTAGCATATTTTCTCACTATGTGTACAATATAAATCCAAGGAGCTAGCTACCACATAAAGCACTCAGCTGCCTCTCTCGGACAGCAGAGGGATTGAATTGCTTTAATTCTCTTTCCTCTTTGCCCCGAGGCAGGTAAGAACCAGCTTTTGTGGCTCTGGGAGATGCCCCTGGTTTCCTGCCGCTGCCTAGCAAGAGCTTTGGGCATTTGTGGGGGTGACCCAGGCACCCCCGGTGCAGGGGGAAGGGAAGCTGAGCTCTCAGGATCTGAAGTGTTCTTGCTTCTCATCTTACCACTCAAAGGAAGCAGGAAAGAAAATGGTGACACATTTTCCCCACCAGTCGCCCTACGTAAAAACAGAGTTATCTGCTTAAATGGTTACAGAGTGGCTGAAGTTTGCAATGGGTTGTCTGCAAGTTAATCCTCTGCGACTCCACTGGTTGATGTCATGGGAGATTACAAGAAGACAGAAAAAGACAACGGGTAAAATCTAGCCACTTAAGATGAAAGTCAAACAAATATCTATTTTGACTGTTGTAATTTTACACGTTTAGCTTCCTTTATACCCTCCCCTGCTTAGTATGTCATAATCTTTGCCTGCTGTTCCCATCCTCTTTCACCCCAGCAGGTGACCCTCAAAACTTTCCCCAAAAGGGCTTTTCCTTGTGCACATAGATTTTATTGTCTCTTTCTTCCCTGCAAAACCTCCCATTTTCATGCTGTTTGACATGTAGTCAGGATAGCAGTGCTCCTAAAGTAGCGATGTCGTGTCAGTGCCCTCGGAGATGCTCTGGGTCGCACTGTAAGCCTCCTGAGGTGCGTTAGTGCACGCTGAGCTTTAGTGGGTTAACAAAGCTCAAGCCCCATTTATGGAGCAAGTTCTTCCGCAAATCACTGCCTGATAGTGCAGGCTGTTTGATCTTGGGGCAATTAATGGGGGGCAGCAAGGGGCAAGCAGTGCCTCGGGTGACCCTGGGCAGGGTCCAAGCCATGGGCAAGTCCTGTCCTAGCCCTCATTTTGGCTGGTTTGGCCTGCTCCCTGCCTTACTCTAATGAGACCTCGAAGTCTCGAGGCCCTGTGAAAATGCCCTGAGTGCTTGTCCTTGAAGCCAATTCAGAGTAGAGCTGGGCCCTTAGAGGCAAATATTTGGCTACTGTCTTCCTCCTGTGATGAACTCAGATGATGTGACTGCACGCTTTGATCCCGGGAGAGCAGTACAGTCCAGCACGCCTGCAAGAGCAAACTTTTGGCTAACCAGGGCAGGAAAAGCAAGAGCATATAGAGCAATTATGTCTGCATATACAGCCTACGCGAATGCTATGGGCCAGCTGGACAAGCTTGCACGCAAAAAAGAAATTTACACAGTTATCTACCTGGCTCGCAGACTCAGACAAGTATCTGCACGTACGAGTTCATGTGCATGCAGCAGACTGAGTCCAAGCCAAACACGAATTATTCCACTAACTCCAATGGGACAAGATTTGTTTGTGCAGTCTGAAAACTTGGAAAGAATATTTTCCAGGCATTTGACCAGTTTCTGGGTAATCTGAAAAATGGTATCTTTTACAGAGTATTATATAGCTATAGGCACACTCTCACATACATACATGTATGTATTTGATTGATAGCTTTTTGCTTGCTTTTATAGTTGTTCTACTCCAATACTACTCTAATTGTAAATGTATCCTGGAATGTGAGGATTAAGGAAAATTAACCTGAGTTTTTCATAGTTGAGTTTTTGGGCCACAAAATGAGTAGGAGGGTTTTTTGGGGAAGGAAGGACCTATTTTGCTTCCTACATATACTTAGTGTCAGCAGTCTTTAGTTCTACTTAAATGTAAAGGAAATATGTTAACAAGGAGGGAAGTGCCTTGCATTTTTTGAAGTCCATTATTAAAATATAACAGAAATCAGACAAAAGTTTGCTTTGCGATCCACTGGAAGATCTGTGTCTTTTGGATTGCTGTTGGCATGAAAAAGTAATTTCTCCCATATGGTTGGGGTAACTCCATTGTGCTAGGGCTCCTGAAGTGGCAGCTCGCATTCCTTATGTTTATTTTCTTGTGGGATGGCAAATTGCCCAGCTCCTGGAGGCAGTTCACCATGGCACTGTCACCTGGGGGCTGGAGCATGAGGCTGTCACCAGTAGTGATCCTGTTGCCACCTGAACAGCAGATTAGAAGCGCATCCTTGCTGCTTGGAGGATGAAAGGTGGGTGTCCTTTCTTTTCACAAAGCTCCTGTGGCCTTGGGTTGGCAATGCATGTGTGACTGGGTGCGATGCCCTCTGTGTTGTGGGTGTCAGGTTTTTTCTCCCCACGCTAATCTGGCTAGACAGTGCTCTTGGCTAATGGAAAACAGCAGAGGTCCTTTGAAGCAAGGCAGTTTTTCATCAGTAAGGAAGCTGCCCTCCCAAGGTAATGTGGTGATATCCCAGCCATCGAAGAGTCCACACACACACCTGGTTTACCTTTCTCACCTCACCTCCAGTTATCGAAGAAAACAGGACAGTACCATGCAGACAGTACCATGCACTCCTGTTGGAAACACCAGAGTAAAATCAAGTCTTTTGGAGACAGCTAGTCAAAAAGGAGATTTGAAAGAGCTTATGCGCTCCCTTCCAGATGCTTTTATCTCTGACTCACCACATGAAAATGCAAGATACCATCGGAAAGAATCCTTCCTTCTTTCCATGCGTTGTTTGCTTGTTTGTTTCTATGCAAATGGGGTTAGCTTAGAAGGCCGGGTAACAGAGGGCATCCATCCACTGTGCTCCACCATGTCCCCACCTCCTCTTGCCCAAGTGCGTGGAAAGGGTAAATATAGCTCCTCGCTCATCCTGCTATTTATGTGTTAGAGCTAATGCAGTCACCTTGACTCAAAAGCTGGGATATTAAAAAATTGATTGTAGGAGGAAAGCACGTCTTAATGGATTGACAAGCGACTTACAGGTCAGGGGTTGAACTCCAGCTGTGGTTACTCATGACTGATATTTACCACTATTTGACACAGCTTTTGGGAGTTGAAAAAGCCCCGCTGGGCACAGCAACACCTGGGGCCGGGATGGCTCCTGGGCACAATGTTGAACATGGGGCAGTCTGCTGGCCTCAGCGCTGCTCCCCTGGCTGATGAGCCACAGCCAGAGCCCAGCAAAGCTGAAGGTCAGTGCGCTATGGTTGTTTGAGCTAAAGCAGCAGAAGTAGGAAGGGAGGAGACTGTATGAAATAAATTAAAAAACATGAGTAATACAGTTTACTGGTGTTTTAATTAAGAAAAATAAGTAAATACATTGGGTGAATTCAAATCAATAAAAATACCGGGGAGGGTGCTTTTTTTCCCCCTCACTTTTGTGTTTATTTCCCTCTTTTTTCCTTCCTCAGCTCCATCTGGCAGAGTGGAAAAGTAGACGAGTGACATGAGGAGAAAAAAAGGCACAAGGGATGCAAAATCAGAAATTTTTAAGGGGAGAAAGTACCTAAAACCTGGGGAGAGGGGAATTACCCAGAAATTCTTGTTTCAAAATAAGCACTATTTATTAGGAGGAAAAAAAAAAAGAAAAAGAAAAAACATAACAAATAGTTGCAGCCACAAAATGAGATAATGAGATAGCAGAGCTGTAGTGGCTTGGCTTTGCTTAATGCCTTGTGCCCAGAAGCACATTCTTGGGGAGAAAAGGAGGAATGCTTGGCCCAGAGGTACTCTGAACCTACCTGAGGAAGTCAGAGTTGGTAGGTGGATGGTCGCTGGATTAAGGTGCAGTTGGGAACACTCAGTCTTTTGTACCTGCACCGAGGGCTTCGGACGTGCACTCGTCAAGACTACAGGAACTCATAGGATGATATTCTTGCCACAGTGTCATGATATAAGCACTGGTTTTCAGGCAGCATTTGTAGGTGAATGATGGGGTAGGTCTGTGACCCCTCTCCTGGGAGGTAACACAAGTGCTGCCATATGCCTGCATCCACTTGGAGGACAGAGGGGATTTGGTGACCTCCTCTGGGCAGAATGACAGATAACCTCTTTCAGCCTGGGGAGAGCCACCACTAAGTCTCGCTGTCACAGCATGCCACCGAGCCATTGGCAGCCCATCCTGCTGATAACAAGCTACACAATGGCCAGTTCATTACTGTAGCAAAAGCGTCCTACAAAAGCTAGAGCAAAATAAATTAAAGTATTAGGGTCTCATTTTCTACAGCATTAGCGCTATGATGAATGTGAAATCTAATCCCTACTGGCATCACCAATACCAAAGAAGACAGTGTTATGTGTTAAGAGGGCATTGTCAGAGCCCCTCAGGAATTGTAGGCAGTGATCAGAAAATCTTGTGTCTCTTTCCCCCTCCTCACCAGCTGTCTCTGCTTACAGGATGTCACCTCTTTTCCTGTCAGTGATGGACCAGAAGTATGATGGCGATGGCATGCGTATACTGAAGAAGTAAGCAAAGATTTTTCTTCAACATTATTTTGGGACTGAGCAGTTACTTGAAAGGAGAGAATCTTGTGTTAGAAAAGCCGCTCCCAGAACAGCCACTCTGCACAGATGGATTTATAATAGCCACTTTAACCGGTTCCAGGAAGACACTGAACTTCTAATGAATCATTTTTCCACAGCTGTGATTAGGTTAAAATGAACTTCAGGTATGCACTTTTTTTTTGAGATATAACAACCACAGCAAAGCCTTGAACCCCTCCAGTTTTACCCACAGGGAGTGGCTATGCCCATCTTTCTTGGGCAGACCTACTTGAAACTTTATTCTGCACAGGAAAGGCTAAGAGATGTTATCTGGAAGAGCACTGGGTTTGGGTTTTCTGTCTCTGCACACCTCCACACCCAAATTCAACTCTGGTGTAAGGAAAAGGCGTAGCGGCACTGGACAGCTTCAAGCAGATGTAACCATCAGGACTGCGCTGCTACTGAGGCTACCAGCCAAGCTTGCCGCATATACCAAAGCCTTCTTGCAATCCTTTTTTCTACCTATAATTTCTCCCATATATGTGTATATGGGCTCTCTGTGGCTCCAGTTCTTCCCATCTCTGTGTTTTTCCCCACATGCTTTCTTCAGCTAAAAGTTACCCTTTTCTCCATGTCAAGGAGAAACTTGTCCCTAGATGCCCCCCAGTTTCCTCTACTTCTTCCCTTCCCTCTTTTGAGCCTTTCTAATTTTTATTCCTCTTTTCTCATTCTTCTTTTCTTTGTCCTTCAGGGATATAGCCCCTGAAACTTTGGAGGCAGTGTGTCAAAGTATAACAAAGATGTGCTTTAGTATCAAAACAGCACTGCCTAACTGAGCACAATGTTTTGCAAACTATGACAAGTAGACCTTTAATGTAGTAAAAATTGTTTTTGCTGAAGCTAGGAGGTCTCTTTTCACATCGGGCCTTCTTGCCATGCACTCGAAGAAATGAGAACAAGCAAACTGGCTTAGATAAAGCAAGAAGGACTTTTAAACTGTCACTGAACTTTATTGTGGTCCAAAGATTTTTTTACAGTTAGCTTTGGAAAAGCTGCTCTTAACTTTCATTGCTCTTTCTGGTTTCATACACCTGCGGCTTTGCAGTGCATCCTGAAGGATAAGGATCAAACTATCATCAGCAGAGCACTGCTTGTTATAGTTCAGGCCTGCCCCAACATGGGAGAGGAGGAAACCTTTCGACAGAGACACTTTCTTGGTGTAGTGCTTGTGCCTGTGGTTTAGCTTTTGGGCTTGGGGGTGACCCTCTGGGTGGAGCTCCCAGACTTCTGGTGTCACTAGGGTGGTGCACACCAGGGACTGCAGACCATCAGCACTAGGAAGCAAGGGTGAAGAGAGAAACCTCCCTGTTTCTGCCCTGGATTGCCCATATTTCATGGCCTATCTCCTTCTGATCTATACATTCCTGGTAACACACCTCACTGAAAAAGTATACCTTTGTTTGTTTTGTGCTGCACTTTTGAGGAGGATACTTCTTACTCACTGAGAGCACCAGCTGCAGCCTGGCAGAGGGGAGGCACACACTGACACCCCGCTTGAGCTGCTCCTGAGTTTCTGCCATCACTCAGAAGGAAAGGGTGCGCTTTGCTCTGCCAGCGTGGGGGCCGGGCTACTGGCAGGCAGAACCAGTGGCTGAATCCTAGAATTGTTTAGGTAGGAAAAGACCTTTAAGATCATCGAGTCCAACCAAAGATGAGGCGACACCCCATCCCAGTAACTGTAAATACGCCATGTGTCTTTTTATTGTTGTGTCATAATCACAATGTTCCTTTAATGTAGTTTGCTTAACTGGATGACTTTGGTGCTAAAAATAAGTGGATCTTGCTGTTTCCAGGACAACCACTATCCCAACGGCTTATCTCGGCGCTTCTCCTCTGTCAAAAGGATGTTCTAAACAGAGCTGGCCATGAATATTAAAAATGAAGCATGCACACAATAAAGCATTCCCTGGGAAGAGCCCCATGTTTTAATGCTATACGTTATGCTAATAAGACAGTTGCCTCTCACAGAGGTGCTTAATTCAGAGGCTGCACAGTGTGGTATCAGATTGCAAGTAAGCAGGAATGTAACGTGTGTTTCTTTCTTCTTATTTTTTTTTTAAAATTCAATCTCTTTCTGGTGGTTGGAGTGGCTCACTAGGCAGCATTTTCTTCCTGTAGGCCAGAAATCCATAAATTGAAAACTTGCACGTGTGTCCTCAGCCTACACAGTGGGATGACTGTAGGGGGACAGAGAGCTGCTGCCTGGCAGGTGGCAGCCAGTGGCAGGGGACAGCCTGGCTGCCTCTGTGAGCGCCGGAGTGCTGGTGCCTCTTATACTGAGCTGCAGAAGAGACAATTTACCACAAACCATGCTGGGATTTTCTGAAACCTTGGCTGAGTGAGATGCAGCCACTCTTCCCGACCGGAGCAGAGATGGATTGCTATTTGGAGCAGTAAAGGAGATTTAAAAAACCCTCCTAGAAAGGAAATGGTTGTGTTAATAGATGTCTGCATTCCTCCAGCTTTTTATTCCCTATACCCTTTTTTTCTCCTTCCCTCTCAAACAAACAAACAAAAAAACCTTTAAGAAAAAATTCAGAAGAAGCCTTAGGAAGTCAAAGAGATGATAATTTTTATCCTCTGTAACTAGACAAAAGGGAAGAGCTAATTTAGCCAGTAGGATTGGTTTTCCAATGCAGGTTGAGCGGAGGCTGGCTGCTGAGCAGTAGTGCTCTCACAAGAGCTGGCAAGACCCATGTCCAGCTCCTATGTTGTGAGTGAAGCAATTAATTCACTATTAATCAAACTGTCTGAATCCATGATTACAAAGAAACCTTTAGTGTTACTGATGTAGTGTAGCAAGGTCTCGTACAAAGACAGCAATATCACCAAAAGCAGCTTCACTTCATCTAATAATATTTACTGAAAGAAAATATTAAATTAGTTCAAATATATTGCCCATTTATTTCTATCTCTGCAGTTGTTTTTTTAACAAAACTTTCTACTTAATTAAAGGCACATTTATGTAATAATTGGCATGAGTTCAGTGAGCAAGACCCTCAGATGTTATAAACTGGCTAGGTTTCATTGTCCAGAATTTAATTTCAATCAGATGAGGATCAGGCCTGCTGGTAGGAGATCTTCTGAAAGCCGTCAGTTGTTTATGAGAGCTGAACCTAGAAATTTTTAAGGTGACTGGCTTGGCTGCAGGACAGCTGCCATTTTGTGAAGCTGGTACAGAGGGCTTCAGAAAAGAAGTGGATCCTGAGCTCCCACTGAGAGTTATTTTCTACTTCTTAATTGTTTGTTGTTCTTATTTTTTTCTCTCAAAACTGGTTCTGACTCCCTATGGATATTTAATTTTTTAAATGAAAATAATGTAGCAGAAATACCTGCCCCTCTTTGGTCTGAAAACTTGGACTGTGAATCTCGTGTAAACAAAGAGACTGGCTTTTCCTGATGTGTTTCAGCACTTGCATTTCTAGCCGCAGACAGAGCTCAAAAAGCCAAGATACACGAAAAATAGAGTTATCTGGATGCTTTAAAATCTCAGAAATGGCTCTATTGTAGTGGTGTTTAGAGCATAAAATTCCAGGGAGGTGCAAAGTCCTCTGGAGGCAATGCATATCTCACCTCACTGAAAATATCTTATCTTGGCAGGTTGTGTCATGTCAGAGTAAATAATGCTGAAATGCATTAAAGATTCTGGAGGCTGGATCTGTCTTCAATATGGGAGATCTGTATCACACCACTATTCCCACTTATCTGCATCACTGCATTAGAGTCTGATTCTTCCAAAAGCCTCAGAAACGCATGTCTGGGGACCCTAAACGAGGCAGTTCTGGGGAGAGGGTCTTGAAGGGAGATGGTTGATGCAGCCCAGGCTAAAAGGGACCTCACCTCCACTCTCCAAAGTGCCACTCCACGTGATTTGGGGAGAGGGAGACATAAGGGAGGGAGAGGTATTGGCATGTCGTGGGTGATGGTGGTAGGAGGGTACAACTCTGTGGGCACAAAAAGGTTTTTTAATATGCAGGCAAAAATTTCTGATTAATTTCCATCGCTTTCAGTGAACTTCTGTCACCTCAAAATAAGGGGGAGTTTGGCCCTCTAGTTCTACTGCAGCAGCAGGACCACAGCAAAAAGAGCTATGTGCACATGCACACACACACATGTATACAAGTATATATATGAATATTGCTATATGCATACAGAGGGAGTCCCAGCAAGTCTTTGAGGGCCAGTCAGCTTCATGAGGGACCAAGCAAGTGAGAAAAAAAGAAGGAAGGAGAAGTCAGAGGAGGAGATAACATTACAGCTCGGTCTGCCCCTTCTGCTTCTTCCCAGGATTCAGACAGACTCAAGGCAGCCCACGTTCCCCCCTCACTGAGCAAACTCCTTCTTCCCTCAGCTGAGATATTAATAAAGCCAACTTGCTTTTTTGGAATTAAGGAAAGAAAAGCAGA
The DNA here is from genome assembly GCF_013368605.1 of Nyctibius grandis. Lineage (NCBI taxonomy): Eukaryota > Metazoa > Chordata > Aves > Nyctibiiformes > Nyctibiidae > Nyctibius > Nyctibius grandis. The sequence continues at coordinate 46,822,626 of NC_090658.1, read as the reverse complement.
TGTTGAGTCTAACTGACAGCCCTTCAGGAAGTCTTAAAATCCCCCAAAATTTTTTAAAGAGGAAACAAGGTTTGCAATTAGTGAACTACAGCAGGTTAAATGGTCCAATTGCTATTAATGCAATTATGGTCAAGGTTGTGATAGCTCTAGTGTCTTCTCGAAAACTCACGCCTCCATTTCATTGAGCCATTCAATGCTTTTTTAATACTGCTTCTAACATTTAGCAAAAGGAAACGTAAATTGTGGATTGAAAATCCTGCAGGGATGGTCCATTTGCTCTGAAGTGTGAGTGTACATGTGTCTGGGGTGGGCCTAGAAGGTGAGGAACCTTTTGGTATGTCCTGGAGAGCACATAGCTTGATGCAACAGAGCAGCAGCTTCAGCAAAGTCACTGTAGCAACTCTGCTGGGCAAATTAGTGCCTACACATAGATGCCGGGCTACTGCACCTGACAGGAGCAGTGTATTATAACAAGAATATGAGACTACCTTAATACTGGTGTCTCCACTGCTTACACTGCAAGAGCACATGCTTTCCCTTTGCACCTTCCATCTGGCAGACACTTCAAAAATCCAGTGATTTAACAGGTTCCACTGTTTCCATCTAAATTCCCTTTCTCAAATACAAAGGGTTACCCTTTGAATCTTTCAGCTGCAAATAGCGAAGAGCAAATTGGTGTCCGCCTCATGCCACAGCCTTACCCTCTAGCCAAGCAGCACTTTGAGTCCTTTCCATCCAGCCACCTCTTTCCACAAAACCCGTAGGAACTTAAGCTCTCTATGACCTGGGTCAAGCTGGGCTCAAGTGAGCCAGCTTATGAGTTTGATGCTTACAGGCAGGAAGACACATGGACAGAAAGTGGTGAGCTTTGCCATCGATTGCAAGAACTATTGGCATACAACAGCCTTATTTCTCAGCCTTTACCAGTAAGTATTAGGGTGTTTTGCTCCTTGTGATGTTTAGGCCAGGCCCACCATCCATTACTTCTTCACACCCACTGTCCTTTACAGCAAAGTAAGCGCAGAGAAATACTTTCAATGGGTGGCTAATATCTGGGCCTAGGGCTCCAGTGCGTTTGGGGTTTGGATCCTGACTGTGTTGCTGACTTGATTTATGGTGTTTGCTATTCAGTTTGAAACTCCAAAGACATCCATCAAGCTGTACAAAAAGGCCATTCCATCCTTTTTTCTCTCCAAAGCATGTCTGTAGAGGTATTTTTGGCTGCTAAGTGTACCAACCAACAGACCGCTTATCTAAAAAAACAGGGACTCCATACATGAAAAGAAAAGGATCACTGAGATCACAGCACTTACATCATAAATGATAAGTTGCTTTTCTGACAACATGCAAAAGAAATGCTACAAACACTTCTTTTGTTTTATTAATCTCAGTTGAATTTTGTAATGAAACTTTTCCTGTAGGGAGTTCAATCCTTTTTTAATATCTTTACTTGTGCAACATTTTATCTTAATGCAGCCAGTCAGATAGGTAGAAAGAATAGTTGATTTTTTTTACATACAATACAAACAGTATTTCCCAAGCTAAGCACAAAGAGAAGCCAGCACATCTGCATTTCAAGAATGTCAGGAAAATTACTGGGGAAGGACTGCTCTAATTCTTATTCCTGTGAAAGAGCAAAATGGAAATTGCTGTTTTGCTGTTCATGTGCATCACCTAGCACAGCAGGATCTTGGTCCTTGCTTAGAGATTCTCAAAGGCTAACAAGCAAATAAATATTCTTTGCTATTTCTGTTAATTTTCATGAAAAATCTTTAATCCAAAGGCTTTTGAGGGTTACATCCAAACTGTGTAGCAGAAGCATACCTACAGGTATCCAGTGCCTCACATGTCTGGACTGGGAGGCGGACAAAATGTGGAGCAGCTACCTAACTCTGACGTGTTTCAGCTAGGTGCCTATGGTGAGGGGTGTTCTGGCCAACCTGGCTGCTCCTGCTGTGGCAGATGTAAGGAGTGTGCTTTCTGTGTGCTGCTGGTCAACCAGAAATGACCTGAGGTCATAACTCTGCCCCTTATACTTCTGACTTAACCTTGGTCTTGATTAGGCCAGTTTTCAAATCCAGAACAGCACCACTGACAAAAAGACTTTCTAGTGACAAAATTCCTCAGGTTTGACTGTAACTTCAGTGTGCAGTATGGCATAAGTATATATAGACACCCCCAAACACCTCCAAATACAGCATAGTATCTGCTGTAAGATTAAAGTGGTAACTTGCTAACAAAATGTTGGGATCACATTGCTAATGAAAAGCAATTTTTTCTTTCAAAGTTGCAAAGCACAGAAACCAATTGCGTAATGAAACCTGGAGTCTGCCCTTTTGAAACGCCAGGGGGTTTTGTCCCCTACATGGCAGCTACCTGGCCATTCTGCCTTAGAGGCCAGCACTCTAAACTTCCCAACAGAGATCAAGTTATACGCAGCCAAGCAGGATAACATAGCCACGACGGCACAGCCGTGTGACCATAACAACATCAAGTGGTGAGAGGGAGCATCCCCTTTCCTACTCCTCCCTGAGTCTGCAATGGTGGAGTAGGATGTGGATGTGGGCATCTGATGCTCCCACGATCCCGTCAGCTGCGTCCCGCTCACAGGGCCGACATACTGAAGGAGGGCTGTGGGAGACCAGGAGCTGGGAGTCACACTGGAGATATGCGGTCCCTTAACTGTGTGACAGTGGAGCAGGGCCAGGAGCTAACAGTGTGTTAAAGGCCTGGTGTGTCCCTGGTCCTGGAGCTGGGAAACCAGAGTGTGCACTCAGGCTGTCATCACAGCCTAAGGATATGTAGTGTGTTGAGGTAATGAGAACGTCAGGAAAAACCAACCTTGAGAAACGGCTTAAAAATATGCCCTGAGATCAGATGAGAATCCCCCAGCCTTGCTTGGAAGCCTGGGCTTCCCTTCTGAGGAAGATTTATGGGTTCATATCCAGGGCTGTGGTGGCGATGCCCTATTGCACACGCAGTCTCTAAGTTAAAAGGGAGACATTACGGGAAGGTGAGTGGCGTGCTTTGTCATTCCAAGGGATCTGTGAGATTTTGCTTACTCACAAGAGATGCAGATGAAAACGGAGGGTATAGATGTGCCTGTGGTGTGTTCAGGACTATTGATAATCGATTTGGGAAAGTGCACGTTTCCAGATGTTTACAAGTTCTGGTATGTGTGCTATAAACCAAAGGTACAATAGTGGATGAGGTGTCTGCTCTTAAAGCGAACATTTTTCCTACTTGTATCGTGCCAGGATGCTTTACCAGCTTTAATCATCACTAGGTAGAAAGCAGGTGATTAAAGTCTTGTCACTTTATTGGTTTGCCTGAAATTGAAAGAAAAGAAAATGTAGCAGACCAAAACTGTTTAATCTGAAGTGAAGGGGACAAGTTAGCAAAAGAAAGGCAGTTGTTTAAGGGTGTGAAATTACTGAAGAGAGCCAAGTTACAAGGGGCTATCCATAGATGTGTCCAAGTTAAATGAGACAAGCTGGTGACTCAGCGAGGCCCCACCTCCGGTGTCATTCATAAACCCAGCCTGTCCCTGGACAGCCAGGGCAGCTTTGATTGTGCCCTGTTTAACTTGGCCTTTGGATGACGAATTCTTCTGAAAGTTGGCTCTTTAGGTAGGTGTCACACCTTAAAACATCTGACTCTCTTTTATAGATGTAAAGTACTCTTTTATTTGATTTCTTTGTGCTGCCAGCCTGCATCATTTGGTTTGGGTTAGTCCTATCAGGGGCAGACATGTTTCTTGCTGTCAGAAGACAGTAGATCCAGCAGTGACTAAGCTGCCAGACAGACTTGGAGAAAAGAATCCAGAAGTGCCAATGGGTTCATCTCCTCCTTTGTAGCCTGTGGGCTTTAGCTGGAATTTGGAAGAGAGTGGCAGAAGATTACCAAAAAAACACACAGGACAGTCCAGTTGCAGAACTGAGATCCAGACACCAAGGCCTTGAAGCTCAAGTGTCAGCTGATATCCTTGGGGAAGATAGATAGTTTTGCAATGTTCTGGTGGCTGTATAGGAAAAGTAGTGTTGAATGTCATCAGCATCTAAGAAATTGTTTTTCCTCACAAAATTACATAATGAAAATGAAGTTATTTCACTTTCAATGAGATTTTCCATCAATTTTATGGGGAGACATTGTATTAAAAACAAACCAAAAAGCACTTTTGGGAGCTCAGCACCAGCACTGTGCTACTCCCAGAGCTCGCAGAGAATCCTGTTTTCAGCTTTCCCAATTTTTTAACCAAGCTGAGAAAAACAAGGATGAACTTTAGAGTAGCAAGCCTGAAACGTGCATCAGATGTTGCCGTTTTGGGAACAGTTTATCATCTCCCTAGGGTGGCTGCTCAGGCTCCTGGATATACATACCTGAGGAAAATCTGCTAGTGCCTCAGACCAAGGGTGCTGAGCCACAGCTCTTGGCACTGGCGCTAGGGTGGACCATGCCACTCCACTGCCACTGAGAGCTTGGGGCATGGTTGACTGTGACCTGGTTGCTGCAGCTCAGTGGTGTCTGTCAGGTAGGTACTAACTTAGCATGTAAGTTGTCTTAGCCCTCCGCTACGTGTCTTAATTGAAATTGCCATGGCAGTGAGAGGAATAATCTTTGATCCACCTGGATCTTGGGTCTAGAACCACCACAGGCTTGATTTATATCAGCATGGTGGCAGGGCCCAGGGGTGCTTGGGATGGCCTCCAAGGTAGCCCTGCCTGCTGAAGGCAAGTCCTGTGCAGGGTCCTGCTCCTTCCTCTGCCCTCATGGGGACAACCGTGGGCTGAAAGGTGACTTAGGATCTCCCCATGCAAGATACTCCTTCCTTAGCGGTCTAATGTAGCCTTCCTGTCCAGAGCCAGGTGCAAGCAATCCCCTTTGCTCTGGGACAAGGGGAGCACAGGAGCTGAGAGCCACCACTCCAGAAATGCACCAGTTGCCTCTCAGTGTGCTTGTAGAGTGAGAAATGATGACAGCTCCAGTGCAGCCCCATTCTTCAATGGGGCTGGGAGATTGCTTGCACAAAATGCTATCCCTTTGGGAGGGCCAGCCCCTGTTGTGGTAGCGGCAGGTGGTGTCCATCCTCAGTTGCAGCTAAACCTGCAAAGGGTGACATCATGTAGGAGGCACTTTGAGGTGCAGCTCGCCGGCAGCACTTGGGATTAAGCTGATTACTGGAGAGGCACAGCTGGAGGAGTGGAGGAGCCCCAGGGCTGTGTTGATAAGGTGAAGAATACATTCCCCTGTGATAAATGGAAAGCTCTCAGCCACCTTCGGCTTGGTGTCACAGAGCTCCGTGCTGGAAGTGGCACAATAGTGAGATAAACTACAGTCACCTCAAGGGCTCTGTCAGAGCCTGCAGAGCCCAGTCTGGAGGCTGCCGTCTCCCTGCCCTGGAGCAACGTGGTGTTTATGCTAGGAGCAGGCAGCTGTAGGAAGCACATGAAAACTCAGGACCACACTGAGGACTGCTGAGGAAGCAGTTGCCCCAGGCTGAGCCACCTTTGCTGTGGGGAAGGATGCGAATGCCCCTGGTCCTGCCCTGAAGCCCAGCTTGCCTGCCCTTGTTCCTGGTTTAGGCCGTGGTCTCCATGCAACTCCCCTCTTCCACCCTTCACCAGTGATGATTTCCAGATCCCTCTTTCTACTGCTTATCAGCATAGGTGTCACTCTTGGCCGGGAGGTCCAATCTACTGCAGGGCGTTCCTGTTGCCGGAAAGCTTGAGGACAGTGTCTCCCTGCAGCCCTTTCCCTCTGTCACCTTCAGATCCCATAGGCCATGCGATTTTCAGAGTCACAGTGCTCAGGAGCCCCCTGAGGACCAGGGAGGGCCGAGAGCTCAGCTGCTCTAGAAAACAGGTCTCTACGCTGCCCATGCCAGCGGCTGCCCTTTGTCAGAAGAGGGACCTGTGCCACACTGCGGGGGGGCCTGGTGTGGGCACGGGAGTGAAAGGACAGCAATATTCAGGCAGTCTGGGAGGCAGCAGTCCAAAATCCCAAGAATCAAACCAAAAGAAAACAAGCAAATAAAAAAACATTGCTTTGGCTTCAGCCAGGAACCCAGGACAGTAAACAGGGGAGGCTGGAAAGCCAATGTATTCTACCCTGGGGGAATCGGCTTTGCTTGGGCCAAAGAGGGAAGAAATGCATATAAAATAAAGAGCAAAGATGAAAGTGGTATATCCTAAGAACAAACCGTCATGGACATGATTGGCAGTTTATATATTACATTTTATAGCATTCCTCTTCCCCTCCCTCCATATTTTCTTTCTCCCCATTTCTCTGTTGACAGCTCATATACAGGCCTTGCGCTGCACAAATAAGCACTCTACTCCTCCCTTGCATCCTGCTCAGACTTTGAGCCAGTCCTTCCCCGGGTTCACACCCCACCCCACCACCCCAGCCGCACGCAGAGGAGATGGCAGGTCAAGGTCTGAGTTGTCACGAGTCCACCGAAAAGATTTCCCTCCTGTCATGTGCAAAAAAAAAACCCAGTCCCTCTTCTCTGGTTTATTTGCTTTTTATTGAATCCAGTCAAATCACGATTTCCCCCTCCTCTTTCTTTTCAATAAACAATCAGCCCCGTGTCGACTTGATTACGAGCTGCTGATGCAGCATTGTTGAATCCAAGCCCTGAGTGTGTGTTTTGGCAAAAACAGTGCTATTTTCAGCTAGGCGTACGAGGTGGCTTGCCAAGAGGCTCAGCTTTCTGAGCAGACTCGAGGTGGGATGGAGGCAATGCTCCTGCTGGCTGCCCAGGCAGCAGGACCAGGTCCCAGGGTATCTGCACAGCTCAGCACCAGACACCTTGCTGCTCCTCCTATTGCCTGCACCTCCGCTTTGCTTTCCTCTCCCCAGGTAACAGAGTAACGCAGGTGGAGAAGTGTCTAGAAAAAGCTGCCTTTCCTTGAGCAGGGCCATGCTGAGGATCTGCTGAGGCTCCTTTGGCCCTGAAAGTTAAAATTGCCTTGTTTTAAAAAAATACCGCTGTGGTTTTGCAGCCACAGTTAACTATAGGTGCCAACAGACCACGTTAGGAATGCTCGTGTGCATTGAGGTGCCTCTCCGAGGGCTGTGGTCCTTCCACGTTAGGCACTGAACTGACCCAGAGCAAAGCACTGGACCCTGCTCTCAACAGGATCAGATGTGCAGAGCAGGGGAGCACAAGGAAACTCTGTGCCAATTCTGGCTGCTCTGAGGGTAACTGCTCAGCACATCAGCTCCGGAGAAGGTTTGCTTTGCCTCCCTGCAACACACAGAGCCCTTTCACCCCCGTGGCCATTGTATGTTCCTGGTGCAGAAGCTCTGTGAGCCCTGAGCTGTAGGGTAGCCGAGGGACAGGGCTTTACACTAACTCCACACCAGGGCAGGTACCCTCCAAGTTGCTTTTTTACACTGACAACACAGCCTTCATGTCATCCCTCTGTTTAAAGGGTATATGTTTCTTTTCAGAGCAATGGTGTATCCCCATTCTCCTTTTGAGCCACTTGTGCTTTTAGGTCTATTTTTCCTATTGCTGTTTTGTTTTTGATGCTCTGTTTCCCATGGATTCAGTAGGGGTGGGGATCAGGTGTGTGAAACACAACAGTGAAGGCACAGACACACAAATAAAGTCAGAGTGACTTCCCACTTCTCCCATGACAGCCCTCTTGCAGAAGTCTCTTTTCCCCAGGTGGAATGAAAAACTTGCTCCCTAATACGTTGATAACACACAGTATTTGCAAAGTGGCTGTCTACACCATTCTTTTTTCTTTCTGACCAAATCCCCTTTTTTTTTTCTTGAAGGGATGCTATAGGGACAGTGCATCTCGGGTGGTTTGCAGCTGGCAGGGCTGGCAGCTGGAAGGTGTGGGCAATGGCAGACCCCACTGATGGAGGGATGCTGCCCTCGGTGGAGCTGTGCAGGGGTGGCCGTGCACGTGTGTACCTGCATGCAAGTGCCCAGCTATGCCGGAGACCGCCTGTGCCTGTGCCTGCATCTCCTCTCGCTGAAATCCAGAGGCGTTACGTGTCCTGAGTAGCTATTTATGCCACAGGCATAGATAAATCCACTGAGCATTTGCAATAACACAGGTTGCTCAGGGCCTGAACTCAGTCTCGCTCCGGACAGGGACAACAACTCCCTATGCCTTTGGTGGGAGCTGGGTGGGGGCCTTGGTGGGGTGATGCTGCAGGGAGGGACACGAGGGTGAGCTGAGAGGAGCATGGTGGCTGTGCGCCCCACGGGTCCTCAGCAGCGCGGGACAGGGTAAGGTCTCAGCAGTGCTGGGGACAGCCATGCTGGGTGCGAGGGGAGGCACATGACGAAAAGCGGCAGCACAGACTGCAGCCCCATTGTGCTCTGCAGCAAACATCCTTGCAGGCCTGATTCACTCAAGAGTGAGAGGCATTACCTTCCCTGGCACACCCATGCTTGAGGACAGATGGGCAAAGATCAGCATCCTGACACAGGCCTGATGGCACTTGTTTTTTGGCCACTCTCCCCTTGCATATCACCCGTAGCTCAGAGCCCAGCAGGACACACCCCCCCCCGAGGTGCTGGCTGGGAGGAGGACCCCCGTGCTCCATGGGGTGCTACCCCATCTCCCAAGAAACCTCACACTTCTGCCCTGTTCGTGGCACCGAGGGCAGCAGCCAGGCTGCTGTGCTCTGCTGGGCACTACCCGGGCTGTCTTTGGTCAGCCATCAGCTCCTCGAGGGCAAGTGGCTTTGCCTACGTGACAGCAGCACAATGACGTGCCTTCAGCATGGATGTGCTGGTCAGCCTGCTGCCCCAGCTGTCTCCACCCACTTGGAGCTTGTTCTGACACGCGCTTCAGCTTCGCTTCGTTCACTGTACTGCCATTCGTCATACCACAACGGCACTGTGGAGACCGAGGTGTGATGGCAGTTTCAACTGAGATGCAGTTTTCCATCCTGTGGATGCAGCTCTTAACAACACGAGCTCACTTATTTCCATGATTTGCTTTCTGATTTTAAATATAGGATGTCTCTTTTCCTCTTGCAGATTATTTTTAATAAATGTCTCGTTCTTATTATGCAGCACTAAATGCTGTTTCCACCTGTTTCACTCTGCCATTTGACTTTACGTACCTGTGTTCCTTGGGTATATGCAAGGTGTCTGTTATCTCCTTATTAAGTGATAGGTTGTGTTATTTGCTAGTGACTGCTGGCACAAGCCAGGGTGTTGTATTTCTGCGTCCTGATCGCACAAGAAGCTTGAGACAGTGCACGCTTGTACCCGACTGAGGCAAACACACCAGCACCTTTTCTTGTGCGCAAGCTCGACTCCATAGAAAGTAGTGGCTTATCGGTTCTTAGGAGACATGCGGAGCAATTATGATCACTACCAAAATTAATTTAAAAAAATATGTAGTTACTACACATTTAAAAATATACATTGTTTTCCCATATTTTAAAGGAAGAGTATGGCACTACTGCTTTTAACACAGGCAACAGGATGCCACCAAGCAATACCTGCACAGAGCTGAAGTGACTTAGTAGCTGGTGTCCTCGTTTAGAAATACATCCCTGGTGCGATCTACGCATTGACCTTAAGATACATGTAATGTAAGCATCAACAGCTGAGCTACAGTCAGCGGAGGGAAGCAGGCATTTCTGTGCACAGGTCACCACAGGTCTAACATTAGGCAGGTGATTTGCGCTTTACTGGCGTCTCCTTCTCTCTTGTGACTCTGAAGAGACCCCTGAGGTCAAGCTCAACATTGCCAATCTGAAAATGTGAGTGAAGTAATTTTATTCCTGGTCTTTACTTGAAGACTTTGAATGATCCCAAACCTGTGACATTCAAAACCTCTCTTGTTTTTCAAATCTGCCCTTTTTTTCCTTCTTTGCTGGCTGAGTGACACTCTCACGTTCAGGCTGATTCACAACTCCTCTGGATATTTCACAGCCTGAAATTGCTCTCAGCCAGTGATGAATGAGTGCTCTGCCTTAACTCTGTCAGAGCAAAGGGTACGGCTACCATACGCACCACAATTTTCAGAGTATGACGGATATGAGCTTTTACAGAAATCTTTATTACCTCACCTTCCTTGCCCTTGGAACTGAACCTCTCACAAGCAATTTTCAATTTAATTTACTTTCATAAGGAGAAATAAAAGGTGGCAAATCAAGCGTGATTCTGTTACAGTGATTTTAAGTTGGTGTAAAACCCAATGGTGGGGTACGATGGACTGCTCAGTCAGGCAAAGTGTTGGAGCATCACCGGACAAGCAGGGAAGGTAACGGCACTTCTGGCAGCACTGGCTGTCAGAGTGCTTTAGGTACAGCCATAGGGCTGCTTCCATGGCAAAGGCTGTTTTAAAAACCAGCTGGTTTTACAACTGCTGTAAGCATTTGCTCTTCATTGGAATTGTGCATTCAAAATCTGACATGATTTTTTAAAAAACAAAACAAAATTAAACCAAAAAATAAACTGGTCTTGTTTTTTGTTGTTCTGTCAACAACAGAACCTAGTAAAACAAAGGAAACCAGAGTCCTCTGGTGTTTAGTGACAACAGCTCCTGTATGAACTCTGGGTGAGACTGTTGTCCTTCAAAGTTGGAAGCCAGGGCTAGGGTGGGAGGACAGCAACTGAAAAAGGCAGGTGCAGAGGAAAAACATGACCAGGCCAAAACTTTTGAAGTTCTTAGACTTGTTTTCGGCTCAGCTGCCAATGTTGTATGTGACCGTGATCCTCATCTGTAAAGGGGAGACAAATTTTTAAGTTCTTTAAGATGGCTGACCTGAAGTCAGAGACAGATCTGTGCGTGTCTGCGTGGAGGAACCCTGATCCTGGAGGAAGGTACTGCAATATGACCAGTAACTGCAGCTGAGGATGGGCACACAGGGTTTATGCCATGACACTGCCCTCAGCAGAAAGCTGCTCATGTGCTCCAAAATGCATTTACAAAGGCTTTGCATGGGATGTGTCTGAAAATACAAGTGCCTTTTCACCTTTCGTCCTCTGAAAATGAACTGCAAGGGTCAGTCATGCATAGGAGGGGGTTTTAAGCCACTAGCAGCCAGGATTTGGGTTTACTGCAGTAGAAGTGGGAGAGAAGAGGAGGCTGGAGCAGGGGCAAGGAGCAACTATGAAGCTGAAGGCAGGTAACATGTTAACATAATGATGTTAACAAAGCCCTGAAACCCAGCCTCACCTTGTAACTGGGGCCAGATCCATAGGACAGGTCAATACTCCTGGCCAGGCTGTATTGCTGATGGTGCACTTGCTGCAGGACCCTTCACGTGGGGGTGTGGGGCCAAGGGAGCATGCCAGCGCTCTGGGAGCCAGCGGGTGCCTGAGCTCTGCCAACGTGAGCAGGCAGTGGTGCGTGAGCCAACGCTGTCTCACCTCAGGGAAGTCTTTCTGCTGCAACAGCATGTCTGTGGATCCTCAGTAGAAGTTTTGGGTCCAGCACTAGCAAGGCAAAATATCACGAGTGGGTTGAGTTGTCATGCTGATCATTTATTTTCATACACACAATGGCGATCTTGAACAAACCCCATCCTGTTCATCAGAGAATCATAGAATGGTTTGGGTTGGAAGGGACCCTAAAGATCATCTATGCTCAAGGATTACGCTATTTGTTCTCTGCCTTAAAGCTAGATAGACTGAGGAAGTCCCTGGCCTTCCAGTCAGCTAAGAGCTGAGCTTCTGGACAACGCGGCAGGTGCTACTTCACCCTCAGCTGCGCCTATGGATTTCCCAAAGCACACATTCAGCAAAGAGTTGAAGAGTTCACATCAGAGATGGGTGACTTCCAGGAGGCTGGGCAAAGAGTTTAGGGGTGAAACCTCTCTGTACTCCGAGTCTGAAGCAGGGGGGTCAAGACAGAAACTTCAGCCTTTATTCAGAGCTGTTCAAAGCTCTTTTAGTCAAGAAATATGGCTTTTCATCACATGAAAGGACTTTCTGCTTACATGTCCAGTGTTTGCAACTTTCAGGAGTCTGGATATTTTGCAAATAGAGTTTCTGTATGAGAATGACACCTTCCAGGTCACAGCTGCAGCTGTCCTCAAGAGCTGTAATGACGGGTTTGGAGAAAGAGTTGAGAGATGAGTAACCAAAATAAATTCGGTAAGTTAGATGAGTTTAGGTGAGCTAACGCACTATCAGGCCCAGCCACATTAATATGAAGAGGTTCCTTGAAATATCTTTGGGTGCTTTGCTCTCTCTCTAACCAGTGGTGTGAATGATAAGTGTATCCTCGCGCTGAATGGCAGGCGCCAGGGACAGAGCTGTGGATTGTTTTTTGTCACCCCTGACCATTGGCTTCCTGAACAGCTGCCTGCTCTCCAGGGATGGGCCTTTAAGGGCAGCTCGGGAAGGGAATGCAGCAGGAGAGAGCATCACTATCTTATGCCGTCCTTGCTAGTGGTGCTAACTCAGATCTTTTTGGTTTAATTGGCGCTGAGCTGTGTATAATCAATACCCTTGTTTAGACAAAGGCAGGGGAGGAAAAATTTGTAAGAAGCCCTGTTTAACAAAGAGCGTTGATGGACCAGCTAAGCATCCTGTCCTGGTTTGGCTCAAACCAGGCCAAATAGCCTTAGAGAACCCAAGGTCACTGCTTATGAGTAAAGAGCCGAAGGGGGTTGTACCTGCAGGGAGTAGTGGACGGGGCAGGTGACCCAGGATTGACCAGCAAGGTATTCCATCCCATACATGTCATTCTCACTTTCCTGTTTATCACTAACCCACTGCCTCCTGGAGGTGGGGCCCAGGAGGGAGGGGCCCTCCTGTCTCCCACTGATTGGTACCAGCTTTGCCAAATCTCCAGTTAAAAGCCTGCAGGTGTGATGGCAGTGGAGCTACTGCATTTTGCTCTCTGTCTGTGCTGGGGGGAGGTACTGCATTTTCCCCTCTGCCCGTGCTGGGGAGAGCTACTACATTTTCCCCTCTGCCTGTGCTGGGGGGAGGTACTGCCTTTTCCCCTCTGCCTGTACTGGGGGGAGCAACTCTGCCTGAGGAGGATTTCCAAGCTCTTGATCTTGGTTTTGTACATATTTGTATATATTTGGTTATTTCTATTACTATTGTTATTATATTCTTTTTCATTATTATAGTTTATTAAAACTGTTTTAACTTTCCAACCCATAAGTCTCTCTCCCTTTTCCCTTTCCCTTTCCCTTGGGGGGGGGAGAGGGTTAACAGAGAGAATCTGCCACCTGGTTAATAGCTGGCCCAGCTTTAAACCGTGACAGATGTATTGGTGCCCAACGTGGGGCTCGAAAGAAGCTCCAACAGGTTACTCTGATAAGTTGAATCCTGGCTCTGGTGGGAGGAGACCTGGAGAGCTCAGCTGAGAGAATATCAGGTTTCTTCCTTTGAGATTTACGAGGGGTTGGAAAGTTAAAACAGATAGTGAAGATGGTGATGTCATTTTTGAATGCTGTGTTATCTCATCTTTTTATGGAGTTTCTTTCACAGTTGAGTATTGCAATGATGTCTTACCTGCCGTGGGCACTGTGTTATTGCTTGCTTATTATGAATGTTTACATGCAGTTTAGCAGTGGGCGCTGGTCGAAATGTATTGTTTTAGTATGGGGTTTGATACTAATTTATGCTGTGATAAACTGGGCAGTTAATATTCCCATCTCTTATCTCTATGACACAATGATGGGCAGCTTTAATCGCGAATCAGTAGCAGCAACTTCATCTGCACACTCCAGGTGTCCTTTAGCTGATTCTGTTAATGATTACACTTCCAGTTTTACTTCGGGAAATAGTACCTTCTCCTTTTCTGCCAAGCTGATTCCACTAGATTTTGCGAAATTAGGATGGTGCTGTCTAGGTGGCATGTTTTTATTTTTGGTTGTCCTGAATGTGTTTCTGATGTGGGATAAGATTAAATATCGGTGCAGGGACAGTTGTAGGTGTTATGCAGCCACCTCAGACCCTACAGTGTGTACTGCCGCTACAGCCACTAAACCCACTGAAACCTTGGCAGCCTGTACCACAGCTGCTACACCCCCCAAGATGGCCACTGCAGCTACTCAGACTCTCAGCACTCCCACGACAGCCACTGCATCTACTCAGACTCCAGCATCTATCGAATCTGTACCAATTGCTCCTGTAACCAGGAAGAAATACCAAAAGAAATCAGCTCGTGAAGTGAAGGATGATGACTCGGAGCCTTCTAAGGCAGAGCCATCATATGACCCAGGTGAGGGCCCTTCTCAGGCAGAGTTAGGGCCTGACACAGATGGGGGTTTCCTCGATCATCCTTTTAAAGCAGACCCATCACAGAAGAAAGGTCCTTCTAAAGCAGAACTATCACAAGAGGACTCGGACGTAGAGATAACCTACCACTCCTTATCCCTGAAGGACCTGAGAAATATAAGGAAAGACTTCAGCCGTTATGACAGTGAACCTATTATTACCTGGTTGCTCCGATGCTGGGATAATGGGGCAGACAGCATGCAATTAGATGGCAGAGAAGCCAGACAGTTGGGATCCCTGTCCAGAGATGGTGGTATTGATAAGGCGCTCGCAAGAAAGTCAAACACTATCAGTCTCTGGAGGCGACTCTTGTCAGCTGTAAAGAGCAGGTATCCCTATAAAGATGATGTTATGAGCCACCTAAGCAAATGGACCACTATAGAAAAAGGTATTAACTACCTTAGAGAACTGGCTGTGCAAGAGATCATTTATAGACACCCACGGGACATTGTAGATCCTGTAGACCCTGATGAAGTGGAATGCAACCGATCCATGTTCCGGAAGGTTGTGAAGAATGCTCCACCGACATATACCCATACATTGTCAATATTAGTATGGGGAGAAGATGCTATGGCACATTCTACTGTGGGCGAAATGGCTAACTGTATGCGACAGTATGAAGATAGTATTTCTTCCCCACTGCAGGCACGCATCTCGGCTGTGGAAAAACTGACTAAGGAGAACAAGGACTCATTTAAACAACTGTCAGACAAACTGTCCGTGATCGAGAATAAACTTGACTCTCTACCTACACAGGCGCGCGTTGCAGCTGTTAAGAGAAAACGTTCTCCTACAGGACCAGCTCAAAGGAAAAGGAACACATCACGAGGTATCCTGTGGTTTGCCCTGCGTGGTTATGGGGAGGACATGAGCAGATGGCATGGACAACCTACCAGTACCCTACAGGCACGAGTACGTGAGTTGCAAGCTAAAAGAAATACCAGAGAGAATTTTTCTAGGAGGATGGCTGCTCCAGTTACCAGTGAGCAGGACCCCAGTCAGGGGAGATGGGCCTCAAATCACTTTTTCCCAAGTGTGAATAGGAGAAATGAAGGTCCAGTCCCTGTGAGCAGCATGAATCCATTTCTTAATTAGGGGGGCCCTGCCTCCAGCCAGGTGGAGGAGAGGGACAACCGAGTTTATTGGACTGTGTGGATTCGATGGCCTGGCACATCAAAACCACAAAGGTATCGAGCCTTGTTAGACACTGGTGCACAGTGCACCCTAATGCTATCGGATCATAAAGGGACAGAATCTATCAGTATTTCAGGAGTAACAGGAGGATCTCAAGTGTTATCTGTATTGGAGGCCGAAGTGAGCCTAACTAAAAATGAATGGAAAAAGCACCCCATTGTGACTGGCCCAGATGCTCCGTGCATCCTTGGCATAGACTACCTCAAGAGAGGGTATTTTAAGGACCCAAAAGGGTACAGATGGGTCTTTGGTATAGCAGCTGTAGAGACTGAGGACATTAAACAGCTGTCTACCTTGCCTGGCCTCTCAGAAGATCCTTCTGTTGTGGGTTTGCTGAAGGTTGAAGAACAACAGGTGCCAATTGCTACTACCACGGTGCACGGACGACAATATCGTACCAATCAAGACTCCCTGATCCCCATTCATAAACTGATTAGACAATTAGAAAATCAAGGAGTGATTGGCAAGACTCGCTCACCCTTTAATAGTCCTATATGGCCAGTGCGAAAGTCTAATGGAGAATGGAGATTAACTGTGGACTATCGTGGCCTAAATGAAGTTACGCCACCGCTGAGTGCTGCTGTGCCAGACATGCTAGAACTTCAATACGAACTGGAGTCAAAGGCAGCCAAGTGGTACGCCACCATAGACATTGCTAATGCATTTTTCTCTATTCCCTTGGCACCAAAGTGCAGGCCGCAGTTTGCTTTTACCTGGAGAGGTATCCAGTATACCTGGAATCGACTGCCCCAGGGGTGGAAACACAGTCCTACTATTTGCCATGGACTGATCCAGACTGCACTAGAAAAGGGTGGAGCTCCAGAACATTTGCAATACATTGATGACATCATTGTGTGGGGTGATACAGCAGCAGAAGTTTTTGACAAAGGAGAGAAAATAATCCAAATTCTTCTGAAAGCTGGTTTTGCCATAAAAAGGGGCAAGGTCAAGGGACCTGCCCGGGAGATCCAGTTTTTAGGGATTAAATGGCAAGATGGGCGTCGCCAGATCCCGATAGAGGTGATCAACAAAATAACAGCTATGTCCCCACCAACTAACAAAAAGGAAACACAAGCCTTCTTAGGCGTTGTGGGTTTCTGGAGAATGCATATTCCAGATTACAGCCAGATTGTACACCCTCTTTATCAAGTGACCAGAAAGAAGAATGATTTTCAGTGGGGCCCTGAACAACGACAGGCTTTTGAACAGATTAAACAAGAGATTGTGCATGCAGTAGCCCTTGGGCCAGTCCGTACGGGACAAGATGTTAAAAATGTGCTCTACACCTCATCTGGGGACAATGGTCCTACCTGGAGCCTCTGGCAGAAAGTGCCAGGGGAGACTCGAGGTCGACCCCTAGGATTTTGGAGTCGAGGATACAAGGGCTCCGAGGCCAATTACACTCCAACTGAAAAAGAGATACTGGCAGCATATGAAGGAGTTAGAGCTGCTTCAGAGGTAATTGGTACTGAAGCACAACTTCTCCTAGCACCTCGATTACCAGTACTAGGCTGGATGTTCAAGGGTAAGGTTCCCACTACCCATCATGCAACTGATGCGACGTGGAGTAAATGGATTGCATTAATTACACAGAGGGCTCGAATAGGAAACCCTAATCGCCCAGGAATCTTAGAAGTGATCATGGACTGGCCAGAAGGCAAAGACTTCGGAATGCCACCAGAAAAGGAGGTGACACGTGCTGAAGAAGCCCCACCATATAATGAACTACCAGAGGATGAGAAGCAGTATGTCCTGTTCACCGATGGATCCTGCCGTCTTGTAGGAAAGCATCGGAAGTGGAAAGCTGCTGTATGGAGTCCCATACGACGAGTCACAGAAGCCACAGAAGGACAAGGTGAATCAAGTCAATTTGCAGAAGTAAAAGCCATCCAGCTGGCTTTAGACATTGCTAAACGAGAAAAGTGGCCAAGGCTGTAACTTTATACTGACTCATGGATGGTAGCAAATGCCTTGTGGGGGTGGTTAAAGCAGTGGAAGCGAAGCAACTGGCAGCGCAAAGGTAAACCTATTTGGGCTGCTGAACTGTGGCAAGATATTGCTACTCGGCTAGAGAAACTAGTCGTGAAGGTACGTCATGTAGATGCTCACGTACCTAAAAGTCGGGCAACTGAGGAACATCGAAACAACCAACAAGCAGATCAAGCTGCTAAAGTGTTCCAAATAGATTTGGACTGGGAACACAAAGGTGAACTATTTTTAGCTCGGTGGGCTCATGACACTTCAGGTCATCAAGGAAGAGATGCAACATACAGATGGGCTCGTGACCGAGGCGTGGATTTAACCATGGACTCTATTGCACAGGTTATCCATGATTGTGAAACATGCGCGGCAATTAAGCAAGCCAAACGGTTAAAACCTTTGTGGTATGGGGGGCGGTGGTTGAAATATAAATATGGGGAGGCCTGGCAAATTGACTATATCACACTCCCTCAAACCCGCCAGGGTAAACGTTATGTGCTTACCATGGTGGAGGCGACCACCAGATGGCTGGAAACATACGCTGTGCCCCATGCCACTGCCCGGAACACTATTCTGGGCCTCGAAAAGCAAATCTTGTGGCGACACGGCACGCCAGAGAGAATTGAGTCGGACAATGGGACTCATTTCAAAAACAGTCTCATAGATAACTGGGCCAAAGAGCATGGCATCGAATGGGTATATCACATCCCCTATCATGCACCAGCCTCTGGGAAAATTGAACGGTATAATGGGCTGTTAAAAACTACCCTGAAAGCAATGGGGGGTGGAACCTTTAAAAACTGGGATAAGCATCTGGCACAAGCTACCTGGTTAGTTAACACCAGGGGATCTATCAATCGAGCTGGCCCTGCTCAGTCAGACCTTCTACATACAGTAGAAGGAGATAAAGTCCCTGTGGTGCATGAAAGGAATCTATTGGGAAAAACTGTCTGGATTCTTCCTGTAACGCGCAAAGGTAAACCCATTCGTGGGATTGCTTTTGCTCAGGGACCTGGATGTACTTGGTGGGTGATGTTGCAAGATGGTGAAGTCCGATGTGTCCCTGAAGGTGATCTGATTCTGGGTGAGACTACTTAAGTCTGAACTGCATGTTGTTGCTGCGTAAGTGTCTTTTAGGTTAAGACAGTGGTGATGAGACCGGAGCTAGCTTCATCAAGTGGCGTCCAGTAACCTCCTCGAGTCTGACATCTTTAACCTGCAACCCGTGGGCACGAACCATGACAAAAGAGAGACTGCTAGCCAGAAAGACTTCTGAGAGACTGCTAACCAGATGGAAACCCACAATCCTGAACCAAATGAACTTGATGGACTTTTTGCATAAAGATGAATCATAGACTAGTGATATGTATATATATATTTGAAAATGAAAAGGTACTGGTGATCTGAGTATGACATGAATGGTATGGAATAAGGGGTGGAATGTCCTGGTTTGGCTCAAACCAGGCCAAATAGCCTTAGAGAACCCAAGGTCACTGCTTATGAGTAAAGAGCCGAAGGGGGTTGTACCTGCAGGGAGTAGTGGACGGGGCAGGTGACCCAGGATTGACCAGCAAGGTATTCCATCCCATACATGTTATTCTCACTTTCCTGTTTATCACTAACCCACTGCCTCCTGGAGGTGGGGCCCAGGAGGGAGGGGCCCTCCTGTCTCCCACTGATTGGTACCAGCTTTGCCAAATCTCCAGTTAAAAGCCTGCAGGTGTGATGGCAGTGGAGCTACTGCATTTTGCTCTCTGTCTGTGCTGGGGGGAGGTACTGCATTTTCCCCTCTGCCCGTGCTGGGGAGAGCTACTACATTTTCCCCTCTGCCTGTGCTGGGGGGGAGGTACTGCCTTTTCCCCTCTGCCTGTACTGGGGGGAGCAACTCTGCCTGAGGAGGATTTCCAAGCTCTTGATCTTGGTTTTGTACATATTTGTATATATTTGGTTATTTCTATTACTATTGTTATTATATTCTTTTTCATTATTATAGTTTATTAAAACTGTTTTAACTTTCCAACCCATAAGTCTCTCTCCCTTTTCCCTTTCCCTTTCCCTTGGCGGGGGGAGAGGGTTAACAGAGAGCATCTGCCACCTGGTTAATAGCTGGCCCAGCTTTAAACCGTGACACATCCTTCTCCTGAAAACAAGTCACCAAATGAGCAAACAAGGTGAGAACAACAATCTGATTTTCATGCAAATTCTTTCCCTTGAAGAGGACTGCCTGAGCACAAACAGAGATTAGTGGCTAATGTTCATTTGCATATCCTACACGATCGCAAAGCACTTTTGAAACACTATTGCAAAGCATTTTACTAACCAGGACTCGTCCCTTCCACCCTTTCCTGTACAGGTAAGTGCTATTTGCCCGCAGAAAGGGAAACTGCAGATTACAGCCTCTATTGAATTAAGGCTCACAGCCTCCAGAGGGGAGTACCAAATGCTCTCATTACCACACAGTACTTGATAGGAGCAAGGAAAGTAGAGATCGTACAGGGACACAGCAGAAAGCTTCGAAATAGTACCCGATGTCCCGTGCCCCTCTCAAGTGCCCCTTAAAGCTGGTCTAAAGGCATCTCCTGAAGAGCTCATTGGATATATCTCCTTATTCTGAGATGAGAGGGCGGTACAGCTGCACAACTCTAGAGCTTCAGAATTTGGAGGTCAGGTTTGGGATCTGTGTTGTGCCAAGTCTGCCCATCTCCCCTGTGCATGACTCCAGCTGTGCCTTACCTCCCTCTCCCCCACAGCCTGCAACTATTTGCTACCCTCCCCCCCCCCCCACCCCAAAAGCAGCCAAGTCAGGGTGCAATTCTTGCTAGATTGGTGAAAATCTGTAACAAATGCCCCATTAAGTTGCTTGAGGAACGTGTTGCTTTCAAGACTCAAACTGGTTTCTGCACATCTCACTGGGAAATGCGAAGGGGCATGCACACTGAAAAAAGCTGAATGAAATTGATGGCCTTTGCTAGACGTGCTAAATGGTAATAATGCCATATCTAAGTCTTATCGAGAGGAGCAGAAAGGCACTCCAAAGAGGTGTTTCCAAGTAACTGGTTAATCTGCTTGATCTGACAGCCCCTCCGTGCCTTGTGCCAGCAGAGTGGCAGGGACCAAATGGCTCCTCAAAATGGCTCGTGGCACTGTGAGCTCACTGGGCAGCATGGGGACAGCATGAAGATGGCATTCATGGGGTGCCATGAGGGGTTTTGTCCTGGGGATTGGTGTTAGGGCTGTGGCACTGTCCATGGGCAATCGTGGCAATGGCTTTGATCCACTTATCCTGGGTTTCAACTAGTGCAATACCCCATCATATTGCAATGTGCACGCAGAGGCAGGGTCCTCATAGCTGAAGGGAGCATTTTTTTGGAAAAAAATGCCCTCCTGGAAACTGAGGGCAGCAATTCCTCCCCTTCTCTTCATACCCAGCTTCAGCTCAGGGATTGTAAGAAAGTGGGGATGGCATGTTAAAATCCCGTGCTTTGCTCTGGGCAGGTTTTTTAATAGGTTTGTTGCTGATGCAAGTTCCCCCCAATTCAAGAAAGATAAGGAACTACTGGAGAGTGTCCATCGGAGGGCTACAAAGATGATGATGTTACCGGAAAATAGTAACCAAGAAAACTCTCCAAACCAAATGATAGTTTAGAAAGCCGACATTGGTTTATTGCAGCGCTGGGTGCATGGGGGATCTCTCCTCCTAGCACGCACACCTAAGAACAAAACTTGCTCCTTATATACATAATCCCGAGAAAAGCCCACCCATTCAAAAAAAAACTTATGCATAACGCGTTATGTAATGCATTACGTAATGTCTTTACGCATGCGTACTAAATTGGGGAAGGGGTCTTGGGTGGTCTCTGGGGGTCGCTGGTGGTCGTAATTCCCCTTTAATCGTGCTTGTGGGCAAGCGTGGTCGAGGCCTTCTTGTTTACAAGTACATGTGTTCCCAAGAAGAAGATATTGTTTTGAACTTATCTCTCCTCTGACACAAGAGTTTATGAATCAAGTTAATTTAGACATCACAAAGTTGTTCTTTACAGTTTTGTTTTGTCTTTTGGCCTTATATAGTTAGCAGAGACGTTTGTTTTTTAAGACTGAGCGTAAACAGCATGAATCATTATTTACTAGAACCTTGTTATCAATCCCATAAACAAACTCTATCTACAAAACATGTAGTTTGCTTCAGAACCTATTGTTATTATTCTAGTTAAAAGGAAAATTATTGACAGGAAAGTTTGTTCTGTGTAAAGGTAACACAGAGCAAGCCTTTAGAGCCTACTCTGAGGCCTACTCTTGCTAAACTGTTGCTAAATTGAACCGTCTGGTATCAATGAGAGGACTGGAGCATCTCTCTTATGAGGAGAGACTGAGGGAGCTGTGTTCAGTCTGGAGAAGAGAAGACTGAAGGGGGATCTTATCAATACTTAAAAATACCTTAGGGGCAGGTGTGAAGAAGATAGGGCCAGACTCTTCTCAGTGGTGCCCAGTGACAGGACAAGGGGCAACAGGCACAAACTGAAACACGGGAAGTTCTATCTGAATATGAGGAAAAACTTCCTTACTTTGAGGGTGACAGAGCACTGGAACAGGCTGCCCAGGGAGGCTGTGGAGTCTCCTTCTCTGGAGATATTCAAAACCCTCCTGGACACGATCCTGTGCAACGTGCTCTAGGGGAACCTGCTTTGGTAGGGCGTTGGACTAGATGATCTCCAGAGGTCCCTTCCAACCCCAGGCATTCTGTGAGTCTGATTCTGTGATGCAGAGCCCTGTGCTTGAATGTTTCCCTTCTTCTCCTGCAGATGACATTATCTGGTGCATGAAGGGGCTTTTCTGTCTTCGTGGCGGTGGCGACAGGCGCTGGCTGGATCTGATCCTGGGGGAAGCAGGTGCTTGCTCAGAGCCACCTGTCCTCAAGCCGGTGTGCCCATGGCCAGTGCTGCGCTTCCCTCTGAATCTCAATGAGCACCATGGGACATCAGGGGCAGGTGGGATGCACTGATTACTTGGATCCTTCCTATTTTGGGGTATGACAAGAAGTTCATTTCCCCCTCTTCTTTCATGTTCACACAATGCTTTACACAGATATACCCTGCACACGTTTATCTGCCAGGCAGGGTAATAGAGCAGCACCCGGGGAGTCTCCAGGGCTTTTGTAGGAGCTTGATATTGCTGAGCTGTGAATGCAGCAAGAGGCAGCATGTGTAGCTAATCCTGCAATACAATAACCAGTCCTTTGTGGTGGATGTCAAATTTGCTAAATGTATGATTGTTTATTGTTTGCCTGTGTAATGAGGTACATGGGGCTTAGGCCAATTTTGAAATATCAATAAACATGACAGTGTTTCAGTAATGCACCAGACAAAATCCTTGCATCTCTCCCAGGAACACTAACATGATACATTCATAAATGGAACTAAAGGGGTCTTTCTTCTAAAATTTGAAAAAATAACTTTCTGTTATCTAAGCTACATAGCAAAAGAGCTCATTAGGTAATTCACACTGATACACTCTAACTGCGCATGGATTCATAAGCCTCTCTCTGATGTAGCAAAATCAGATCAGTGTCAGGGACAAGAAAACAGACATTGCCATGTGTTGTCACTAAATGGACAGCCTTTCTGTGAGGAGGAATGGACGCGTGATTTACAGGCCTTTCAGCATAGGCAAAACCGAGCAGTTTTATCTCAGCCTTTTCTCCCCTGTGGACCACGATACTTTTGGCCATGGCTCTTTTATTCCTCTTGGCCCCTCATGTGATGGTACACCTGCATTACCAGTACCACAGAGGGGAATACCCAAAAGTAACCATGCATGAAATTTTATTTCCCAAAATCAGAATATTTAACCCTCACCAGGCAAGCTCTCTCCCTCCCTTCCAGCTTGCAGTCCATGGCATCACAAGTTTTTGGTAATGGCCTATTAATCACCTACCGCCTGACCCTGTGACTCCTGCCTGGTTGCCTCTTGGATACTTCATCATCTGCAGGCAGGACTTGGACTAGGCAGCAATGCCTCCGTCCAAGCTCCTCCAGATGCCGGGGCTTCAAGCCTTGCCAGTGCTGCGTGGCTTCCGTGCTTGCCATTAGACTGGGATGACACACAGCTTGGCTATGAGTGCAGGGAGAGCAAACCCTGGTGAAAACCTGGCTCCCGCTTCTGGCAAGCAAACATCCTAGCTGCCGTGCAGAGCTGCCATCTGGCAGGTCATCCCCTGGTGTCCTCGCTGCTCCGGCTTCTCAAACCAGTGGCTTTTTTGTTTTTGAGTGAAAACAAATGTTAACTTTGGCCTGTGGATGATGCAGCCCATGGCTACCAGTAACACCTCTTTGCTTGGGTATTGCCAGGATGAAGGGACTTAACTGAACACCACAGGGTAACCAAAAATAGCCCTAGCAGATCAGCAATGCAGCCTCTATTCAGCCTTGAGGGCAAACCCCGTCTGTTTTCATTTAGCCCGCACCCGGGGCTAAACAACAACAGTTTTTCTCTCACCCCGTGTCCCTTCCCCAGCCGAGGAAGGGAATTTGGAAAAGGAGAGAGACTTGTGGGTTAAAGTTGAACAGATTTAATAAAATCAAGAAACCAATATCAACGATAACACAAAACACACAAAAGTATACTTAGCTACAGAGTTGCAGCAGGTTATTCCAGGAATACCAATCATTTGCAATGAGGAATAGGCAAGCTAGAAAAGAGCAAAAACAACCCCACTCTTCCCCCAGCAAGCCCTCCCTTTTATAGTGAACTTGATGTGATATAGAATACATGTGTGGGCCAGCCTGGGTCAGCTGCCCTGGATTTAGCTGCTAATGGCCCTGATCACTATGGCTGGCCACAAACTGAAACAAAAATCTAACAGAAACGTGATTCTATAAATTTTATCCCATGAAACCAGGACACCGTCCTACCTCAGGGAGCAACCAGGCTGCTGTTTGCACTGCAAAGCACGTTCCTAAGCATGCTCCATGTCCGTGGATAGAGGGTGAGGCAGCGTCTGTATGTGGTGGTGGCACTGCCTGCGCCATCCTGGGGAGCGATGCAGGACCCTTCTGCTTCTTTCAGCAGGAAAGGGGCTGCCATTCTCCCTGCTTCCCCACTCGTGAGGTGTGCACCGCGAGGATTTTCATGAGGCATACATGAGATGCAACTAATTTCTTGTTGTCAGACTGTGTGGTCTGACCTCATATATTCTTCCTCCACCCCTTTCTTACAAGCTGGACAAAGCGTGGAGAGAGGGCATGTGCCCAGGAACAGCCCCCAGCCGTGTCATAGGACGATTACAGCAGAAAATAAGAACATTTGAGTCTGAACCCAAATCTCTGGTAACAAGAGCGATGTCCCCTTCCAGCTCCCCCAGTTCCTTTCCCTTCAAGATACATGGGCTGTCCTGGCTGGTAGAAATGTAGAAAGATCACAGTTGTTGATTTTGCATCCGAGCAGTGGAGAACCCAGGCAAAGCTCACGCTCAGGTTTTTGGAGGGAATGCGGAGAAGTGAGGCTGTCCCAAGGGCTGTGGCTGTGCTGCACAGCCTGGGGGGTTCCTTGCAGCAGTGCGGTGGGGTTGAGTAACTTTACCCTCTGCAACTTCTCCTTGGGAAATGCTGATGATTCAGGGGACATGACAGCTCCTTGCTTTTCACCTTGGCACTGATCAAGCTTTCGGGAAGGCACTTTTCAGGATGGAGACTGCCATTTCCCCCCCGCAGTTTCCTGTAGGGGTTCATCAGCTTTCTAGTTGTCCTGAAACAACTACATCTGCCCCTTCAGCACTCTCACCAAGGGCCCCATTAGTCCTGTTCTGGTATCATTGTTTCAGAGGCTCACGCTGTGCTGCTTTTCCATGAGGAAGGCAAAATTCAGGCTACAGGTCCATACACAGCAGGTACAGCTGTCTTCCTTGCTACTTGCACAATGTGTTTTTTAAGTTGTATTGAGGAGCATTTTGTCCGAATGACTTCAGCTTCCTAATTGTCTTCATGGCCTGGGATCATCAAAACCCCTTGACACCCTCCCAGTCCCACGGTCACCTGCAAATTCTGTCTCTTCTTCTGAATCAATGGAGGAAGATGCTGTAGTTTCAGGCCTGGAGGAGGTCCCTGCGGAGCCCCACCACAAAGTGCTCCCAAGTGTGTCACCTCCGTTAGTGCCTGTCAGCCAGCTGGCCCCTCAACAGTTTCATGTCGTCTGAAGCTGTTGCAAAATGCTCATTCTCCCCCAAAAGTGCTGTGTGGTGCCTTGTGATGCCTCACCCAGGCATCGCCTCCAGGCACCTACTATTACCAGTCGCATTTACAAACTCACCAGAAAATTAAACGAGGCCCGTTTTCCGTGAAACTCTGTCAACTGGCATTGATGCTTTCTCTCTTTTATTTTTGTCGTACTCGAATACCGTGTCATCTTCTCCGTTGTCTGATCTGGGATTGATGTCAGATATTTCCACCCTGCCTTTTTTAAAACACTGGCACACACTTAGACCTTTTCCAGTCCACTGGAATTTCGCTGGCACCCCTGGGGTTATTAAAAATGAATGCCAACAGGCCAAACATCTCCCAGACAGCTCTTTAAGGACTTCAGAGTATAAGTTATCTGGGCTTTGCAATTTAGAATTGTTTATCCCTAACAGCTGTTGTCTGTCATTCTTCTCAGCGATGCACTGGAAAGCACTTTATCATCCTTATGTCATCTCAACATATCATCTTTTTCTTTTCAAGTACAGAACAAAAATATTCATCAAACTCTCCTGCATTATCATTAGCCGTTTCACCAGCTCCATCTAGAAATGAGCTAATATTGGTGTGAGGACTCATTTTTCATTTCTTAATGTATATCTTTATGGCCCATACAGGGACTCATTGAATTTATTTATCAGCATGACAATTATCTGAATGTATCCTGATGTCTGAATATGTGTAATCAGTGTTGTCTTTTAGACACATCATTCAGATATGTAATTTGCAAAACACAAATTATTCAGGATATTGCTCAGTTGCACAAATGAAAGTCAGAGTTTTCTTGCCTGGGTCATTCATGTCACCCTGATGAGGGCTAAGGCACAAGAGAGACTGCTCTTCTCACTTTTTCTAGGTCCAAGTTAATTGAAATGGAAAATATCCTTCCCCACACAACAATGCTGCATACAGATGGGGGATGAAGCCTGATAGGAGAGATAAGGGATTATCCTCGGGTTCGGGAGACATCGATTTTGTTGCTAGCTCTGTTACTAAGTCTCCTTGTGCAAGTCATTTGCCTGCCCGTGTCCCAGATCTCCTGCCTAATGGCTGGGACACAGGGGCTGCTTCACCTCATCTGGGAAGCGTTCAGAGTCCATGGAGGAGAAGATCTTCCCTGAGCGAAGCCTTCTGCCATCAGGGGGCTTTGGAAGAATATGAAACAGGTAGAATTAGTGTTTGTTTTGTTCTTTGGGTGCCACCTTGCCATTCACATTTGGAGCATCTCATTTAACTGCGATTTGCATTTGGCTTGAAATTTATTTAAAAGTTGTCCGAGGCACAGCAAGGACTTTGGGGCAAGAAAACAGAATCATTGCTTGTTGATTTTTTAATAAAGTCCCTCACCAGAGAGTGGGATTTAGACCCTCACAATTTCCACTCTCTTCTCCCCGAAAGGTAGTGAGCAGAGAAAGTGGAGAGGAAAGCTGAAACTGGGAGGGATCTGGATCCAATCTGTGATTTGTTCCTTGTGGAAAGACCAGCTTTGGTTCAGACCGCTCCAGCTGGTAAAACTTTCACTCTGTAAATTCAGTGTGAAACCAAATGTGTTTCTTGAAACAGATCCTTGTAGGACTTTCAAAGACACCGGTAGGTCAGATGTGTCCAATTAGTGAGGGCCTGTGACAGCAGGCGAGGGCCCTGAGGGGCAGGGAGGCAAATCTTCCCAGAACATCTTGCCTGCACCAGGTTGAACTTCATTGAGGTCACCCTGTGGGTTAGTGCGCGGGGAGTTCACAGTGGGGCTTTGGTGGCGGAGACTTCTTTGAGCAGGGCTCACACAGGCAGTATGGGGATAAAGGGCGGCACGGGTTACACTGTGGTGGTGGCAGCACGCAGGGCTCCTCTTGCTATTGCGTATGCACGCATGGTGCCTGCTGTCAACCCCACCTACACATCTAACTGTGTGGCTTTGCATGTAGTTATGAAATGGGAATGGAGGTACATATCTGTTCTTGGCTGTTTAAAGTTTCTGTCTGCTCGTTGCTGTTTTGTGAACATGTCTTCTCACCAGTTTTTCAGCTTGTCTTCTCCTTAGCCGTGCTCTATATCATCTGGGAAGGTTTCGCCTTCCATAGCATACCCCACCTCTTTCAGGAGAGCTCAAAACCAGGCTTGTTTCTGTTTAGAGTTCCTACAGGTCATGAGTCCAGGCTCCCAGTGCTACTGGGGGAACAGCCCTGATACTTGACTGTAGGTACAAAATTTTCTCTAAATCTTGGATCTTTGGGACAGCTGTCATTACAATGCAAGGACAGTCCAAACTTACTCTGTGAGGGCTGGTCACATCCAGAGGCTTGAAACGTGGCTTCTAGACCTAGCCTTCTAGAGCATGGATCAGGCAGAAAACTATGTTAGGAACAAAACAACCCACATTTACCATCTATGTCCCAATTATCTGATCCTCATCAAATGTTCAATTGCAAAAACGCTGGCCAGGCAGCTCCTTGTTCTTGTTCGTAAGCAGCACTCAGGTGCCAGCCATCAGGGATGTATCCTCACTGTCAGTGGGACTTCTTTAACAGCAGTATTAATTTTGCAACGTCTGTCAATGACATACGAAGTACTCCAGATGCTGGGTGTTTATGAGCTGATTTATGAACAAGAGGAGGATCACAGCAGCCACCTATGGTATTGGTAAGCATACAGAGGATAGCATCTGCCTCCAGCTTAGTCCCCTGCAGATGCACTGCACTTTGCAGCTGTCTGTCAGCAGTGGGGAGGAGGAGGAATCAAAGTGCAGGAGCCCCTGAGGAAAGGATGAACAAGGCTTTGCATTTTAGATGGGCTTTAGGTTAGAAAAATAATAAAACCCAAACTTTTTAATAGAAAGATCAGCTCTCGCATTGGTAATCTAGCCAGACAGCAATGGGATGAGGAGAGACATAGAGAATGTTTGATGTAAAATCAAGGTCGTGCCCTGAAAATCAGACACAGACATGGAAAGAGGTATGTGAACCATTAAAATGAAAGGAAACCTGAGACGACTGCTCCACTAGCTGCCAAAGACACCGCGTTCTCTGTTTATGCATGCTGGAGCCCACTCTCCTCCATGTTTGGCAGCACGGCAGATGCGGCATTGTGGTACCATCAGAGGAGAGGAAACCCAGAGGATAAACCAGAAGTGAGCTAGGGACATACTTAAAAAATTCCTTTCTACTCATTAATCTAATGTGGGAGAGGGGATTCAAAGGTCTCAGTGGAGGGAAAAGTTTTGGCCCAGGAGCCCAGGGGGCTGGAGCCCTCTGCTCCCTCTCTGAGCCAGCATGGTGAGCGCAACCCTCCTCTGCCTTCTCCCCCGGTCAGAAGCACCAGTGAACATGAAGGAGCTGATCCTCCCTCAGGCATGGCCAGGCAGCATTTCCATGGATGCTGCCGGAATCTGCAGCAGTTCTTCCTGGGAGGACCAAGGTGCTGCAGAGAGACCGGCAAACTCTTTACATGCGAGTTTGCACATCTCTGGAGGAGCCTGAAAGCTCTGGTTCTCACTTATTCATGCCTAGGCTGCGACTGAGAGACCCTGAAGTCGATAGCCATTTTACTGCTGGTTTCACTGGGCTCTGTGGCTTATCCATTATCCTTGAGATGCTTGTTGCTGCAGCACCGGCCTCCACTGAACTTTCTGGTCTCAACTATCAACATGGCAAACTCGTTCCTCCGGCTCAATGTCTCCCACCACCCCTTGCCCAGCACCCATCTCTGCCCTGGCAGGTGAGGGCGACAGACTCCTGACAAGAACAAAGCAGACACTCAGGAGTGTGCCCTGGTACCCACTGGGCACATTGATTTCTCCCACAGCTCAGGCATTTTACATGCAAGAGCACAAGCTGCATTTTCTGGTGCACCAGTGCTGGAAATCATCTCTCTTTTCATTCCCTCAGGACTTGTGTAAAAATCTTTGCTTTGCAGATAAACAGAGCCCTGCACACAATGCTTTTATCACACCCTGACCTCAGCACGGTTCAAGTCAACATTTTCTTTTGAATCAATATTTTCTGCTTTATTTTTTTTTTCCAGGAAAGACAACAAAACAATCCAAAACCCCCACTGCAAAGCGCAACAGAGCTGATTTCAAGGCCCCCAAGGCAGCCACAGAGCTGGAGACAGCTCACCAGCAGTGTGAGCTAAGACGTAATGAGCTCATGAAGCGTGTTTGTTTTGGCTGTCACCCACCTGACACGGGCTTGCACCAGCTGGCAGCATCGTGACAAGCGACTGCAACTGGCACGGACGCTGCCGCCACAAGGAGCGTATTAGCCCAGCCACTCTGGGAGAGGGTCACAAGCTACCCAAACTGTTTGTGTTTGCACCTCCGTCCTTACTGAAGGGATCACCCATTGCTGTCTCTAGATTCAAAGCTGCACAAACAGCAACAGGGCCGCTGGGTCTGGGTGCTGCCTGGGACTGCTGCCTTGTGCCACTGTCTCACGTAACACGGTATCGTGTGACAGGACGACAGACTGTCACCACGTCCTAACGTGTGTGGCTACCGGATCCTGAGCAGTAGGGGT
This sequence comes from Nyctibius grandis, assembly GCF_013368605.1. Taxonomy (NCBI): domain Eukaryota; kingdom Metazoa; phylum Chordata; class Aves; order Nyctibiiformes; family Nyctibiidae; genus Nyctibius; species Nyctibius grandis. The sequence goes on along the minus strand of NC_090658.1, from coordinate 46,792,483 downwards.
GGAATAGGGTTTCCGTGCCTGACTGCCAGATCTGGAAAGCCAAAACATGGGCGAATGGCCAGAGCATGGGAGTGATGGCTCTCAGTTACCGCAGCGCTGCTGGACACAGCCGAGGTGCTTCTGAGACGGTGAGCAAGTTGCAGAGCATCGTAAGGGGTGGAGAGATGCTCCACACCAGCTGGGACCATGCAAACATTGCCTTCAGCCTTCAGTACCTGGGGCTGGGAGGCAGGAAGGTGGGAGGTGGGGAAGGCACCACACTGCCCTTGCACCTCCACAACCTCCCACGTTCTCCATGTATCCCCGTGTGTCCCTGCATGTCACTGTGTGCACCAGGGCCACCGGCTGCCTGCAGCCTTAGGCTGTCTCCTCCACTCGCAGCCGACCAGGAGCACTGCCTTCAGCGGAGGGACAGGATTTTCCAAGGAGCACCAGTATGAGGTTTCTTCCTCTTTGTACTTGGTTATCTAAACAACGGCTCTGATTAAAACCAGGAGCTGTTGTACGCTCAGCCCTGTGTGGAGATCAACCCAGCTATTTGGTCAACAACATAAAAATTAAGATACTTAACTTTGAGCATCTGGGGTTTTTTTCTCTTTGTTCTTTTTTTCAATTTTGGATGAGTCCCCGTGAGAATGGACCATTTTCCTGACAGGTCAGCACAACTAGATGCCTTAAAGCTTTCTGAAGATTGATTCTTTTATTAGATGACGGCCCAGAAAGCCGCTGGGGATGTACAGTCAGCATCCGCCCTTTATGGGAAGAGGAGAGGGTGGAAGGGGAGAGGCCGTGGTTCTGATTTGCTTGGCTCGGCACTCAGGCTCGCTGAGTTTTGCCGTATGCTGAAGCCACGTGATTTGTGTAGCAGTGACACAAAATCATAAATCAATCCAGTTGGGCTAGGAGAGTTCACGAACCCTTACTGAACTTTTGGACAAACCTGGGTTGAGTTTTGAGCTCATAACGAAATCTGAAACCAGGCAGGCTTCAGAAGGATTTGTGTTTCATCACAAACCCTTTGTAGAGCTTCAGTAAAAAGGTGGTGACTAGGAAAACACTGGGTTTGGTTAAGAAAAAAGGTGTTGGCATGAGAACATTTAAATAGAGCAAGGCTGACTTTATAAAATAGTCCTACTGCAGTTAGTGAAAAATGATTGCTTTTGAAAACCGTCTCTTGCACGGCACTCTCAGGAGTTACTTCCATTTCACAGAATTGTCCGGCATGGCTGAAACACCTGCTGGGAAGATCCTTCTTTCCCATCAGATTTTTCAGATTTTTCAAAGTGGTTTCAAAACTCTTAGTTTTAAACCTATTAAATTCTGCTGATCTGTTTGAACATTCCTGCATTTTTTTAACTCATTTTATAGGCATGAAAGTTTCTTAAAAACACCTTAATGCAATGTTTGCAAAAGATTTCAAAATCATCTTCATTTTCAGGCAGCTCAAAAATCCTCTATATCCCTCCCTTGAATCTGAATGCAGAAATGAAGCCAGAAAGGGCTTCCTTGTAAGGTTCACCGTTCCTTTTCTAGCTGAAGGGGGTCGGGCTCTCCTGTGGCATCTCCCAGGATGGCAGACTTCTACAGAGGTTTGAGTCCAGATTTTGAATAAGCCTTTGTAGTGCTGCTTGTTGCAAGTGGGTCAGGGCCAATAACCAGGAGATTCTAAGATAATAATATTCCAGGTCTTTTTTATTTGCCCCCTTCTATTTGAACCTTCAGGTTTCATATTTGCAACATTTTCTTCCCAATGCACAGGCATCAAAAAGCTGAGGTCCTCGAGGCTGTAGAGCCACCTTCTTAGGAAAACAATAAAAAAAGCCATGGCTATTTCAGAAAAAGCTCAAGATTTGGCATCTCTGTCTCCAGATGACCAAATGAGCCTCTGACTCCTCTGTGCTTTGTTTTTCACCCATTCACAGTACAAATTAGTAGAATCTGTACTTTACTGTTATACTTTACAATTTATATTTAATACACATATTGCATACTAAGAAAATGCTACAGCTATCCAGGCCAATGTTCTCATTGAATTTAGGGTGACCTTTGCCTTTGGATTAAAGTGAACCTGAAGCTGCTCCCAAATTAACAAAAACAAAAGCAAAGCATGGGATTTCAGTAATTTTAAACAGTAGAGATAGATACACAATAAATACTGAAGTTTCAGCAGCACTTTGTAGAGGCCTATGTCTCTCATAAAGCAAACTCTGCTGATGGAAACAATTGAACTGTGTGGAAAAATACCAAAAAGCTCCAATGTTCTCCTTATTGACCACAAGACCGTGATGATTTAGAGGAAAGGGCTAAAAAAGGGAGGACAGTGAAGTGCCTTGCTCAGGAAGGAATAATGTGATGCTCAGATTCTAAGCAGTGAATTTTATTTGGCCTGGGTAAAATTCAATTTGGAAGCTTAAGGGAATAATGAGCTGAAAATCTTTTAGCTATGTACAGCTGTCCCAACAAAACCAACGCTCCGGGCCAACTTCTGCTTCCAGAGACACGGATACCCCTTGTGTAGGCTGCTGGGGGACTGGACCCCCAGGACCAAAAGCAGCATCTCAGGGTGCATTGGACCTTGCTGGACCATATGTGCATTCTTGAAAATCTTCCCTTCAATGAGTGAGTCCTGTGGGCTCCCCCTTCTGACCTCTGCCCAGTACATCGAAGTCCTGCGGGTCCAAGGAAAATCACGCTGGGTTTATAGACTTACAATGGAGTTTGGAAACTGATTTGTGGCTTTAAAATATGAAGCCTCAAATATGGGAACTATTTTACTCTGTGTGTTGGGGCAGTGGATTCAAGTCTGTTTGCCAGAGGGACCCCAGGAAGAAGGCTGGGAAAGAAGGCAGAGAAGGCAGAGGAACAGGACTGGGCTTGGTAGATAACACATGGCAGAAAGACACCATCACCCCATGAAGAGGACAGGGAACACAAATTCTTAATGTCAGGAGGTTGGGGACCAAGAAGGCCTGGAGAAAAAGCAGTAGACAGAGGATATTTCAGCTAGATATTAGGAAAACTTTTCTTATCAAGCCAAGCAAGTTGCAAGTTGCTAAGAGTGCCATGGAGTCAGAGCAGGGTCAGTAAAGATATCTAACAGAGAGCCCCACTGGCATGGTATTACTGCTGCTGGCACCTGATCTGGCTCGCTGTGGGCCCTAGCTTGCCATAACTGTGTACAGCACTCTCTTATGACCTACAGCCGCAATGCCAACTTGAAGGGACTACGCGCTGTATCAAAAAATCTGCAAGCCATTGAAGCATTGGGGATTTGATGAAGTAGAGATCGAGCCATTCTGTCATCAAGGAAATTTTGCAAGGGCTCCCACAATGCCAGTAGTATCACAGAATGAGTCACAGAAGGGTTGAGGTTGGAAGAGACCTCTAGATGTCATCTTGTCCAACCCCCCTGCTCAAGCAGGGCCACCTAGAGCCAGTTGCCCAGGACCATGTCCAGATGGCTTTTGAATATCTCCAAGGATAGAGACTCCACAACCTCCCTGGGCAACCTGAAAATCAGTGGTATAAAGTAGACTTCTTGCCTGCCATATTCCCTCTGCTCACTTTGATCTTGGACAAGCTCTCCATGTAAGAGATCAATGCTTGTTCCAAGTGGGGCTGAAGCGGGTAACTCATGGGATGCCTCGTTCATCCCAAAGCATCCATGCTGAGACATGTTTCAGCACCGCAGCCTGGCTATGAACTGCCCCTGTAATTCACCATTTTTCAGACCTGAGGTCTTCCAAGTGGAGGCAATTAATTTTCTTTTGTGTACGGAGTCAGAGCTGTGCTTTCAACATTCAGGTGAGCTTCTCCACTACAGCAGCTGGATAAGGAGGACCATTTCAAAGGTTCTTCCACTGGGAAGAGTTTAACACAGAGCAAATTGCTCCCAGGGAGCTGGAAGAGTGGGAATTATGCCATGAGCTGCTGGGTGAAGAGTTACGCATTTGGTTGGGTAAAATCTTAGTAGAGAGTAAACACCCATTTGTGCTAGAACTGATAGCAGCAGCAGCAGGAGCAGGAGCAAGCTGAGGGTAAATCCTGCATTTCATAATCGGAGATTTTCTGCCCCTGAAAATTCAGAGTCCTGTGCACACAGGACTTTCAGAGTGCATGCGTGTGTGGTCTGCAGTTCTTTGTTATATACTGTGGTTTTCCCCACCCCTTTATAGAGATAAGTAGGTAGGAGGCAGCTGTTTGGATAAGTCAGCAGCAGGCGATAAGATTATAACAAAGCCATTGGTCTGCAGTGGAAAGTTTCTACGCCACATGCAGGGCTTTTATCAGGGGTCTACAAATTGTATTTGTTTCATTTCAAGGGCTTAACTTAGCTCATCCTCAAAGCAAAATGGCCTTGTCCTTCCTGTCATCTTCCAAGATAGAGGAAGTGCTGATGTGTGTGTATGTTCCCTGTCACTGAATATCTCCTTGCAGCAGAGCCTGGAAAAAGGTTTATTAATCAGCATTTTGGGTTTCCTTTCCTTGTTTCCCCCTGTTTTTTGGTTACTTTGGCAAAGGAGCCTCCATTTCCTCCTTTGCTCTGCCTAAACACACCGTAGAATTCAGAGATGGTGTGAAATGAGTCTGTCTGAGCTAAAACAACCCTGCTTGGGACCCAGGCACAGCCCTTCCCATCCTTGTGCCCCTCCCAGGGCAGGCAGTGCCCACCTCCCCTGCGCTGATGCTGGGAGAATCACACATGTATTCTCCGTGTATACCCTAAAAATTGTGCAGGTCACGGGGCAGCTACTGAGTTGGTAACTTAGCCAAGGCTTGTGAACTGGCTTGCAGCTACTTAGCTCTCAGCCACTTCAAAAGGGGAGAGGCTTTCAGCACGGCTTGTGTTAGCTCATCGGAGAAGGTGAATCACGAGAAATAGTGTCAGAAAACCTGTTGATGAAAGAAATCTTTTAGCTGGGCCTTTCAAATGCTGGAGATGTGCACGAAGGGATTGGCTTGGTAAACTCGGGGAGTTTGCTCATCACCTTTCTGCAGCCAGTGCCTTCTTGTCAGACCTCTAGTGGCTTGCACCAGCGTGTTCTGTGCCAGAGGTGGGTGCAGGCAGGTCTGGAAATCCCACACACTGCTATATGTGTGAAGAGTGCATCTGTCCTGTCACTGAAGAGATCATATGGCAGCTAGCAATATGTAATGTGTAGCGTTTCCTTAAAAAAAATTGAAAGCAGTATCAAAACAAAGCAGTAGCTTCTTTGAGTTGCCCACTGCTCCTCTGGCCCTAGGGACCAACATGTCTTCAGAGTTCAAAGCCCCCTTGCAAAGCCAGTCTCTGCCCCAGAAGAATTTGCAGTGTATACAGACAAGACACTTAGAGGTGTTCCTGATTTACTTCATGCGTGTCTCTCTTTTTTGGCAGCCAGAGGGCTTTCTAACCGTCTCCTTAGTTTGCGCCAGACACAGGCTCTTCATCTGCCACCAGGATGGTGGCACATATGAGGTCCATCAGGAATGCTACTACATGTGAAATCCTCAGCCTGTCTTAGTCCACATCACATTGCAAGCATAGACAGGGTGTTTTAACCTGATTTAACCAGGCCAAAGAGGAATTGTGTAGCAGAGCAACCTGGTTCCCTGCCCACCTAAATGATAGCCCAGTGTTTAACCATGGTGTGGTCCAGCAAGTCCTGAAAACCATATGTGAAAAGAGCTATGCCAAACGAAACCTACCCAACACTAAACGCAAAGTTTGTGAGCAAAATGTAAATGAAATAATCAAAAAAGGTAGGGAAATGTCTGACCACTTAGATGGATTTATGTATATTTTAAGAAAGAGTTGGCTTGTGTATTCGCTAACAACTCACCAATCTCAGAAGAAAATACTTTAAATCTTCTGCCTGATATGGTTTTTGGCTGGGAATGAAGAAATGAAACAAAGAAAGCATCTCATTATAAACCCCAATCCCAAGCCCTGAACAGCCCAGTAATAGTCTACAGACTGCTTTAAAATTTTTAAGAACATTTCTGCCTGAGATTTAATCATGCTTATTAGACATATAATGAAAAAGATAATTTATAACATAATCCTTATACACACAACCTTTCTTCTGGAAAACAATCCTTGTTTGTGCTGTGCTGGGAGAAGCATCTGAGTCGTGAAGTGGTTTCAACTGCAGGGGAGTGAGAGGTTGACTCACTTAAAAACCTTTCAACATCATTATTTTACTTCCCTAGCAAAAGGTCACTAAAGACACGCTGAACAAAGGCAGGAGAAGAGACTCCTTTTCCTGCTGTCGATGGCCCTCGAGCTCTCGAGCAGGCGCGTGCCAGCAGAGAGGAAAGACGCTCTAACTTGCGCAAGTGGAGGAAAGTGGCCTCACTGATGCCAGGCCAAGTGGCCTGCAGCCCCATGGAAGCCAGCACACCAGATTCACTGACACACAAGGCTTTGTCCCTGCATTTTGATGGAGAAAGTGGTCCTAATTCATCCTAACTAACCAGAAGGGGACTATGTAGGACAACCCCCAGGGATTACCGAAGAGATCTGGGAGCTCCAGCAGCTCACTGGAGTAGGAAAAAAGGCAGTGAGGGAGTGTCAGGACACTCGTGAGCTCCATGGTTTTCTTGCTCCCTATCTCTGTCCCTCTGAGACAGCAAGTCAGGCCCGGCCCAGGACCTCCCTGGACATACCTGCAGAGTCCTCACCCGGCAGCTGACTCATTTTAACCAGGAAAATTACACTGCACAAATCCCCTGGGAGAAGGGAACGCTGAGGATGCGCTGAGTTCTCACTGCAGTCAAAATGACCCTACATGGGAACTTCTGCAGAATATGTATATACATACATATGTACATATGTATATATTAAAATAGATCTAAAACTGCTTACAGATCAGTCTAAGTGTCAAGAAGTTATTTCTGTGCTCAAAAGCAGTGTGCTGAGAGTGTGGGTGGGGTACAGGTTAGTTTTAAAAAGAGGGAAGTTCCTATCTTGCTTTTAGCTCACCTTTCTTTTTTTTGCATTTGTGACTATCGGTTACTGTGAGTGGTATCTTCATACTTCTGAATGGGCTTTGGCCAAGCAACTCTGGGTGTAGATGTCAATATTTTTAGTTATGAAGCAAACGGATTGTGGTATTCATATTCTTTAGATCTCCTGTTGCTGAGGTATAGCTATTGAGCCTCTATTAGTTCCTGTTGAAATAAGCACACCACTACCATTACTTTCAGTGAGGTCAAGGCTGGGTCCATTGCAGACAGAGATACATTAAGCCCTTTATGTACAGGCCAGCCCTTCCAAAATTAGCCTGACGTTCATGTTATTCCTTCCTCCTGGCTGCTGTTAATCAATTAATGTGTGAATTTGCAGACTCAAATGGAGATGGGATATTAATATAGACTGTGTACTGTTTCCCTGCAGGAATTCATGTAAAAGCTGTCATTAACATAATGCATATACATGAGTCCAACAGAAAGCTATTAACTTATGTATTCATCCAAGCAGGCTCAGTAAGTGCTTTACCATCAACAATCTTGCTGCACTTGAAATTAAATATGTGTGTCAAGGTTAGCGCTTCCTGGGCTGAGAAACTGAACCAGAAAGAATATTAACAGATGTTAGCAATATGTGTGTGTGGGAGGGGAAGATCACACCTGAATCTAGTCAGTATTGAGCAGTATTTGGAGCCTGGAGCTAATCATCTAGAAAAAAAACACTTTTAATGAGGGAAAACCAAGTTAGTGTTCTCCACTGATGCCTTTCCCCTCTCGATACGCGCAGATGGACTTTCTGACATGGAGCAGTAGTTAATCACAGTCCAACCTTGGGCACCCAGGAACCAGCATGGCCTCTTGCAGCAAGACAGAGCTATATAAAGAAACATCTCTGGCTGATACAGAATTCCTTATGGTCTCCACCTCCCTGCAGCAGCCCATTGTCCCATGGATGGGACAAAAATTACTGCTACCTGTCCCCCACACAACCCTCTCGTTGGAGGTGGGGTTGTTAAAATCATGTTCAAGGAAGCTGGCTTAAGTTGACTTGAGTTTTCAAAGGCATATTGTCCTTTGAAAAAAACAAACTATCATTGGCTATTTCACAAAATGATTAAGAGAATCACTGAACTGATGTCAGGGAAATGCAGGTGTTAAACACTGTTGGAGGAAAGAGCCTGCTCAGATCTGAGATCAGACTTCCAGGTGTAAAGAGAGAAATCTCTGTCCAGAAGTGCTCCCAGGACTTACTAAGTGGCAGAAATCCACCGTGATCCCATATCACACACCCCATGGTAGCTGAGGGAGTGTGCACAGGAATCAGGGAAGCAGTCATATTTGTAAAAGGTTCAAGGAGGGGGAAATGCTAAAATGCTATTTGAGAACTGGGAATTGGCAAAGATGACCATTGTTTAATAAAATAAAATAAAATAGACTAATGAGACAATCTGGGAAGTAATATAACTAGTGAGCTGGACATCTGTTCTGGGGAAAAGGCTTGGAAGCCATTTCAAGGAATGTGGTAAGAGAACGGCGACCAAACCCTGGCTTGATTAGAGGAAGCCAGCATAGGTTGAGGCACAGGAGGGTCGTGTCATGCTTAACTGCTCTTCAGCAATTCTTTGAAGATACCACTGCCACAACAGATAAGGGCAATTTAGTGGGTAGCAGAATATTTTGATTTTCCAGAAGCATTTGACAGTTTTCCATACAGGAGATTAATGGCTTTTGTACAAAGACATTAAAGGGAAGATAAAAGAGTGACTGGAACGGAAAAATAGCTTAAAAATAGGAGACAAAGGTTGGCAAAGGATGGAAGGAAGCATTTCTGACTGTTTCTAAAACTGACACCACTTCTATTTATAGTGGACCAAGTGATATTTATGTTGAAGCCAGTGGTAGTTTGCCACTGAAATCAGCTTTGCAGGAAGACAAGGCAAATGGGTGGTGTCCTGCTTTGATCTATGTACCTGTTCAAAAGAGCCTAAAAATGGGACGGTAGGTCACCTTACTGCATGAGTTGCAGGCAGACAACGGTTGGAATTGCTGCTGGCTTTACTTGGAGAGTCCGGCACAGGGATGCCCCAGGGCGAGTTCCCCCATCAACCCGTGCAGAGAGGGCTGGAGAGGTCTTAGCAAGAGGCACTGCCTGCAGACAGGCAGGGTCAGTACTCCCATCCAAACCCCTGCCTTACTCATTGGGCCAAAAGTATTTCCCTGAAAAGTGATACAGGAAGACCTGGAATCAGGACTGAAATAACCTGTTTGAAGAAGGAAAGGAGCTTATCATAATGCGCCCAATGCTGCATAATGTGTCCATAATGCTGCAGGATTGTACAGCAGCATCCTTGGTGTGTACCTGCAGCAGGATTAGGCCTCCTCCCTGTTAGGAGCGTTTTAGCACTTGGTCCTGGTGGGAAAAGTGTCAGTGCTGGCCCCACAGGCCGAGTGCTGGTAGGATCTGCTCGAGGCCAACCAGGTCAGAGGAAGTTTAGGAGAAACCCTGTCCCCAAAAGCCCTGTGCATGCATTCATTCAGGGATGGTAACTTCCCAAATTAGTTGTTCTAGTCCTAAAGTAGAATGAGGGGACAGCCTCCAGCCACCGCTCCTTAAACCATAGCATACTCCTTACCCGGAAGAAGAGTGAGTAGCTCCAAGTCAAATCATTTGGTAACCAGTGCACTGTAATGCCTAGAGGGAGCGAAGGGTGAGGAGCAGGGGAAAGCTGAAGTCCTAGCTCCTGGCTCCATCAGCCCCAAAACTCAGGATTGTCTCAAAGGAAACAGGATTTGATCTGAAGTGTCTGAACTCTTCTCTAGTCACTCCAGCCAAATGTTTGTATGTATCACTGTCCCCATGTCAAGCACCAGAGCTGTCCCAGCTGATATGCATTGGCATTGGGAATTAAAGGAGAGCTCATGAACAAGCATCTGATGACACAGAAAGCCACAACCAACATGCCAGAGGAAGCTTGTATCCAAGTTACCACCACATGAAGGTTTTCTCCTAGTCCTGCTCTCACTAATGCTAGGGTGGATCAGGCATAGTCTCTGAAGTTGGTGAATGGATCATTAAAGTGAAATCCCGTGAGTTCAAAATTGCATGTGTCTTCAAGGTCAGTGGAGTCATGTTGTCTGTTCATGAGAAGGACACAGGGATGTATCTTGTTTTTCAAGTCTGATTATGGGCTCTGAAGTTGCGTGTCCCTTTCCTCTTGGGTAGAAGTGTCTTTCATGTAACCTGATGGTCTTCTGCTTTGACAGACACTTTCTTGGTCAGATCCACAGATCTAGGCCTACGTAAGAGATCCTAAAGGGGTTCAATTCAACTCCACCAAGCATCTCTATATTTGTACTCGAGTTACATTAATTGTTGGACATAGGGCACACCAGACAGTAACTCACTAAACAAAATTTTCCCACAAGCCTTCATTATTTCTCAGTCCTAAAGGAAGTAGTCTGCAAAATAGAAAAGCTTTCAGATGATTTTGCCTGAATACTCTTTCTATTCATTTTCAGTTTTGTCTCTAGTACTTGATCCTGACTTTCAGAGTAGGGGGAAAAAAAGACAGGAAAAAGTATATCAGGTTCAAATGCCTGTGGGGAAAACAAACACGTTGTTTTAAAATATAACTTCCTACCTGTAGTCTTTGTTTTTTCTGGAAGTGGCTAGAATCCTTGATGGCACTTGAGTTCTTAAAAACTCCTTTAAAAACTTACTCAATGAAAGTAAATCAAGATAAGGAATACATATGGTAACAATATTGTCTCCTGCTTGGTTTCGACTTGTTCCAGCTGTTTGCACGACAGTGAGTTGCAGGGCCGGGAATGCTGTGTCCGTAACCGTGTTACTGGAAGCGAGAGACAGACAGACCCCTGGGGCAGTCCGCTACATCCATGCAAGCAGGTAAGGTAATAGATAAGGTAGCAGTCACCTTGTGGCAGTCAACAGAGTTACTTTGGTATGACAGAGGAAAATCTAAAAAAGGTCGTGATCAGCAAACAAAAAGGAAATAATATCTGAGTGTTCAAAGTCCGCATGAAGTTTAATTTCTCTGCCAGAAAACCCAGCACTAAAGTTTAAGATAACATTTGGAGGGAAACAGATGTACTTGGGTGGTTTGTTTGAAGTAACTTCTCATATCTCGTATCCTGATTTTTTAAAGTCTTTCTCTTACTTGAACATTTAATGTGATTACCCCTTACAGCAGAGCTATCATTAGTGATGCACAGACAAGCATCCCAAGGGAGAGGCACCTCACACTCCTGCTTGTAATTGACGTTAAAAGAAGTTGTATACCTGAATATGTAAATGCATGAACTTAAATATACTATGTTGAATTCCTTATTCAACAATAATGTCGAGCCCTTACACAATGTTTTCTCTTGCTACTGGATCTCTACAAAATGTGGTATCATATCGCTTAGTTCTTTCTTTGCTTGCATAGCAGGAAAGATGCTAATGTAATTTGCCACAAGTTACCTGCCATAAAATGATAGGCTTGAGAACTGGACCCAGGCACCATGTCACCCCCCCAGCACCTCTGACCAGCATCTCTTGTAGGCCACATCATTGCCTCTTACACTGCAGGGGAGTCTGGGGTGGGTCACATCATGCACGGCTTTGACCCATGTAACGTAATTGAATCATGCATTGTTCCTGTTTTCTCCTGTCCCTTTCTTTAGTGATATTATATAAAGCAGAAATGTCACCTGCCAATTAATGCATATAAATATAATGGCAATATAAACAATAACCACAGCTTAAAGAAATGGCTGAGGACAGGACTGTGCTCCTTCTCTCCCTTATTTCTCGGCAGATCAGTCGTCAGAGGAGGAGAGGGGCACGTGTGGCACTCATGTACCAGGTGCTTTCATCGGTGGAGCAGAATGTTTGGCATTCAGGGTTATCACCTGCTATATGTCTTTCTGGGATTGCCCAGGTATGAAAAACTATATTTAAACATGCCTTTAAACACCTCCACCCACCGCTCCATAATTCCTATCTCAGAAGTCCTTCAGGCTGCAATAAAGTTAAAACCAGGGTTAACTCTGATTATCGAAATTAATTGTGAGATTAGCAGAAGCAAGGCCTAGGGTGGAGCAGTTTTGTGTTGCCAAACTGGGAGTCAGCACACAGCTAACATCACAGCCTGTGGGGGGACGCAGAGCAAGCAAGGGTTCAATGGGATTGTCTCCGAAACAGTCAGCGGGCTGTATGCTGGCACCTAAATTTCACACTGTCTCCCTTGCTCCTGCAAAGCAAGGAAATACTGTTTCCAGAGCCCCTCTTCCCAATACCCCACATTTCTGCAGCAGCTGAGGCCCTGATCTTTGCAGTCTGGCACTGCTGCAATATGGATGCTCCACTGGATCCTCAGGATTTTCATTCCTCTCTGGGCACAAGTACTGTATTCACACTTAAATTACCACACTTAAAAAATACAATTTAAAAAGGTATTGCAAATATTTTAAGCTGACCTTGTAATCTTCCTGCAAACGTCTCATGGTAGAAGAAATAAATAATAAAAATATTTGACTATGAAAAAAACTTATGAAGGTCATGATTTTTTATCTGCCACTAGGTATTAGGGATAGTGGAAGGAGAACCTGCATCAATTAATATTCGTCAAGGAAAGAATAATTAAACATATTGAAATGCAGCTGCAAAAATACAATTTAGGCAAAGGATTATGAAGAGCTGTATTACTGCAGGAACAGGTTCTGTGGTGGAGCAGGCAATGAATGGAAACGTCAGTCTCCCCTTGGCTGGTGGTGTTCAGGAGCAGATTCACCTGTGGGGTCTGGGCATGGTGAAGTGAACCTTGTGTGGTGAGATGGGAGAGTGAGTCTACGGTGTTGGAATTATTACACAAGCTTCATGGAAAAATTGAGGTCAGGTATCATTGTGCAGGGAGACCTGTGGCCCACTCCATGTCTTTAGGTTTTTTGAATAGAAATTTAGGACAAATAATAAAGGTATTTTGAGGGGATTTAACCATGGGTCCCAACCCTGGTCTGCTCTTCCATGTGCATAGCACACAGTGGCTAATGGCTTAAACAGACCTGACCAACACACTAAGTTAAATCTCTGATTCCAGGTAAGAATAACATTTGCCAGATCTGAGTAATAGAAAAAGTCCCAGGGACAGGAAATAATGCTGCTTATTTCTGCTTTGTAAGGGGGACTTGATGGATCAATACAGGAGACAGAGGACACTGCATCCAGCTGGGCTTCCTGCCTGCAGCATTAATGCTCACTGACGTGGTCTCAGCATGGAGCTGTGACGGAATCCTCAAAGCAGTGCAATTAGAGTCATCCCCAAACTGCCTGGAGCAGCTCTGCCACAGCTGCAGAACAAGACCCCGTGTGCTCTCTGTGCCCAAGATCACAGATCAGTGTAAATTAACACGGTTCTCCGCAAGGAGAACAAGGATCTCCCAAACATACACTTGTCCGTGTGTTTGTTTGTGCAACCATCTTTATCACATTTCTTCCTTGTCAGGTGGCTTCTGAAGTTTCGAGAGACACTGTATCTTTTCTTTTCTCTGCAACTGTGAACTACGACTATGAACACAATAAAGTGATGACGTAACACCTAGATCTAGATCTTATGGAAAACCAGCAGTTTTCCTCAGAATTACAGTAGAATTATAAGAGAAAGCAAAAATGCATGATCCTTTGCGATATGAGCTACTGCAGCTTAAGAGCATCACCTTGAGCAGTCTCTATCCTCACTTGGCGATTGCCTTTCCTGGGGTGCTGCTTCTTACACCCCACAACACCAGCGTACACAGATGTTCTCATATCCTCCGAAGCAAAGAGGTGCAAAAGTACATAGAAAGCAGCCCAAGGAAGCTGGCCAAGAGCTGTGAGGAAAAGGGAGCTTTGAGCAATGCCATAAATGAAGCAAGATCTCCGTCTTCTTTGAGGAAAGGGGTGTCTGAGCTGCCTGACAAAGGAGACAGGCACTAAATGGTGCACAGCAGCACTCAGCAAGCAGTCCTGCCCTATTCCTCATACACTGGAAATCATGTAGCCAGGGAGCGGTTGCCAGAGCTGCCTCATTATCTCATTTCAAGAGTAAAATCTGATTAGATTTAAAAACCAATCAGTAAACCTGAAAGCATTCAGATTTTCCACGTGCTGGTGAGCAAATCCTTGGGTTCGAGTGTTATCGTACGGAGAACACAACAGCAGGCAGCTGGATTTTGCCCAGTTCCACTTTCCCCCACCTGGATAGGATGGGAGCAGGCGGTGGGTGTTCCCCGGAGCTTGCCTGGGCACTGCTGCAGCAAGGTGGGATTTACGGACAGGTTTTGTCTTCGGTGACAATGAGGCCACCAGTGACCCATCACAACTAATCCCCTGAAGGCTTTTGGCCATGCTCTAGTGCTACGGAACTTAGCAAGAAGATTCCCACAGGTTCAAGCAGGACTGGGATTTGGCCTGGCAGAAGCAAACAGAAAAGCTGAGATGACAAGGTCTGTCGATTGCTCAGAATAATCTCCCAGGTGTCAGGCATAAAACAATGTTTACGAAAAAAAAACCAAGCCAATTTTGCATAGCTCTCCTGTGAGGCAGCCCTATTTCCGCTGCTTGTCTTACAAAAGCAGAGAAGTCAGCATTCACGGCACTGCTAATATCTAATAAATCAACAGATTGAAGGCATCTTTCCAGACAACTGTGTTTATTAGTACAAGATACTAGTAAAAGCATCCTGTAATGAAGATTTCCGCATTTCTTTGTTTGATGTTTATCATAGCCTCTCCTCTGTGCAAAAAAGAAAACTGACATGACGTTTATTAGAGTCATAGGCACACTGGATTTTTTTTCAATGTGCCTGGGGTAACTAACACAACACTGTAATGTAGCAGGAACGGCAAAGGGATTAGATGTTGTTTCATGTTACAAGGCAGACCAACACAAATTTATGTGGGTAGTTTCCTGGGAACAGATCCAAAGAGGACCTTAGATGTCATCATCCTCAGCACTACAAAGCTGAAGTTTCAGTGTCTGTTCCCAGGGTGTAATCTCCAGCCCCAAATTAGGCACTTAGCATGGACAGAAGCAGGATGCAAAATGGGATGTCACAACTCAATATTGATCAGCTGCAAATGATCAGCTTCAATGGAAATGAGCCCCCAACAGTCTCCATTTAGGCACCAAAAATGGAGACCACAGCATTAGTGAACACTTTAGATATATATGAATAAATGTTTAAAAATTTTTTCCTTGTCAAGAGAAGCTGATCAGCCTTGTACATCTGGAACAGCAATGAAGGGGAATATGAGAAAGATATTCTGTGCAACGTTTTGACGTCATTAAAGGGCTAAAGTACATAAGTCTTTTCCAGGGATTTAGTAATCAGCTCAGGTTAACAGCCTAAGGCAAAATAACTCATCGGGTTGTTGTTCTATGGAAAAAACCCTGAGGCAGTATGTATTGGTTTGTTAACACGTTGTGGAAGTGCAGAATCAGAAGGCTGATTTTAAAAATTACCCTTTCTGACTAATTAGGACATTTTGTTAATTACATGCTATGCAAAAATATGAGCTTGGATATAGGGAAAATAAAGACCTCCACAACACATATTTATCCTCTACAAGAAACAAAGTATGAAGAATTGCCAATACTGAATCTCGGCCTTGTTTGCATACTGCAGCGCTGCCAAAGTCAACAGTGTAAACATTTGCAAGACCCAAATCCATCCCTGGTGTTATTCAGCTCACTCTGGTGGAGATACAGCCGGGATAAGTTTGTCTCAATAGAGATAAACAAACCAAGGCATTAGACAGAGCCGCCTGCCAAGAGCAGAAATCAGCGTACCATTCCTGGGGGAAGCGAGTAGGTACCACTACCAGTGGTGGGTTTAACCCAGCCCCAGCACAGGAGTTAGTAATGCTCTTTGTTTCTTCCATGTGAAAGTGCAAGCTGTTCCCCACAGCTGTCTGACCCACACAGCTCCAAATCCAGCTGTGGGATGGTTTCCAGCCTTAACACTAGCTGGCAGCTGCATTTTCCCACCTGCAAAACACGAATAAGGACTTACGTGACCAACCAGGAGCCCAGAAAGAGTATGAGAACAGGGCAAATGTGCTGATACTTCCCCTGAATACACTCTCCCTGCCTCCCAGTGCCTTTGTGGATCCGTTTCCCCAGGTAAGACTTATTTTTGCATTTAATGGTCCCCAATGGATTTTTAAAGAAAAGTAAATTCTTCATGAAAGCACATCACTTCCAATGTCTTCTCCTCGCACAGTCTGTTACGGTTCCTGCCTGATGGTCTCAGCTCACTAGCAACAGATGCCAGAGGCCAGTTTTTTCCTTTCTCCAGGTTTCATGGAGATTTCGGCTCTTGATCCCACACATGTACATGCATTTGACTGCCGGACCTTTCTGCTGTGTCCTAAAAAACCCATGCCTGTTGCCTCTATGGGAACAACGATGAACCATCTGGGACAAAGCCTCAGAGCCACGTTGCATCAATGCGTCTTCATAGTTTCTTCAGTGTTTGTGCAATTTAACCAGAGCGCCAGTGAACAGCTCAGTGAGTTTATGCTGTGCAGACCTATGCTGGCAAATGCTTCGAGCCTTGAAGTCACCCACCCTGGATTCCTATCGTAGCAAAGCTAAATTGGTCTATGCATTTCTAATGTACCTGTCACACAGCACGGAGATACCATGACATTTGTGTCAGCTGAAGGCATCAAAACTTTCCAACATGTCTCTGCTGTGTTCTGCATTGGGATGAGCTAGCAAATGTCAGAGCTAGACCTAGGGCTGTTGTGGAGTTGCAAGCATGTATTGCTTGTAGTACTGCATTTTGCAGAGTACCCAGACAGTTAATTTGATCTGCTGCCGTAGGATTCCCTGGCAGAGAGGCAGCAGGAGCAGGAAGTCTATCTGAAGGGAAGCCAGATCTTACACAGCCCAATAGGCTGATATTAATTGTGATGGTCTTCATCAGAGTTTCTCAGAAACATTAAAGTACATGTGTTGCTGTTTATCTGATTGCCATCTTGTTGTTTAAAAAAAAAAAAAAAGAGAGAGTGAAAAAGACAGAAGTGTGTGGGAAAGAAAACAGGGTTGATTTCAGACATTTGGTATGAGAACCAGCTCTGTACTTGACTAACTTCATCTGTGTGCTGTCGGGAGTTTGGGTAAAGCTGACACGGATTTGAAAGAAGAAATTTGGAGAAGGGAATTAAATGAAGTGCAAGAGAAATGTAGGCTGTAATCTTTAAGTGTGAGGGAATTTTTTAAACTAAAGAAGTCAGAAAGAACTAAAGGTCCTGTAATTTCCAGCATCTGCATGCAGAGTAAGACAACCTACTATTGAAGGTACTTCTTCTCCCTGCCCTGTTCAGGTCCGTAAGCACCCCAGACTCAAATCTCAGGGAGCAGCGAGTCAGCCCACACGTGAACCATGGATGCATATGGTCACGGCAATACGGACAGAGACAGATGGGTGGGAAGGCTGGGGCCTCACTGGGTGAAGACTGGTCCAGCTCACCTAGAAGCGAACAGATCCACACTGCCTTGTCTTGGGGCACAACCTCTGCAATCAGTGCTTGCAAGTGCAAAAGGGACCCAGTCTGAGGAATTTAGGTCACTGTCACCTAGAGCAAGGTATTGCCCGAAGAGCGCATCCTCCTCCTCCGTTGGGGACTCATCTTCTACAAGTGGCATTGGGTCTGAAATCAAAGGTGGATCTGAACACAAGGCAGCAAGTGCCAGCTCTAGATGTCTGTGCCTCTCAGGCAATTAGCTGACAAATATAAACCAGATCTCCACATTTCAAAGCTCATTTGCATTGCTCCTGAGACAGTCTGTCAGAAAAGGATGCAATTAGGTTGAAGCTGACAAGATTTATGCACAGGGCAATAAAAAGAAAGAACAAAAAGCAAATCCATCCAACACCCAGGCAAGTGGCAGTTCTGGCATGAGCATCCTTTGGAGGACAGCATTCAGCAGGGCTTCAGCAGCCGCGAGGGAGGCACAGAGCTGCTCCCCCCTCCACAGTCAGCGAAGAGGGGATGCTCACAGCCACGAGCACTGGAGTGTTGCTGGCAGCCTCAGTGGGAGGCTACTGCTAGCAGTTGAGCTGCTACATTGCCAGTCCAAGCTGCCATCTGCCCTTGGCAACATGAGCCAGGCTGTGTGTGCAGCTCAGCTGGTCCTCTGCTGCTTGCAGAGTTCAACTTCTGCTCTTCATGGACGATGCATGTGGGCACGAGGGTCCAGAAGATGTAGCCCTCCATTCATCAGATATGTTCCTGCTCTAAATAAGAGGGTTGGTCATTCCAGGTCCATGTGCACGCTCAGCAGTCACCACAATAAACGGACCTGCAGATCAGGCAGCTGGGATGTCCTTCTCACCTAATTAGGTTATACAGGCAAGGTGCCAAAATGTATATGACTGTCTTCCCTCAAAAGTAGGAAAACTACATTAGGATCCACTTGAAGTGGAAGGCATACCTGCCTATTTAAGAGTAAAATCACTACAGTAAAATCACCTGTTCAGCATTCAACACTAAGAAGACTTGGAGCTATTTTCCACTTGTGAAATTCAAACTTATGAAGGGAAAAAATACGGCTTTGCCTTGTAAACCATACTTAATTCTGCTCTGTGGTAAAAAGATTGCAATAATTAAATGATTAAAACATTTTAATGGTTGTTGGAGATGGTTCAATTGGCATGGAAAAATGCATTCCCTCCTTCCATTTTTTTCTTTTGGCACCACTATGACAGGAGCTAATGGTGTCTGAGCAGTTCACTTGTGAGTCTGGTCTTTTATTTGCCACTGGGCAGTCATTTCAGCAGGCTGTTAATAAAAAGCACTCCTGTTTCCACTCTCCAGGCAGCACAGAGCTGGGGCAGCCCTGCAAGCTCTGCCCTGCTGCCACAGGCAAGCCCAAAGCTAGACCCTACAGCTGTATTTTAACCCATATGGGTAAAACGTGTCAGAGTCCCCTTGAACAACCAAGTCTCAGTAGCCAGTATATTTGCCTGTGAATTAGCAATAGACAAAGAGAAGTGATTGGCTATGTTGCCCTTGTCTCACTGGCTCCACTCAACAGTGGCTGCATGGCCCTAGGACTTGCAGTAGGAGAGACAGGGAACTGTTGATTCCTAGCGATCTCACCCATGACACTCACAACTTTCTAAATCTGTGTAATGCCCTCTTAAATGCTACCTTTTTGAGGTTTAATAGCCCTAACCAACTCAGTCATTCCTTGTATGAATACCTTTGGTTGTGCTTGTTACCTTTCTCCAAAGCTGTTTGCAGAAAGGATCCCAGAGGTGCACAGGGGTGAGCTGGGACCCCTACCCTGGCAGCAGCATTGGGGTTCCCATGTCATGCTCTCTTCATTTCCCAATAATCCTCAATATTTAATCAGCTTTTGATTGCTGCTCTTTTCATGGACCTGTCTGCTCAGAGCCCATCACCACAGACACAAAATGGGGGTTCTTCCCTCTCGCCCACATGCACCACTTCAAACAGTGATGTAAACTGCTTGCTTCACAATTAGATCATTTATCTACAAGAATTTGATTTGCTTTTTTATTGCCAGTCAGTCTCATTAGGTCCTCTTGTAATTCCTAAGAATCTGCCTTCATTTCAATACCTTGAGTAACTCTGTGTTGCCAACAAATATTAACTCACTGCTCCCTTCCCTTTCCAGATCATTCATGAGTATGACAAACAACCCAGATGTGGCACAGATTACTAGCACTGGCAAGAGACTTGCACAACTCCCTTGGTGACTTCCCTCCACTGAGGAAAATGACGGTTTGTTCCAGCCATAGTTTTCCATCATTTAGCCAATTACTCTTGTGGGTTAGGACCTTACCTCTTGTCCTCTGATTACTTAGTTTCCATAAAAACCTTCATGACAAGACTGTTGGAAAACCAAGGATACTGTCACCAGCATCACGTATTAGTGGACCTCACCGAAACGCCCCTAGAGGTTTCACAGGCAGAACTTCCCTCTCAGAAGCCAGGTTGACTCTTCATCACCTGCTTGTTTTTGTCCAGGTGTCCACTAACTTCATCCTGTATCACAGTCTGAGCTAATTTGCCTGGCACAGATGTCAGACTTGTAATTTCCTAGATTCCTCCATAGTCCTTGTCCCTTTTACATGTGATTACAGTCACATTTGCCTCCCTCCAGTTTCAGAAGCCAGTCAATGAGTGTAAATTACTGACTAATTTCTTGACTACTACTTGTATGTTAGATTTTATTTAATATTAATTACGTATAGAATTTCAGATGTCTGAATTAAGATTAAGCCACTGTTAAGATTTTTCAGAACAAAGACGAGACTTATACAGGTGCTGAATTTCATGAAGGACTCAGTTTTACCCAGGAGCATGAATTAATTACAAATTCACAAGGTAAGCGTACATATGGCTTATTTGCCCAGCCACACAAGTTGTTAGGTACCCAATTTACATACAGCAGGACTTTGCTTGCACAGATGCTGCAGAGCATGAGCTAATGCATTCATTTACTGAAAAATCCATCCTGCTATATTTCATTGTTAAGTGCATAGTGTTTTATGTATTGTTTATTTTGTACTTTCTTTTTATTTATATCTCTCACCCCCCCTACTCTTCAAAAAATCTGTTTGGAACAGTTATGTCAATGATATGTTGAAATCTTGAAAATAAAATTGACTGGTTCCCACTGAAATCAGTGGAATATTTGCCCGAGATTTCAACATGGTGTCAGTAGTTCGTCCAGATCTGTTCATTCCTCCTGCTAGTAGTAAGAGTAGTGAGAAACACCTTCCCTTGCAACCATGCTCCATGGATAAGCGGATAAGTCCCAAAGAGCTTGCTGGGGATCAGTGAGGGAGTCCTGATCTTGGATGCTGAAAGCAGTGGCAAGAACCTGTACAGATGACGGACCTGGTGTCCAAAATCTGGAGACAAAAGAAAGAACCTTTAAGACAGTACGAGGTCTTTGGGCAAAACTATATAAAAAACAGAAAGTAACTCATGGGTGGTGGCAAACTCAGCAGGTTGACTAGCAAGCCTAAATCATCACCACTGAAATATTAATACTTATAGATTGGATCTTGACATACCTTTAGAGGAAGATCCAGTTCTGATCAAGAGAGTGTTGTAATATTACAGATGTAAAGAGGTGCCAGACCTCTGTTCTCAGTAATCTCTGTGTGGAAAGGGTCTCCAAACATAAGATCCCAAGAAGTTCTACAAAATATCTCAGCAACCTATAAAACACTGTTTGTAGTATTGCAGGGTAGGGACCAAAAAACTATTTTTTATCCTCTGCCCTTGTGCATCTTCCACCCACTATTTCTGCAAATAATATTGGGGTTTGTGCCTGACCAGTGCAGCAAGCGTTTGCTGTATATTGCTTACTGCAAATAAGCAGTAATTATGAGCAGTATGGATGTGCTCATAATTTCAGAGATCTCTAAAAACCTAAACCACCACTCAGACATACTCAACAGTGAAGTGGTGTTGAAGAAATCCAGCTCTTCTTTAGTTAATAGTGTTCTTTCCCCCTCTTTCAAGACAGATAACAATAATTTTTTAAAGCATGGAAAACGTACATTTTCCACTTCAGTTTAGATGCCTAGCCACTTAAGATTACCTTTAGGTAATCATGCTAGACTTGACTAGGAAAAGTAAGCATTTGAGAGGAGGAAGAAAGAAAAGAGTCCATAACTATGCCCCTTCTGTAAGCTGAAGTATAGATCGGTTACCAAAAATGAACATGAAGGAATCAGAGCTAAATGCCCAGGTGCCAGCAAGTTGTAGGAGGAATCAAGTGTCTACTTAAGTTCCCTCATTAAAAAAAAAGACTCAAGCTTCCTGAAACAGAAGGTTTCCACGTCTGCTTTATACGTGTCCCAGACAAGCAAATGGAGTATGTGGGATATTGTGAAATAACTCTGGAATTCTGCATGCAAGTGAGTTTATTTTTATTAGCCGTTTTCCATGTAAGCTGTTTGCCTTTCAGGCACCTCACCTCAGACGTTCCTGGCATGCATGGCTCACGGTGCTTGCCTCTGCTTTAGTCATGATATCCATTTCATGATAGCAGGAGTACATACCCTGGGGGATTGTCACGCTTCTGAAGGCTGGGACAAACGGCTCTGAAATGTCACCTGAGCTATCCTGTCACTGCCCAGCAGTGGGCTGCAGTCTGGGCACATTGTCCAAAGAGGAATTGCACGCCCATTGTAACAGCTGAAGCAAATTTATCCTGGATGTATGTAGCTACCAATCAAGTTGATCTAAGCCAAAGTCTGACCCTGTATTTCCATGAGTCTGGCCAGTTAACATTCATTTCTCACAGTTTGATTAATTCTAAACTTTCTTTCCATGTGAGTTCACGGTTAATTAAGTGGTGACGGGTCCTGCTGTGGCCTCCCTTGGGAAAAGCTTGGTTCTGTGGGCCGATGGAGAAGAAGTAGCTGTGATACTAAAAATCTACCTTGTACATAGCCAGTGTGAAGCACTCCCAGGACACTTAATACCCTCAAAAGTTTGACTAGATTCACTCAGGAAAAAGTGGGGCATTTCTGTGAGATGCGGGAACTTATTTGGGCCTGCTTTGACCCAAATGGGCAGCTGAAGAAAAGACATGACTACCAGCAGAGAGAACATATTTGCTGACAGCATCTTGTGCAAATGTCTGTCTCCTATAAGAGCTCATTCTGCTGCCATAGGCTAACCATTGCAAATCAAATGCTTCCAGGTATAGACACTTAATTAGTTTCATTGCAGAAAGATTTTGGAGTTTCAGAAGGTTCAGGGTCCATTTAGTTTCTTCCTCCTTACGTTTCACTTGCACACGTCTGTCTTCCAAACCTCCAGCCAGGATCTCGAGCAGAGTGCCAGACCAGTATGTGTGTGCACACGTCGAAGAGATCGCGCTCAGAAACTTTTGATTAGCTAGACAGCTATTTCATTTACAGACAGCAGCTGAGCATCATCCAGGAAAATGAGTTAACTGAAACATAATTAACTATATGTCAGCAGAGCAAGTTGAATTAGTCTGTTGAGGAAATTAACAGTCAGCCAGGTACAATAGGGCTTCCAAAGAGCCTATAGAAATAGAATAAAGGGACACAGCAACCAACTCACATTTCTAATTAGAGAAGAAAGTATGAATGAAATACAAGTTTCCTCCACATCTTGCTCACCTTTCACATGCCCTTTCACAGAGGGATTTCTACATGTGGGAACATTTCAGGCACATCTAGAACTTGTTTAATCCAAAAGTTAAACCATGTTGGCAAGTTAACTCAAGTCACTTTGGGCAGAGGGATGCCAGTTTCTGAGGCAGTCAGTCAAGCACTGAAGTAATGCCGCGTGAGTTAGGAGATCAGCCATGCAGAAAAGCCAGTGAGGTCTGCACAGCAGCTCATCAAAGGATATTCACTGGGAACACTCAGCAGTCAATCCTGATGCTGAAATCCAGGCTCAAGTTTCAGTTTCAAGTAAATCCAAAGTTCACAAGTGAGGATATTTTCTCACAGGTAGCAGTAAGCCTCTTTATTCTGCTTTCATGTTCCCAGGTCAATTCTTTGCCTCAGATAATTAAACCCAGTGTGGTGCTGAGAGGCTGTACAATAGGGCACACCCTGGAAAACGCCCCAGCACCCTGTCATGGTCGCAGGAGCCCCTCTCACCCCGCAGTCTCACACCTGCATACAACTCAAAGACCCAGAGCTGAGACCCTACTTCGGGCATTTCTGTAGTCTGGGCTCTACTGACCCAGGACCCCTTGGCCTGCAGGGCTGCCAGCCCTCCTTCGGCAGGGAGGGGATGGAGGGAAGCCCCAATCCTACAGCGCTCTCACCCAGGGGTGATCATTGTATGTGTTTTGTTAGGGAACTTTGAAGGTAAATACAGGAATATTCTTTCCATCAGCTCTGGTGGGTGCTGGATTTGTCTTCAGGGCCAGACTCTTTCCTCAGACAAAAGCGTGTCTTTCCCAATATCTTCCAAGTGCTTCAAGCACTCGGACTGGGCCCCTTGCATGTCCCTGTCTCACTTTCCTACAGCTTCTTCCACACAAATACAAGCAAAGACCCAAACTTACCAGCTGCTCACCCAGAGCCCTCCCTGGCTGTAAAACTCTGACTTCCCAGCAATGTGCGAATGGGCAGGTGAATTTAAGTTCCCCTCCTCACTTTTATTCATGAAATCATGTTTGCTGTTACTCTTGATAAGAAAAAAAAACCAACAACTTTCCAAACAGAAATGGAAAGCAGCACTCTGTTTTTCTGACACGTTTTGCCACAGTCTCAGGTTTAAACCAGACCCAAATGGCCATGCTTATTATTCTCCTGTGGGCAATGAGGAAGCAGTTTCTCAAGCTAGAGATGTAAACTGGAGTGATTCATCGTGCTTTCCATGCCTCGTATGCTTTTCCTAGCCAATTTAGGTAAATACGGTATCGGAAATCGGGTTCTGTATGAACAATTGCTAACAATTACTGCTAAGACTCCCATCACTTTTTGCTTCATTTAATATTCTCTGTAATTATGCTAGTCATAAAGAAAGTAATTTGGTATTAATGTGGATGTCACATGCCCTTCCACGGAAACGTCAGCAATAATTAATTCTTCATTAACACCTTAAGTGTCTTGTTATTATTTATTCATTTAGCATTAAAATTGATGAGGCTGTTCTAGGGAGGAATGAGTCAAGATATATTGTACAAAATTAATTTTTTTTGCATGTGACCACACCATCCCCACAGGAGCCATGCGACATTAGTTTAGTGATGAACGCCAGTGAATCCGTAGCCTGAGCTATATTCTCCTCCCTTCTTGCTGCTGTGCTATAAATAGTTCTAGCTCAAACAGGGAGATACGTAAGACACTTCAAGAGAATACCACAGGAAAACCAGGAGGTGATGTCTGGCAAGCCTTTTGGCAGAGAGACCTAAGACCCAGGAAAATGTCAGTCTGTTCCCGTCTCTGTCATACTTCCAGGTGTCCATGAACAAGCCACACGGAGTAAGTCTTCACCCTGTCGGAAGGTCAGGCTCTCAGCACAAAAGAGGGTAGGGGGGTGTCTTTTGTTTTCTTGGTTTTTATGGCCAGAGATCCAACGTGAAATATTTTGTTTAAGCAAAACACAATTTTTTTCGCCTTTTTTGATCCACCAAGAAAAAATTATTTATCTGGGATCAGTAAGATCTTCTCTGTGATTTGATTTTCACTTTGGCTGCTGGAAAAAGTCAACCACTCTCTGTGCCCAAACTTCAGTACTTCCTTTTAATTAAGCATCTCAGGGTGTCCTCCAGACCCCAATGAGCTACCCTTGCCAAGTGGGCAGGTGTGATCTGCCTGGGGTCACAGAAAAGGAAATCTATGGCTGCTGGTAGACAAGCTCCCACTGGGAACCTGTGGTACAGCTGGGACAAGGACTCGTGTCTCCCACATCCCACCCCTGTGTTTCACCAATCTTGAACCTGAGGGCTGCTTTCAGCACTGCATTTGGAGCAGTTTCTCTGTGTTTCCCTACTGCTATATTGGCAGTAATTGATTTTCCAGCTACTACCGTCATCAACAACCCTACTAACAAGAGACATCAAGGCAAATGGCAATCCTCCCTATGGCTGAGTTTAATAGGGGCTGGAGTTACCCAGTCAGGTCTGGACTGAACGTAGCCTCTCACTCCACAACTCTGAATTCAGAGTTTTCTCTTTCTTCCCAAAACAACAGGGAGCTCTTCTTGCTGCACAACCCCCAGTCCTCAATTAAGCTGTCTCACAGCTGTTACTGACTTCTAAAAGTGGATCAGTCAGAAGTGTGGCCTTTGTGTCGAGATTTACCAGCAAAGAAAAGAAAATAAAATCTGTCAGTGCCTGAGGAGACAGTTAGACTTTTGTTTGATACTCTCTCCCATTCCACACACATATATATGTATATACACACATGGTACCTTGGATAATAATGTCTTGTCACTCATTGCAGAGCCTTGGTTATATTAGCCAGAGCCATATGGCTTTTGCACACACTGAAATGTCATATACTTACGCTGCTTTTATAGTTTTCCTTCCTTGCAGGAAAGGTTCATGTGGAACAAGATGTGCTGCCTCCTTTTTTCCCTACATTTTGTTCTCCTTCCCCTCCATGCCATCTGCTACAGCTTCTCTAAAAGAAATAGTTCAAATAAAAGGGGTGCTCCTCATACTACCACCAAGATAAGCTGCTCAGGCTTCAGTTGCAAGAGACCTTCTAAAAGGGACTGAGGGCTCACCTCACACAGTGCTCCATCAAAAGTGGACATTACTAACACTCATCCTGTGCCCAAACTACCTGACCATGGCACCCAACTTCTGCAGCTTAGCAGGGGGTAGCTTGGCAGATAGGCCAGACAGTTCATCATTTCCTACCACAGGGACCTTCTCTCTACATGCTGCTTTTCCTCCCATCCTAGTTATTGCACTGAGATTGCTACTGTAAAAAAAAGCAAGTGCAGCAAGATGCATACAAATTGCAAATAAAAAGTTAATGATTGCATCCTCCAGCACTCCATGGAGAGTAAAGGGCCATTAGCTTCATTAAAGCAAGGAAAAGCATTCTTTTGTGCTCCCATTTTCCTCTTTACTGCAGTGAGTCTTCATGAGCACACACACATATCTGTGCCTTGGAAACCTTGCTTTGAATTATAGCTTCTCATTACAAGGAGATTAGCTTCAGTTTTCTTTGCAAAGCGTTTTGCTGCCTTTCCTCCACAAAAGCCCACTTGGTAATTCATCCTGTATCTATACAACCAGAGGTGACTGTCCAAGGAACCTAGGTCCGAACACATTTGTTTTATTCTTACAAAGCAGTAGCAAATACAGATACTTGCAGGCTTTGTTTCTTTGCTTCCGAGACTCATAATGGATTTTGCAAGCTGTCTGCCCATGCCTGATTCAGCAAGCTTTTAAGCACATACTGGATTGAATTTTCTCAAGTAGAACCCAACTTTGCTTACATCTTGCCCCCTCCCTCCCCCCCCCAAAAAAAAAGAGAAAGACTCTGAGAGATACCTAGCATACTTGCAAGCCAGGAATAAACACAGTTGTGCCATTGATCTAATTTCCCCCATCCTCTTCCTGAGGAATCAGTCCATCTGTAAAAGTCAATGGATAATGGCTAGGCATTTCTCAACGAAGCTTCCTACCTGTGAAAAACAACTGCCAACAGACACAGAGTTTGAGTGTCAGGAGGCCAGCACACAGATACTTTGGTTAAGGCATCATGACACGAAAGACGGAGCTTTATACAGGAGCTCAGGATACTGTGCTCATGGGGACTTTAATTACCTAGACATCTGCTGGATATGATGTTCCTCAATCCTAAGCCAAAAATTATTTTTTCATTCCAGATAGAACCACTTTATGAAATGGAAAGGACAGATAATAAATCAAAAAAAGTGAAACTATTCTAGATCGAATGATCCAGAGGGAGGAAAAAACTGAAAGTTTGAAGAAAATAGGAGAGTTTGTAATACCAACCACAGCTTTCTTGAATTTGGCGTATTTAAACTAATAGACAGTTCTGGGACAGCACAACTCTGCAAAGGGGTTGGAGAGTGAAAGTGCACAGGGATGAGATCTAACAGGCCAAGCAAAAAAATCATGTCATTCATTCTTCATGTTTATGCTTCATTCATCTTACGTCATAAATTGTCCTCAAACAGGTTGCAATCTTTTAAAAAACAATTAGCTACCTGAGATCACTTGCTAAATGATTTGAGCAACTAAACCAAACCAATATTCAAAAATAAGTCACTGAAATAAACTGATATTCAAAGCAATGTCACTGGATACGTAACTCAGATTGTGCATTGCTGTTCCTTGATCCAGCGAGTGTAAGGCCACAGAAGCAGTGTTTAAACCTATATCAGTACAGGTGTAAACTTTTTTTTTTTTGTGAAAATACTCCATAAGAGTTGCTTAAAATGCACTTTTTGAAATTTTTTTTCTCCTATTAATTATGTTCACTTTGTCATATTTACAGAAGAGTGTTCCAAATGAGCTCTAAACTTAGATCTGGCTCTAAATATAGGCATAGCCTCAGTGCCATGTGGGAGAGAGAGCTACGAGCTCTGTCTGGTACACAGCATCTTTCTAGGGAATTGCCAAGCATGGTGGTGTGTGTGTCAATATAATAAGCAGGCAAGCTTGTTTAACTGCTCACTCAAACATGTGCCTTCTCTCAGCTCTGCGGAAGACTTCAATACAAGTATGAGGAGTAGTCAACTCCAGAGAGGGTCTTCCTCCATGAGGACTTTAGGCAGGGAAAGCTAGATACCCTATTCAGGGAAAAGAGACAGGTAAGGTCAACTTCAGGGTCAATCAGAGCAGAAGTTCAAATTAAGCTCAGAGAGATTAAACTCAAACTGGGTCTAATGGCAAAGGAACTGTGTACTATAATTGTTCAGAGGAGCAACTGAAGATATCAGGCACTCTGTAGAAGACAAAAGGATGGGTAGAGCAAAAAAAAACATATTGGAAAGGTTTAAGAAAAATAAGACCAGGCTTTACAGATACTGGAGAAACAAAAGTACTAGAAGAGACAGGTGAAGGAGAAAATTTTATAAGAATAAAATCTGACTGAAACAGTGAGCTGCTTCTTTAAAGGGTCAGGAAGTACAACCACAGAGACTTCGTCAAACCTGTGTCTGAGGAATCTCTCTCAAAGATGATGAATCCTCTTTTGAACACATCCCAATTTTATTTGTACTTCTGGTCCATTAGACTCCTACTGTGAAACCTTCACTCTGTGGAGAACTCGGCTAATCCTTAAGCTTACCGAGGTAAGCAGAGCCAAATAAGTCATGGAAGGAGAATTAGGCATGTAACAATGCTTAACTTCACTACAAAGAGTATAGCTCAATTATTTCTGTTAATGAGATCCCCTCTCCATGCATAATAAATCCTCACTTGTACGGAAAGGCACTGAAGGCTGTGAGCTGACAGACACCATCAGGTGAGAGTGTGGAGACGTTACTGAACCCACACAGAAATGAAAGGCACAAATACATTGCCGAGTGTTTAGCTTCATATGTACCTCATATACAACCTCAGAGGAGTGATCAAGGGGCTAGTAAAAGTCTGTTGCTTAACAAAGTGCTCTTCTAACATAACGGGGCAGGCTGTATTTGCACCTCTGGGCATATCTGGTATAGCCTCCTTAGAGAAGGACACTGCAATAGGTGGTCTCGGGCATAACTTTCCTTGTGCCTAACTTGCACGAAGCTTTTATATTTATTTGTAATGTTCTTTACGTATTTATTCAAAAGTCTAATGATATTTAAATGAAAAATCTCATGCTGATTAAAAGCAGGTAGGGGAATAGCTGGGAAAATGAAATGCACCACACATAATCAGATCCAGATGACATGCAGCCCAGGGTTTTGAGGGAATGAAGCTAATGAATATAGTGAACCTCTGGTAATTAGATTTGAACAGCCATGGCAAAGGGAGAGGAGAAGGGGAAATGCAAACACAGTATAGATCTTAAAAGGGGCAACAAACAAGATGGAAAAAAGAGTTATCTTAACACAGGCTTATAAAAAGCCCACATCACTGACTGTAACACCCAGAGGGAAGGACTGCAGAGTGTTTCTCCATCTTTCTCTTTCAAACTCGTCCCATCATCTTTTCACTCCCTGCTTCCACTGTTGTGCTCTTTTTTTTTCCTCTCCTCCCCCTCTTCTGCATTGCACCCTCTGCTTTTGCTCACAACCCCCATTTTACTCTCTCTGCGATCTGTAGTTTTTCAGGGTGAAGAACCCTTCCTGGACTGTTCTTGTTTCTCTTCCAAGGTACAACCTCCCCGTCCTGCCTATGGAGTTACCGAAGCAGTAGAGCTCCACGTTGCCTCTTTTCTTTTCAACAGCACTAGGCTAAACCCTTAATTTGGGCTAAGTACTTAAAGACAGGCATTTCTTTAACACATGAGCAGTCCCACTAAAATCAGTGGAGTAACTGGGGTGTTAAGAACCACGGGTTTATGTGCCTGCCCAGAACAGAAGCTCAAGCATTAATTCCTTTTCATTCCCAGACTAACTTTATCCCAAAGGGCAGATCCCAACCATTGCTGTCGTATTCAGGCCCATCTCCTCATCTGCACACGAGCTCAGCTCCTCTCATACTCGTCCTAGCAGACATCCAGCTGCGGCCAGTCCAACCTCGTGCTTCCACGAGTCCCCGTGCTGGCGAGGAGATGCCCAACTTTGCTTCATGTCCCCACGGGTGCCTGGGCTCTGTGTGGTACCTGGAGTTGGCAGCACCGGCCACCCAGGGGGTGGTGGGCAGAGGGCATTTGTGGCTCTCAGCTGGTCTCCATCTTGAGCTGACCGTGTAAAGGGCTTTTGTGCAGCCCCAGTCGCCTGCCTGTCCTGACAATAGCCCCCTTCAAGATGCTGTGTACCCCAAGGTTAGGAGCCGCGACGGGGCTATGTGACCAAGTGAACCCCGCTCACTGCATCCTGGGCACCCACACAATGGGGAGATGGGGGAACAAACGAGTTACAGTTTACTGAGAGATTTGGTGGGTTCGGGGGCTTGATACATCGCACATCGAGCCTCTGTGGGCCTCACTGAGTGGGTCTTTGGATGAATTCCTCACATTGCATTAGAATTAGAGCAGAAGCCCAACAGGACAAAATCCTGTCCCTTGCTACACCCGGGCAACAGCCCCCCCCGCCCCGACATTGCAGCTTCCTGTATGCCAAGGAACTGAAGGAAAAGAACTGCACTTTTCCTTTCTTTTGTGTGGATAATGGATTCTTTTCAATTAAACCAAGAATCAGCATCACTATTTGAATTGTACATTTTTACATTGAGTAGAAATTCTTTAATGTCTTTTCAATGGAGAGCTATATACAGTGTTAACAGAGCTGTCTGTTAGGCAACAGTTCCACTGGAGAAGCAGAAAGTAAGTTTAGATGGCGACAAAATGCAGTACTTTTTTTTTTTTCTCTTTATGTCTTCACTAAAGAGTGGAAGCTTCTCTTGGGATCTATTATTTGGATTATAATCTGAACTACTTTCTGTCAGAATACTGACTCTCTGGACCAGAAAGATCAAGCTAGCACTGAAAAAATCAATTCCCTTGGGGAGATTTAACACAACTCTTTTTTCTCCCCTAAGCCAGAAAATCCTTTAAAATTATTTTAGTAACACTAGCAACCGAAAGCAGAGATAAAGACTAGAAGCCGTTCACTTTGCACAGATTTTTGAAGCAGAGAACAGCATCTCCTTGCAGCACAGTTTATTACTGACGGATCAAAATGATTTGCTGGATCAGAAATATTTCCCTTCCCGGGAGATGTTGATTGCAGCATAAGCTTCCATTTACATATCGCACAGCGCAGCTCAGCTAGTTGGGTTTGAGGCAATCACATGTTAAAAGGCAATTTGGAGAAAATTACATATAACTTCAGATGTCATTCACAAAGGATAGGGTAGTGGCATCTGTTTCTCATAACCTTTGAAACATTACACATGTTTCAGAACGGTGCTGTTTCTTTAGAAGTAAACCATATAATCTCTAGATTTTTTAAAATTAAACATGGTACATTTAATTTAGGATATTGTTATTCTAAAAAAGACAATGCTAAACTTCTTCGACCTTCTCTGCGGTGTAAGTTATTGTTGGCAAAGTCACTTTTGGTCTCTTTGTCTGATCCGGGAGAGTATTTCATGAATTGCCTTATAATTTTAA